>NC_138193.1:35387075-35983075 GCF_964194105.1 Spermophilus citellus | reverse complement strand
TGATACTTTCAGGTAATGATCAGTACACTAAGGCGACTTGGTTCCCCAAATTTAGTTCTTCTATGTTGAAGCATTCGTTTCCAGTAACAGTTTGAATTTTTAGGTTTCACTCTGTTTTCTCCTATATTGATAGATGTATTTGGAACTCTAAATCCAACACGGTTTGTGCTAGCTTCTTGAAACTTGACACAATAAAGTAGTTTTACGTTCTATCTCTATGTTTTGTTTCCTCTTGATGTAGCCCTAAGCAGTGACTGGCGAGAAACACTTTCATGGAAAGGGGTTGCCAAGCTTCCACAAATTACGAATCTCCAGAAATCTCAGCAAATACTTTTTCACCCAAACTGGATGATACTTTCAGGTAATGATCAGTACACAAAGGCGACTTGGTTTCCCAAATTTCGTTCTTCTATGTTGAAGCGTTCGTTTCCAGTAACAGGTTGAATTTTTAGGTTTCACTCTGTTTACCCCTATATTGATAGATGCATTTGGAACTCTAAATCCAACACGGTTTGTGCTAGCTTCTTGAAACTTGACACAGTACAGTAGTTTCACGTTCTATCTCAATGTATTGTTTCCTCTTGATGTAGCCCTAAGCAGTGACTGGCGAGAAACACTTTCATGGAAAGGGGTTGCCAAGCTTCCAAAAATTACGAATCTCCAGAAATCTCAGCAAATACTTTTTCACCCAAACTGGATGATACTTTCAGGTAATGATCAGTACACTAAGGCAACTTGGTTCCCCAAATTTCGTTCTTCTATGTTGAAGCGTTCGTTTCCAGTAACAGTTTGAATTTTTAGGTTTCACTCTGTTTACTCCTATATTGATAGATGTATTTGGAACTCTAAATCCAACACGGTTTGTGCTAGCTTCTTGAAACTTGACACAATAAAGTAGTTTCACGTTCTATCTCTATGTTTTGTTTCCTCTTGATGTAGCCCTAAGCAGTGACTGGCGAGAAACACTTTCATGGAAAGGGGTTGCCACTCTTCCAAAAATTACGAATCTCCAGAAATCTCAGCAAATATTTTTTCACCCAAACTGGATGATACTTTCAGGTAATGATCAGTACACTAAGGCGACTTGGTTCCCCAAATTTAGTTCTTCTATGTTGAAGCATTCGTTTCCCATAACAGTTTGAATTTTTAGGTTTCACACTGTTTTCTCCTATATTGATAGATGTATTTGGAACTCTAAATCCAACACGGTTTGTGCTAGCTTCTTGAAACTTGACACAGTACAGTAGTTTCACGTTCTATCTCTATGTTTTGTTTCCTCTTGATGCAGCCCTAAGCAGTGACTGGCGAGAAACACTTTCATTGAAAGGGGTTGCCAAGCTTCCAAAAATTACGAATCTCCAGAAATCTCAGCAAATACTTTTTCACCCAAACTGGATGATACTTTCAGGTAATGATCAGTACACTAAGGCGACTTGGTTCCCAAAATTTCGTTCTTCTATGTTGAAGCATTCGTTTCCAGTAACAGTTTGAATTTTTAGGTTTCACTCTGTTTTCTCCTATATTGATAGATGTATTTGGAACTCTAAATCCAACACGGTTTGTGCTAGCTTCTTGAAACTTGACACAATAAAGAAGTTTCACGTTCTATCTCTATGTTTTGTTTCCTCTTGCTGTAGCCCTAAGCAGTGACTGGCGAGAAACACTTTCATGGAAAGGGGTTGCCACTCTTCCAAAAATTACGAATCTCCAGAAATCTCAGCAAATATTTTTTCACCCAAACTGGATGATACTTTCAGGTAATGATCAGTACACTAAGGCGACTTGGTTCCCCACATTTCGTTCTTCTACGTTGAAGCGTTCGTTTCCAGTAACAGTTTGAATTTTTAGGTTTCACTCTGTTTTCTCCTATATTGATAGATGTATTTGGAACTCTAAATCCAACACGGTTTGTGCTAGCTTCTTGAAACTTGACACAATAAAGTAGTTTCACGTTCTATCTCTATGTTTTGTTTCCTCTTGCTGTAGCCCTAAGCAGTGACTGGCGAGAAACACTTTCATGGAAAGGGGTTTCCAAGCTTCCACAAATTACGAATCTCCAGAAATCTCAGCAAATACTTTTTCTCCCAAACTGGATGATACTTTCAGGTAATGATCACTTCACTAAGCCCACTTGGTTCCCCAAATTTCGTTCTTCTACGTTGAAGCGTTCGTTTCCAGTAACAGTTTGAATTTTTAGGTTTCACTCTGTTTACTCCTATATTGATAGATGTATTTGGAACTCTAAATCCAACACGGTTTGTGCTAGCTTCTTGAAACTTGACACAGTACAGTAGTTTCACGTTCTATCTCTATGTATTGTTTCCTCTTGATGTAGCCCTAAGCAGTGACTGGCGAGAAACACTTTCATGGAAAGGGGTTGCCAAGCTTCCAAAAATTACGAATCTCCAGAAATCTCAGCAAATACTTTTTCACCCAAACTGGATGATACTTTCAGGTAATGATCAGTACACTAAGGCGACTTGGTTCCCATAATTTCGTTCTTCTATGTTGAAGCATTCGTTTCCAGTAACAGTTTGAATTTTTAGGTTTCACTCTGTTTTCTCCTATATTGATAGATGTATTTGGAACTCTAAATCCAACACGGTTTGTGCTAGCTTCTTGAAACTTGACACAATAAAGTAGTTTCACGTTCTATCTCTATGTTTTGTTTCCTCTTGCTGTAGCCCTAAGCAGTGACTGGCGAGAAACACTTTCATGGAAAGGGGTTGCCAAGCTTCCAAAAATTACGAATCTCCAGAAATCTCAGCAAATATTTTTTCACCCAAACTGGATGATACTTTCAGGTAATGATCAGTACACTAAGCCGACTTGGTTCCCCACATTTCGTTCTTCTATGTTGAAGCATTCATTTCCAGTAACAGTTTGAATTTTTAGGTTTCACTCTGTTTACTCCTATATTGATAGATGTATTTGGAACTCTAAATCCAACACGGTTTGTGCTAGCTTCTTGAAACTTGACACAATAAATTAGTTTCACGTTCTATCCCTATGTTTTGTTTCCTCTTGATGTAGCCCTAAGCAGTGACTAGCAAGAAACACTTTCATGGAAAGGGGTTGCCAAGCTTCCAAAAATTACGAATCTCCAGAAATCTCAGCAAATACTTTTTCACCCAAACTGGATGATACTTTCAGGTAATGATCAGTACACTAATGCGACTTGGTTCCCCAAATTTCGTTCTTCTATGTTGAAGCGTTCTTTTCCAGTAACAGTTTGAATTTTTAGGTTTCACTCTGTTTACTCCTATATTGATAGATGTATTTGGAACTCTAATTCCAACACGGTTTGTGCTAGCTTCTTGAAACTTGACACAATAAAGTAGTTTCACGTTCTCTCTCTATGTTTTGTTTCTTCTTGATATAGCCCTAAGCAGTGACTGGCGAGAAACACTTTCATGGAAAGTGGTTGCCAAGCTTCCACAAATTACGAATCTCCAGAAATCTCAGCAAATACTTTTTCACCCAAACTGGATGATACTTTCAGGTAATGATCAGTACACTAAGGCGACTTGGTTTCCCAAATTTCGTTCTTCTATGTTGAAGCGTTCGTTTCCAGTAACAGGTTGAATTTTTAGGTTTCCCTCTGTTTACCCCTATATTGATAGATGCATTTGGAACTCTAAATCCAACACGGTTTGTGCTATCTTCTTGAAACTTGACACAGTACAGTAGTTTCACGTTCTATCTCAATGTATTGTTTCCTCTTGATGTAGCCCTAAGCAGTGACTGGCGAGAAACACTTTCATGGAAAGGGGTTGCCAAGCTTCCAAAAATTACGAATCTCCAGAAATCTCAGCAAATACTTTTTCACCCAAACTGGATGATACTTTCAGGTAATGATCAGTACACTAAGGTAACTTGGTTCCCCAAATTTCGTTCTTCTATGTTGAAGCGTTCGTTTCCAGTAACAGTTTGAATTTTTAGGTTTCACTCTGTTTACTCCTATATTGATAGATATATTTGGAACTCTAAATCCAACACGGTTTGTGCTAGCTTCTTGAAACTTGACAAAATAAAGTAGTTTCAGGTTCTATCTCTATGTTTTGTTTCCTCTTGCTGTAGCCCTAAGCAGTGACTGGCGAGAAACACTTTCATGGAAAGGGGTTGCCACTCTTCCAAAAATTACGAATCTCCAGAAATCTCAGCAAATATTTTTTCACCCAAACTGGATGATACTTTCAGGTAATGATCAGTACACTAAGGCGACTTGGTTCCCCAAATTTACTTCTTCTATGTTGAAGCATTCATTTCCCATAACAGTTTGAATTTTTAGGTTTCACACTGTTTTCTCCTATATTGATAGATGTATTTGAAACTCTAAATCCAACACGGTTTGTGCTAGCTTCTTGAAACTTGACACAGTACAGTAGTTTCACGTTCTATCTCTATGTTTTGTTTCCTCTTGATGCAGCCCTAAGCAGTGACTGGCGAGAAACACTTTCATTGAAAGGGGTTGCCAAGCATCCAAAAATTACGAATCTCCAGAAATCTCAGCAAATACTTTTTCACCCAAACTGGATGATACTTTCAGGTAATGATCAGTACACTAAGGCGACTTGGTTCCCAAAATTTCGTTCTTCTATGTTGAAGCATTCGTTTCCAGTAACAGTTTGAATTTTTAGGTTTCACTCTGTTTTCTCCTATATTGATAGATGTATTTGGAACTCTAAATCCAACACGGTTTGTGCTAGCTTCTTGAAACTTGACACAATAAAGAAGTTTCACGTTCTATCTCTATGTTTTGTTTCCTCTTGCTGTAGCCCTAAGCAGTGACTGGCGAGAAACACTTTCATGGAAAGGGGTTGCCACTCTTCCAAAAATTACGAATCTCCAGAAATCTCAGCAAATATTTTTTCACCCAAACTGGATGATACTTTCAGGTAATGATCAGTACACTAAGGCGACTTGGTTCCCCACATTTCGTTCTTCTACGTTGAAGCGTTCGTTTCCAGTAACAGTTTGAATTTTTAGGTTTCACTCTGTTTTCTCCTATATTGATAGATGTATTTGGAACTCTAAATCCAACAAGGTTTGTGCTAGCTTCTTGAAACTTGACACAATAAAGTAGTTTCACGTTCTATCTCTATGTTTTGTTTCCTCTTGATGTAGCCCTAAGCAGTGACTGGCGAGAAACACTTTCATGGAAAGGGGTTGCCAAGCTTCCAAAAATTACGAATCTCCAGAAATCTCAGCAAATACTTTTTCACCCAAACTGGATGATACTTTCAGGTAATGATCAGTACACTAAGGCAACTTGGTTCCCCAAATTTCGTTCTTCTATGTTGAAGCGTTCGTTTCCAGTAACAGTTTGAATTTTTAGGTTTCACTCTGTTTACTCCTATATTGATAGATATATTTGGAACTCTAAATCCAACACGGTTTGTGCTAGCTTCTTGAAACTTGACAAAATAAAGTAGTTTCACGTTCTATCTCTATGTTTTGTTTCCTCTTGATGTAGCCCTAAGCAGTGACTGGCGAGAAACACTTTCATGGAAAGGGGTTGCCACTCTTCCAAAAATTACGAATCTCCAGAAATCTCAGCAAATATTTTTTCACCCAAACTGGATGATACTTTCAGGTAATGATCAGTACACTAAGGCGACTTGGTTCCCCAAATTTAGTTCTTCTATGTTGAAGCATTCATTTCCCATAACACTTTGAATTTTTAGGTTTCACACTGTTTTCTCCTATATTGATAGATGTATTTGGAACTCTAAATCCAACACGGTTTGTGCTAGCTTCTTGAAACTTGACACAGTACAGTAGTTTCACGTTCTATCTCTATGTTTTGTTTCCTCTTGATGCAGCCCTAAGCAGTGACTGGCGAGAAACACTTTCATTGAAAGGGGTTGCCAAGCATCCAAAAATTACGAATCTCCAGAAATCTCAGCAAATACTTTTTCACCCAAACTGGATGATACTTTCAGGTAATGATCAGTACACTAAGGCGACTTGGTTCCCAAAATTTCGTTCTTCTATGTTGAAGCATTCGTTTCCAGTAACAGTTTGAATTTTTAGGTTTCACTCTGTTTTCTCCTATATTGATAGATGTATTTGGAACTCTAAATCCAACACGGTTTGTGCTAGCTTCTTGAAACTTGACACAATAAAGAAGTTTCACGTTCTATCTCTATGTTTTGTTTCCTCTTGCTGTAGCCCTAAGCAGTGACTGGCGAGAAACACTTTCATGGAAAGGGGTTGCCACTCTTCCAAAAATTATGAATCTCCAGAAATCTCAGCAAATATTTTTTCACCCAAACTGGATGATACTTTCAGGTAATGATCAGTACACTAAGGCGACTTGGTTCCCCACATTTCGTTCTTCTACGTTGAAGCGTTCATTTCCAGTAACAGTTTGAATTTTTAGGTTTCACTCTGTTTTCTCCTATATTGATAGATGTATTTGGAACTCTAAATCCAACACGGTTTGTGCTAGCTTCTTGAAACTTGACACAATAAAGTAGTTTCACGTTCTATCTCTATGTTTTGTTTCCTCTTGCTGTAGCCCTAAGCAATGACTGGCGAGAAACACTTTCATGGAAAGGGGTTGCCAAGCTTCCAAAAATTACGAATCTCCAGAAATCTCAGCAAATACTTTTTCACCCAAACTGGATGATACTTTCAGGTAATGATCAGTACACTAAGCCCACTTGGTTCCCCAAATTTCGTTCTTCTACGTTGAAGCGTTCGTTTCCAGTAACAGTTTGAATTTTTAGGTTTCACTCTGTTTACTCCTATATTGATAGATGTATTTGGAACTCTAAATCCAACACGGTTTGTGCTAGCTTCTTCAAATTTGACACAATAAAGTAGTTTCACGTTCTCTCTCTACGTTTTGTTTCCTCTTGATGTAGCCCTAAGCAGTGACTGGCGAGAAACACTTTCATGGAAAGGGGTTGCCAAGCTTCCAAAAATTACGAATCTCCAGAAATCTCAGCAAATATTTTTTCACCCAAACTGGATGATACTTTCAGGTAATGATCAGTACACTAAGGCGACTTGGTTCCCCACATTTCGTTCTTCTACGTTGAAGCGTTCGTTTCCAGTAACAGTTTGAATTTTTAGGTTTCACTCTGTTTTCTCCTGTATTGATAGATGTATTTGGAACTCTAAATCCAACACGGTTTGTGCTAGCTTCTTGAAACTTGACACAATAAAGTAGTTTCACGTTCTATCTCTATGTTTTGTTTCCTCTTGCTGTAGCCCTAAGCAGTGACTGGCGAGAAACACTTTCATGAAAAGGGGTTGCCAAGCTTCCAAAAATTACGAATCTCCAGAAATCTCAGCAAATATTTTTTCACCCAAACTGGATGATACTTTCAGGTAATGATCAGTACACTAAGGCGACTTGGTTTCCCAAATTTCGTTCTTCTATGTTGAAGCGTTCGTTTCCAGTAACAGTTTGAATTTTTAGGTTTCACTCTGTTTACTCCTATATTGATAGATGTATTTGGAACTCTAAATCCAACACGGTTTGTGCTAGCTTCTTGAAACTTGACACAGTACAGTAGTTTCACGTTCTATCTCTATGTATTGTTTCCTCTTGATGTAGCCCTAAGCAGTGACAGGCGAGAAACACTTTCATGGAAAGGGGTTGCCAAGCTTCCAAAAATTACGAATCTCCAGAAATCTCAGCAAATATTTTTTCACCCAAACTGGATGATACTTTCAGGTAATGATCAGTACACTAAGGCGACTTGGTTCCCCACATTTCGTTCTTCTACGTTGAAGCGTTCGTTTCCAGTAACAGTTTGAATTTTTAGGTTTCACTCTGTTTTCTCCTGTATTGATAGATGTATTTGGAACTCTAAATCCAACACGGTTTGTGCTAGCTTCTTGAAACTTGACACAATAAAGTAGTTTCACGTTCTATCTCTATGTTTTGTTTCCTCTTGCTGTAGCCCTAAGCAGTGACTGGCGAGAAACACTTTCATGGAAAGGGGTTGCCAAGCTTCCAAAAATTACGAATCTCCAGAAATCTCAGCAAATATTTTTTCACCCAAACTGGATGATACTTTCAGGTAATGATCAGTACACTAAGGCGACTTGGTTTCCCAAATTTCGTTCTTCTATGTTGAAGCGTTCGTTTCCAGTAACAGTTTGAATTTTTAGGTTTCACTCTGTTTACTCCTATATTGATAGATGTATTTGGAACTCTAAATCCAACACGGTTTGTGCTAGCTTCTTGAAACTTGACACAGTACAGTAGTTTCACGTTCTATCTCTATGTATTGTTTCCTCTTGATGTAGCCCTAAGCAGTGACAGGCGAGAAACACTTTCATGGAAAGGGGTTGCCAAGCTTCCAAAAATTACGAATCTCCAGAAATCTCAGCAAATATTTTTTCACCCAAACTGGATGATACTTTCAGGTAATGATCAGTACACTAAGGCGACTTGGTTCCCCACATTTCGTTCTTCTACGTTGAAGCGTTCGTTTCCAGTAACAGTTTGAATTTTTAGGTTTCACTCTGTTTTCTCCTGTATTGATAGATGTATTTGGAACTCTAAATCCAACACGGTTTGTGCTAGCTTCTTGAAACTTGACACAATAAAGTAGTTTCACGTTCTATCTCTATGTTTTGTTTCCTCTTGCTGTAGCCCTAAGCAGTGACTGGCGAGAAACACTTTCATGGAAAGGGGTTGCCAAGCTTCCAAAAATTACGAATCTCCAGAAATCTCAGCAAATATTTTTTCACCCAAACTGGATGATACTTTCAGGTAATGATCAGTACACTAAGGCGACTTGGTTCCCCAAATTTAGTTCTTCTATGTTGAAGCATTCGTTTCCAGTAACAGTTTGAATTTTTAGGTTTCACTCTGTTTTCTCCTATATTGATAGATGTATTTGGAACTCTAAATCCAACACGGTTTCTGCTAGCTTCTTGAAACTTGACACAATAAAGTAGTTTTACGTTCTATCTCTATGTTTTGTTTCCTCTTGATGTAGCCCTAAGCAGTGACTGGCGAGAAACACTTTCATGGAAAGGGGTTGCCAAGCTTCCAAAAATTACGAATCTCCAGAAATCTCAGCAAATATTTTTTCACCCAAACTGGATGATACTTTCAGGTAATGATCAGTACACTAAGGCGACTTGGTTTCCCAAATTTCGTTCTTCTATGTTGAAGCGTTCGTTTCCAGTAACAGTTTGAATTTTTAGGTTTCACTCTGTTTACTCCTATATAGATAGATGTATTTGGAACTCTAAATCCAACACGGTTTGTGCTAGCTTCTTGAAACTTGACACAGTACAGTAGTTTCACGTTCTATCTCTATGTATTGTTTCCTCTTGATGTAGCCCTAAGCAGTGACTAGCGAGAAACACTTTCATATAAAGGGGTTGCCAAGCTTCCAAAAATTACGAATCTCCAGAAATCTCAGCAAATACTTTTTCACCCAAACTGGATGATACTTTAAGGTAGTGATCAGTACACTAAGGCAACTTGGTTCCCCAAATTTCGTTCTTCTATGTGAAGCGTTCGTTTCCAGTAACAGTTTGAATTTTTAGGTTTCACTCTGTTTTCTCCTATATTGATAGATGTATTTGGAACTCTAAATCCAACACGGTTTGTGCTAGCTTCTTGAAACTTGACACAATAAAGTAGTTTCACGTTCTCTCTCTATGTTTTGTTTCCTCTTGATGTAGCCCTAAGCAGTGACTGGCGAGAAACACTTTCATGGAAAGGGGTTGCCAAGCTTCCAAAAATTACGAATCTCCAGAAATCTCAGCAAATACTTTTTCACCCAAACTGGATGATACTTTCAGGTAATGATCAGTACACTAAGGCGACTTGGTTCACCAAATTTTGTTCTTCTACGTGGAAGCGTTCGTTTTCAGTAACAGTTTGAATTTTTAGGTTTCACGCTGTTTACTCCTATATTGATAGATGTATTTGGAACTCTAAATCCAACACGGTTTATGCTAGCTTCTTGAAACTTGACACAGTACAGTAGTTTCACGTTCTGTCTCTATGTATTGTTTCCTCTTGATGTAGCCCTAAGCAGTGACTGGCGAGAAACACTTTCATGGAAAGGGGTTGCCAAGCTTCCAAAAATTACGAATCTCCAGAAATCTCAGCAAATATTTTTTCACCCAAACTGGATGATACTTTCAGGTAATGATCAGTACACTAAGGCGACTTGGTTCCCCAAATTTAGTTCTGCTATGTTGAAGCATTCGTTTCCAGTAACAGTTTGAATTTTTAGGTTTCACTCTGTTTTCTCCTATATTGATAGATGTATTTGGAACTCTAATTCCAACACGGTTTCTGCTAGCTTCTTGAAACTTGACACAATAAATTAGTTTCACGTTCTATCTCTATGTTTTGTTTCCTCTTGCTGTAGCCCTAAGCAGTGACTGGCGAGAAACACTTTCATGGAAAGGGGTTGCCAAGCTTCCAAAAATTACGAATCTCCAGAAATCTCAGCAAATATTTTTTCACCCAAACTGGATGATACTTTCAGGTAATGATCAGTACACTAAGGCGACTTGGTTTCCCAAATTTCGTTCTTCTATGTTGAAGCGTTCGTTTCCAGTAACAGTTTGAATTTTTAGGTTTCACTCTGTTTACTCCTATATTGATAGATGTATTTGGAACTCTAAATCCAACACGGTTTGTGCTAGCTTCTTGAAACTTGACACAGTACAGTAGTTTCACGTTCTATCTCTATGTTTTGTTTCCTCTTGATGTAGCCCTAAGCAGTGACAGGCGAGAAACACTTTCATGGAAAGGGGTTGCCAAGCTTCCAAAAATTACGAATCTCCAGAAATCTCAGCAAATATTTTTTCACCCAAACTGGATGATACTTTCAGGTAATGATCAGTACACTAAGGCGACTTGGTTCCCCACATTTCGTTCTTCTACGTTGAAGCGTTCGTTTCCAGTAACAGTTTGAATTTTTAGGTTTCACTCTGTTTTCTCCTGTATTGATAGATGTATTTGGAACTCTAAATCCAACACGGTTTGTGCTAGCTTCTTGAAACTTGACACAATAAAGTAGTTTCACGTTCTATCTCTATGTTTTGTTTCCTCTTGCTGTAGCCCTAAGCAGTGACTGGCGAGAAACACTTTCATGGAAAGGGGTTGCCAAGCTTCCAAAAATTACGAATCTTCAGAAATCTCAGCAAATATTTTTTCACCCAAACTGGATGATACTTTCAGGTAATGATCAGTACACTAAGGCGACTTGGTTCCCCAAATTTAGTTCTTCTATGTTGAAGCATTCGTTTCCAGTAACAGTTTGAATTTTTAGGTTTCACTCTGTTTTCTCCTATATTGATAGATGTATTTGGAACTCTAAATCCAACACGGTTTCTGCTAGCTTCTTGAAACTTGACACAATAAAGTAGTTTTACGTTCTATCTCTATGTTTTGTTTCCTCTTGATGTAGCCCTAAGCAGTGACTGGCGAGAAACACTTTCATGGAAAGGGGTTGCCAAGCTTCCCAAAATTACGAATCTCCAGAAATCTCAGCAAATACTTTTTCACCCAAACTGGATGATACTTTCAGGTAATGATCAGTACACTAAGGCAACTTGGTTCCCCAAATTTAGTTCTTCTATGTTGAAGCATTCGTTTCCAGTAACAGTTTGAATTTTTAGGTTTCACTCTGTTTTCTCCTATATTGATAGATGTATTTGGAACTCTAATTCCAACACGGTTTCTGCTAGCTTCTTGAAACTTGACACAATAAAGTAGTTTTACGTTCTATCTCTATGTTTTGTTTCCTCTTGATGGAGCCCTAAGCAGTGACTGGCGAGAAACACTTTCATGGAAAGGGGTTGCCAAGCTTCCACAAATTATGAATCTCCAGAAATCTCAGCAAATACTTTTTCACCCAAACTGGATGATACTTTCAGGTAATGATCAGTACACTAAGGCGACTTGGTTTCCCAAATTTCGTTCTTCTATGTTGAAGCGTTCGTTTCCAGTAACAGTTTGAATTTTTAGGTTTCACTCTGTTTACTCCTATATTGATAGATGTATTTGGAACTCTAAATCCAACACGGTTTGTGCTAGCTTCTTGAAACTTGACACAGTACAGTAGTTTCACGTTCTATCTCTATGTATTGTTTCCTCTTGATGTAGCCCTAAGCAGTGACTGGCGAGAAACACTTTCATGGAAAGGGGTTGCCAAGCTTCCAAAAATTACGAATCTCCAGAAATCTCAGCAAATACTTTTTCACCCAAACTGTATGATACTTTCAGGTAATGATCAGTACACTAAGGCAACTTGGTTCCCCAAATTTCGTTCTTCTATGTGAAGCGTTCGTTTCCAGTAACAGTTTGAATTTTTAGGTTTCACTCTGTTTTCTCCTATATTGATAGATGTATTTGGAACTCTAAATCCAACACGGTTTGTGCTAGCTTCTTGAAACTTGACACAATAAAGTAGTTTCACGTTCTCTCTCTATGTTTTGTTTCCTCTTGATGTAGCCCTAAGCAGTGACTGGCGAGAAACACTTTCATGGAAAGGGGTTGCCAAGCTTCCAAAAATTACGAATCTCCAGAAATCTCAGCAAATACTTTTTCACCCAAACTGGATGATACTTTCAGGTAATGATCAGTACACTAAGGCGACTTGGTTCACCAAATTTTGTTCTTCTACGTTGAAGCGTTCGTTTCCAGTAACAGTTTGAATTTTTAGGTTTCACGCTGTTTACTCCTATATTGATAGATGTATTTGGAACTCTAAATCCAACACGGTTTATGCTAGCTTCTTGAAACTTGACACAGTACAGTAGTTTCACGTTCTGTCTCTATGTATTGTTTCCTCTTGATGTAGCCCTAAGCAGTGACTGGCGAGAAACACTTTCATGGAAAGGGGTTGCCAAGCTTCCAAAAATTACGAATCTCCAGAAATCTCAGCAAATATTTTTTCACCCAAACTGGATGATACTTTCAGGTAATGATCAGTACACTAAGGCGACTTGGTTTCCCAAATTTCGTTCTTCTATGTTGAAGCGTTCGTTTCCAGTAACAGTTTGAATTTTTAGGTTTCACTCTGTTTTCTCCTATATTGATAGATGTATTTGGAACTCTAATTCCAACACGGTTTCTGCTAGCTTCTTGAAACTTGACACAATAAAGTAGTTTCACGTTCTCTCTCTATGTATTGTTTCCTCTTGATGTAGCCCTAAGCAGTGACTGGCGAGAAACACTTTCATGGAAAGGTGTTGCCAAGCTTCCCAAAATTACGAATCTCCAGAAATCACAGCAAATATTTTTTCACCCAAACTGGATGATACTTTCAGGTAATGATCAGTACACTAAGGCAACTTGGTTCCCCAAATTTAGTTCTTCTATGTTGAAGCATTCGTTTCCAGTAACAGTTTGAATTTTTAGGTTTCACTCTGTTTACTCCTATATTGATAGATGTATTTGGAACTCTAATTCCAACACGGTTTCTGCTAGCTTCTTGAAACTTGACACAATAAAGTAGTTTTACGTTCTATCTCTATGTTTTGTTTCCTCTTGCTGTAGCCCTAAGCAGTGACTGGCGAGAAACACTTTCATGGAAAGGGGTTGCCAAGCTTCCACAAATTATGAATCTCCAGAAATCTCAGCAAATACTTTTTCACCCAAACTGGATGATACTTTCAGGTAATGATCAGTACACTAAGGCGACTTGGTTCCCCACATTTCGTTCTTCTATGTTGAAGCATTCGTTTCCAGTAACAGTTTGAATTTTTAGGTTTCACTCTGTTTACTCCTATATTGATAGATGTATTTGGAACTCTAATTCCAACACGGTTTCTGCTAGCTTCTTGAAACTTGACACAATAAATTAGTTTCACGTTCTATCCCTATGTTTTGTTTCCTCTTGATGTAGCCCTAAGCAGTGACTGGCGAGAAACACTTTCATGGAAAGGGGTTGCCAAGCTTCCAAAAATTACGAATCTCCAGAAATCTCAGCAAATACTTTTTCACCCAAACTGGATGATACTTTCAGGTAATGATCAGTACACTAAGGCGACTTGGTTTCTCAAATTTCGTTCTTCTATGTTGAAGCGTTCGTTTCCAGTAACAGTTTGAATTTTTAGGTTTCACTCTGTTTACTCCTATATTGATAGATGTATTTGGAACTCTAAATCCAACACGGTTTGTGCTAGCTTCTTGAAACTTGACACAATAAAGTAGTTTCACGTTCTCTCTCTATGTTTTGTTTCCTCTTGATGTAGCCCTAAGCAGTGACTGGCGAGAAACACTTTCATGGAAAGGTGTTGCCAAGCTTCCCAAAATTATGAATCTCCAGAAATCTCAGCAAATACTTTTTCACCCAAACTGGATGATACTTTCAGGTAATGATCAGTACACTAAGGCGACTTAGTTCCCCAAATTTCGTTCTTCTATGTTGAAGCGTTCTTTTCCAGTAACAGTTTGAATTTTTAGGTTTCAATCTGTTTACTCCTATATTGATAGATGTATTTGGAACTCTAATTCCAACACGGTTTGTGCTAGCTTCTTGAAACTTGACACAATAAATTAGTCACGTTCTCTCTCTATGTTTTGTTTCCTCTTGATATAGCCCTAAGCAGTGACTGGCGAGAAACACTTTCATGGAAAGGGGTTGCCAAGCTTCCACAAATTACGAATCTCCAGTAATCTCAGCAAATACTTTTTCACCCAAACTGGATGATACTTTCAGGTAATGATCAGTACACTAAGGCGACTTGGTTTCCCAAATTTCGTTCTTCTATGTTGAAGCGTTCGTTTCCAGTAACAGGTTGAATTTTTAGGTTTCCCTCTGTTTACCCCTATATTGATAGATGCATTTGGAACTCTAAATCCAACACGGTTTGTGCTAGCTTCTTAAACTTGACACAGTACAGTAGTTTCACGTTCTATCTCAATGTATTGTTTCCTCTTGATGTAGCCCTAAGCAGTGACTGGCGAGAAACACTTTCATGGAAAGGTGTTGCCAAGCTTCCCAAAATTACGAATCTCCAGAAATCTCAGCAAATATTTTTTCACCCAAACTGGATGATACTTTCAGGTAATGATCAGTACACTAAGGCGACTTGGTTTCTCAAATTTCGTTCTTCTATGTTGAAGCGTTCGTTTCCAGTAACAGTTTGAATTTTTAGGTTTCACTCTGTTTACTCCTATATTGATAGATGTATTTGGAACTCTAAATCCAACACGTTTTGTGCTAGCTTCTTGAAACTTGACACAATAAATTAGTTTCACGTTCTATCCCTATGTTTTGTTTCCTCTTGATGTAGCCCTAAGCAGTGACTGGCGAGAAACACTTTCATGGAAAGGGGTTGCCAAGCTTCCAAAAATTACGAATCTCCAGAAATCTAAGCAAATACTTTTTCACCCAAACTGGATGATACTTTCAGGTAATGATCAGTACACTAAGGCGACTTGGTTTCTCAAATTTCGTTCTTCTATGTTGAAGCGTTCGTTTCCAGTAACAGTTTGAATTTTTAGGTTTCACTCTGTTTACTCCTATATTGATAGATGTATTTGGAACTCTAAATCCAACACGGTTTGTGCTAGCTTCTTGAAACTTGACACAATAAAGTAGTTTCACGTTCTCTCTCTATGTATTGTTTCCTCTTGATGTAGCCCTAAGCAGTGACTGGCGAGAAACACTTTCATGGAAAGGTGTTGCCAAGCTTCCCAAAATTACGAATCTCCAGAAATCTCAGCAAATATTTTTTCACCCAAACTGGATGATACTTTCAGGTAATGATCAGTACACTAAGGCAACTTGGTTCCGCAAATTTAGTTCTTCTATGTTGAAGCATTCGTTTCCAGTAACAGTTTGAATTTTTAGGTTTCACTCTGTTTACTCCTATATTGATAGATGTATTTGGAACTCTAATTCCAACACGGTTTCTGCTAGCTTCTTGAAACTTGACACAATAAAGTAGTTTTACGTTCTATCTCTATGTTTTGTTTCCTCTTGCTGTAGCCCTAAGCAGTGACTGGCGAGAAACACTTTCATGGAAAGGGGTTGCCAAGCTTCCACAAATTATGAATCTCCAGAAATCTCAGCAAATACTTTTTCACCCAAACTGGATGATACTTTCAGGTAATGATCAGTACACTAAGGCGACTTGGTTCCCCACATTTCGTTCTTCTATGTTGAAGCATTCGTTTCCAGTAACAGTTTGAATTTTTAGGTTTCACTCTGTTTACTCCTATATTGATAGATGTATTTGGAACTCTAATTCCAACACGGTTTCTGCTAGCTTCTTGAAACTTGACACAATAAATTAGTTTCACGTTCTATCCCTATGTTTTGTTTCCTCTTGATGTAGCCCTAAGCAGTGACTGGCGAGAAACACTTTCATGGAAAGGGGTTGCCAAGCTTCCAAAAATTACGAATCTCCAGAAATCTCAGCAAATACTTTTTCACCCAAACTGGATGATACTTTCAGGTAATGATCAGTACACTAAGGCGACTTGGTTTCTCAAATTTCGTTCTTCTATGTTGAAGCGTTCGTTTCCAGTAACAGTTTGAATTTTTAGGTTTCACTCTGTTTTCTCCTGTATTGATAGATGTATTTGGAACTCTAAATCCAACACGGTTTGTGCTAGCTTCTTGAAACTTGACACAATAAAGTAGTTTCACGTTCTCTCTCTATGTTTTGTTTCCTCTTGATGTAGCCCTAAGCAGTGACTGGCGAGAAACACTTTCATGGAAAGGTGTTGCCAAGCTTCCCAAAATTATGAATCTCCAGAAATCTCAGCAAATACTTTTTCACCCAAACTGGATGATACTTTCAGGTAATGATCAGTACACTAAGGCGACTTGGTTCCCCAAATTTCGTTCTTCTATGTTGAAGCGTTCTTTTCCAGTAACAGTTTGAATTTTTAGGTTTCACTCTGTTTACTCCTATATTGATAGATGTATTTGGAACTCTAATTCCAACACGGTTTGTGCTAGCTTCTTGAAACTTGACACAATAAAGTAGTTTCACGTTCTCTCTCTATGTTTTGTTTCCTCTTGATATAGCCCTAAGCAGTGACTGGCGAGAAACACTTTCATGGAAAGGGGTTGCCAAGCTTCCACAAATTACGAATCTCCAGTAATCTCAGCAAATACTTTTTCACCCAAACTGGATGATACTTTCAGGTAATGATCAGTACACTAAGGCGACTTGGTTTCCCAAATTTCGTTCTTCTATGTTGAAGCGTTCGTTTCCAGTAACAGGTTGAATTTTTAGGTTTCCCTCTGTTTACCCCTATATTGATAGATGCATTTGGAACTCTAAATCCAACACGGTTTGTGCTAGCTTCTTAAACTTGACACAGTACAGTAGTTTCACGTTCTATCTCAATGTATTGTTTCCTCTTGATGTAGCCCTAAGCAGTGACTGGCGAGAAACACTTTCATGGAAAGGTGTTGCCAAGCTTCCCAAAATTACGAATCTCCAGAAATCTCAGCAAATATTTTTTTACCCAAACTGGATGATACTTTCAGGTAATGATCAGTACACTAAGGCACCTTGGTTCCCCAAATTTAGTTCTTCTATGTTGAAGCATTCGTTTCCAGTAACATTTTGAATTTTTAGGTTTCACTCTGTTTACTCCTATATTGATAGATGTATTTGGAACTCTAATTCCAACACGGTTTCTGCTAGCTTCTTGAAACTTGACACAATAAAGTAGTTTTACGTTCTATCTCTATGTTTTGTTTCCTCTTGCTGTAGCCCTAAGCAGTGACTGGCGAGAAACACTTTCATGGAAAGGGGTTGCCAAGCTTCCACAAATTATGAATCTCCAGAAATCTCAGCAAATACTTTTTCACCCAAACTGGATGATACTTTCAGGTAATGATCAGTACACTAAGGCGACTTGGTTCCCCACATTTCGTTCTTCTATGTTGAAGCATTCGTTTCCAGTAACAGTTTGAATTTTTAGGTTTCAATCTGTTTACTCCTATATTGATAGATGTATTTGGAACTCTAATTCCAACACGGTTTCTGCTAGCTTCTTGAAACTTGACACAATAAATTAGTTTCACGTTCTATCCCTATGTTTTGTTTCCTCTTGATGTAGCCCTAAGCAGTGACTGGCGAGAAACACTTTCATGGAAAGGGGTTGCCAAGCTTCCAAAAATTACGAATCTCCAGAAATCTCAGCAAATACTTTTTCACCCAAACTGGATGATACTTTCAGGTAATGATCAGTACACTAAGGCGACTTGGTTCCCCACATTTCGTTCTTCTACGTTGAAGCGTTCGTTTCCAGTAACAGTTTGAATTTTTAGGTTTCACTCTGTTTTCTCCTATATTGATAGATGTATTTGGAACTCTAAATCCAACACGGTTTGTGCTAGCTTCTTGAAACTTGACACAATAAAGTAGTTTCACGTTCTATCTCTATGTTTTGTTTCCTCTTGCTGTAGCCCTAAGCAGTGACTGGCGAGAAACACTTTCATGGAAAGGGGTTGCCAAGCTTCCAAAAATTACGAATCTCCAGAAATCTCAGCAAATACTTTTTCACCCAAACTGGATGATACTTTCAGGTAATGATCAGTACACTAAGCCCACTTGGTTCCCCAAATTTCGTTCTTCTACGTTGAAGCGTTCGTTTCCAGTAACAGTTTGAATTTTTAGGTTTCACTCTGTTTACTCCTATATTGATAGATGTATTTGGAACTCTAAATCCAACACGGTTTGTGCTAGCTTCTTCAAATTTGACACAATAAAGTAGTTTCACGTTCTCTCTCTATGTTTTGTTTCCTCTTGATGTAGCCCTAAGCAGTGACTGGCGAGAAACACTTTCATGGAAAGGGGTTGCCAAGCTTCCCAAAATTATGAATCTCCAGAAATCTCAGCAAATACTTTTTCACCCAAACTGGATGATACTTTCAGGTAATGATCAGTACACTAAGGCGACTTGGTTCCCCAAATTTCGTTCTTCTATGTTGAAGCGTTCTTTTCCAGTAACAGTTTGAATTTTTAGGTTTCACTCTGTTTACTCCTATATTGATAGATGTATTTGGAACTCTAATTCCAACACGGTTTGTGCTAGCTTCTTGAAACTTGACACAATAAAGTAGTTTCACGTTCTCTCTCTATGTTTTGTTTCCTCTTCATAGAGCCCTAAGCAGTGACTGGCGAGAAACACTTTCATGGAAAGGGGTTGCCAAGCTTCCACAAATTATGAATCTCCAGTAATCTCAGCAAATACTTTTTCACCCAAACTGGATGATACTTTCAGGTAATGATCAGTACACTAAGGCGACTTGGTTCCCCAAATTTCGTTCTTCTATGTTGAAGCGTTCGTTTCCAGTAACAGGTTGAATTTTTAGGTTTCCCTCTGTTTACCCCTATATTGATAGATGCATTTGGAACTCTAAATCCAACACGGTTTGTGCTAGCTTCTTAAACTTGACACAGTACAGTAGTTTCACGTTCTATCTCAATGTATTGTTTCCTCTTGATGTAGCCCTAAGCAGTGACTGGCGAGAAACACTTTCATGGAAAGGAGTTGCCAAGCTTCCAAAAATTACGAATCTCCAGAAATCTCAGCAAATACTTTTTCACCCAAACTGGATGATACTTTCAGGTAATGATCAGTACACTAAGGCAACTTGGTTCCCCAAATTTCGTTCTTCTATGTTGAAGCGTTCGTTTCCAGTAACAGTTTGAATTTTTAGGTTTCACTCTGTTTACTCCTATATTGATAGATATATTTGGAACTCTAAATCCAACACGGTTTGTGCTAGCTTCTTGAAACTTGACAAAATAAAGTAGTTTCACGTTCTATCTCTATGTTTTGTTTCCTCTTGATGTAGCCCTAAGCAGTGACTGGCGAGAAACACTTTCATGGAAAGGGGTTGCCACTCTTCCAAAAATTACGAATCTCCAGAAATCTCAGCAAATATTTTTTCACCCAAACTGGATGATACTTTCAGGTAATGATCAGTACACTAAGGCGACTTGGTTCCCCACATTTCGTTCTTCTACGTTGAAGCGTTCGTTTCCAGTAACAGTTTGAATTTTTAGGTTTCACTCTGTTTTCTCCTATATTGATAGATGTATTTGGAACTCTAAATCCAACACGGTTTGTGCTAGCTTCTTGAAACTTGACACAATAAAGTAGTTTCAGGTTCTATCTCTATGTTTTGTTTCCTCTTGATGTAGCCCTAAGCAGTGACTGGCGAGAAACACTTTCATGGAAAGGGGTTGCCAAGCTTCCAAAAATTACGAATCTCCAGAAATCTCAGCAAATACTTTTTCACCCAAACTGGATGATACTTTCAGGTAATGATCAGTACACTAAGGCGACTTGGTTCCCCAAATTTCGTTCTTCTATGTTGAAGCGTTCATTTCCAGTAACATTTTGAATTTTTAGGTTTCACTCTGTTTACTCCTATATTGATAGATATATTTGGAACTCTAAATCCAACACGGTTTGTGCTAGCTTCTTGAAACTTGACAAAATAAAGTAGTTTCACGTTCTATCTCTATGTTTTGTTTCCTCTTGATGTAGCCCTAAGCAGTGACTGGCGAGAAACACTTTCATGGAAAGGGGTTGCCACTCTTCCAAAAATTACGAATCTCCAGAAATCTCAGCAAATATTTTTTCACCCAAACTGGATGATACTTTCAGGTAATGATCAGTACACTAAGGCGACTTGGTTCCCCAAATTTAGTTCTTCTATGTTGAAGCATTCATTTCCCATAACAGTTTGAATTTTTAGGTTTCACACTGTTTTCTCCTATATTGATAGATGTATTTGGAACTCTAAATCCAACACGGTTTGTGCTAGCTTCCTCAAATTTGACACAATAAAGTAGTTTCACGTTCTCTCTCTATGTTTTGTTTCCTCTTGATGTAGCCCTAAGCAGTGACTGGCGAGAAACACTTTCATGGAAAGGGGTTGCCAAGCTTCCAAAAATTACGAATCTCCAGAAATCTCAGCAAATATTTTTTCACCCAAACTGGATGATACATTCAGGTAATGATCAGTACACTAAGGCGACTTGGTTCCCCAAATTTAGTTCTTCTATGTTGAAGCATTCGTTTCCAGTAACAGTTTGAATTTTTAGGTTTCACTCTGTTTTCTCCTATATTGATAGATGTATTTGGAACTCTAAATCCAACACGGTTTGTGCTAGCTTCTTGAAACTTGACACAATAAAGTAGTTTTACGTTCTATCTCTATGTTTTGTTTCCTCTTGATGTAGCCCTAAGCAGTGACAGGCGAGAAACACTTTCATGGAAAGGGGTTGCCAAGCTTCCACAAATTACGAATCTCCAGAAATCTCAGCAAATACTTTGTCACCCAAACTGGATGATACTTTCAGGTAATGATCAGTACACTAAGGCGACTTGGTTTCCCAAATTTCGTTCTTCTATGTTGAAGTGTTCGTTTCCAGTAACAGGTTGAATTTTTAGGTTTCACTCTGTTTACCCCTATATTGATAGATGCATTTGGAACTCTAAATCCAACACGGTTTGTGCTAGCTTCTTGAAACTTGACACAGTACAGTAGTTTCACGTTCTATCTCAATGTATTGTTTCCTCTTGATGTAGCCCTAAGCAGTGACTGGCGAGAAACACTTTAATGGAAAGGGGTTGCCAAGCTTCCAAAAATTACGAATCTCCAGAAATCTCAGCAAATACTTTTTCACCCAAACTGGATGATACTTTCAGGTAATGATCAGTACACTAAGGCGACTTGGTTCACCAAATTTTGTTCTTCTACGTTGAAGCGTTCGTTTCCAGTAACAGTTTGAATTTTTAGGTTTCACGCTGTTTACTCCTATATTGATAGATGTATTTGGAACTCTAAATCCAACACGGTTTGTGCTAGCTTCTTGAAACTTGACACAGTACAGTAGTTTCACGTTCTGTCTCTATGTATTGTTTCCTCTTGATGTAGCCCTAAGCAGTGACTGGCGAGAAACACTTTCATGGAAAGGGGTTGCCAAGCTTCCAAAAATTACGAATCTCCAGAAATCTCAGCAAATATTTTTTCACCCAAACTGGATGATACTTTCAGGTAATGATCAGTACACTAAGGCGACTTGGTTCCCCAAATTTAGTTCTGCTATGTTGAAGCATTCGTTTCCAGTAACAGTTTGAATTTTTAGGTTTCACTCTGTTTTCTCCTATATTGATAGATGTATTTGGAACTCTAAATCCAACACGGTTTCTGCTAGCTTCTTGAAACTTGACACAATAAATTAGTTTCACGTTCTATCTCTATGTTTTGTTTCCTCTTGCTGTAGCCCTAAGCAGTGACTGGCGAGAAACACTTTCATGGAAAGGGGTTGCCAAGCTTCCAAATATTACGAATCTCCAGAAATCTCAGCAAATATTTTTTCACCCAAACTGGATGATACTTTCAGGTAATGATCAGTACACTAAGGCGACTTGGTTTCCCAAATTTCGTTCTTCTATGTTGAAGCGTTCGTTTCCAGTAACAGTTTGAATTTTTAGGTTTCACTCTGTTTACTCCTATATTGATAGATGTATTTGGAACTCTAAATCCAACACGGTTTGTGCTAGCTTCTTGAAACTTGACACAGTACAGTAGTTTCACCTTCTATCTCTATGTTTTGTTTCCTCTTGATGTAGCCCTAAGCAGTGACTGGCGAGAAACACTTTCATGGAAAGGGGTTGCCAAGCTTCCAAAAATTACGAATCTCCAGAAATCTCAGCAAATACTTTTTCACCCAAACTGGATGATACTTTCAGGTAATGATCAGTACACTAAGGCGACTTGGTTCCCAAAATTTCGTTCTTCTATGTTGAAGCATTCGTTTCCAGTAACAGTTTGAATTTTTAGGTTTCACTCTGTTTTCTCCTATATTGATAGATGTATTTGGAACTCTAAATCCAACACGGTTTGTGCTAGCTTCTTGAAACTTGACACAATAAAGTAGTTTCACGTTCTATCTCTATGTTTTGTTTCCTCTTGATGTAGCCCTAAGCAGTGACTGGCGAGAAACACTTTCATGGAAAAGGGTTGCCAAGCTTCCAAAAATTACGAATCTCCAGGAATCTCAGCAAATATTTTTTCACCCAAACTGGATGATACTTTCAGGTAATGATCACTACACTAAGGCGACTTGGTTCCCCAAATTTCATTCTTCTACGTTGAAGCGTTCGTTTCCAGTAACAGTTTGAATTTTTAGGTTTCACTCTGTTTTCTCCTATATTGAAAGATGTATTTGGAACTCTAAATCCAACACGGTTTGTGCTAGCTTCTTGAAACTTGACACAATAAAGTAGTTTCACGTTCTATCTCTATGTTTTGTTTCCTCTTGATGTAGCCCTAAGCAGTGACTGGCGAGAAACACTTTCATGGAAAGGGGTTGCCAAGCTTCCAAAAATTACGAATCTCCAGAAATCTCAGCAAATACTTTTTCACCCAAACTGGATGATACTTTCAGGTAATGATCAGTACACTAAGGCGACTTGGTTCCCCACATTTCGTTCTTCTACGTTAAAGCGTTCGTTTCCAGTAACAGTTTGAATTTTTAGGTTTCACTCTGTTTTCTCCTATATTGATAGATGTATTTGGAACTCTAAATCCAACACGGTTTGTGCTAGCTTCTTGAAACTTGACACAATAAAGTAGTTTCACGTTCTATCTCTATGTTTTGTTTCCTTTTGATGTAGCCCTAAGCAGTGACTGGCGAGAAACACTTTCATGGAAAGGGGTTGCCAAGCTTCCAAAAATTACGAATCTCCAGAAATCTCAGGAAATACTTTTTCACCCAAACTGGATGATACTTTCAGGTAATGATCAGTACACTAAGGCGACTTGGTTTCCCAAATTTCGTTCTTCTATGTTGAAGCGTTCGTTTCCAGTAACAGTTTGAATTTTTAAGTTTCACTCTGTTTACTCCTATATTGATAGATGTATTTGGAACTCTAAATCCAACACAGTTTATGCTAGCTTCTTGAAACTTGACACAGTACAGTAGTTTCACGTTCTATCTCTATGTATTGTTTCCTCTTGATGTAGCCCTAAGCAGTGACTGGCGAGAAACACTTTCATGGAAAGGGGTTGCCAAGCTTCCAAAAATTACGAATCTCCAGAAATCTCAGCAAATACTTTTTCACCCAAACTGGATGATACTTTCAGGTAATGATCAGTACACTAAGGCGACTTGGTTCCCAAAATTTCGTTCTTCTATGTTGAAGCATTCGTTTCCAGTAACTTTTTGAATTTTTAGGTTTCACTCTGTTTTCTCCTATATTGATAGATGTATTTGGAACTCTAAATCCAACACGGTTTGTGCTAGCTTCTTGAAACTTGACACAATAAAGTAGTTTCACATTCTATCTCTATGTTTTGTTTCCTCTTGATGTAGCCCTAAGCAGTGACTGGCGAGAAACACTTTCATGGAAAAGGGTTGCCAAGCTTCCAAAAATTACGAATCTCCAGAAATCTCAGCAAATATTTTTTCACCCAAACTGGATGATAATTTCAGGTAATGATCAGTACACTAAGGCGACTTGGTTCCCCAAATTTCATTCTTCTACGTTGAAGCGTTCGTTTCCAGTAACAGTTTGAATTTTTAGGTTTCACTCTGTTTTCTCCTATATTGATAGATGTATTTGGAACTCTAAATCCAACACGGTTTGTGCTAGCTTCTTGAAACTTGACACAATAAAGTAGTTTCACGTTCTATCTCTATGTTTTGTTTCCTCTTGATGTAGCCCTAAGCAGTGACTGGCGAGAAACACTTTCATGGAAAGGGGTTGCCAAGCTTCCAAAAATTACGAATCTCCAGAAATCTCAGCAAATACTTTTTCACCCAAACTGGATGATACTTTCAGGTAATGATCAGTACACTAATGCGACTTGGTTCCCAAAATTTCGTTCTTCTATGTTGAAGCATTCGTTTCCAGTAACAGTTTGAATTTTTAGGTTTCACTCTGTTTTCTCCTATATTGATAGATGTATTTGGAACTCTAAATCCAACACGGTTTGTGCTAGCTTCTTGAAACTTGACACAATAAAGTAGTTTCACGTTCGATCTCTATGTTTTGTTTCCTCTTGCTGTAGCCCTAAGAAGTGACTGGCGAGAAACACTTTCATGGAAAGGGGTTGCCAAGCTTCCAAAAATTACGAATCTCCAGAAATCTCAGCAAATATTTTTTCACCCAAACTGGATGATAATTTCAGGTAATGATCAGTACACTAAGGCGACTTGGTTCCCCAAATTTCATTCTTCTACGTTGAAGCGTTCGTTTCCAGTAACAGTTTGAATTTTTGGTTTCACTCTGTTTTCTCCTATATTGATAGATGTATTTGGAACTCTAAATCCAACACGGTTTGTGCTAGCTTCTTGAAACTTGACACAATAAAGTAGTTTCTCGTTCTATCTCTATGTTTTGTTTCCTCTTGCTGTAGCCCTAAGCAGTGACTGGCGAGAAACACTTTCATGGAAAGGGGTTGCCAAGCTTCCAAAAATTGGGAAACTCCAGAAATCTCAGCAAATACTTTTTCACCCAAACTGGATGATACTTTCAGGTAATGATCAGTACACTAAGGCGACTTGGTTTCCCAAATTTCGTTCTTCTATGTTGAAGCGTTCATTTCCAGTAACAGTTTGAATTTTTAGGTTTCACTCTGTTTACTCCTATATTGATAGATGTATTTGGAACTCTAAATCCAACACGGTTTGTGCTAGCTTCTTGAAACTTGACACAGTAAATTAGTTTCACGTTCTATCTCTACGTTTTGTTTCCTCTTGATGTAGCCCTAAGCAGTGACTGGCGAGAAACACTTTCATGGAAAGGGGTTGCCAAGCTTCCAAAAATTACGAATCTCCAGAAATCTCAGCAAATATTTTTTCACCCAAACTGGATGATAATTTCAGGTAATGATCAGTACACTAAGGCGACTTGGTTCCCCAAATTTCATTCTTCTACGTTGAAGCGTTCGTTTCCAGTAACAGTTTGAATTTTTAGGTTTCACTCTGTTTTCTCCTATATTGATAGATGTATTTGGAACTCTAAATCCAACACGGTTTGTGCTAGCTTCTTGAAACTTGACACAATAAAGTAGTTTCACGTTCTATCTCTATGTTTTGTTTCCTCTTGATGTAGCCCTAAGCAGTGACTGGCGAGAAACACTTTCATGGAAAGGGGTTGCCAAGCTTCCAAAAATTGCGAAACTCCAGAAATCTCAGCAAATACTTTTTCACCCAAACTGGATGATACTTTCAGGTAATGATCAGTACACTAAGGCGACTTGGTTTCCCAAATTTCGTTCTTCTATGTTGAAGCGTTCATTTCCAGTGACAGTTTGAATTTTTAGGTTTCACTCTGTTTACTCCTATATTGATAGATGTATTTGGAACTCTAAATCCAACACGGTTTGTGCTAGCTTCTTGAAACTTGACACAGTAAATTAGTTTCACGTTCTATCTCTATGTTTTGTTTCCTCTTGATGTAGCCCTAAGCAGTGACTGGCGAGAAACACTTTCATGGAAAGGGGTTGCCAAGTTTCCAAAAATTACGAATCTCCAGAAATCTCAGCAAATATTTTTTCACCCAAACTGGATGATACTTTCAGGTAATGATCAGTACACTAAGCCCACTTGCTTCAGCAAATTTCGTTCTTCTATGTTGAAGCGTTCGTTTCCAGTAACAGTTTGAATTTTTAGGTTTCTCGCTGTTTACTCCTATATTGATAGATGTATTTGGAACTCTAAATCCAACACGGTTTATGCTAGCTTCTTGAAACTTGACACAGTACAGTAGTTTCACGTTCTATCTCTATGTATTGTTTCCTCTTGATGTAGCCCTAAGCAGTGACTGGCGAGAAACACTTTCATGGAAAGGGGTTGCCAAGCTTATAAAAATTACGAATCTCCAGAAATCTCAGCAAATACTTTTTCACCCAAACTGGATGATACTTTCAGGTAATGATCAGTACACTAAGGAGACTTGGTTCCCAAAATTTCGTTCTTCTATGTTGAAGCGTTCGTTTCCAGTAACAGTTTGAATTTTTAGGTTTCACTCTGTTTTCTCCTATATTGATAGATGTATTTGGAACTCTAAATCCAACACGGTTTGTGCTAGCTTCTTGAAACTTGACACAATAAAGTAGTTTCACGTTCTATCTCTATGTTTTGTTTCCTCTTGCTGTAGCCCTAAGAAGTGACTGGCGAGAAACACTTTCATGGAAAGGGGTTGCCAAGCTTCCAAAAATTACGAATCTCCAGAAATCTCAGCAAATATTTTTTCACCCAAACTGGATGATACTTTCAGGTAATGATCAGTACACTAAGGCGACTTGGTTCCCCACATTTCGTTCTTCTACGTTAAAGCGTTCGTTTCCAGTAACAGTTTGAATTTTTAGGTTTCACTCTGTTTTCTCCTATATTGATAGATGTATTTGGAACTCTAAATCCAACACGGTTTGTGCTAGCTTCTTGAAACTTGACACAATAAAGTAGGTTCACGTTCTATCTCTATGTTTTGTTTCCTCTTGCTGTAGCCCTAAGCAGTGACTGGCGAGAAACACTTTCATGGAAAGGGGTTGCCAAGCTTCCAAAAATTACGAATCTCCAGAAATCTCAGCAAATACTTTTTCACCCAAACTGGATGATACTTTCAGGTAATGATCAGTACACTAAGCCCACTTGCTTCAGCAAATTTCGTTCTTCTATGTTGAAGCGTTCGTTTCCAGTAACAGTTTGAATTTTTAGGTTTCTCGCTGTTTACTCCTATATTGATAGATGTATTTGGAACTCTAAATCCAACACGGTTTGTGCTAGCTTCTTGAAACTTGACACAATAAAGTAGGTTCACGTTCTATCTCTATGTTTTGTTTCCTCTTGCTGTAGCCCTAAGCAGTGACTGGCGAGAAACACTTTCATGGAAAGGGGTTGCCAAGCTTCCAAAAATTACGAATCTCCAGAAATCTCAGCAAATACTTTTTCACCCAAACTGGATGATACTTTCAGGTAATGATCAGTACACTAAGGCGACTTGGTTCCCAAAATTCCGTTCTTCTATGTTGAAACATTCGTTTCCAGTAACAGTTTGAATTTTTAGGTTTCACTCTGTTTTCTCCTATATTGATAGATGTATTTGGAACTCTAAATCCAACACGGTTTGTGCTAGCGTCTTGAAACTTGACACAATAAAGTAGTTTCACGTTCTATCTCTATGTTTTGTTTCCTCTTGATGTAGCCCTAAGCAGTGACTGGCGAGAAACACTTTCATGGAAAAGGGTTGCCAAGCTTCCAAAAATTACGAATCTCCAGAAATCTCAGCAAATATTTTTTCACCCAAACTGGATGATAATTTCAGGTAATGATCAGTACACTAAGGCGACTTGGTTCCCCAAATTTCATTCTTCTACGTTGAAGCGTTCGTTTCCAGTAACAGTTTGAATTTTTAGGTTTCACTCTGTTTTCTCCTATATTGATAGATGTATTTGGAACTCTAAATCCAACACGGTTTGTGCTAGCTTCTTGAAACTTGACACAATAAAGTAGTTTCACGTTCTATCTCTATGTTTTGTTTCCTCTTGATGTAGCCCTAAGCAGTGACTGGCGAGAAACACTTTCATGGAAAGGGGTTGCCAAGCTTCCAAAAATTGCGAAACTCCAGAAATCTCAGCAAATACTTTTTCACCCAAACTGGATGATACTTTCAGGTAATGATCAGTACACTAAGGCGACTTGGTTTCCCAAATTTCGTTCTTCTATGTTGAAGCGTTCATTTCCAGTAACAGTTTGAATTTTTAGGTTTCACTCTGTTTACTCCTATATTGATAGATGTATTTGGAACTCTAAATCCAACACGGTTTGTGCTAGCTTCTTGAAACTTGACACAGTAAATTAGTTTCACGTTCTATCTCTATGTTTTGTTTCCTCTTGATGTAGCCCTAAGCAGTGACTGGCGAGAAACACTTTCATGGAAAGGGGTTGCCAAGTTTCCAAAAATTACGAATCTCCAGAAATCTCAGCAAATATTTTTTCACCCAAACTGGATGATACTTTCAGGTAATGATCAGTACACTAAGCCCACTTGCTTCAGCAAATTTCGTTCTTCTATGTTGAAGCGTTCGTTTCCAGTAACAGTTTGAATTTTTAGGTTTCTCGCTGTTTACTCCTATATTGATAGATGTATTTGGAACTCTAAATCCAACACGGTTTATGCTAGCTTCTTGAAACTTGACACAGTACAGTAGTTTCACGTTCTATCTCTATGTATTGTTTCCTCTTGATGTAGCCCTAAGCAGTGACTGGCGAGAAACACTTTCATGGAAAGGGGTTGCCAAGCTTATAAAAATTACGAATCTCCAGAAATCTCAGCAAATACTTTTTCACCCAAACTGGATGATACTTTCAGGTAATGATCAGTACACTAAGGAGACTTGGTTCCCAAAATTTCGTTCTTCTATGTTGAAGCGTTCGTTTCCAGTAACAGTTTGAATTTTTAGGTTTCACTCTGTTTTCTCCTATATTGATAGATGTATTTGGAACTCTAAATCCAACACGGTTTGTGCTAGCTTCTTGAAACTTGACACAATAAAGTAGTTTCACGTTCTATCTCTATGTTTTGTTTCCTCTTGCTGTAGCCCTAAGAAGTGACTGGCGAGAAACACTTTCATGGAAAGGGGTTGCCAAGCTTCCAAAAATTACGAATCTCCAGAAATCTCAGCAAATATTTTTTCACCCAAACTGGATGATACTTTCAGGTAATGATCAGTACACTAAGGCGACTTGGTTCCCCACATTTCGTTCTTCTACGTTAAAGCGTTCGTTTCCAGTAACAGTTTGAATTTTTAGGTTTCACTCTGTTTTCTCCTATATTGATAGATGTATTTGGAACTCTAAATCCAACACGGTTTGTGCTAGCTTCTTGAAACTTGACACAATAAAGTAGGTTCACGTTCTATCTCTATGTTTTGTTTCCTCTTGCTGTAGCCCTAAGCAGTGACTGGCGAGAAACACTTTCATGGAAAGGGGTTGCCAAGCTTCCAAAAATTACGAATCTCCAGAAATCTCAGCAAATACTTTTTCACCCAAACTGGATGATACTTTCAGGTAATGATCAGTACACTAAGGCGACTTGGTTCCCAAAATTCCATTCTTCTATGTTGAAGCATTCGTTTCCAGTAACAGTTTGAATTTTTAGGTTTCACTCTGTTTTCTCCTATATTGATAGATGTATTTGGAACTCTAAATCCAACACGGTTTGTGCTAGCTTCTTGAAACTTGACACAATAAAGTAGTTTCACGTTCTATCTCTATGTTTTGTTTCCTCTTGATGTAGCCCTAAGCAGTGACTGGCGAGAAACACTTTCATGGAAAAGGGTTGCCAAGCTTCCAAAAATTACGAATCTCCAGAAATCTCAGCAAATATTTTTTCACCCAAACTGGATGATAATTTCAGGTAATGATCAGTACACTAAGGCGACTTGGTTCCCCAAATTTCATTCTTCTACGTTGAAGCGTTCGTTTCCAGTAACAGTTTGAATTTTTAGGTTTCACTCTGTTTACTCCTATATTGATAGATGTATTTGGAACTCTAAATCCAACACGGTTTGTGCTAGCTTCTTGAAACTTGACACAGTAAATTAGTTTCACGTTCTATCTCTAAGTTTTGTTTCCTCTTGATGTAGCCCTAAGCAGTGACTGGCGAGAAACACTTTCATGGAAAGGGGTTGCCAAGCTTCCAAAAATTACGAATCTCCAGAAATCTCAGCAAATATTTTTTCACCCAAACTGGATGATACTTTCAGGTAATGATCAGTACACTAAGCCCACTTGCTTCAGCAAATTTCGTTCTTCTATGTTGAAGCGTTCGTTTCCAGTAACAGTTTGAATTTTTAGGTTTCTCGCTGTTTACTCCTATATTGATAGATGTATTTGGAACTCTAAATCCAACACGGTTTGTGCTAGCTTCTTGAAACTTGACACAATAAAGTAGGTTCACGTTCTATCTCTATGTTTTGTTTCCTCTTGCTGTAGCCCTAAGCAGTGACTGGCGAGAAACACTTTCATGGAAAGGGGTTGCCAAGCTTCCAAAAATTACGAATCTCCAGAAATCTCAGCAAATACTTTTTCACCCAAACTGGATGATACTTTCAGGTAATGATCAGTACACTAAGGCGACTTGGTTCCCAAAATTCCGTTCTTCTATGGTGAAGCATTCGTTTCCAGTAACAGTTTGAATTTTTAGGTTTCACTCTGTTTTCTCCTATATTGATAGATGTATTTGGAACTCTAAATCCAACACGGTTTGTGCTAGCTTCTTGAAACTTGACACAATAAAGTAGTTTCACGTTCTATCTCTATGTTTTGTTTCCTCTTGATGTAGCCCTAAGCAGTGACTGGCGAGAAACACTTTCATGGAAAAGGGTTGCCAAGCTTCCAAAAATTACGAATCTCCAGAAATCTCAGCAAATATTTTTTCACCCAAACTGGATGATAATTTCAGGTAATGATCAGTACACTAAGGCGACTTGGTTCCCCAAATTTCATTCTTCTACGTTGAAGCGTTCGTTTCCAGTAACAGTTTGAATTTTTAGGTTTCACTCTGTTTTCTCCTATATTGATAGATATATTTGGAACTCTAAATCCAACACGGTTTGTGCTAGCTTCTTGAAACTTGACACAATAAAGTAGTTTCACGTTCTATCTCTATGTTTTGTTTCCTCTTGATGTAGCCCTAAGCAGTGACTGGCGAGAAACACTTTCATGGAAAGGGGTTGCCAAGCTTCCAAAAATTGCGAAACTCCAGAAATCTCAGCAAATACTTTTTCACCCAAACTGGATGATACTTTCAGGTAATGATCAGTACACTAAGGCGACTTGGTTTCCCAAATTTCGTTCTTCTATGTTGAAGCGTTCATTTCCAGTAACAGTTTGAATTTTTAGGTTTCACTCTGTTTACTCCTATATTGATAGATGTATTTGGAACTCTAAATCCAACACGGTTTGTGCTAGCTTCTTGAAACTTGACACAGTAAATTAGTTTCACGTTCTATCTCCATGTTTTGTTTCCTCTTGATGTAGCCCTAAGCAGTGACTGGCGAGAAACACTTTCATGGAAAGGGGTTGCCAAGCTTCCAAAAATTACGAATCTCCAGAAATCTCAGCAAATATTTTTTCACCCAAACTGGATGATACTTTCAGGTAATGATCAGTACACTAAGCCCACTTGCTTCAGCAAATTTCGTTCTTCTATGTTGAAGCGTTCGTTTCCAGTAAGAGTTTGAATTTTTAGGTTTCACTCTGTTTTCTCCTATATTGATAGATGTATTTGGAACTCTAAATCCAACACGGTTTGTGCTAGCTTCTTGAAACTTGACACAATAAAGTAGTTTCACGTTCTATCTCTATGTTTTGTTTCCTCTTGATGTAGCCCTAAGCAGTGACTGGCGAGAAACACTTTCATGGAAAAGGGTTGCCAAGCTTCCAAAAATTACGAATCTCCAGAAATCTCAGCAAATATTTTTTCACCCAAACTGGATGATAATTTCAGGTAATGATCAGTACACTAAGGCGACTTGGTTCCCCAAATTTCATTCTTCTACGTTGAAGCGTTCGTTTCCAGTAACAGTTTGAATTTTTAGGTTTCACTCTGTTTACTCCTATATTGATAGATGTATTTGGAACTCTAAATCCAACACGGTTTGTGCTAGCTTCTTGAAACTTGACACAGTAAATTAGTTTCACGTTCTATCTCTAAGTTTTGTTTCCTCTTGATGTAGCCCTAAGCAGTGACTGGCGAGAAACACTTTCATGGAAAGGGGTTGCCAAGCTTCCAAAAATTACGAATCTCCAGAAATCTCAGCAAATATTTTTTCACCCAAACTGGATGATACTTTCAGGTAATGATCAGTACACTAAGCCCACTTGCTTCAGCAAATTTCGTTCTTCTATGTTGAAGCGTTCGTTTCCAGTAACAGTTTGAATTTTTAGGTTTCTCGCTGTTTACTCCTATATTGATAGATGTATTTGGAACTCTAAATCCAACACGGTTTATGCTAGCTTCTTGAAACTTGACACAGTACAGTAGTTTCACGTTCTATCTCTATGTATTGTTTCCTCTTGATGTAGCCCTAAGCAGTGACTGGCGAGAAACACTTTCATGGAAAGGGGTTGCCAAGCTTATAAAAATTACGAATCTCCAGAAATCTCAGCAAATACTTTTTCACCCAAACTGGATGATACTTTCAGGTAATGATCAGTACACTAAGGAGACTTGGTTCCCAAAATTTCGTTCTTCTATGTTGAAGCGTTCGTTTCCAGTAACAGTTTGAATTTTTAGGTTTCACTCTGTTTTCTCCTATATTGATAGATGTATTTGGAACTCTAAATCCAACACGGTTTGTGCTAGTTTCTTGAAACTTGACACAATAAAGTAGTTTCACGTTCTATCTCTATGTTTTGTTTCCTCTTGCTGTAGCCCTAAGAAGTGACTGGCGAGAAACACTTTCATGGAAAGGGGTTGCCAAGCTTCCAAAAATTACGAATCTCCAGAAATCTCAGCAAATATTTTTTCACCCAAACTGGATGATACTTTCAGGTAATGATCAGTACACTAAGGCGACTTGGTTCCCCACATTTCGTTCTTCTACGTTAAAGCGTTCGTTTCCAGTAACAGTTTGAATTTTTAGGTTTCACTCTGTTTTCTCCTATATAGATAGATGTATTTGGAACTCTAAATCCAACACGGTTTGTGCTAGCTTCTTGAAACTTGACACAATAAAGTAGGTTCACGTTCTATCTCTATGTTTTGTTTCCTCTTGCTGTAGCCCTAAGCAGTGACTGGCGAGAAACACTTTCATGGAAAGGGGTTGCCAAGCTTCCAAAAATTACGAATCTCCAGAAATCTCAGCAAATACTTTTTCACCCAAACTGGATGATACTTTCAGGTAATGATCAGTACACTAAGGCGACTTGGTTCCCAAAATTCCGTTCTTCTATGTTGAAGCATTCGTTTCCAGTAACAGTTTGAATTTTTAGGTTTCACTCTGTTTTCTCCTATATTGATAGATGTATTTGGAACTCTAAATCCAACACGGTTTGTGCTAGCTTCTTGAAACTTGACACAATAAAGTAGTTTCACGTTCTATCTCTATGTTTTGTTTCCTCTTGATGTAGCCCTAAGCAGTGACTGGCGAGAAACACTTTCATGGAAAAGGGTTGCCAAGCTTCCAAAAATTATGAATCTCCAGAAATCTCAGCAAATATTTTTTCACCCAAACTGGATGATAATTTCAGGTAATGATCAGTACACTAAGGCGACTTGGTTCCCCAAATTTCATTCTTCTACGTTGAAGCGTTCGTTTCCAGTAACAGTTTGAATTTTTAGGTTTCACTCTGTTTTCTCCTATATTGATAGATATATTTGGAACTCTAAATCCAACACGGTTTGTGCTAGCTTCTTGAAACTTGACACAATAAAGTAGTTTCACGTTCTATCTCTATGTTTTGTTTCCTCTTGATGTAGCCCTAAGCAGTGACTGGCGAGAAACACTTTCATGGAAAGGGGTTGCCAAGCTTCCAAAAATTGCGAAACTCCAGAAATCTCAGCAAATACTTTTTCACCCAAACTGGATGATACTTTCAGGTAATGATCAGTACACTAAGGCGACTTGGTTTCCCAAATTTCGTTCTTCTATGTTGAAGCGTTCATTTCCAGTAACAGTTTGAATTTTTAGGTTTCACTCTGTTTACTCCTATATTGATAGATGTATTTGGAACTCTAAATCCAACACGGTTTGTGCTAGCTTCTTGAAACTTGACACAGTAAATTAGTTTCACGTTCTATCTCCATGTTTTGTTTCCTCTTGATGTAGCCCTAAGCAGTGACTGGCGAGAAACACTTTCATGGAAAGGGGTTGCCAAGCTTCCAAAAATTACGAATCTCCAGAAATCTCAGCAAATATTTTTTCACCCAAACTGGATGATACTTTCAGGTAATGATCAGTACACTAAGCCCACTTGCTTCACCAAATTTCGTTCTTCTATGTTGAAGCGTTCGTTTCCAGTAAGAGTTTGAATTTTTAGGTTTCTCGCTGTTTACTCCTATATTGATAGATGTATTTGGAACTCTAAATCCAACACGGTTTGTGCTAGCTTCTTGAAACTTGACACAATAAAGTAGTTTCACGTTCTATCTCTATGTTTTGTTTCCTCTTGCTGTAGCCCTAAGAAGTGACTGGCGAGAAACACTTTCATGGAAAGGGGTTGCCAAGCTTCCAAAAATTACGAATCTCCAGAAATCTCAGCAAATATTTTTTCACCCAAACTGGATGATACTTTCAGGTAATGATCAGTACACTAAGGCGACTTGGTTCCCCACATTTCGTTCTTCTACGTTAAAGCGTTCGTTTCCAGTAACAGTTTGAATTTTTAGGTTTCACTCTGTTTTCTCCTATATTGATAGATGTATTTGGAACTCTAAATCCAACACGGTTTGTGCTAGCTTCTTGAAACTTGACACAATAAAGTAGGTTCACGTTCTATCTCTATGTTTTGTTTCCTCTTGATGTAGCCCTAAGCAGTGACTGGCGAGAAACACTTTCATGGAAAAGGGTTGCCAAGCTTCCAAAAATTACGAATCTCCAGAAATCTCAGCAAATATTTTTTCACCCAAACTGGATGATAATTTCAGGTAATGATCAGTACACTAAGGCGACTTGGTTCCCCAAATTTCATTCTTCTACGTTGAAGCGTTCGTTTCCAGTAACAGTTTGAATTTTTAGGTTTCACTCTGTTTACTCCTATATTGATAGATGTATTTGGAACTCTAAATCCAACACGGTTTGTGCTAGCTTCTTGAAACTTGACACAGTAAATTAGTTTCACGTTCTATCTCTAAGTTTTGTTTCCTCTTGATGTAGCCCTAAGCAGTGACTGGCGAGAAACACTTTCATGGAAAGGGGTTGCCAAGCTTCCAAAAATTACGAATCTCCAGAAATCTCAGCAAATATTTTTTCACCCAAACTGGATGATACTTTCAGGTAATGATCAGTACACTAAGCCCACTTGCTTCAGCAAATTTCGTTCTTCTATGTTGAAGCGTTCGTTTCCAGTAACAGTTTGAATTTTTAGGTTTCTCGCTGTTTACTCCTATATTGATAGATGTATTTGGAACTCTAAATCCAACACGGTTTATGCTAGCTTCTTGAAACTTGACACAGTACAGTAGTTTCACGTTCTATCTCTATGTATTGTTTCCTCTTGATGTAGCCCTAAGCAGTGACTGGCGAGAAACACTTTCATGGAAAGGGGTTGCCAAGCTTATAAAAATTACGAATCTCCAGAAATCTCAGCAAATACTTTTTCACCCAAACTGGATGATACTTTCAGGTAATGATCAGTACACTAAGGAGACTTGGTTCCCAAAATTTCGTTCTTCTATGTTGAAGCGTTCGTTTCCAGTAACAGTTTGAATTTTTAGGTTTCACTCTGTTTTCTCCTATATTGATAGATGTATTTGGAACTCTAAATCCAACACGGTTTGTGCTAGTTTCTTGAAACTTGACACAATAAAGTAGTTTCACGTTCTATCTCTATGTTTTGTTTCCTCTTGCTGTAGCCCTAAGAAGTGACTGGCGAGAAACACTTTCATGGAAAGGGGTTGCCAAGCTTCCAAAAATTACGAATCTCCAGAAATCTCAGCAAATATTTTTTCACCCAAACTGGATGATACTTTCAGGTAATGATCAGTACACTAAGGCGACTTGGTTCCCCACATTTCGTTCTTCTACGTTAAAGCGTTCGTTTCCAGTAACAGTTTGAATTTTTAGGTTTCACTCTGTTTTCTCCTATATAGATAGATGTATTTGGAACTCTAAATCCAACACGGTTTGTGCTAGCTTCTTGAAACTTGACACAATAAAGTAGGTTCACGTTCTATCTCTATGTTTTGTTTCCTCTTGCTGTAGCCCTAAGCAGTGACTGGCGAGAAACACTTTCATGGAAAGGGGTTGCCAAGCTTCCAAAAATTACGAATCTCCAGAAATCTCAGCAAATACTTTTTCACCCAAACTGGATGATACTTTCAGGTAATGATCAGTACACTAAGGCGACTTGGTTCCCAAAATTCCGTTCTTCTATGTTGAAGCATTCGTTTCCAGTAACAGTTTGAATTTTTAGGTTTCACTCTGTTTTCTCCTATATTGATAGATGTATTTGGAACTCTAAATCCAACACGGTTTGTGCTAGCTTCTTGAAACTTGACACAATAAAGTAGTTTCACGTTCTATCTCTATGTTTTGTTTCCTCTTGATGTAGCCCTAAGCAGTGACTGGCGAGAAACACTTTCATGGAAAAGGGTTGCCAAGCTTCCAAAAATTACGAATCTCCAGAAATCTCAGCAAATATTTTTTCACCCAAACTGGATGATAATTTCAGGTAATGATCAGTACACTAAGGCGACTTGGTTCCCCAAATTTCATTCTTCTACGTTGAAGCGTTCGTTTCCAGTAACAGTTTGAATTTTTAGGTTTCACTCTGTTTTCTCCTATATTGATAGATATATTTGGAACTCTAAATCCAACACGGTTTGTGCTAGCTTCTTGAAACTTGACACAATAAAGTAGTTTCACGTTCTATCTCTATGTTTTGTTTCCTCTTGATGTAGCCCTAAGCAGTGACTGGCGAGAAACACTTTCATGGAAAGGGGTTGCCAAGCTTCCAAAAATTGCGAAACTCCAGAAATCTCAGCAAATACTTTTTCACCCAAACTGGATGATACTTTCAGGTAATGATCAGTACACTAAGGCGACTTGGTTTCCCAAATTTCGTTCTTCTATGTTGAAGCGTTCATTTCCAGTAACAGTTTGAATTTTTAGGTTTCAATCTGTTTACTCCTATATTGATAGATGTATTTGGAACTCTAAATCCAACACGGTTTGTGCTAGCTTCTTGAAACTTGACACAGTAAATTAGTTTCACGTTCTATCTCCATGTTTTGTTTCCTCTTGATGTAGCCCTAAGCAGTGACTGGCGAGAAACACTTTCATGGAAAGGGGTTGCCAAGCTTCCAAAAATTACGAATCTCCAGAAATCTCAGCAAATATTTTTTCACCCAAACTGGATGATACTTTCAGGTAATGATCAGTACACTAAGCCCACTTGCTTCACCAAATTTCGTTCTTCTATGTTGAAGCGTTCGTTTCCAGTAAGAGTTTGAATTTTTAGGTTTCTCGCTGTTTACTCCTATATTGATAGATGTATTTGGAACTCTAAATCCAACACGGTTTGTGCTAGCTTCTTGAAACTTGACACAATAAAGTAGTTTCACGTTCTATCTCTATGTTTTGTTTCCTCTTGCTGTAGCCCTAAGAAGTGACTGGCGAGAAACACTTTCATGGAAAGGGGTTGCCAAGCTTCCAAAAATTACGAATCTCCAGAAATCTCAGCAAATATTTTTTCACCCAAACTGGATGATACTTTCAGGTAATGATCAGTACACTAAGGCGACTTGGTTCCCCACATTTCGTTCTTCTACGTTAAAGCGTTCGTTTCCAGTAACAGTTTGAATTTTTAGGTTTCACTCTGTTTTCTCCTATATTGATAGATGTATTTGGAACTCTAAATCCAACACGGTTTGTGCTAGCTTCTTGAAACTTGACACAATAAAGTAGGTTCACGTTCTATCTCTATGTTTTGTTTCCTCTTGCTGTAGCCCTAAGCAGTGACTGGCGAGAAACACTTTCATGGAAAGGGGTTGCCAAGCTTCCAAAAATTACGAATCTCCAGAAATCTCAGCAAATACTTTTTCACCCAAACTGGATGATACTTTCAGGTAATGATCAGTACACTAAGGCGACTTGGTTCCCAAAATTCCGTTCTTCTATGTTGAAGCATTCGTTTCCAGTAACAGTTTGAATTTTTAGGTTTCACTCTGTTTTCTCCTATATTGATAGATGTATTTGGAACTCTAAATCCAACACGGTTTGTGCTAGCTTCTTGAAACTTGACACAGTACAGTAGTTTCACGTTCTATCTCTATGTATTGTTTCCTCTTGATGTACCCCTAAGCAGTGACTGGCGAGAAACACTTTCATGGAAAGGGGTTGCCAAGCTTATAAAAATTACGAATCTCCAGAAATCTCAGCAAATACTTTTTCACCCAAACTGGATGATACTTTCAGGTAATGATCAGTACACTAAGGAGACTTGGTTTCCCAAATTTCGTTCTTCTATTTTGAAGCGTTCGTTTCCAGTAACAGTTTGAATTTTTAGGTTTCACTCTGTTTTCTCCTATATTGATAGATGTATTTGGAACTCTAAATCCAACACGGTTTGTGCTAGCTTCTTGAAACTTGACACAATAAAGTAGTTTCACGTTCTATCTCTATGTTTTGTTTCCTCTTGATGTAGCCCTAAGCAGTGACTGGCGAGAAACACTTTCATGGAAAAGGGTTGCCAAGCTTCCAAAAATTACGAATCTCCTGAAATCTCAGCAAATATTTTTTCACCCAAACTGGATGATAATTTCACGTAATGATCAGTACACTAAGGCGACTTGGTTCCCCAAATTTCATTCTTCTACGTTGAAGCGTTCGTTCCCAGTAACAGTTTGAATTTTTAGGTTTCACTCTGTTTTCTCCTATATTGATAGATGTATTTGGAACTCTAAATCCAACACGGTTTGTGCTAGCTTCTTGAAACTTGACACAATAAAGTAGTTTCACGTTCTATCTCTATGTTTTGTTTCCTCTTGATGTAGCCCTAAGCAGTGACTGGCGAGAAACACTTTCATGGAAAGGGGTTGCCAAGCTTCCAAAAATTGCGAAACTCCAGAAATCTCAGCAAATACTTTTTCACCCAAACTGGATGATACTTTCAGGTAATGATCAGTAGACTAAGGCGACTTGGTTTCCCAAATTTCGTTCTTCTATGTTGAAGCGTTCATTTCCAGTAACAGTTTGAATTTTTAGGTTTCACTCTGTTTACTCCTATATTGATAGATGTATTTGGAACTCTAAATCCAACACGGTTTGTGCTAGCTTCTTGAAACTTGACACAGTAAATTAGTTTCACGTTCTATCTCCATGTTTTGTTTCCTCTTGATGTAGCCCTAAGCAGTGACTGGCGAGAAACACTTTCATGGAAAGGGGTTGCCAAGCTTCCAAAAATTACGAATCTCCAGAAATCTCAGCAAATATTTTTTCACCCAAACTGGATGATACTTTCAGGTAATGATCAGTACACTAAGCCCACTTGCTTCAGCAAATTTCGTTCTTCTATGTTGAAGCGTTCGTTTCCAGTAACAGTTTGAATTTTTAGGTTTCTCGCTGTTTACTCCTATATTGATAGATGTATTTGGAACTCTAAATCCAACAGGGTTTATGCTAGCTTCTTGAAACTTGACACAGTACAGTAGTTTCACGTTCTATCTCTATGTATTGTTTCCTCTTGATGTACCCCTAAGCAGTGACTGGCGAGAAACACTTTCATGGAAAGGGGTTGCCAAGCTTATAAAAATTACGAATCTCCAGAAATCTCAGCAAATACTTTTTCACCCAAACTGGATGATACTTTCAGGTAATGATCAGTACACTAAGGAGACTTGGTTTCCCAAATTTCGTTCTTCTATGTTGAAGCGTTCGTTTCCAGTAACAGTTTGAATTTTTAGGTTTCACTCTCTTTTCTCCAATATTGATAGATGTATTTGGAACTCTAAATCCAACACGGTTTGTGCTAGCTTCTTGAAACTTGACACAATAAAGTAGTTTCACGTTCTATCTCTATGTTTTGTTTCCTCTTGATGTAGCCCTAAGCAGTGACTGGCGAGAAACACTTTCATGGAAAGGGGTTGCCAAGCTTCCAAAAATTGCGAAACTCCAGAAATCTCAGCAAATACTTTTTCACCCAAACTGGATGATACTTTCAGGTAATGATCAGTACACTAAGGCGACTTGGTTTCCCAAATTTCGTTCTTCTATGTTGAAGCGTTCATTTCCAGTAACAGTTTGAATTTTTAGGTTTCACTCTGTTTACTCCTATATTGATAGATGTATTTGGAACTCTAAATCCAACACGGTTTGTGCTAGCTTCTTGAAACTTGACACAGTAAATTAGTTTCACGTTCTATCTCTACGTTTTGTTTCCTCTTGCTGTAGCCCTAAGCAGTGACTGGCGAGAAACACTTTCATGGAAAGGGGTTGCCAAGCTTCCAAAAATTACGAATCTCCAGAAATCTCAGCAAATATTTTTTCACCCAAACTGGATGATACTTTCAGGTAATGATCAGTACACTAAGCCCACTTGCTTCAGCAAATTTCGTTCTTCTATGTTGAAGCGTTCGTTTCCAGTAACAGTTTGAATTTTTAGGTTTCTCGCTGTTTACTCCTATATTGATAGATGTATTTGGAACTCTAAATCCAACACGGTTTATGCTAGCTTCTTGAAACTTGACACAGTACAGTAGTTTCACGTTCTATCTCTATGTATTGTTTCCTCTTGATGTAGCCCTAAGCAGTGACTGGCGAGAAACACTTTCATGGAAAGGGGTTGCCAAGCTTATAAAAATTACGAATCTCCAGAAATCTCAGCAAATACTTTTTCACCCAAACTGGATGATACTTTCAGGTAATGATCAGTACACTAAGGCGACTTGGTTTCCCAAATTTCGTTCTTCTATGTTGAAGCGTTCGTTTCCAGTAACAGTTTGAATTTTTAGGTTTCACTCTGTTTTCTCCTATATTGATAGATGTATTTGGAACTCTAAATCCAACACGGTTTGTGCTAGCTTCTTGAAACTTGACACAATAAAGTAGTTTCACGTTCTATCTCTATGTTTTGTTTCCTCTTGCTGTAGCCCTAAGCAGTGACTGGTGAGAAAGACTTTCATGGAAAGGGGTTGCCAAGCTTCCAAAAATTACGAATCTCCAGAAATCTCAGCAAATACTTTTTCACCCAAACTGGATGATACTTTCAGGTAATGATCAGTACACTAAGGCGACTTGGTTTCCCAAATTTCGTTCTTCTATGTTGAAGCGTTCGTTTCCAGTAACAGTTTGAATTTTTAAGTTTCACTCTGTTTACTCCTATATTGATAGATGTATTTGGAACTCTAAATCCAACACGGTTTGTGCTAGCTTCTTGAAACTTGACACAGTACAGTAGTTTCACGTTCTATCTCTATGTATTGTTTCCTCTTGATGTAGCCCTAAGCAGTGACTGGCGAGAAACACTTTCATGGAAAGGGGTTGCCAAGCTTCCAAAAATTACGAATCTCCAGAAATCTCAGCAAATACTTTTTCACCCAAACTGGATGATACTTTCAGGTAATGATCAGTACACTAAGGCGACTTGGTTTCCCAAATTTCGTTCTTCTATGTTGAAGCGTTCGTTTCCAGTAACAGTTTGAATTTTTAGGTTTCACTCTGTTTACTCCTATATTGATAGATGTATTTGGAACTCTAAATCCAACACGGTTTGTGCTAGCTTCTTGAAACTTGACATAGTACAGTAGTTTCACGTTCTATCTCTATGTATTGTTTCCTCTTGATGTAGCCCTAAGCAGTGACTGGCGAGAAACACTTTCATGGAAAGGGGTTGCCAAGCTTCCAAAAATTACGAATCTCCAGAAATCTCAGCAAATACTTTTTCACCCAAACTGGATGATACTTTCAGGTAATGATCAGTACACTAAGGCGACTTGGTTTCCCAAATTTCGTTCTTCTATGTTGAAGCGTTCGTTTCCAGTAACAGTTTGAATTTTTAGGTTTCACTCTGTTTACTCCTATATTGATAGATGTATTTGGAACTCTAAATCCAACACGGTTTGTGCTAGCTTCTTGAAACTTGACACAGTAAATTAGTTTCACGTTCTATCTCCATGTTTTGTTTCCTCTTGATGTAGCCCTAAGCAGTGACTGGCGAGAAACACTTTCATGGAAAGGGGTTGCCAAGCTTCCAAAAATTACGAATCTCCAGAAATCTCAGCAAATATTTTTTCACCCAAACTGGATGATACTTTCAGGTAATGATCAGTACACTAAGCCCACTTGCTTCAGCAAATTTCGTTCTTCTATGTTGAAGCGTTCGTTTCCAGTAACAGTTTGAATTTTTAGGTTTCTCGCTGTTTACTCCTATATTGATAGATGTATTTGGAACTCTAAATCCAACAGGGTTTATGCTAGCTTCTTGAAACTTGACACAGTACAGTAGTTTCACGTTCTATCTCTATGTATTGTTTCCTCTTGATGTACCCCTAAGCAGTGACTGGCGAGAAACACTTTCATGGAAAGGGGTTGCCAAGCTTATAAAAATTACGAATCTCCAGAAATCTCAGCAAAGACTTTTTCACCCAAACTGGATGATACTTTCAGGTAATGATCAGTACACTAAGGAGACTTGGTTTCCCAAATTTCGTTCTTCTATGTTGAAGCGTTCGTTTCCAGTAACAGTTTGAATTTTTAGGTTTCACTCTCTTTTCTCCAATATTGATAGATGTATTTGGAACTCTAAATCCAACACGGTTTGTGCTAGCTTCTTGAAACTTGACACAATAAAGTAGTTTCACGTTCTATCTCTATGTTTTGTTTCCTCTTGATGTAGCCCTAAGCAGTGACTGGCGAGAAACACTTTCATGGAAAGGGGTTGCCAAGCTTCCAAAAATTGCGAAACTCCAGAAATCTCAGCAAATACTTTTTCACCCAAACTGGATGATACTTTCAGGTAATGATCAGTACACTAAGGCGACTTGGTTTCCCAAATTTCGTTCTTCTATGTTGAAGCGTTCATTTCCAGTAACAGTTTGAATTTTTAGGTTTCACTCTGTTTACTCCTATATTGATAGATGTATTTGGAACTCTAAATCCAACACGGTTTGTGCTAGCTTCTTGAAACTTGACACAGTAAATTAGTTTCACGTTCTATCTCTACGTTTTGTTTCCTCTTGATGTAGCCCTAAGCAGTGACTGGCGAGAAACACTTTCATGGAAAGGGGTTGCCAAGCTTCCAAAAATTACGAATCTCCAGAAATCTCAGCAAATATTTTTTCACCCAAACTGGATGATACTTTCAGGTAATGATCAGTACACTAAGCCCACTTGCTTCAGCAAATTTCGTTCTTCTATGTTGAAGCGTTCGTTTCCAGTAACAGTTTGAATTTTTAGGTTTCTCGCTGTTTACTCCTATATTGATAGATGTATTTGGAACTCTAAATCCAACACGGTTTATGCTAGCTTCTTGAAACTTGACACAGTACAGTAGTTTCACGTTCTATCTCTATGTATTGTTTCCTCTTGATGTAGCCCTAAGCAGTGACTGGCGAGAAACACTTTCATGGAAAGGGGTTGCCAAGCTTATAAAAATTACGAATCTCCAGAAATCTCAGCAAATACTTTTTCACCCAAACTGGATGATACTTTCAGGTAATGATCAGTACACTAAGGCGACTTGGTTTCCCAAATTTCGTTCTTCTATGTTGAAGCGTTCGTTTCCAGTAACAGTTTGAATTTTTAGGTTTCACTCTGTTTTCTCCTATATTGATAGATGTATTTGGAACTCTAAATCCAACACGGTTTGTGCTAGCTTCTTGAAACTTGACACAATAAAGTAGTTTCACGTTCTATCTCTATGTTTTGTTTCCTCTTGCTGTAGCCCTAAGCAGTGACTGGTGAGAAAGACTTTCATGGAAAGGGGTTGCCAAGCTTCCAAAAATTACGAATCTCCAGAAATCTCAGCAAATACTTTTTCACCCAAACTGGATGATACTTTCAGGTAATGATCAGTACACTAAGGCGACTTGGTTTCCCAAATTTCGTTCTTCTATGTTGAAGCGTTCGTTTCCAGTAACAGTTTGAATTTTTAAGTTTCACTCTGTTTACTCCTATATTGATAGATGTATTTGGAACTCTAAATCCAACACGGTTTGTGCTAGCTTCTTGAAACTTGACACAGTACAGTAGTTTCACGTTCTATCTCTATGTATTGTTTCCTCTTGATGTAGCCCTAAGCAGTGACTGGCGAGAAACACTTTCATGGAAAGGGGTTGCCAAGCTTCCAAAAATTACGAATCTCCAGAAATCTCAGCAAATACTTTTTCACCCAAACTGGATGATACTTTCAGGTAATGATCAGTACACTAAGGCGACTTGGTTTCCCAAATTTCGTTCTTCTATGTTGAAGCGTTCGTTTCCAGTAACAGTTTGAATTTTTAAGTTTCACTCTGTTTACTCCTATATTGATAGATGTATTTGGAACTCTAAATCCAACACGGTTTGTGCTATCTTCTTGAAACTTGACATAGTACAGTAGTTTCACGTTCTATCTCTATGTATTGTTTCCTCTTGATGTAGCCCTAAGCAGTGACTGGCGAGAAACACTTTCATGGAAAGGGGTTGCCAAGCTTCCAAAAATTACGAATCTCCAGAAATCTCAGCAAATACTTTTTCACCCAAACTGGATGATACTTTCAGGTAATGATCAGTACACTAAGGCGACTTGGTTCCCAAAATTTCGTTCTTCTATGTTGAAGCATTCGTTTCCAGTAACAGTTTGAATTTTTAGGTTTCACTCTGTTTTCTCCTATATTGATAGATGTATTTGGAACTCTAAATCCAACACGGTTTGTGCTAGCTTCTTGAAACTTGACACAATAAAGTAGTTTCACGTTCTATCTCTATGTATTGTTTCCTCTTGATGTAGCCCTAAGCAGTGACTGGCGAGAAACACTTTCATGGAAAGGGGTTGCCAAGCTTCCAAAAATTACGAATCTCCAGAAATCTCAGCAAATATTTTTTCACCCAAACTGGATGATACTTTCAGGTAATGATCAGTACACTAAGGCGACTTGGTTCCCCAAATTTCATTCTTCTACGTTGAAGCGTTCGTTTCCAGTAACAGTTTGAATTTTTAGGTTTCACTCTGTTTTCTCCTATATTGATAGATGTATTTGGAACTCTAAATCCAACACGGTTTGTGCTAGCTTCTTGAAACTTGACACAATAAAGTAGTTTCACGTTCTATCTCTATGTTTTGTTTCCTCTTGATGTAGCCCTAAGCAGTGACTGGCGAGAAACACTTTCATGGAAAGGGGTTGCCAAGCTTCCAAAAATTACGAATCTCCAGAAATCTCAGCAAATATTTTTTCACCCAAACTGGATGATACTTTCAGGTAATGATCAGTACACTAAGCCCACTTGCTTCAGCAAATTCGTTCTTCTATGTTGAAGCGTTCGTTTCCAGTAACAGTTTGAATTTTTAGGTTTCTCGCTGTTTACTCCTATATTGATAGATGTATTTGGAACTCTAAATCCAACACGGTTTATGCTAGCTTCTTGAAACTTGACACAGTACAGTAGTTTCACGTTCTATCTCTATGTATTGTTTCCTCTTGATGTAGCCCTAAGCAGTGACTGGCGAGAAACACTTTCATGGAAAGGGGTTGCCAAGCTTATAAAAATTACGAATCTCCAGAAATCTCAGCAAATACTTTTTCACCCAAACTGGATGAAACTTTCAGGTAATGATCAGTACAATAAGGCGACTTGGTTTCCCAAATTTCGTTCTTCTATGTTGAAGCGTTCGTTTCCAGTAACAGTTTGAATTTTTAGGTTTCACTCTGTTTACTCCTATATTGATAGATGTATTTGGAACTCTAAATCCAACACGGTTTGTGCTAGCTTCTTGAAACTTGACACAATAAAGTAGTTTCACGTTCTATCTCTATGTTTTGTTTCCTCTTGATGTAGCCCTAAGCAGTGACTGGCGAGAAACACTTTCATGGAAAGGGGTTGCCAAGCTTCCAAAAATTACGAATCTCCAGAAATCTCAGCAAATACTTTTTCACCCAAACTGGATGATACTTTCAGGTAATGATCAGTACACTAAGGCGACTTGGTTTCCCAAATTTCGTTCTTCTATGTTGAAGCGTTCGTTTCCAGTAACAGTTTGAATTTTTAAGTTTCACTCTGTTTACTCCTATATTGATAGATGTATTTGGAACTCTAAATCCAACACGGTTTGTGCTAGCTTCTTGAAACTTGACACAGTACAGTAGTTTCACGTTCTATCTCTATGTATTGTTTCCTCTTGATGTAGCCCTAAGCAGTGACTGGCGAGAAACACTTTCATGGAAAGGGGTTGCCAAGCTTCCAAAAATTACGAATCTCCAGAAATCTCAGCAAATACTTTTTCACCCAAACTGGATGATACTTTCAGGTAATGATCAGTACACTAAGGCGACTTGGTTTCCCAAATTTCGTTCTTCTATGTTGAAGCGTTCGTTTCCAGTAACAGTTTGAATTTTTAAGTTTCACTCTGTTTACTCCTATATTGATAGATGTATTTGGAACTCTAAATCCAACACGGTTTGTGCTAGCTTCTTGAAACTTGACATAGTACAGTAGTTTCACGTTCTATCTCTATGTATTGTTTCCTCTTGATGTAGCCCTAAGCAGTGACTGGCGAGAAACACTTTCATGGAAAGGGGTTGCCAAGCTTCCAAAAATTACGAATCTCCAGAAATCTCAGCAAATACTTTTTCACCCAAACTGGATGATACTTTCAGGTAATGATCAGTACACTAAGGCGACTTGGTTCCCAAAATTTCGTTCTTCTATGTTGAAGCATTCGTTTCCAGTAACAGTTTGAATTTTTAGGTTTCACTCTGTTTTCTCCTATATTGATAGATGTATTTGGAACTCTAAATCCAACACGGTTTGTGCTAGCTTCTTGAAACTTGACACAATAAAGTAGTTTCACGTTCTATCTCTATGTATTGTTTCCTCTTGATGTAGCCCTAAGCAGTGACTGGCGAGAAACACTTTCATGGAAAGGGGTTGCCAAGCTTCCAAAAATTACGAATCTCCAGAAATCTCAGCAAATATTTTTTCACCCAAACTGGATGATACTTTCAGGTAATGATCAGTACACTAAGGCGACTTGGTTCCCCAAATTTCATTCTTCTACGTTGAAGCGTTCGTTTCCAGTAACAGTTTGAATTTTTAGGTTTCACTCTGTTTTCTCCTATATTGATAGATGTATTTGGAACTCTAAATCCAACACGGTTTGTGCTAGCTTCTTGAAACTTGACACAATAAAGTAGTTTCACGTTCTATCTCTATGTTTTGTTTCCTCTTGATGTAGCCCTAAGCAGTGACTGGCGAGAAACACTTTCATGGAAAGGGGTTGCCAAGCTTCCAAAAATTGCGAAACTCCAGAAATCTCAGCAAATACTTTTTCACCCAAACTGGATGATACTTTCAGGTAATGATCAGTACACTAAGGCGACTTGGTTTCCCAAATTTCGTTCTTCTATGTTGAAGCGTTCATTTCCAGTAACAGTTTGAATTTTTAGGTTTCACTCTGTTTTCTCCTATATTGATAGATGTATTTGGAACTCTAAATCCAACACGGTTTGTGCTAGCTTCTTGAAACTTGACACAATAAAGTAGTTTCACGTTCTATCTCTATGTTTTGTTTCCTCTTGCTGTAGCCCTAAGCAGTGACTGGTGAGAAAGACTTTCATGGAAAGGGGTTGCCAAGCTTCCAAAAATTACGAATCTCCAGAAATCTCAGCAAATACTTTTTCACCCAAACTGGATGATACTTTCAGGTAATGATCAGTACACTAAGGCGACTTGGTTCCCAAAATTTCGTTCTTCTATGTTGAAGCATTCGTTTCCAGTAACAGTTTGAATTTTTAGGTTTCACTCTGTTTTCTCCTATATTGATAGATGTATTTGGAACTCTAAATCCAACACGGTTTGTGCTAGCTTCTTGAAACTTGACACAATAAAGTAGTTTCACGTTCTATCTCTATGTTTTGTTTCCTCTTGATGTAGCCCTAAGCAGTGACTGGCGAGAAACACTTTCATGGAAAGGGGTTGCCAAGCTTCCAAAAATTACGAATCTCCAGAAATCTCAGCAAATACTTTTTCACCCAAACTGGATGATACTTTCAGGTAATGATCAGTACACTAAGCCCACTTGCTTCAGCAAATTTCGTTCTTCTATGTTGAAGCGTTCGTTTCCAGTAACAGTTTGAATTTTTACGTTTCTCGCTGTTTACTCCTATATTGATAGATGTATTTGGAACTCTAAATCCAACACGGTTTGTGCTAGCTTCTTGAAACTTGACACAATAAAGTAGGTTCACGTTCTATCTCTATGTTTTGTTTCCTCTTGCTGTAGCCCTAAGCAGTGACTGGCGAGAAACACTTTCATGGAAAGGGGTTGCCAAGCTTCTAAAAATTACGAATCTCCAGAAATCTCAGCAAATATTTTTTCACCCAAACTGGATGATACTTTCAGGTAATGATCAGTACACTAAGCCCACTTGCTTCAGCAAATTCGTTCTTCTATGTTGAAGCGTTCGTTTCCAGTAACAGTTTGAATTTTTAGGTTTCTCGCTGTTTACTCCTATATTGATAGACGTATTTGGAACTCTAAATCCAACACGGTTTATGCTAGCTTCTTGAAACTTGACACAGTACAGTAGTTTCACGTTCTATCTCTATGTATTGTTTCCTCTTGATGTAGCCCTAAGCAGTGACTGGCGAGAAACACTTTCATGGAAAGGGGTTGCCAAGCTTATAAAAATTACGAATCTCCAGAAATCTCAGCAAATACTTTTTCACCCAAACTGGATGATACTTTCAGGTAATGATCAGTACAATAAGGCGACTTGGTTTCCCAAATTTCGTTCTTCTATGTTGAAGCGTTCGTTTCCAGTAACAGTTTGAATTTTTAGGTTTCACTCTGTTTACTCCTATATTGATAGATGTATTTGGAACTCTAAATCCAACACGGTTTGTGCTAGCTTCTTGAAACTTGACACAATAAAGTAGTTTCACGTTCTATCTCTATGTTTTGTTTCCTCTTGATGTAGCCCTAAGCAGTGACTGGCGAGAAACACTTTCATGGAAAGGGGTTGCCAAGCTTCCAAAAATTACGAATCTCCAGAAATCTCAGCAAATATTTTTTCACCCAAACTGGATGATACTTTCAGGTAATGATCAGTACACTAAGCCCACTTGCTTCAGCAAATTCGTTCTTCTATGTTGAAGCGTTCGTTTCCAGTAACAGTTTGAATTTTTAGGTTTCTCGCTGTTTACTCCTATATTGATAGACGTATTTGGAACTCTAAATCCAACACGGTTTATGCTAGCTTCTTGAAACTTGACACAGTACAGTAGTTTCACGTTCTATCTCTATGTATTGTTTCCTCTTGATGTAGCCCTAAGCAGTGACTGGCGAGAAACACTTTCATGGAAAGGGGTTGCCAAGCTTATAAAAATTACGAATCTCCAGAAATCTCAGCAAATACTTTTTCACCCAAACTGGATGATACTTTCAGGTAATGATCAGTACAATAAGGCGACTTGGTTTCCCAAATTTCGTTCTTCTATGTTGAAGCGTTCGTTTCCAGTAACAGTTTGAATTTTTAGGTTTCACTCTGTTTACTCCTATATTGATAGATGTATTTGGAACTCTAAATCCAACACGGTTTGTGCTAGCTTCTTGAAACTTGACACAATAAAGTAGTTTCACGTTCTATCTCTATGTTTTGTTTCCTCTTGATGTAGCCCTAAGCAGTGACTGGCGAGAAACACTTTCATGGAAAGGGGTTGCCAAGCTTCCAAAAATTACGAATCTCCAGAAATCTCAGCAAATACTTTTTCACCCAAACTGGATGATACTTTCAGGTAATGATCAGTACACTAAGGCGACTTGGTTTCCCAAATTTCGTTCTTCTATGTTGAAGCGTTCGTTTCCAGTAACAGTTTGAATTTTTAAGTTTCACTCTGTTTACTCCTATATTGATAGATGTATTTGGAACTCTAAATCCAACACGGTTTGTGCTAGCTTCTTGAAACTTGACACAGTACAGTAGTTTCACGTTCTATCTCTATGTATTGTTTCCTCTTGATGTAGCCCTAAGCAGTGACTGGCGACAAACACTTTCATGGAAAGGGGTTGCCAAGCTTCCAAAAATTACGAATCTCCAGAAATCTCAGCAAATACTTTTTCACCCAAACTGGATGATACTTTCAGGTAATGATCAGTACACTAAGGCGACTTGGTTTCCCAAATTTCGTTCTTCTATGTTGAAGCGTTCGTTTCCAGTAACAGTTTGAATTTTTAAGTTTCACTCTGTTTACTCCTATATTGATAGATGTATTTGGAACTCTAAATCCAACACGGTTTGTGCTAGCTTCTTGAAACTTGACATAGTACAGTAGTTTCACGTTCTATCTCTATGTATTGTTTCCTCTTGATGTAGCCCTAAGCAGTGACTGGCGAGAAACACTTTCATGGAAAGGGGTTGCCAAGCTTCCAAAAATTACGAATCTCCAGAAATCTCAGCAAATACTTTTTCACCCAAACTGGATGATACTTTCAGGTAATGATCAGTACACTAAGGCGACTTGGTTCCCAAAATTTCGTTCTTCTATGTTGAAGCATTCGTTTCCAGTAACAGTTTGAATTTTTAGGTTTCACTCTGTTTTCTCCTATATTGATAGATGTATTTGGAACTCTAAATCCAACACGGTTTGTGCTAGCTTCTTGAAACTTGACACAATAAAGTAGTTTCACGTTCTATCTCTATGTTTTGTTTCCTCTTGATGTAGCCCTAAGCAGTGACTGGCGAGAAACACTTTCATGGAAAGGGGTTGCCAAGCTTCCAAAAATTACGAATCTCCAGAAATCTCAGCAAATATTTTTTCACCCAAACTGGATGATACTTTCAGGTAATGATCTGTACACTAAGGCGACTTGGTTCCCCAAATTTCATTCTTCTACGTTGAAGCGTTCGTTTCCAGTAACAGTTTGAATTTTTAGGTTTCACTCTGTTTTCTCCTATATTGATAGATGTATTTGGAACTCTAAATCCAACACGGTTTGTGCTAGCTTCTTGAAACTTGACACAATAAAGTAGTTTCACGTTCTATCTCTATGTTTTGTTTCCTCTTGATGTAGCCCTAAGCAGTGACTGGCGAGAAACACTTTCATGGAAAGGGGTTGCCAAGCTTCCAAAAATTACGAATCTCCAGAAATCTCAGCAAATATTTTTTCACCCAAACTGGATGATACTTTCAGGTAATGATCAGTACACTAAGCCCACTTGCTTCAGCAAATTCGTTCTTCTATGTTGAAGCGTTCGTTTCCAGTAACAGTTTGAATTTTTAGGTTTCTCGCTGTTTACTCCTATATTGATAGACGTATTTGGAACTCTAAATCCAACACGGTTTATGCTAGCTTCTTGAAACTTGACACAGTACAGTAGTTTCACGTTCTATCTCTATGTATTGTTTCCTCTTGATGTAGCCCTAAGCAGTGACTGGCGAGAAACACTTTCATGGAAAGGGGTTGCCAAGCTTATAAAAATTACGAATCTCCAGAAATCTCAGCAAATACTTTTTCACCCAAACTGGATGATACTTTCAGGTAATGATCAGTACAATAAGGCGACTTGGTTTCCCAAATTTCGTTCTTCTATGTTGAAGCGTTCGTTTCCAGTAACAGTTTGAATTTTTAGGTTTCACTCTGTTTACTCCTATATTGATAGATGTATTTGGAACTCTAAATCCAACACGGTTTGTGCTAGCTTCTTGAAACTTGACACAATAAAGTAGTTTCACGTTCTATCTCTATGTTTTGTTTCCTCTTGATGTAGCCCTAAGCAGTGACTGGCGAGAAACACTTTCATGGAAAGGGGTTGCCAAGCTTCCAAAAATTACGAATCTCCAGAAATCTCAGCAAATACTTTTTCACCCAAACTGGATGATACTTTCAGGTAATGATCAGTACACTAAGGCGACTTGGTTTCCCAAATTTCGTTCTTCTATGTTGAAGCGTTCGTTTCCAGTAACAGTTTGAATTTTTAAGTTTCACTCTGTTTACTCCTATATTGATAGATGTATTTGGAACTCTAAATCCAACACGGTTTGTGCTAGCTTCTTGAAACTTGACACAGTACAGTAGTTTCACGTTCTATCTCTATGTATTGTTTCCTCTTGATGTAGCCCTAAGCAGTGACTGGCGAGAAACACTTTCATGGAAAGGGGTTGCCAAGCTTCCAAAAATTACGAATCTCCAGAAATCTCAGCAAATACTTTTTCACCCAAACTGGATGATACTTTCAGGTAATGATCAGTACACTAAGGCGACTTGGTTTCCCAAATTTCGTTCTTCTATGTTGAAGCGTTCGTTTCCAGTAACAGTTTGAATTTTTAAGTTTCACTCTGTTTACTCCTATATTGATAGATGTATTTGGAACTCTAAATCCAACACGGTTTGTGCTAGCTTCTTGAAACTTGACATAGTACAGTAGTTTCACGTTCTATCTCTATGTATTGTTTCCTCTTGATGTAGCCCTAAGCAGTGACTGGCGAGAAACACTTTCATGGAAAGGGGTTGCCAAGCTTCCAAAAATTACGAATCTCCAGAAATCTCAGCAAATACTTTTTCACCCAAACTGGATGATACTTTCAGGTAATGATCAGTACACTAAGGCGACTTGGTTCCCAAAATTTCGTTCTTCTATGTTGAAGCATTCGTTTCCAGTAACAGTTTGAATTTTTAGGTTTCACTCTGTTTTCTCCTATATTGATAGATGTATTTGGAACTCTAAATCCAACACGGTTTGTGCTAGCTTCTTGAAACTTGACACAATAAAGTAGTTTCACGTTCTATCTCTATGTTTTGTTTCCTCTTGATGTAGCCCTAAGCTGTGACTGGCGAGAAACACTTTCATGGAAAAGGGTTGCCAAGCTTCCAAAAATTACGAATCTCCAGAAATCTCAGCAAATATTTTTTCACCCAAACTGGATGATACTTTCAGGTAATGATCAGTACACTAAGGCGACTTGGTTCCCCAAATTTCATTCTTCTACGTTGAAGCGTTCGTTTCCAGTAACAGTTTGAATTTTTAGGTTTCACTCTGTTTTCTCCTATATTGATAGATGTATTTGGAACTCTAAATCCAACACGGTTTGTGCTAGCTTCTTGAAACTTGACACAATAAAGTAGTTTCACGTTCTATCTCTATGTTTTGTTTCCTCTTGATGTAGCCCTAAGCAGTGACTGGCGAGAAACACTTTCATGGAAAGGGGTTGCCAAGCTTCCAAAAATTGCGAAACTCCAGAAATCTCAGCAAATACTTTTTCACCCAAACTGGATGATACTTTCAGGTAATGATCAGTACACTAAGGCGACTTGGTTTCCCAAATTTCGTTCTTCTATGTTGAAGCGTTCATTTCCAGTAACAGTTTGAATTTTTAGGTTTCACTCTGTTTTCTCCTATATTGATAGATGTATTTGGAACTCTAAATCCAACACGGTTTGTGCTAGCTTCTTGAAACTTGACACAATAAAGTAGTTTCACGTTCTATCTCTATGTTTTGTTTCCTCTTGCTGTAGCCCTAAGCAGTGACTGGTGAGAAAGACTTTCATGGAAAGGGGTTGCCAAGCTTCCAAAAATTACGAATCTCCAGAAATCTCAGCAAATACTTTTTCACCCAAACTGGATGATACTTTCAGGTAATGATCAGTACACTAAGGCGACTTGGTTCCCAAAATTTCGTTCTTCTATGTTGAAGCATTCGTTTCCAGTAACAGTTTGAATTTTTAGGTTTCACTCTGTTTTCTCCTATATTGATAGATGTATTTGGAACTCTAAATCCAACACGGTTTGTGCTAGCTTCTTGAAACTTGACACAATAAAGTAGTTTCACGTTCTATCTCTATGTTTTGTTTCCTCTTGATGTAGCCCTAAGCAGTGACTGGCGAGAAACACTTTCATGGAAAGGGGTTGCCAAGCTTCCAAAAATTACGAATCTCCAGAAATCTCAGCAAATATTTTTTCACCCAAACTGGATGATACTTTCAGGTAATGATCAGTACACTAAGCCCACTTGCTTCAGCAAATTCGTTCTTCTATGTTGAAGCGTTCGTTTCCAGTAACAGTTTGAATTTTTAGGTTTCTCGCTGTTTACTCCTATATTGATAGACGTATTTGGAACTCTAAATCCAACACGGTTTATGCTAGCTTCTTGAAACTTGACACAGTACAGTAGTTTCACGTTCTATCTCTATGTATTGTTTCCTCTTGATGTAGCCCTAAGCAGTGACTGGCGAGAAACACTTTCATGGAAAGGGGTTGCCAAGCTTATAAAAATTACGAATCTCCAGAAATCTCAGCAAATACTTTTTCACCCAAACTGGATGATACTTTCAGGTAATGATCAGTACAATAAGGCGACTTGGTTTCCCAAATTTCGTTCTTCTATGTTGAAGCGTTCGTTTCCAGTAACAGTTTGAATTTTTAGGTTTCACTCTGTTTACTCCTATATTGATAGATGTATTTGGAACTCTAAATCCAACACGGTTTGTGCTAGCTTCTTGAAACTTGACACAATAAAGTAGTTTCACGTTCTATCTCTATGTTTTGTTTCCTCTTGATGTAGCCCTAAGCAGTGACTGGCGAGAAACACTTTCATGGAAAGGGGTTGCCAAGCTTCCAAAAATTACGAATCTCCAGAAATCTCAGCAAATACTTTTTCACCCAAACTGGATGATACTTTCAGGTAATGATCAGTACACTAAGGCGACTTGGTTTCCCAAATTTCGTTCTTCTATGTTGAAGCGTTCGTTTCCAGTAACAGTTTGAATTTTTAAGTTTCACTCTGTTTACTCCTATATTGATAGATGTATTTGGAACTCTAAATCCAACACGGTTTGTGCTAGCTTCTTGAAACTTGACACAGTACAGTAGTTTCACGTTCTATCTCTATGTATTGTTTCCTCTTGATGAAGCCCTAAGCAGTGACTGGCGAGAAACACTTTCATGGAAAGGGGTTGCCAAGCTTCCAAAAATTACGAATCTCCAGAAATCTCAGCAAATACTTTTTCACCCAAACTGGATGATACTTTCAGGTAATGATCAGTACACTAAGGCGACTTGGTTTCCCAAATTTCGTTCTTCTATGTTGAAGCGTTCGTTTCCAGTAACAGTTTGAATTTTTAAGTTTCACTCTGTTTACTCCTATATTGATAGATGTATTTGGAACTCTAAATCCAACACGGTTTGTGCTAGCTTCTTGAAACTTGACATAGTACAGTAGTTTCACGTTCTATCTCTATGTATTGTTTCCTCTTGATGTAGCCCTAAGCAGTGACTGGCGAGAAACACTTTCATGGAAAGGGGTTGCCAAGCTTCCAAAAATTACGAATCTCCAGAAATCTCAGCAAATACTTTTTCACCCAAACTGGATGATACTTTCAGGTAATGATCAGTACACTAAGGCGACTTGGTTCCCAAAATTTCGTTCTTCTATGTTGAAGCATTCGTTTCCAGTAACAGTTTGAATTTTTAGGTTTCACTCTGTTTTCTCCTATATTGATAGATGTATTTGGAACTCTAAATCCAACACGGTTTGTGCTAGCTTCTTGAAACTTGACACAATAAAGTAGTTTCACGTTCTATCTCTATGTTTTGTTTCCTCTTGATGTAGCCCTAAGCTGTGACTGGCGAGAAACACTTTCATGGAAAAGGGTTGCCAAGCTTCCAAAAATTACGAATCTCCAGAAATCTCAGCAAATATTTTTTCACCCAAACTGGATGATACTTTCAGGTAATGATCAGTACACTAAGGCGACTTGGTTCCCCAAATTTCATTCTTCTACGTTGAAGCGTTCGTTTCCAGTAACAGTTTGAATTTTTAGGTTTCACTCTGTTTTCTCCTATATTGATAGATGTATTTGGAACTCTAAATCCAACACGGTTTGTGCTAGCTTCTTGAAACTTGACACAATAAAGTAGTTTCACGTTCTATCTCTATGTTTTGTTTCCTCTTGATGTAGCCCTAAGCAGTGACTGGCGAGAAACACTTTCATGGAAAGGGGTTGCCAAGCTTCCAAAAATTGCGAAACTCCAGAAATCTCAGCAAATACTTTTTCACCCAAACTGGATGATACTTTCAGGTAATGATCAGTACACTAAGGCGACTTGGTTTCCCAAATTTCGTTCTTCTATGTTGAAGCGTTCATTGCCAGTAACAGTTTGAATTTTTAGGTTTCACTCTGTTTTCTCCTATATTGATAGATGTATTTGGAACTCTAAATCCAACACGGTTTGTGCTAGCTTCTTGAAACTTGACACAATAAAGTAGTTTCACGTTCTATCTCTATGTTTTGTTTCCTCTTGCTGTAGCCCTAAGCAGTGACTGGTGAGAAAGACTTTCATGGAAAGGGGTTGCCAAGCTTCCAAAAATTACGAATCTCCAGAAATCTCAGCAAATACTTTTTCACCCAAACTGGATGATACTTTCAGGTAATGATCAGTACACTAAGGCGACTTGGTTCCCAAAATTTCGTTCTTCTATGTTGAAGCATTCGTTTCCAGTAACAGTTTGAATTTTTAGGTTTCACTCTGTTTTCTCCTATATTGATAGATGTATTTGGAACTCTAAATCCAACACGGTTTGTGCTAGCTTCTTGAAACTTGACACAATAAAGTAGTTTCACGTTCTATCTCTATGTTTTGTTTCCTCTTGATGTAGCCCTAAGCTGTGACTGGCGAGAAACACTTTCATGGAAAAGGGTTGCCAAGCTTCCAAAAATTACGAATCTCCAGAAATCTCAGCAAATATTTTTTCACCCAAACTGGATGATACTTTCAGGTAATGATCAGTACACTAAGGCGACTTGGTTCCCCAAATTTCATTCTTCTACGTTGAAGCGTTCGTTTCCAGTAACAGTTTGAATTTTTAGGTTTCACTCTGTTTTCTCCTATATTGATAGATGTATTTGGAACTCTAAATCCAACACGGTTTGTGCTAGCTTCTTGAAACTTGACACAATAAAGTAGTTTCACGTTCTATCTCTATGTTTTGTTTCCTCTTGATGTAGCCCTAAGCAGTGACTGGCGAGAAACACTTTCATGGAAAGGGGTTGCCAAGCTTCCAAAAATTGCGAAACTCCAGAAATCTCAGCAAATACTTTTTCACCCAAACTGGATGATACTTTCAGGTAATGATCAGTACACTAAGGCGACTTGGTTTCCCAAATTTCGTTCTTCTATGTTGAAGCGTTCATTTCCAGTAACAGTTTGAATTTTTAGGTTTCACTCTGTTTACTCCTATATTGATAGATGTATTTGGAACTCTAAATCCAACACGGTTTGTGCTAGCTTCTTGAAACTTGACACAGTAAATTAGTTTCACGTTCTATCTCTATGTTTTGTTTCCTCTTGATGTACCCCTAAGCAGTGACTGGCGAGAAACACTTTCATGGAAAGGGGTTGCCAAGCTTCCAAAAATTACGAATCTCCAGAAATCTCAGCAAATATTTTTTCACCCAAACTGGATGATACTTTCAGGTAATGATCAGTACACTAAGCCCACTTGCTTCAGCAAATTTCGTTCTTCTATGTTGAAGCGTTCATTTCCAGTAACAGTTTGAATTTTTAGGTTACTCGCTGTTTACTCCTATATTGATAGATGTATTTGGAACTCTAAATCCAACACGGTTTATGCTAGCTTCTTGAAACTTGACACAGTACAGTAGTTTCACGTTCTATCTCTATGTATTGTTTCCTCTTGATGTAGCCCTAAGCAGTGACTGGCGAGAAACACTTTCATGGAAAGGGGTTGCCAAGCTTATAAAAATTACGAATCTCCAGAAATCTCAGCAAATACTTTTTCACCCAAACCGGATGATACTTTCAGGTAATGATCAGTACACTAAGGAGACTTGGTTTCCCAAATTTCGTTCTTCTATGTTGAAGCGTTCGTTTCCAGTAACAGTTTGAATTTTTAGGTTTCACTCTGTTTTCTCCTATATTGATAGATGTATTTGGAACTCTAAATCCAACAGGGTTTGTGCTAGCTTCTTGAAACTTGACACAATAAAGTAGTTTCACGTTCTATCTCTATGTTTTGTTTCCTCTTGCTGTAGCCCTAAGCAGTGACTGGTGAGAAACACTTTCATGGAAAGGGGTTGCCAAGCTTCCAAAAATTACGAATCTCCAGAAATCTCAGCAAATACTTTTTCACCCAAACTGGATGATACTTTCAGGTAATGATCAGTACACTAAGGCAACTTGGTTCCCAAAATTTCGTTCTTCTATGTTGAAGCGTTCGTTTCCAGTAACAGTTTGTATTTTTAGGTTTCACTCTGTTTTCTCCTATATTGATAGATGTATTTGGAACTCTAAATCCAACACGGTTTGTGCTAGCTTCTTGAAACTTAACACAGTAAATTAGTTTCACCTTCAATCTCTATGTTTTGTTTCCTCTTGATGTAGCCCTAAGCTGTGACTGGCGAGAAACACTTTCATGGAAAGGGGTTGCCAAGCTTCCAAAAATTACGAATCTCCAGAAATCTCAGCAAATATTTTTTCAACCAAACTGGATGATACTTTAAGGTAATGATCAGTACACTAAGGCGACTTGGTTCCCCAAATTTCGTTCTTCTATGTTGAAGCATTCGTTTCCAGTAACAGTTTGAATTTTTAGGTTTCACTCTGTTTTCTCCTATATTGATAGATGTATTTGGAACTCTAATTCCAACACGGTTTCTGCTAGCTTCTTGAAACTTGACAAAATAAAGTAGTTTTACATTCTGTCTCTATGTTTTGTTTCCTCTTGATGTAGCCCTAAGCAGTGACTGGCGAGAAACACTTTCATGGAAAGGGGTTGCCAAGCTTCCAAAAATTACGAATCTCCAGAAATCTCAGCAAATACTTTTTCACCCAAACTGGATGATACTTTCAGGTAATGATCAGTACACTAAGGCGACTTGGTTCCCAAAATTTCGTTCTTCTATGTTGAAGCATTCGTTTCCAGTAACAGTTTGAATTTTTAGGTTTCACTCTGTTTTCTCCTATATTGATAGATGTATTTGGAACTCTAAATCCAACACGGTTTGTGCTAGCTTCTTGAAACTTGACACAGTACAGTAGTTTCACGTTCTATCTCTATGTATTGTTTCCTCTTGATGTAGCCCTAAGCAGTGACTGGCGAGAAACACTTTCATGGAAAGGGGTTGCCAAGCTTCCAAAAATTACGAATCTCCAGAAATCTCAGCAAATATTTTTCACCCAAACTGGATGATATTTTCAGGTAATGATCAGTACACTAAGGCGACTTGGTTCCCAAAATTTCGTTCTTCTATGTTGAAGTGTTCGTTTCCAGTAACAGTTTGAATTTTTAGGTTTCACTCTGTTTTCTCCTATATTGATAGATGTATTTGGAACTCTAAATCCAACACGGTTTGTGCTAGCTTCTTGAAACTTGACACAATAAAGTAGATTCACGTTCTATCTCTATGTTTTGTTTCCTCTTGATGTAGCCCTAAGCAGTGACTGGCGAGAAACACTTTCATGGAAAAGGGTTGCCAAGCTTCCAAAAATTACGAATCTCCAGAAATCTCAGCAAATATTTTTTCACCCAAACTGGATGATAATTTCAGGTAATGATCAGTACACTAAGGCGATTTGGTTCCCCAAATTTCATTCTTCTACGTTGAAGCGTTCGTTTCCAGTAACAGTTTGAATTTTTAGGTTTCACTCTGTTTTCTCCTATATTGATAGATATATTTGGAACTCTAAATCCAACACGGTTTGTGCTAGCTTCTTGAAACTTGACACAATAAAGTAGTTTCACGTTCTATCTCTATGTTTTGTTTCCTCTTGATGTAGCCCTAAGCAGTGACTGGCGAGAAACACTTTCATGGAAAGGGGTTGCCAAGCTTCCAAAAATTGCGAAACTCCAGAAATCTCAGCAAATACTTTTTCACCCAAACTGGATGATACTTTCAGGTAATGATCAGTACACTAAGGCGACTTGGTTTCCCAAATTTCGTTCTTCTATGTTGAAGCGTTCATTTCCAGTAACAGTTTGAATTTTTAGGTTTCACTCTGTTTACTCCTATATTGATAGATGTATTTGGAACTCTAAATCCAACACGGTTTGTGCTAGCTTCTTGAAACTTGACACAGTAAATTAGTTTCACGTTCTATCTCCATGTTTTGTTTCCTCTTGATGTAGCCCTAAGCAGTGACTGGCGAGAAACACTTTCATGGAAAGGGGTTGCCAAGCTTCCAAAAATTACGAATCTCCAGAAATCTCAGCAAATATTTTTTCACCCAAACTGGATGATACTTTCAGGTAATGATCAGTACACTAAGCCCACTTGCTTCAGCAAATTTCGTTCTTCTATGTTGAAGCGTTCGTTTCCAGTCAGAGTTTGAATTTTTAGGTTTCACTCTGTTTTCTCCTATATTGATAGATGTATTTGGAACTCTAAATCCAACACGGTTTGTGCTAGCTTCTTGAAACTTGACACAATAAAGTAGTTTCACGTTCTATCTCTATGTTTTGTTTCCTCTTGATGTAGCCATAAGCAGTGACTGGCGAGAAACACTTTCATGGAAAAGGGTTGCCAAGCTTCCAAAAATTACGAATCTCCAGAAATCTCAGCAAATATTTTTCACCCAAACTGGATGATATTTTCAGGTAATGATCAGTACACTAAGGCGACTTGGTTCCCAAAATTTCGTTCTTCTATGTTGAAGTGTTCGTTTCCAGTAACAGTTTGAATTTTTAGGTTTCACTCTGTTTTCTCCTATATTGATAGATGTATTTGGAACTCTAAATCCAACACGGTTTGTGCTAGCTTCTTGAAACTTGACACAATAAAGTAGTTTCACGTTCTATCTCTATGTTTTGTTTCCTCTTGATGTAGCCCTAAGCAGTGACTGGCGAGAAACACTTTCATGGAAAAGGGTTGCCAAGCTTCCAAAAATTACGAATCTCCAGAAATCTCAGCAAATATTTTTTCACCCAAACTGGATGATAATTTCAGGTAATGATCAGTACACTAAGGCGACTTGGTTCCCCAAATTTCATTCTTCTACGTTGAAGCGTTCGTTTCCAGTAACAGTTTGAATTTTTAGGTTTCACTCTGTTTTCTCCTATATTGATAGATGTATTTGGAACTCTAAATCCAACACGGTTTGTGCTAGCTTCTTGAAACTTGACACAGTACAGTAGTTTCACGTTCTATCTCTATGTATTGTTTCCTCTTGATGTAGCCCTAAGCAGTGACTGGCGAGAAACACTTTCATGGAAAGGGGTTGCCAAGCTTCCAAAAATTACGAATCTCCAGAAATCTCAGCAAATATTTTTCACCCAAACTGGATGATATTTTCAGGTAATGATCAGTACACTAAGGCGACTTGGTTCCCAAAATTTCGTTCTTCTATGTTGAAGTGTTCGTTTCCAGTAACAGTTTGAATTTTTAGGTTTCACTCTGTTTTCTCCTATATTGATAGATGTATTTGGAACTCTAAATCCAACACGGTTTGTGCTAGCTTCTTGAAACTTGACACAATAAAGTAGATTCACGTTCTATCTCTATGTTTTGTTTCCTCTTGATGTAGCCCTAAGCAGTGACTGGCGAGAAACACTTTCATGGAAAAGGGTTGCCAAGCTTCCAAAAATTACGAATCTCCAGAAATCTCAGCAAATATTTTTTCACCCAAACTGGATGATAATTTCAGGTAATGATCAGTACACTAAGGCGATTTGGTTCCCCAAATTTCATTCTTCTACGTTGAAGCGTTCGTTTCCAGTAACAGTTTGAATTTTTAGGTTTCACTCTGTTTTCTCCTATATTGATAGATATATTTGGAACTCTAAATCCAACACGGTTTGTGCTAGCTTCTTGAAACTTGACACAATAAAGTAGTTTCACGTTCTATCTCTATGTTTTGTTTCCTCTTGATGTAGCCCTAAGCAGTGACTGGCGAGAAACACTTTCATGGAAAGGGGTTGCCAAGCTTCCAAAAATTGCGAAACTCCAGAAATCTCAGCAAATACTTTTTCACCCAAACTGGATGATACTTTCAGGTAATGATCAGTACACTAAGGCGACTTGGTTTCCCAAATTTCGTTCTTCTATGTTGAAGCGTTCATTTCCAGTAACAGTTTGAATTTTTAGGTTTCACTCTGTTTACTCCTATATTGATAGATGTATTTGGAACTCTAAATCCAACACGGTTTGTGCTAGCTTCTTGAAACTTGACACAGTAAATTAGTTTCACGTTCTATCTCCATGTTTTGTTTCCTCTTGATGTAGCCCTAAGCAGTGACTGGCGAGAAACACTTTCATGGAAAGGGGTTGCCAAGCTTCCAAAAATTACGAATCTCCAGAAATCTCAGCAAATATTTTTTCACCCAAACTGGATGATACTTTCAGGTAATGATCAGTACACTAAGCCCACTTGCTTCAGCAAATTTCGTTCTTCTATGTTGAAGCGTTCGTTTCCAGTCAGAGTTTGAATTTTTAGGTTTCACTCTGTTTTCTCCTATATTGATAGATGTATTTGGAACTCTAAATCCAACACGGTTTGTGCTAGCTTCTTGAAACTTGACACAATAAAGTAGTTTCACGTTCTATCTCTATGTTTTGTTTCCTCTTGATGTAGCCATAAGCAGTGACTGGCGAGAAACACTTTCATGGAAAAGGGTTGCCAAGCTTCCAAAAATTACGAATCTCCAGAAATCTCAGCAAATATTTTTCACCCAAACTGGATGATATTTTCAGGTAATGATCAGTACACTAAGGCGACTTGGTTCCCAAAATTTCGTTCTTCTATGTTGAAGTGTTCGTTTCCAGTAACAGTTTGAATTTTTAGGTTTCACTCTGTTTTCTCCTATATTGATAGATGTATTTGGAACTCTAAATCCAACACGGTTTGTGCTAGCTTCTTGAAACTTGACACAATAAAGTAGTTTCACGTTCTATCTCTATGTTTTGTTTCCTCTTGATGTAGCCCTAAGCAGTGACTGGCGAGAAACACTTTCATGGAAAAGGGTTGCCAAGCTTCCAAAAATTACGAATCTCCAGAAATCTCAGCAAATATTTTTTCACCCAAACTGGATGATAATTTCAGGTAATGATCAGTACACTAAGGCGACTTGGTTCCCCAAATTTCATTCTTCTACGTTGAAGCGTTCGTTTCCAGTAACAGTTTGAATTTTTAGGTTTCACTCTGTTTTCTCCTATATTGATAGATATATTTGGAACTCTAAATCCAACACGGTTTGTGCTAGCTTCTTGAAACTTGACACAATAAAGTATTTCACGTTCTATCTCTATGTTTTGTTTCCTCTTGATGTAGCCCTAAGCAGTGACTGGCGAGAAACACTTTCATGGAAAGGGGTTGCCAAGCTTATGAAAATTACGAATCTCCAGAAATCTCAGCAAATACTTTTTCACCCAAACCGGATGATACTTTCAGGTAATGATCAGTACACTAAGGCGACTTGGTTCCCCAAATTTCATTCTTCTACGTTGAAGCGTTCGTTTCCAGTAACAGTTTGAATTTTTAGGTTTCACTCTGTTTTCTCCTATATTGATAGATGTATTTGGAACTCTAAATCCAACACGGTTTGTGCTAGCTTCTTGAAACTTGACACAATAAAGTAGTTTCACGTTCTATCTCTATGTTTTGTTTCCTCTTGATGTAGCCCTAAGCAGTGACTGGCGAGAAACACTTTCATGGAAAGGGGTTGCCAAGCTTCCAAAAATTGCGAAACTCCAGAAATCTCAGCAAATACTTTTTCACCCAAACTGGATGATACTTTCAGGTAATGATCAGTACACTCAGGCGACTTGGTTTCCCAAATTTCGTTCTTCTATGTTGAAGCGTTCATTTCCAGTAACAGTTTGAATTTTTAGGTTTCACTCTGTTTTCTCCTATATTGATAGATGTATTTGGAACTCTAAATCCAACACGTTTTGTGCTAGCTTCTTGAAACTTGACACAATAAAGTAGTTTCACGTTCTATCTCTATGTTTTGTTTCCTCTTGCTGTAGCCCTAAGCAGTGACTGGTGAGAAAGACTTTCATGGAAAGGGGTTGCCAAGCTTCCAAAAATTACGAATCTCCAGAAATCTCAGCAAATACTTTTTCACCCAAACTGGATGATACTTTCAGGTAATGATCAGTACACTAAGGCGACTTGGTTCCCAAAATTTCGTTCTTCTATGTTGAAGCATTCGTTTCCAGTAACAGTTTGAATTTTTAGGTTTCACTCTGTTTTCTCCTATATTGATAGATGTATTTGGAACTCTAAATCCAACACGGTTTGTGCTAGCTTCTTGAAACTTGACACAATAAAGTAGTTTCACGTTCTATCTCTATGTTTTGTTTCCTCTTGATGTAGCCCTAAGCAGTGACTGGCGAGAAACACTTTCATGGAAAAGGGTTGCCAAGCTTCCAAAAATTACGAATCTCCAGAAATCTCAGCAAATATTTTTTCACCCAAACTGGATGATACTTTCAGGTAATGATCAGTACACTAAGGCGACTTGGTTCCCCAAATTTCATTCTTCTACGTTGAAGCGTTCGTTTCCAGTAACAGTTTGAATTTTTAGGTTTCACTCTGTTTTCTCCTATATTGATAGATATATTTGGAACTCTAAATCCAACACGGTTTGTGCTAGCTTCTTGAAACTTGACACAATAAAGTAATTTCACGTTCTATCTCTATGTTTTGTTTCCTCTTGATGTAGCCCTAAGCAGTGACTGGCGAGAAACACTTTCATGGAAAGGGGTTGCCAAGCTTCCAAAAATTGCGAAACTCCAGAAATCTCAGCAAATACTTTTTAACCCAAACTGGATGATACTTTCAGGTAATGATCAGTACACTAAGGCGACTTGGTTTCCCAAATTTCGTTCTTCTATGTTGAAGCGTTCATTTCCAGTAACAGTTTGAATTTTTAGGTTTCACTCTGTTTACTCCTATATTGATAGATGTATTTGGAACTCTAAATCCAACACGGTTTGTGCTAGCTTCTTGAAACTTGACACAGTAAATTAGTTTCACGTTCTATCTCTATGTTTTGTTTCCTCTTGATGTACCCCTAAGCAGTGACTGGCGAGAAACACTTTCATGGAAAGGGGTTGCCAAGCTTCCAAAAATTACGAATCTCCAGAAATCTCAGCAAATATTTTTTCACCCAAACTGGATGATACTTTCAGGTAATGATCAGTACACTAAGCCCACTTGCTTCAGCAAATTTCGTTCTTCTATGTTGAAGCGTTCGTTTCCAGTAACAGTTTGAATTTTTAGGTTTCTCGCTGTTTACTCCTATATTGATAGATGTATTTGGAACTCTAAATCCAACACGGTTTATGCTAGCTTCTTGAAACTTGACACAGTACAGTAGTTTCACGTTCTATCTCTATGTATTGTTTCCTCTTGATGTAGCCCTAAGCAGTGACTGGCGAGAAACACTTTCATGGAAAGGGGTTGCCAAGCTTATAAAAATTACGAATCTCCAGAAATCTCAGCAAATACTTTTTCACCCAAACCGGATGATACTTTCAGGTAATGATCAGTACACTAAGGAGACTTGGTTTCCCAAATTTCGTTCTTCTATGTTGAAGCGTTCGTTTCCAGTAACAGTTTGAATTTTTAGGTTTCACTCTGTTTTCTCCTATATTGATAGATGTATTTGGAACTCTAAATCCAACACGGTTTGTGCTAGCTTCTTGAAACTTGACACAATAAAGTAGTTTCACGTTCTATCTCTATGTTTTGTTTCCTCTTGATGTAGCCCTAAGCAGTGACTGGCGAGAAACACTTTCATGGAAAAGGGTTGCCAAGCTTCCAAAAATTACGAATCTCCAGAAATCTCAGCAAATATTTTTTCACCCAAACTGGATGATAATTTCAGGTAATGATCAGTACACTAAGGCGACTTGGTTCCCCAAATTTCATTCTTCTACGTTGAAGCGTTCGTTTCCAGTAACAGTTTGAATTTTTAGGTTTCACTCTGTTTTCTCCTATATTGATAGATATATTTGGAACTCTAAATCCAACACGGTTTGTGCTAGCTTCTTGAAACTTGACACAATAAAGTAGTTTCACGTTCTATCTCTATGTTTTGTTTCCTCTTGATGTAGCCCTAAGCAGTGACTGGCGAGAAACACTTTCATGGAAAGGGGTTGCCAAGCTTATGAAAATTACGAATCTCCAGAAATCTCAGCAAATACTTTTTCACCCAAACCGGATGATACTTTCAGGTAATGATCAGTACACTAAGGCGACTTGGTTCCCCAAATTTCATTCTTCTACGTTGAAGCGTTCGTTTCCAGTAACAGTTTGAATTTTTAGGTTTCACTCTGTTTTCTCCTATATTGATAGATGTATTTGGAACTCTAAATCCAACACGGTTTGTGCTAGCTTCTTGAAACTTGACACAATAAAGTAGTTTCACGTTCTATCTCTATGTTTTGTTTCCTCTTGATGTAGCCCTAAGCAGTGACTGGCGAGAAACACTTTCATGGAAAGGGGTTGCCAAGCTTCCAAAAATTGCGAAACTCCAGAAATCTCAGCAAATACTTTTTCACCCAAACTGGATGATACTTTCAGGTAATGATCAGTACACTAAGGCGACTTGGTTTCCCAAATTTCGTTCTTCTATGTTGAAGCGTTCATTTCCAGTAACAGTTTGAATTTTTAGGTTTCACTCTGTTTTCTCCTATATTGATAGATGTATTTGGAACTCTAAATCCAACACGGTTTGTGCTAGCTTCTTGAAACTTGACACAATAAAGTAGTTTCACGTTCTATCTCTATGTTTTGTTTCCTCTTGCTGTAGCCCTAAGCAGTGACTGCTGAGAAAGACTTTCATGGAAAGGGGTTGCCAAGCTTCCAAAAATTACGAATCTCCAGAAATCTCAGCAAATACTTTTTCACCCAAACTGGATGATACTTTCAGGTAATGATCAGTACACTAAGGCGACTTGGTTCCCAAAATTTCGTTCTTCTATGTTGAAGCATTCGTTTCCAGTAACAGTTTGAATTTTTAGGTTTCACTCTGTTTTCTCCTATATTGATAGATGTATTTGGAACTCTAAATCCAACACGGTTTGTGCTAGCTTCTTGAAACTTGACACAATAAAGTAGTTTCACGTTCTATCTCTATGTTTTGTTTCCTCTTGATGTAGCCCTAAGCTGTGACTGGCGAGAAACACTTTCATGGAAAAGGGTTGCCAAGCTTCCAAAAATTACGAATCTCCAGAAATCTCAGCAAATATTTTTTCACCCAAACTGGATGATACTTTCAGGTAATGATCAGTACACTAAGGCGACTTGGTTCCCCAAATTTCATTCTTCTACGTTGAAGCGTTCGTTTCCAGTAACAGTTTGAATTTTTAGGTTTCACTCTGTTTACTCCTATATTGATAGATGTATTTGGAACTCTAAATCCAACACGGTTTGTGCTAGCTTCTTGAAACTTGACACAGTAAATTAGTTTCACGTTCTATCTCTATGTTTTGTTTCCTCTTGATGTACCCCTAAGCAGTGACTGGCGAGAAACACTTTCATGGAAAGGGGTTGCCAAGCTTCCAAAAATTACGAATCTCCAGAAATCTCAGCAAATATTTTTTCACCCAAACTGGATGATACTTTCAGGTAATGATCAGTACACTAAGCCCACTTGCTTCAGCAAATTTCGTTCTTCTATGTTGAAGCGTTCGTTTCCAGTAACAGTTTGAATTTTTAGGTTTCTCGCTGTTTACTCCTATATTGATAGATGTATTTGGAACTCTAAATCCAACACGGTTTATGCTAGCTTCTTGAAACTTGACACAGTACAGTAGTTTCACGTTCTATCTCTATGTATTGTTTCCTCTTGATGTAGCCCTAAGCAGTGACTGGCGAGAAACACTTTCATGGAAAGGGGTTGCCAAGCTTATAAAAATTACGAATCTCCAGAAATCTCAGCAAATACTTTTTCACCCAAACCGGATGATACTTTCAGGTAATGATCAGTACACTAAGGAGACTTGGTTTCCCAAATTTCGTTCTTCTATGTTGAAGCGTTCGTTTCCAGTAACAGTTTGAATTTTTAGGTTTCACTCTGTTTTCTCCTATATTGATAGATGTATTTGGAACTCTAAATCCAACAGGGTTTGTGCTAGCTTCTTGAAACTTGACACAATAAAGTAGTTTCACGTTCTATCTCTATGTTTTGTTTCCTCTTGCTGTAGCCCTAAGCAGTGACTGGTGAGAAACACTTTCATGGAAAGGGGTTGCCAAGCTTCCAAAAATTACGAATCTCCAGAAATCTCAGCAAATACTTTTTAACCCAAACTGGATGATACTTTCAGGTAATGATCAGTACACTAAGGCGACTTGGTTCCCAAAATTTCGTTCTTCTATGTTGAAGCGTTCGTTTCCAGTAACAGTTTGTATTTTTAGGTTTCACTCTGTTTTCTCCTATATTGATAGATGTATTTGGAACTCTAAATCCAACACGGTTTGTGCTAGCTTCTTGAAACTTAACACAGTAAATTAGTTTCACCTTCAATCTCTATGTTTTGTTTCCTCTTGATGTAGCCCTAAGCTGTGACTGGCGAGAAACACTTTCATGGAAAGGGGTTGCCAAGCTTCCAAAAATTACGAATCTCCAGAAATCTCAGCAAATATTTTTTCAACCAAACTGGATGATACTTTAAGGTAATGATCAGTACACTAAGGCGACTTGGTTCCCCAAATTTCGTTCTTCTATGTTGAAGCATTCGTTTCCAGTAACAGTTTGAATTTTTAGGTTTCACTCTGTTTTCTCCTATATTGATAGATGTATTTGGAACTCTAATTCCAACACGGTTTCTGCTAGCTTCTTGAAACTTGACAAAATAAAGTAGTTTTACATTCTGTCTCTATGTTTTGTTTCCTCTTGATGTAGCCCTAAGCAGTGACTGGCGAGAAACACTTTCATGGAAAGGGGTTGCCAAGCTTCCAAAAATTACGAATCACCAGAAATCTCAGCAAATATTTTTTCACCCAAACTGGATGATACTTTCAGGTAATGATCAGTACACTAAGGCGACTTGGTTCCCCACATTTCGTTCTTCTACGTTAAAGCGTTCGTTTCCAGTAACAGTTTGAATTTTTAGGTTTCACTCTGTTTTCTCCTATATTGATAGATGTATTTGGAACTCTAAATCCAACACGGTTTGTGCTAGCTTCTTGAAACTTGACACAATAAAGTAGTTTCACATTCTATCACTATGTTTTGTTTCCTCTTGATGTAGCCCTAAGCAGTGACTGGCGAGAAACACTTTCATGGAAAGGGGTTGCCAAGCTTCCAAAAATTACGAATCTCCAGAAATCTAAGCAAATACTTTTTCACCCAAACTGGATGATACTTTCAGGTAATGATCAGTACACTAAGGCGACTTGGTTTCCCAAATTTCGTTCTTCTATGTTGAAGCGTTCGTTTCCAGTAACAGTTTGAATTTTTAAGTTTCACTCTGTTTACCCCTATATTGATAGATGCATTTGGAACTCTAAATCCAACACGGTTTATGCTAGCTTCTTGAAACTTGACACAGTACAGTAGTTTCACGTTCTATCTCTATGTATTGTTTCCTCTTGATGTAGCCCTAAGCAGTGACTGGCGAGAAACACTTTCATGGAAAGGGGTTGCCAAGCTTCCAAAAATTACGAATCTCCAGAAATCTCAGCAAATATTTTTCACCCAAACTGGATGATATTTTCAGGTAATGATCAGTACACTAAGGCGACTTGGTTCCCAAAATTTCGTTCTTCTATGTTGAAGTGTTCGTTTCCAGTAACAGTTTGAATTTTTAGGTTTCACTCTGTTTTCTCCTATATTGATAGATGTACTTGGAACTCTAAATCCAACACGGTTTGCGCTAGCTTCTTGAAACTGGACACAATAAAGTAGTTTCACGTTCTATCTCTATGTTTTGTTTCCTCTTGCTGTAGCCCTAAGCAGTGACTGGCGAGAAACACTTTCATGGAAAGGGGTTGCCAAGCTTCCAAAAATTACGAATCTCCAGAAATCTCAGCAAATACTTTTTCACCCAAACTGGATGATACTTTCAGGTAATGATCAGTACACTAAGGCGACTTGGTTCCCAAAATTTCGTTCTTCTATGTTGAAGCATTCGTTTCCAGTAACAGTTTGAATTTTTAGGTTTCACTCTGTTTTCTCCTATATTGATAGATGTATTTGGAACTCTAAATCCAACACGGTTTGTGCTAGCTTCTTGAAACTTGACACAATAAAGTAGTTTCACGTTCTATCTCTATGTTTTGTTTCCTCTTGATGTAGCCCTAAGCAGTGACTGGCGAGAAACACTTTCATGGAAAGGGGTTGCCAAGCTTCCAAAAATTACGAATCTCCAGAAATCTCAGCAAATATTTTTTCACCCAAACTGGATGATACTTTCAGGTAATGATCAGTACACTAAGGCGACTTGGTTCCCCAAATTTCATTCTTCTACGTTGAAGCGTTCGTTTCCAGTAACAGTTTGAATTTTTAGGTTTCACTCTGTTTTCTCCTATATTGATAGATGTATTTGGAACTCTAAATCCAACACGGTTTGTGCTAGCTTCTTGAAACTTGACACAATAAAGTAGTTTCACGTTCTATCTCTATGTTTTGTTTCCTCTTGATGTAGCCCTAAGCAGTGACTGGCGAGAAACACTTTCATGGAAAGGGGTTGCCAAGCTTCCAAAAATTACGAATCTCCAGAAATCTCAGCAAATATTTTTTCACCCAAACTGGATGATACTTTCAGGTAATGATCAGTACACTAAGCCCACTTGCTTCAGCAAATTCGTTCTTCTATGTTGAAGCGTTCGTTTCCAGTAACAGTTTGAATTTTTAGGTTTCTCGCTGTTTACTCCTATATTGATAGACGTATTTGGAACTCTAAATCCAACACGGTTTATGCTAGCTTCTTGAAACTTGACACAGTACAGTAGTTTCACATTCTATCTCTATGTATTGTTTCCTCTTGATGTAGCCCTAAGCAGTGACTGGCGAGAAACACTTTCATGGAAAGGGGTTGCCAAGCTTATAAAAATTACGAATCTCCAGAAATCTCAGCAAATACTTTTTCACCCAAACTGGATGATACTTTCAGGTAATGATCAGTACAATAAGGCGACTTGGTTTCCCAAATTTCGTTCTTCTATGTTGAAGCGTTCGTTTCCAGTAACAGTTTGAATTTTTAGGTTTCACTCTGTTTACTCCTATATTGATAGATGTATTTGGAACTCTAAATCCAACACGGTTTGTGCTAGCTTCTTGAAACTTGACACAATAAAGTAGTTTCACGTTCTATCTCTATGTTTTGTTTCCTCTTGCTGTAGCCCTAAGCAGTGACTGGTGAGAAACACTTTCATGGAAAGGGGTTGCCAAGCTTCCAAAAATTACGAATCTCCAGAAATCTCAGCAAATACTTTTTCACCCAAACTGGATGATACTTTCAGGTAATGATCAGTACACTAAGGCGACTTGGTTTCCCAAATTTCGTTCTTCTATGTTGAAGCGTTCGTTTCCAGTAACAGTTTGAATTTTTAAGTTTCACTCTGTTTACTCCTATATTGATAGATGTATTTGGAACTCTAAATCCAACACGGTTTGTGCTAGCTTCTTGAAACTTGACACAATAAAGTAGTTTCACGTTCTATCTCTATGTTTTGTTTCCTCTTGCTGTAGCCCTAAGCAGTGACTGGTGAGAAACACTTTCATGGAAAGGGGTTGCCAAGCTTCCAAAAATTACGAATCTCCAGAAATCTCAGCAAATACTTTTTAACCCAAACTGGATGATACTTTCAGGTAATGATCAGTACACTAAGGCGACTTGGTTCCCAAAATTTCGTTCTTCTATGTTGAAGCGTTCGTTTCCAGTAACAGTTTGTATTTTTAGGTTTCACTCTGTTTTCTCCTATATTGATAGATGTATTTGGAACTCTAAATCCAACACGGTTTGTGCTAGCTTCTTGAAACTTAACACAGTAAATTAGTTTCACCTTCAATCTCTATGTTTTGTTTCCTCTTGATGTAGCCCTAAGCTGTGACTGGCGAGAAACACTTTCATGGAAAGGGGTTGCCAAGCTTCCAAAAATTACGAATCTCCAGAAATCTCAGCAAATATTTTTTCAACCAAACTGGATGATACTTTAAGGTAATGATCAGTACACTAAGGCGACTTGGTTCCCCAAATTTCGTTCTTCTATGTTGAAGCATTCGTTTCCAGTAACAGTTTGAATTTTTAGGTTTCACTCTGTTTTCTCCTATATTGATAGATGTATTTGGAACTCTAATTCCAACACGGTTTCTGCTAGCTTCTTGAAACTTGACAAAATAAAGTAGTTTTACATTCTGTCTCTATGTTTTGTTTCCTCTTGATGTAGCCCTAAGCAGTGACTGGCGAGAAACACTTTCATGGAAAGGGGTTGCCAAGCTTCCAAAAATTACGAATCACCAGAAATCTCAGCAAATATTTTTTCACCCAAACTGGATGATACTTTCAGGTAATGATCAGTACACTAAGGCGACTTGGTTCCCCACATTTCGTTCTTCTACGTTAAAGCGTTCGTTTCCAGTAACAGTTTGAATTTTTAGGTTTCACTCTGTTTTCTCCTATATTGATAGATGTATTTGGAACTCTAAATCCAACACGGTTTGTGCTAGCTTCTTGAAACTTGACACAATAAAGTAGTTTCACATTCTATCACTATGTTTTGTTTCCTCTTGATGTAGCCCTAAGCAGTGACTGGCGAGAAACACTTTCATGGAAAGGGGTTGCCAAGCTTCCAAAAATTACGAATCTCCAGAAATCTAAGCAAATACTTTTTCACCCAAACTGGATGATACTTTCAGGTAATGATCAGTACACTAAGGCGACTTGGTTTCCCAAATTTCGTTCTTCTATGTTGAAGCGTTCGTTTCCAGTAACAGTTTGAATTTTTAAGTTTCACTCTGTTTACCCCTATATTGATAGATGCATTTGGAACTCTAAATCCAACACGGTTTATGCTAGCTTCTTGAAACTTGACACAGTACAGTAGTTTCACGTTCTATCTCTATGTATTGTTTCCTCTTGATGTAGCCCTAAGCAGTGACTGGCGAGAAACACTTTCATGGAAAGGGGTTGCCAAGCTTCCAAAAATTACGAATCTCCAGAAATCTCAGCAAATATTTTTCACCCAAACTGGATGATATTTTCAGGTAATGATCAGTACACTAAGGCGACTTGGTTCCCAAAATTTCGTTCTTCTATGTTGAAGTGTTCGTTTCCAGTAACAGTTTGAATTTTTAGGTTTCACTCTGTTTTCTCCTATATTGATAGATGTACTTGGAACTCTAAATCCAACACGGTTTGCGCTAGCTTCTTGAAACTGGACACAATAAAGTAGTTTCACGTTCTATCTCTATGTTTTGTTTCCTCTTGCTGTAGCCCTAAGCAGTGACTGGCGAGAAACACTTTCATGGAAAGGGGTTGCCAAGCTTCCAAAAATTACGAATCTCCAGAAATCTCAGCAAATACTTTTTCACCCAAACTGGATGATACTTTCAGGTAATGATCAGTACACTAAGGCGACTTGGTTCCCAAAATTTCGTTCTTCTATGTTGAAGCATTCGTTTCCAGTAACAGTTTGAATTTTTAGGTTTCACTCTGTTTTCTCCTATATTGATAGATGTATTTGGAACTCTAAATCCAACACGGTTTGTGCTAGCTTCTTGAAACTTGACACAATAAAGTAGTTTCACGTTCTATCTCTATGTTTTGTTTCCTCTTGATGTAGCCCTAAGCAGTGACTGGCGAGAAACACTTTCATGGAAAGGGGTTGCCAAGCTTCCAAAAATTACGAATCTCCAGAAATCTCAGCAAATATTTTTTCACCCAAACTGGATGATACTTTCAGGTAATGATCAGTACACTAAGGCGACTTGGTTCCCCAAATTTCATTCTTCTACGTTGAAGCGTTCGTTTCCAGTAACAGTTTGAATTTTTAGGTTTCACTCTGTTTTCTCCTATATTGATAGATGTATTTGGAACTCTAAATCCAACACGGTTTGTGCTAGCTTCTTGAAACTTGACACAATAAAGTAGTTTCACGTTCTATCTCTATGTTTTGTTTCCTCTTGATGTAGCCCTAAGCAGTGACTGGCGAGAAACACTTTCATGGAAAGGGGTTGCCAAGCTTCCAAAAATTACGAATCTCCAGAAATCTCAGCAAATATTTTTTCACCCAAACTGGATGATACTTTCAGGTAATGATCAGTACACTAAGCCCACTTGCTTCAGCAAATTCGTTCTTCTATGTTGAAGCGTTCGTTTCCAGTAACAGTTTGAATTTTTAGGTTTCTCGCTGTTTACTCCTATATTGATAGACGTATTTGGAACTCTAAATCCAACACGGTTTATGCTAGCTTCTTGAAACTTGACACAGTACAGTAGTTTCACATTCTATCTCTATGTATTGTTTCCTCTTGATGTAGCCCTAAGCAGTGACTGGCGAGAAACACTTTCATGGAAAGGGGTTGCCAAGCTTATAAAAATTACGAATCTCCAGAAATCTCAGCAAATACTTTTTCACCCAAACTGGATGATACTTTCAGGTAATGATCAGTACAATAAGGCGACTTGGTTTCCCAAATTTCGTTCTTCTATGTTGAAGCGTTCGTTTCCAGTAACAGTTTGAATTTTTAGGTTTCACTCTGTTTACTCCTATATTGATAGATGTATTTGGAACTCTAAATCCAACACGGTTTGTGCTAGCTTCTTGAAACTTGACACAATAAAGTAGTTTCACGTTCTATCTCTATGTTTTGTTTCCTCTTGATGTAGCCCTAAGCAGTGACTGGCGAGAAACACTTTCATGGAAAGGGGTTGCCAAGCTTCCAAAAATTACGAATCTCCAGAAATCTCAGCAAATACTTTTTCACCCAAACTGGATGATACTTTCAGGTAATGATCAGTACACTAAGGCGACTTGGTTTCCCAAATTTCGTTCTTCTATGTTGAAGCGTTCGTTTCCAGTAACAGTTTGAATTTTTAAGTTTCACTCTGTTTACTCCTATATTGATAGATGTATTTGGAACTCTAAATCCAACACGGTTTGTGCTAGCTTCTTGAAACTTGACATAGTACAGTAGTTTCACGTTCTATCTCTATGCATTGTTTCCTCTTGATGTAGCCCTAAGCAGTGACTGGCGAGAAACACTTTCATGGAAAGGGGTTGCCAAGCTTCCAAAAATTACGAATCTCCAGAAATCTCAGCAAATACTTTTTCACCCAAACTGGATGATACTTTCAGGTAATGATCAGTACACTAAGGCGACTTGGTTCCCCACATTTCGTTCTTCTATGTTGAAGCATTCGTTTCCAGTAACAGTTTGAATTTTTAGGTTTCACTCTGTTTTCTCCTATATTGATAGATGTATTTGGAACTCTAAATCCAACACGGTTTGTTCTAGCTTCTTGAAACTTGACACAATAAAGTAGTTTCACGTTCTATCTCTATGTTTTGTTTCCTCTTGATGTAGCCCTAAGCTGTGACTGGCGAGAAACACTTTCATGGAAAAGGGTTGCCAAGCTTCCAAAAATTACGAATCTCCAGAAATCTCAGCAAATATTTTTTCACCCAAACTGGATGATACTTTCAGGTAATGATCAGTACACTAAGGCGACTTGGTTCCCCAAATTTCATTCTTCTACGTTGAAGCGTTCGTTTCCAGTAACAGTTTGAATTTTTAGGTTTCACTCTGTTTTCTCCTATATTGATAGATGTATTTGGAACTCTAAATCCAACACGGTTTGTGCTAGCTTCTTGAAACTTGACACAATAAAGTAGTTTCACGTTCTATCTCTATGTTTTGTTTCCTCTTGATGTAGCCCTAAGCAGTGACTGGCGAGAAACACTTTCATGGAAAGGGGTTGCCAAGCTTCCAAAAATTGCGAAACTCCAGAAATCTCAGCAAATACTTTTTCACCCAAACTGGATGATACTTTCAGGTAATGATCAGTACACTAAGGCGACTTGGTTTCCCAAATTTCGTTCTTCTATGTTGAAGCGTTCATTTCCAGTAACAGTTTGAATTTTTAGGTTTCACTCTGTTTACTCCTATATTGATAGATGTATTTGGAACTCTAAATCCAACACGGTTTGTGCTAGCTTCTTGAAACTTGACACAATAAAGTAGTTTCACGTTCTTTCTCTATGTTTTGTTTCCTCTTGCTGTAGCCCTAAGCAGTGACTGGTGAGAAAGACTTTCATGGAAAGGGGTTGCCAAGCTTCCAAAAATTACGAATCTCCAGAAATCTCAGCAAATACTTTTTCACCCAAACTGGATGATACTTTCAGGTAATGATCAGTACACTAAGGCGACTTGGTTCCCAAAATTTCGTTCTTCTATGTTGAAGCATTCGTTTCCAGTAACAGTTTGAATTTTTAGGTTTCACTCTGTTTTCTCCTATATTGATAGATGTATTTGGAACTCTAAATCCAACACGGTTTGTGCTAGCTTCTTGAAACTTGACACAATAAAGTAGTTTCACGTTCTATCTCTATGTTTTGTTTCCTCTTGATGTAGCCCTAAGCTGTGACTGGCGAGAAACACTTTCATGGAAAAGGGTTGCCAAGCTTCCAAAAATTACGAATCTCCAGAAATCTCAGCAAATATTTTTTCACCCAAACTGGATGATACTTTCAGGTAATGATCAGTACACTAAGGCGACTTGGTTCCCCAAATTTCATTCTTCTACGTTGAAGCGTTCGTTTCCAGTAACAGTTTGAATTTTTAGGTTTCACTCTGTTTTCTCCTATATTGATAGATGTATTTGGAACTCTAAATCCAACACGGTTTGTGCTAGCTTCTTGAAACTTGACACAATAAAGTAGTTTCACGTTCTATCTCTATGTTTTGTTTCCTCTTGATGTAGCCCTAAGCAGTGACTGGCGAGAAACACTTTCATGGAAAGGGGTTGCCAAGCTTCCAAAAATTGCGAAACTCCAGAAATCTCAGCAAATACTTTTTCACCCAAACTGGATGATACTTTCAGGTAATGATCAGTACACTAAGGCGACTTGGTTTCCCAAATTTCGTTCTTCTATGTTGAAGCGTTCATTTCCAGTAACAGTTTGAATTTTTAGGTTTCACTCTGTTTACTCCTATATTGATAGATGTATTTGGAACTCTAAATCCAACACGGTTTGTGCTAGCTTCTTGAAACTTGACACAGTAAATTAGTTTCACGTTCTATCTCTATGTTTTGTTTCCTCTTGATGTACCCCTAAGCAGTGACTGGCGAGAAACACTTTCATGGAAAGGGGTTGCCAAGCTTCCAAAAATCACGAATCTCCAGAAATCTCAGCAAATATTTTTTCACCCAAACTGGATGATACTTTCAGGTAATGATCAGTACACTAAGCCCACTTGCTTCAGCAAATTTCGTTCTTCTATGTTGAAGCGTTCATTTCCAGTAACAGTTTGAATTTTTAGGTTTCTCGCTGTTTACTCCTATATTGATAGATGTATTTGGAACTCTAAATCCAACACGGTTTATGCTAGCTTCTTGAAACTTGACACAGTACAGTAGTTTCACGTTCTATCTCTATGTATTGTTTCCTCTTGATGTAGCCCTAAGCAGTGACTGGCGAGAAACACTTTCATGGAAAGGGGTTGCCAAGCTTATAAAAATTACGAATCTCCAGAAATCTCAGCAAATACTTTTTCACCCAAACCGGATGATACTTTCAGGTAATGATCAGTACACTAAGGAGACTTGGTTTCCCAAATTTCGTTCTTCTATGTTGAAGCGTTCGTTTCCAGTAACAGTTTGAATTTTTAGGTTTCACTCTGTTTTCTCCTATATTGATAGATGTATTTGGAACTCTAAATCCAACACGGTTTGTGCTAGCTTCTTGAAACTTGACACAATAAAGTAGTTTCACGTTCTATCTCTATGTTTTGTTTCCTCTTGCTGTAGCCCTAAGCAGTGACTGGTGAGAAAGACTTTCATGGAAAGGGGTTGCCAAGCTTCCAAAAATTACGAATCTCCAGAAATCTCAGCAAATACTTTTTCACCCAAACTGGATGATACTTTCAGGTAATGATCAGTACACTAAGGCGACTTGGTTCCCAAAATTTCGTTCTTCTATGTTGAAGCATTCGTTTCCAGTAACAGTTTGAATTTTTAGGTTTCACTCTGTTTTCTCCTATATTGATAGATGTATTTGGAACTCTAAATCCAACACGGTTTGTGCTAGCTTCTTGAAACTTGACACAATAAAGTAGTTTCACGTTCTATCTCTATGTTTTGTTTCCTCTTGATGTAGCCCTAAGCTGTGACTGGCGAGAAACACTTTCATGGAAAAGGGTTGCCAAGCTTCCAAAAATTACGAATCTCCAGAAATCTCAGCAAATATTTTTTCACCCAAACTGGATGATACTTTCAGGTAATGATCAGTACACTAAGGCGACTTGGTTCCCCAAATTTCATTCTTCTACGTTGAAGCGTTCGTTTCCAGTAACAGTTTGAATTTTTAGGTTTCACTCTGTTTTCTCCTATATTGATAGATGTATTTGGAACTCTAAATCCAACACGGTTTGTGCTAGCTTCTTGAAACTTGACACAATAAAGTAGTTTCACGTTCTATCTCTATGTTTTGTTTCCTCTTGATGTAGCCCTAAGCAGTGACTGGCGAGAAACACTTTCATGGAAAGGGGTTGCCAAGCTTCCAAAAATTGCGAAACTCCAGAAATCTCAGCAAATACTTTTTCACCCAAACTGGATGATACTTTCAGGTAATGATCAGTACACTAAGGCGACTTGGTTTCCCAAATTTCGTTCTTCTATGTTGAAGCGTTCATTTCCAGTAACAGTTTGAATTTTTAGGTTTCACTCTGTTTACTCCTATATTGATAGATGTATTTGGAACTCTAAATCCAACACGGTTTGTGCTAGCTTCTTGAAACTTGACACAGTAAATTAGTTTCACGTTCTATCTCTATGTTTTGTTTCCTCTTGATGTACCCCTAAGCAGTGACTGGCGAGAAACACTTTCATGGAAAGGGGTTGCCAAGCTTCCAAAAATCACGAATCTCCAGAAATCTCAGCAAATATTTTTTCACCCAAACTGGATGATACTTTCAGGTAATGATCAGTACACTAAGCCCACTTGCTTCAGCAAATTTCGTTCTTCTATGTTGAAGCGTTCATTTCCAGTAACAGTTTGAATTTTTAGGTTTCTCGCTGTTTACTCCTATATTGATAGATGTATTTGGAACTCTAAATCCAACACGGTTTATGCTAGCTTCTTGAAACTTGACACAGTACAGTAGTTTCACGTTCTATCTCTATGTATTGTTTCCTCTTGATGTAGCCCTAAGCAGTGACTGGCGAGAAACACTTTCATGGAAAGGGGTTGCCAAGCTTATAAAAATTACGAATCTCCAGAAATCTCAGCAAATACTTTTTCACCCAAACCGGATGATACTTTCAGGTAATGATCAGTACACTAAGGAGACTTGGTTTCCCAAATTTCGTTCTTCTATGTTGAAGCGTTCGTTTCCAGTAACAGTTTGAATTTTTAGGTTTCACTCTGTTTTCTCCTATATTGATAGATGTATTTGGAACTCTAAATACAACAGGGTTTGTGCTAGCTTCTTGAAACTTGACACAATAAAGTAGTTTCACGTTCTATCTCTATGTTTTGTTTCCTCTTGCTGTAGCCCTAAGCAGTGACTGGTGAGAAACACTTTCATGGAAAGGGGTTGCCAAGCTTCCAAAAATTACGAATCTCCAGAAATCTCAGCAAATACTTTTTCACCCAAACTGGATGATACTTTCAGGTAATGATCAGTACACTAAGGCGACTTGGTTCCCAAAATTTCGTTCTTCTATGTTGAAGCGTTCGTTTCCAGTAACAGTTTGTATTTTTAGGTTTCACTCTGTTTTCTCCTATATTGATAGATGTATTTGGAACTCTAAATCCAACACGGTTTGTGCTAGCTTCTTGAAACTTAACACAGTAAATTAGTTTCACCTTCAATCTCTATGTTTTGTTTCCTCTTGATGTAGCCCTAAGCTGTGACTGGCGAGAAACACTTTCATGGAAAGGGGTTGCCAAGCTTCCAAAAATTACGAATCTCCAGAAATCTCAGCAAATATTTTTTCAACCAAACTGGATGATACTTTAAGGTAATGATCAGTACACTAAGGCGACTTGGTTCCCCAAATTTCGTTCTTCTATGTTGAAGCATTCGTTTCCAGTAACAGTTTGAATTTTTAGGTTTCACTCTGTTTTCTCCTATATTGATAGATGTATTTGGAACTCTAAATCCAACACGTTTTGTGCTAGCTTCTTGAAACTTGACACAATAAAGTAGTTTCACGTTCTATCTCTATGTTTTGTTTCCTCTTGCTGTAGCCCTAAGCAGTGACTGGTGAGAAAGACTTTCATGGAAAGGGGTTGCCAAGCTTCCAAAAATTACGAATCTCCAGAAATCTCAGCAAATACTTTTTCACCCAAACTGGATGATACTTTCAGGTAATGATCAGTACACTAAGGCGACTTGGTTCCCAAAATTTCGTTCTTCTATGTTGAAGCATTCGTTTCCAGTAACAGTTTGAATTTTTAGGTTTCACTCTGTTTTCTCCTATATTGATAGATGTATTTGGAACTCTAAATCCAACACGGTTTGTGCTAGCTTCTTGAAACTTGACACAATAAAGTAGTTTCACGTTCTATCTCTATGTTTTGTTTCCTCTTGATGTAGCCCTAAGCAGTGACTGGCGAGAAACACTTTCATGGAAAAGGGTTGCCAAGCTTCCAAAAATTACGAATCTCCAGAAATCTCAGCAAATATTTTTTCACCCAAACTGGATGATACTTTCAGGTAATGATCAGTACACTAAGGCGACTTGGTTCCCCAAATTTCATTCTTCTACGTTGAAGCGTTCGTTTCCAGTAACAGTTTGAATTTTTAGGTTTCACTCTGTTTTCTCCTATATTGATAGATATATTTGGAACTCTAAATCCAACACGGTTTGTGCTAGCTTCTTGAAACTTGACACAATAAAGTAATTTCACGTTCTATCTCTATGTTTTGTTTCCTCTTGATGTAGCCCTAAGCAGTGACTGGCGAGAAACACTTTCATGGAAAGGGGTTGCCAAGCTTCCAAAAATTGCGAAACTCCAGAAATCTCAGCAAATACTTTTTAACCCAAACTGGATGATACTTTCAGGTAATGATCAGTACACTAAGGCGACTTGGTTTCCCAAATTTCGTTCTTCTATGTTGAAGCGTTCATTTCCAGTAACAGTTTGAATTTTTAGGTTTCACTCTGTTTACTCCTATATTGATAGATGTATTTGGAACTCTAAATCCAACACGGTTTGTGCTAGCTTCTTGAAACTTGACACAGTAAATTAGTTTCACGTTCTATCTCTATGTTTTGTTTCCTCTTGATGTACCCCTAAGCAGTGACTGGCGAGAAACACTTTCATGGAAAGGGGTTGCCAAGCTTCCAAAAATTACGAATCTCCAGAAATCTCAGCAAATATTTTTTCACCCAAACTGGATGATACTTTCAGGTAATGATCAGTACACTAAGCCCACTTGCTTCAGCAAATTTCGTTCTTCTATGTTGAAGCGTTCGTTTCCAGTAACAGTTTGAATTTTTAGGTTTCTCGCTGTTTACTCCTATATTGATAGATGTATTTGGAACTCTAAATCCAACACGGTTTATGCTAGCTTCTTGAAACTTGACACAGTACAGTAGTTTCACGTTCTATCTCTATGTATTGTTTCCTCTTGATGTAGCCCTAAGCAGTGACTGGCGAGAAACACTTTCATGGAAAGGGGTTGCCAAGCTTATAAAAATTACGAATCTCCAGAAATCTCAGCAAATACTTTTTCACCCAAACCGGATGATACTTTCAGGTAATGATCAGTACACTAAGGAGACTTGGTTTCCCAAATTTCGTTCTTCTATGTTGAAGCGTTCGTTTCCAGTAACAGTTTGAATTTTTAGGTTTCACTCTGTTTTCTCCTATATTGATAGATGTATTTGGAACTCTAAATCCAACACGGTTTGTGCTAGCTTCTTGAAACTTGACACAATAAAGTAGTTTCACGTTCTATCTCTATGTTTTGTTTCCTCTTGATGTAGCCCTAAGCAGTGACTGGCGAGAAACACTTTCATGGAAAAGGGTTGCCAAGCTTCCAAAAATTACGAATCTCCAGAAATCTCAGCAAATATTTTTTCACCCAAACTGGATGATAATTTCAGGTAATGATCAGTACACTAAGGCGACTTGGTTCCCCAAATTTCATTCTTCTACGTTGAAGCGTTCGTTTCCAGTAACAGTTTGAATTTTTAGGTTTCACTCTGTTTTCTCCTATATTGATAGATATATTTGGAACTCTAAATCCAACACGGTTTGTGCTAGCTTCTTGAAACTTGACACAATAAAGTAGTTTCACGTTCTATCTCTATGTTTTGTTTCCTCTTGATGTAGCCCTAAGCAGTGACTGGCGAGAAACACTTTCATGGAAAGGGGTTGCCAAGCTTATGAAAATTACGAATCTCCAGAAATCTCAGCAAATACTTTTTCACCCAAACCGGATGATACTTTCAGGTAATGATCAGTACACTAAGGCGACTTGGTTCCCCAAATTTCATTCTTCTACGTTGAAGCGTTCGTTTCCAGTAACAGTTTGAATTTTTAGGTTTCACTCTGTTTTCTCCTATATTGATAGATGTATTTGGAACTCTAAATCCAACACGGTTTGTGCTAGCTTCTTGAAACTTGACACAATAAAGTAGTTTCACGTTCTATCTCTATGTTTTGTTTCCTCTTGATGTAGCCCTAAGCAGTGACTGGCGAGAAACACTTTCATGGAAAGGGGTTGCCAAGCTTCCAAAAATTGCGAAACTCCAGAAATCTCAGCAAATACTTTTTCACCCAAACTGGATGATACTTTCAGGTAATGATCAGTACACTAAGGCGACTTGGTTTCCCAAATTTCGTTCTTCTATGTTGAAGCGTTCATTTCCAGTAACAGTTTGAATTTTTAGGTTTCACTCTGTTTTCTCCTATATTGATAGATGTATTTGGAACTCTAAATCCAACACGGTTTGTGCTAGCTTCTTGAAACTTGACACAATAAAGTAGTTTCACGTTCTATCTCTATGTTTTGTTTCCTCTTGCTGTAGCCCTAAGCAGTGACTGCTGAGAAAGACTTTCATGGAAAGGGGTTGCCAAGCTTCCAAAAATTACGAATCTCCAGAAATCTCAGCAAATACTTTTTCACCCAAACTGGATGATACTTTCAGGTAATGATCAGTACACTAAGGCGACTTGGTTCCCAAAATTTCGTTCTTCTATGTTGAAGCATTCGTTTCCAGTAACAGTTTGAATTTTTAGGTTTCACTCTGTTTTCTCCTATATTGATAGATGTATTTGGAACTCTAAATCCAACACGGTTTGTGCTAGCTTCTTGAAACTTGACACAATAAAGTAGTTTCACGTTCTATCTCTATGTTTTGTTTCCTCTTGATGTAGCCCTAAGCTGTGACTGGCGAGAAACACTTTCATGGAAAAGGGTTGCCAAGCTTCCAAAAATTACGAATCTCCAGAAATCTCAGCAAATATTTTTTCACCCAAACTGGATGATACTTTCAGGTAATGATCAGTACACTAAGGCGACTTGGTTCCCCAAATTTCATTCTTCTACGTTGAAGCGTTCGTTTCCAGTAACAGTTTGAATTTTTAGGTTTCACTCTGTTTACTCCTATATTGATAGATGTATTTGGAACTCTAAATCCAACACGGTTTGTGCTAGCTTCTTGAAACTTGACACAGTAAATTAGTTTCACGTTCTATCTCTATGTTTTGTTTCCTCTTGATGTACCCCTAAGCAGTGACTGGCGAGAAACACTTTCATGGAAAGGGGTTGCCAAGCTTCCAAAAATTACGAATCTCCAGAAATCTCAGCAAATATTTTTTCACCCAAACTGGATGATACTTTCAGGTAATGATCAGTACACTAAGCCCACTTGCTTCAGCAAATTTCGTTCTTCTATGTTGAAGCGTTCGTTTCCAGTAACAGTTTGAATTTTTAGGTTTCTCGCTGTTTACTCCTATATTGATAGATGTATTTGGAACTCTAAATCCAACACGGTTTATGCTAGCTTCTTGAAACTTGACACAGTACAGTAGTTTCACGTTCTATCTCTATGTATTGTTTCCTCTTGATGTAGCCCTAAGCAGTGACTGGCGAGAAACACTTTCATGGAAAGGGGTTGCCAAGCTTATAAAAATTACGAATCTCCAGAAATCTCAGCAAATACTTTTTCACCCAAACCGGATGATACTTTCAGGTAATGATCAGTACACTAAGGAGACTTGGTTTCCCAAATTTCGTTCTTCTATGTTGAAGCGTTCGTTTCCAGTAACAGTTTGAATTTTTAGGTTTCACTCTGTTTTCTCCTATATTGATAGATGTATTTGGAACTCTAAATCCAACAGGGTTTGTGCTAGCTTCTTGAAACTTGACACAATAAAGTAGTTTCACGTTCTATCTCTATGTTTTGTTTCCTCTTGCTGTAGCCCTAAGCAGTGACTGGTGAGAAACACTTTCATGGAAAGGGGTTGCCAAGCTTCCAAAAATTACGAATCTCCAGAAATCTCAGCAAATACTTTTTAACCCAAACTGGATGATACTTTCAGGTAATGATCAGTACACTAAGGCGACTTGGTTCCCAAAATTTCGTTCTTCTATGTTGAAGCGTTCGTTTCCAGTAACAGTTTGTATTTTTAGGTTTCACTCTGTTTTCTCCTATATTGATAGATGTATTTGGAACTCTAAATCCAACACGGTTTGTGCTAGCTTCTTGAAACTTAACACAGTAAATTAGTTTCACCTTCAATCTCTATGTTTTGTTTCCTCTTGATGTAGCCCTAAGCTGTGACTGGCGAGAAACACTTTCATGGAAAGGGGTTGCCAAGCTTCCAAAAATTACGAATCTCCAGAAATCTCAGCAAATATTTTTTCAACCAAACTGGATGATACTTTAAGGTAATGATCAGTACACTAAGGCGACTTGGTTCCCCAAATTTCGTTCTTCTATGTTGAAGCATTCGTTTCCAGTAACAGTTTGAATTTTTAGGTTTCACTCTGTTTTCTCCTATATTGATAGATGTATTTGGAACTCTAATTCCAACACGGTTTCTGCTAGCTTCTTGAAACTTGACAAAATAAAGTAGTTTTACATTCTGTCTCTATGTTTTGTTTCCTCTTGATGTAGCCCTAAGCAGTGACTGGCGAGAAACACTTTCATGGAAAGGGGTTGCCAAGCTTCCAAAAATTACGAATCACCAGAAATCTCAGCAAATATTTTTTCACCCAAACTGGATGATACTTTCAGGTAATGATCAGTACACTAAGGCGACTTGGTTCCCCACATTTCGTTCTTCTACGTTAAAGCGTTCGTTTCCAGTAACAGTTTGAATTTTTAGGTTTCACTCTGTTTTCTCCTATATTGATAGATGTATTTGGAACTCTAAATCCAACACGGTTTGTGCTAGCTTCTTGAAACTTGACACAATAAAGTAGTTTCACATTCTATCACTATGTTTTGTTTCCTCTTGATGTAGCCCTAAGCAGTGACTGGCGAGAAACACTTTCATGGAAAGGGGTTGCCAAGCTTCCAAAAATTACGAATCTCCAGAAATCTAAGCAAATACTTTTTCACCCAAACTGGATGATACTTTCAGGTAATGATCAGTACACTAAGGCGACTTGGTTTCCCAAATTTCGTTCTTCTATGTTGAAGCGTTCGTTTCCAGTAACAGTTTGAATTTTTAAGTTTCACTCTGTTTACCCCTATATTGATAGATGCATTTGGAACTCTAAATCCAACACGGTTTATGCTAGCTTCTTGAAACTTGACACAGTACAGTAGTTTCACGTTCTATCTCTATGTATTGTTTCCTCTTGATGTAGCCCTAAGCAGTGACTGGCGAGAAACACTTTCATGGAAAGGGGTTGCCAAGCTTCCAAAAATTACGAATCTCCAGAAATCTCAGCAAATATTTTTCACCCAAACTGGATGATATTTTCAGGTAATGATCAGTACACTAAGGCGACTTGGTTCCCAAAATTTCGTTCTTCTATGTTGAAGTGTTCGTTTCCAGTAACAGTTTGAATTTTTAGGTTTCACTCTGTTTTCTCCTATATTGATAGATGTACTTGGAACTCTAAATCCAACACGGTTTGCGCTAGCTTCTTGAAACTGGACACAATAAAGTAGTTTCACGTTCTATCTCTATGTTTTGTTTCCTCTTGCTGTAGCCCTAAGCAGTGACTGGCGAGAAACACTTTCATGGAAAGGGGTTGCCAAGCTTCCAAAAATTACGAATCTCCAGAAATCTCAGCAAATACTTTTTCACCCAAACTGGATGATACTTTCAGGTAATGATCAGTACACTAAGGCGACTTGGTTCCCAAAATTTCGTTCTTCTATGTTGAAGCATTCGTTTCCAGTAACAGTTTGAATTTTTAGGTTTCACTCTGTTTTCTCCTATATTGATAGATGTATTTGGAACTCTAAATCCAACACGGTTTGTGCTAGCTTCTTGAAACTTGACACAATAAAGTAGTTTCACGTTCTATCTCTATGTTTTGTTTCCTCTTGATGTAGCCCTAAGCAGTGACTGGCGAGAAATACTTTCATGGAAAGGGGTTGCCAAGCTTCCAAAAATTACGAATCTCCAGAAATCTCAGCAAATATTTTTTCACCCAAACTGGATGATACTTTCAGGTAATGATCAGTACACTAAGGCGACTTGGTTCCCCAAATTTCATTCTTCTACGTTGAAGCGTTCGTTTCCAGTAACAGTTTGAATTTTTAGGTTTCACTCTGTTTTCTCCTATATTGATAGATGTATTTGGAACTCTAAATCCAACACGGTTTGTGCTAGCTTCTTGAAACTTGACACAATAAAGTAGTTTCACGTTCTATCTCTATGTTTTGTTTCCTCTTGATGTAGCCCTAAGCAGTGACTGGCGAGAAACACTTTCATGGAAAGGGGTTGCCAAGCTTCCAAAAATTACGAATCTCCAGAAATCTCAGCAAATATTTTTTCACCCAAACTGGATGATACTTTCAGGTAATGATCAGTACACTAAGCCCACTTGCTTCAGCAAATTCGTTCTTCTATGTTGAAGCGTTCGTTTCCAGTAACAGTTTGAATTTTTAGGTTTCTCGCTGTTTACTCCTATATTGATAGACGTATTTGGAACTCTAAATCCAACACGGTTTATGCTAGCTTCTTGAAACTTGACACAGTACAGTAGTTTCACATTCTATCTCTATGTATTGTTTCCTCTTGATGTAGCCCTAAGCAGTGACTGGCGAGAAACACTTTCATGGAAAGGGGTTGCCAAGCTTATAAAAATTACGAATCTCCAGAAATCTCAGCAAATACTTTTTCACCCAAACTGGATGATACTTTCAGGTAATGATCAGTACAATAAGGCGACTTGGTTTCCCAAATTTCGTTCTTCTATGTTGAAGCGTTCGTTTCCAGTAACAGTTTGAATTTTTAGGTTTCACTCTGTTTACTCCTATATTGATAGATGTATTTGGAACTCTAAATCCAACACGGTTTGTGCTAGCTTCTTGAAACTTGACACAATAAAGTAGTTTCACGTTCTATCTCTATGTTTTGTTTCCTCTTGATGTAGCCCTAAGCAGTGACTGGCGAGAAACACTTTCATGGAAAGGGGTTGCCAAGCTTCCAAAAATTACGAATCTCCAGAAATCTCAGCAAATACTTTTTCACCCAAACTGGATGATACTTTCAGGTAATGATCAGTACACTAAGGCGACTTGGTTTCCCAAATTTCGTTCTTCTATGTTGAAGCGTTCGTTTCCAGTAACAGTTTGAATTTTTAAGTTTCACTCTGTTTACTCCTATATTGATAGATGTATTTGGAACTCTAAATCCAACACGGTTTGTGCTAGCTTCTTGAAACTTGACACAATAAAGTAGTTTCACGTTCTATCTCTATGTTTTGTTTCCTCTTGCTGTAGCCCTAAGCAGTGACTGGTGAGAAACACTTTCATGGAAAGGGGTTGCCAAGCTTCCAAAAATTACGAATCTCCAGAAATCTCAGCAAATACTTTTTAACCCAAACTGGATGATACTTTCAGGTAATGATCAGTACACTAAGGCGACTTGGTTCCCAAAATTTCGTTCTTCTATGTTGAAGCGTTCGTTTCCAGTAACAGTTTGTATTTTTAGGTTTCACTCTGTTTTCTCCTATATTGATAGATGTATTTGGAACTCTAAATCCAACACGGTTTGTGCTAGCTTCTTGAAACTTAACACAGTAAATTAGTTTCACCTTCAATCTCTATGTTTTGTTTCCTCTTGATGTAGCCCTAAGCTGTGACTGGCGAGAAACACTTTCATGGAAAGGGGTTGCCAAGCTTCCAAAAATTACGAATCTCCAGAAATCTCAGCAAATATTTTTTCAACCAAACTGGATGATACTTTAAGGTAATGATCAGTACACTAAGGCGACTTGGTTCCCCAAATTTCGTTCTTCTATGTTGAAGCATTCGTTTCCAGTAACAGTTTGAATTTTTAGGTTTCACTCTGTTTTCTCCTATATTGATAGATGTATTTGGAACTCTAATTCCAACACGGTTTCTGCTAGCTTCTTGAAACTTGACAAAATAAAGTAGTTTTACATTCTGTCTCTATGTTTTGTTTCCTCTTGATGTAGCCCTAAGCAGTGACTGGCGAGAAACACTTTCATGGAAAGGGGTTGCCAAGCTTCCAAAAATTACGAATCACCAGAAATCTCAGCAAATATTTTTTCACCCAAACTGGATGATACTTTCAGGTAATGATCAGTACACTAAGGCGACTTGGTTCCCCACATTTCGTTCTTCTACGTTAAAGCGTTCGTTTCCAGTAACAGTTTGAATTTTTAGGTTTCACTCTGTTTTCTCCTATATTGATAGATGTATTTGGAACTCTAAATCCAACACGGTTTGTGCTAGCTTCTTGAAACTTGACACAATAAAGTAGTTTCACATTCTATCACTATATTTTGTTTCCTCTTGATGTAGCCCTAAGCAGTGACTGGCGAGAAACACTTTCATGGAAAGGGGTTGCCAAGCTTCCAAAAATTACGAATCTCCAGAAATCTAAGCAAATACTTTTTCACCCAAACTGGATGATACTTTCAGGTAATGATCAGTACACTAAGGCGACTTGGTTTCCCAAATTTCGTTCTTCTATGTTGAAGCGTTCGTTTCCAGTAACAGTTTGAATTTTTAAGTTTCACTCTGTTTACCCCTATATTGATAGATGCATTTGGAACTCTAAATCCAACACGGTTTATGCTAGCTTCTTGAAACTTGACACAGTACAGTAGTTTCACGTTCTATCTCTATGTATTGTTTCCTCTTGATGTTGCCCTAAGCAGTGACTGGCGAGAAACACTTTCATGGAAAGGGGTTGCCAAGCTTCCAAAAATTACGAATCTCCAGAAATCTCAGCAAATATTTTTCACCCAAACTGGATGATATTTTCAGGTAATGATCAGTACACTAAGGCGACTTGGTTCCCAAAATTTCGTTCTTCTATGTTGAAGTGTTCGTTTCCAGTAACAGTTTGAATTTTTAGGTTTCACTCTGTTTTCTCCTATATTGATAGATGTACTTGGAACTCTAAATCCAACACGGTTTGCGCTAGCTTCTTGAAACTGGACACAATAAAGTAGTTTCACGTTCTATCTCTATGTTTTGTTTCCTCTTGCTGTAGCCCTAAGCAGTGACTGGCGAGAAACACTTTCATGGAAAGGGGTTGCCAAGCTTCCAAAAATTACGAATCTCCAGAAATCTCAGCAAATACTTTTTCACCCAAACTGGATGATACTTTCAGGTAATGATCAGTACACTAAGGCGACTTGGTTCCCAAAATTTCGTTCTTCTATGTTGAAGCATTCGTTTCCAGTAACAGTTTGAATTTTTAGGTTTCACTCTGTTTTCTCCTATATTGATAGATGTATTTGGAACTCTAAATCCAACACGGTTTGTGCTAGCTTCTTGAAACTTGACACAATAAAGTAGTTTCACGTTCTATCTCTATGTTTTGTTTCCTCTTGATGTAGCCCTAAGCAGTGACTGGCGAGAAACACTTTCATGGAAAGGGGTTGCCAAGCTTCCAAAAATTACGAATCTCCAGAAATCTCAGCAAATATTTTTTCACCCAAACTGGATGATACTTTCAGGTAATGATCAGTACACTAAGGCGACTTGGTTCCCCAAATTTCATTCTTCTACGTTGAAGCGTTCGTTTCCAGTAACAGTTTGAATTTTTAGGTTTCACTCTGTTTTCTCCTATATTGATAGATGTATTTGGAACTCTAAATCCAACACGGTTTGTGCTAGCTTCTTGAAACTTGACACAATAAAGTAGTTTCACGTTCTATCTCTATGTTTTGTTTCCTCTTGATGTAGCCCTAAGCAGTGACTGGCGAGAAACACTTTCATGGAAAGGGGTTGCCAAGCTTCCAAAAATTACGAATCTCCAGAAATCTCAGCAAATATTTTTTCACCCAAACTGGATGATACTTTCAGGTAATGATCAGTACACTAAGCCCACTTGCTTCAGCAAATTCGTTCTTCTATGTTGAAGCGTTCGTTTCCAGTAACAGTTTGAATTTTTAGGTTTCTCGCTGTTTACTCCTATATTGATAGACGTATTTGGAACTCTAAATCCAACACGGTTTATGCTAGCTTCTTGAAACTTGACACAGTACAGTAGTTTCACATTCTATCTCTATGTATTGTTTCCTCTTGATGTAGCCCTAAGCAGTGACTGGCGAGAAACACTTTCATGGAAAGGGGTTGCCAAGCTTATAAAAATTACGAATCTCCAGAAATCTCAGCAAATACTTTTTCACCCAAACTGGATGATACTTTCAGGTAATGATCAGTACAATAAGGCGACTTGGTTTCCCAAATTTCGTTCTTCTATGTTGAAGCGTTCGTTTCCAGTAACAGTTTGAATTTTTAGGTTTCACTCTGTTTACTCCTATATTGATAGATGTATTTGGAACTCTAAATCCAACACGGTTTGTGCTAGCTTCTTGAAACTTGACACAATAAAGTAGTTTCACGTTCTATCTCTATGTTTTGTTTCCTCTTGATGTAGCCCTAAGCAGTGACTGGCGAGAAACACTTTCATGGAAAGGGGTTGCCAAGCTTCCAAAAATTGCGAAACTCCAGAAATCTCAGCAAATACTTTTTCACCCAAACTGGATGATACTTTCAGGTAATGATCAGTACACTAAGGCGACTTGGTTTCCCAAATTTCGTTCTTCTATGTTGAAGCGTTCATTTCCAGTAACAGTTTGAATTTTTAGGTTTCACTCTGTTTACTCCTATATTGATAGATGTATTTGGAACTCTAAATCCAACACGGTTTGTGCTAGCTTCTTGAAACTTGACACAATAAAGTAGTTTCACGTTCTATCTCTATGTTTTGTTTCCTCTTGCTGTAGCCCTAAGCAGTGACTGGTGAGAAAGACTTTCATGGAAAGGGGTTGCCAAGCTTCCAAAAATTACGAATCTCCAGAAATCTCAGCAAATACTTTTTCACCCAAACTGGATGATACTTTCAGGTAATGATCAGTACACTAAGGCGACTTGGTTCCCAAAATTTCGTTCTTCTATGTTGAAGCATTCGTTTCCAGTAACAGTTTGAATTTTTAGGTTTCACTCTGTTTTCTCCTATATTGATAGATGTATTTGGAACTCTAAATCCAACACGGTTTGTGCTAGCTTCTTGAAACTTGACACAATAAAGTAGTTTCACGTTCTATCTCTATGTTTTGTTTCCTCTTGATGTAGCCCTAAGCTGTGACTGGCGAGAAACACTTTCATGGAAAAGGGTTGCCAAGCTTCCAAAAATTACGAATCTCCAGAAATCTCAGCAAATATTTTTTCACCCAAACTGGATGATACTTTCAGGTAATGATCATTACACTAAGGCGACTTGGTTCCCCAAATTTCATTCTTCTACGTTGAAGCGTTCGTTTCCAGTAACAGTTTGAATTTTTAGGTTTCACTCTGTTTTCTCCTATATTGATAGATGTATTTGGAACTCTAAATCCAACACGGTTTGTGCTAGCTTCTTGAAACTTGACACAATAAAGTAGTTTCACGTTCTATCTCTATGTTTTGTTTCCTCTTGATGTAGCCCTAAGCAGTGACTGGCGAGAAACACTTTCATGGAAAGGGGTTGCCAAGCTTCCAAAAATTGCGAAACTCCAGAAATCTCAGCAAATACTTTTTCACCCAAACTGGATGATACTTTCAGGTAATGATCAGTACACTAAGGCGACTTGGTTTCCCAAATTTCGTTCTTCTATGTTGAAGCGTTCATTTCCAGTAACAGTTTGAATTTTTAGGTTTCACTCTGTTTACTCCTATATTGATAGATGTATTTGGAACTCTAAATCCAACACCGTTTGTGCTAGCTTCTTGAAACTTGACACAGTAAATTAGTTTCACGTTCTATCTCTATGTTTTGTTTCCTCTTGATGTACCCCTAAGCAGTGACTGGCGAGAAACACTTTCATGGAAAGGGGTTGCCAAGCTTCCAAAAATCACGAATCTCCAGAAATCTCAGCAAATATTTTTTCACCCAAACTGGATGATACTTTCAGGTAATGATCAGTACACTAAGCCCACTTGCTTCAGCAAATTTCGTTCTTCTATGTTGAAGCGTTCATTTCCAGTAACAGTTTGAATTTTTAGGTTTCTCGCTGTTTACTCCTATATTGATAGATGTATTTGGAACTCTAAATCCAACACGGTTTATGCTAGCTTCTTGAAACTTGACACAGTACAGTAGTTTCACGTTCTATCTCTATGTATTGTTTCCTCTTGATGTAGCCCTAAGCAGTGACTGGCGAGAAACACTTTCATGGAAAGGGGTTGCCAAGCTTATAAAAATTACGAATCTCCAGAAATCTCAGCAAATACTTTTTCACCCAAACCGGATGATACTTTCAGGTAATGATCAGTACACTAAGGAGACTTGGTTTCCCAAATTTCGTTCTTCTATGTTGAAGCGTTCGTTTCCAGTAACAGTTTGAATTTTTAGGTTTCACTCTGTTTTCTCCTATATTGATAGATGTATTTGGAACTCTAAATCCAACAGGGTTTGTGCTAGCTTCTTGAAACTTGACACAATAAAGTAGTTTCACGTTCTATCTCTATGTTTTGTTTCCTCTTGCTGTAGCCCTAAGCAGTGACTGGTGAGAAACACTTTCATGGAAAGGGGTTGCCAAGCTTCCAAAAATTACGAATCTCCAGAAATCTCAGCAAATACTTTTTCACCCAAACTGGATGATACTTTCAGGTAATGATCAGTACACTAAGGCGACTTGGTTCCCAAAATTTCGTTCTTCTATGTTGAAGCGTTCGTTTCCAGTAACAGTTTGTATTTTTAGGTTTCACTCTGTTTTCTCCTATATTGATAGATGTATTTGGAACTCTAAATCCAACACGGTTTGTGCTAGCTTCTTGAAACTTAACACAGTAAATTAGTTTCACCTTCAATCTCTATGTTTTGTTTCCTCTTGATGTAGCCCTAAGCTGTGACTGGCGAGAAACACTTTCATGGAAAGGGGTTGCCAAGCTTCCAAAAATTACGAATCTCCAGAAATCTCAGCAAATATTTTTTCAACCAAACTGGATGATACTTTAAGGTAATGATCAGTACACTAAGGCGACTTGGTTCCCCAAATTTCGTTCTTCTATGTTGAAGCATTCGTTTCCAGTAACAGTTTGAATTTTTAGGTTTCACTCTGTTTTCTCCTATATTGATAGATGTATTTGGAACTCTAATTCCAACACGGTTTCTGCTAGCTTCTTGAAACTTGACAAAATAAAGTAGTTTTACATTCTGTCTCTATGTTTTGTTTCCTCTTGATGTAGCCCTAAGCAGTGACTGGCGAGAAACACTTTCATGGAAAGGGGTTGCCAAGCTTCCAAAAATTACGAATCTCCAGAAATCTCAGCAAATACTTTTTCACCCAAACTGGATGATACTTTCAGGTAATGATCAGTACACTAAGGCGACTTGGTTCCCAAAATTTCGTTCTTCTATGTTGAAGCATTCGTTTCCACTAACAGTTTGAATTTTTAGGTTTCACTCTGTTTTCTCCTATATTGATAGATGTATTTGGAACTCTAAATCCAACACGGTTTGTGCTAGCTTCTTGAAACTTGACACAATAAAGTAGTTTCACGTTCTATCTCTATGTTTTGTTTCCTCTTGCTGTAGCCCTAAGCAGTGACTGGCGAGAAACACTTTCATGGAAAGGGGTTGCCAAGCTTCCAAAAATTACGAATCACCAGAAATCTCAGCAAATATTTTTTCACCCAAACTGGATGATACTTTCAGGTAATGATCAGTACACTAAGGCGACTTGGTTCCCCACATTTCGTTCTTCTACGTTAAAGCGTTCGTTTCCAGTAACAGTTTGAATTTTTAGGTTTCACTCTGTTTTCTCCTATATTGATAGATGTATTTGGAACTCTAAATCCAACACGGTTTGTGCTAGCTTCTTGAAACTTGACACAATAAAGTAGTTTCACATTCTATCACTATGTTTTGTTTCCTCTTGATGTAGCCCTAAGCAGTGACTGGCGAGAAACACTTTCATGGAAAGGGGTTGCCAAGCTTCCAAAAATTACGAATCTCCAGAAATCTAAGCAAATACTTTTTCACCCAAACTGGATGATACTTTCAGGTAATGATCAGTACACTAAGGCGACTTGGTTTCCCAAATTTCGTTCTTCTATGTTGAAGCGTTCGTTTCCAGTAACAGTTTGAATTTTTAAGTTTCACTCTGTTTACCCCTATATTGATAGATGCATTTGGAACTCTAAATCCAACACGGTTTATGCTAGCTTCTTGAAACTTGACACAGTACAGTAGTTTCACGTTTTATCTCTATGTATTGTTTCCTCTTGATGTAGCCCTAAGCAGTGACTGGCGAGAAACACTTTCATGGAAAGGGGTTGCCAAGCTTCCAAAAATTACGAATCTCCAGAAATCTCAGCAAATATTTTTCACCCAAACTGGATGATATTTTCAGGTAATGATCAGTACACTAAGGCGACTTGGTTCCCAAAATTTCGTTCTTCTATGTTGAAGTGTTCGTTTCCAGTAACAGTTTGAATTTTTAGGTTTCACTCTGTTTTCTCCTATATTGATAGATGTATTTGGAACTCTAAATCCAACACGGTTTGCGCTAGCTTCTTGAAACTTGACACAATAAAGTAGTTTCACGTTCTATCTCTATGTTTTGTTTCCTCTTGATGTAGCCCTAAGCAGTGACTGGCGAGAAACACTTTCATGGAAAAGGGTTGCCAAGTTTCCAAAAATTACGAATCTCCAGAAATATCAGCAAATATTTTTTAACCCAAACTGGATGATAATTTCAGGTAATGATCAGTACACTAAGGCGACTTGGTTCCCCAAATTTCATTCTTCTACGTTGAAGCGTTCGTTTCCAGTAACAGTTTGAATTTTTAGGTTTCACTCTGTTTTCTCCTATATTGATAGATATATTTGGAACTCTAAATCCAACACGGTTTGTGCTAGCTTCTTGAAACTTGACACAATAAAGTAGTTTCACGTTCTATCTCTATGTTTTGTTTCCTCTTGATGTAGCCCTAAGCAGTGACTGGCGAGAAACACTTTCATGGAAAGGGGTTGCCAAGCTTCCAAAAATTGCAAAACTCCAGAAATCTCAGCAAATACTTTTTCACCCAAACTGGATGATACTTTCAGGTAATGATCAGTACACTAAGGCGACTTGGTTTCCCAAATTTCGTTCTTCTATGTTGAAGCGTTCATTTCCAGTAACAGTTTGAATTTTTAGGTTTCACTCTGTTTACTCCTATATTGATAGATGTATTTGGAACTCTAAATCCAACACGGTTTGTGCTAGCTTCTTGAAACTTGACACAGTAAACTAGTTTCACGTTCTATCTCCATGTTTTGTTTCCTCTTGATGTAGCCCTAAGCAGTGACTGGCGAGAAACACTTTCATGGAAAGGGGTTGCCAAGCTTCCAAAAATTACGAATCTCCAGAAATCTCAGCAAATATTTTTTCACCCAAACTGGATGATACTTTCAGGTAATGATCAGTACACTAAGCCCACTTGCTTCAGCAAATTTCGTTCTTCTATGTTGAAGCGTTCGTTTCCAGTCAGAGTTTGAATTTTTAGGTTTCACTCTGTTTTCTCCTATATTGATAGATGTATTTGGAACTCTAAATCCAACACGGTTTGTGCTAGCTTCTTGAAACTTGACACAATAAAGTAGTTTCACGTTCTATCTCTATGTTTTGTTTCCTCTTGATGTAGCCATAAGCAGTGACTGGCGAGAAACACTTTCATGGAAAAGGGTTGCCAAGCTTCCAAAAATTACGAATCTCCAGAAATCTCAGCAAATATTTTTCACCCAAACTGGATGATATTTTCAGGTAATGATCAGTACACTAAGGCGACTTGGTTCCCAAAATTTCGTTCTTCTATGTTGAAGTGTTCGTTTCCAGTAACAGTTTGAATTTTTAGGTTTCACTCTGTTTTCTCCTATATTGATAGATGTATTTGGAACTCTAAATCCAACACGGTTTGTGCTAGCTTCTTGAAACTTGACACAATAAAGTAGTTTCACGTTCTATCTCTATGTTTTGTTTCCTCTTGATGTAGCCCTAAGCAGTGACTGGCGAGAAACACTTTCATGGAAAAGGGTTGCCAAGCTTCCAAAAATTACGAATCTCCAGAAATCTCAGCAAATATTTTTTCACCCAAACTGGATGATAATTTCAGGTAATGATCAGTACACTAAGGCGACTTGGTTCCCCAAATTTCATTCTTCTACGTTGAAGCGTTCGTTTCCAGTAACAGTTTGAATTTTTAGGTTTCACTCTGTTTTCTCCTATATTGATAGATATATTTGGAACTCTAAATCCAACACGGTTTGTGCTAGCTTCTTGAAACTTGACACAATAAAGTAGTTTCACGTTCTATCTCTATGTTTTGTTTCCTCTTGATGTAGCCCTAAGCAGTGACTGGCGAGAAACACTTTCATGGAAAGGGGTTGCCAAGCTTATGAAAATTACGAATCTCCAGAAATCTCAGCAAATACTTTTTCACCCAAACCGGATGATACTTTCAGGTAATGATCAGTACACTAAGGCGACTTGGTTCCCCAAATTTCATTCTTCTACGTTGAAGCGTTCGTTTCCAGTAACAGTTTGAATTTTTAGGTTTCACTCTGTTTTCTCCTATATTGATAGATGTATTTGGAACTCTAAATCCAACACGGTTTGTGCTAGCTTCTTGAAACTTGACACAATAAAGTAGTTTCACGTTCTATCTCTATGTTTTGTTTCCTCTTGATGTAGCCCTAAGCAGTGACTGGCGAGAAACACTTTCATGGAAAGGGGTTGCCAAGCTTCCAAAAATTGCGAAACTCCAGAAATCTCAGCAAATACTTTTTCACCCAAACTGGATGATACTTTCAGGTAATGATCAGTACACTAAGGCGACTTGGTTTCCCAAATTTCCTTCTTCTATGTTGAAGCGTTCATTTCCAGTAACAGTTTGAATTTTTAGGTTTCACTCTGTTTTCTCCTATATTGATAGATGTATTTGGAACTCTAAATCCAACACGGTTTGTGCTAGCTTCTTGAAACTTGACACAATAAAGTAGTTTCACGTTCTATCTCTATGTTTTGTTTCCTCTTGCTGTAGCCCTAAGCAGTGACTGGTGAGAAAGACTTTCATGGAAAGGGGTTGCCAAGCTTCCAAAAATTACGAATCTCCAGAAATCTCAGCAAATACTTTTTCACCCAAACTGGATGATACTTTCAGGTAATGATCAGTACACTAAGGTGACTTGGTTCCCAAAATTTCGTTCTTCTATGTTGAAGCATTCGTTTCCAGTAACAGTTTGAATTTTTAGGTTTCACTCTGTTTTCTCCTATATTGATAGATGTATTTGGAACTCTAAATCCAACACGGTTTGTGCTAGCTTCTTGAAACTTGACACAATAAAGTAGTTTCACGTTCTATCTCTATGTTTTGTTTCCTCTTGATGTAGCCCTAAGCTGTGACTGGCGAGAAACACTTTCATGGAAAAGGGTTGCCAAGCTTCCAAAAATTACGAATCTCCAGAAATCTCAGCAAATATTTTTTCACCCAAACTGGATGATACTTTCAGGTAATGATCAGTACACTAAGGCGACTTGGTTCCCCAAATTTCATTCTTCTACGTTGAAGCGTTCGTTTCCAGTAACAGTTTGAATTTTTAGGTTTCACTCTGTTTTCTCCTATATTGATAGATATATTTGGAACTCTAAATCCAACACGGTTTGTGCTAGCTTCTTGAAACTTGACACAATAAAGTAGTTTCACGTTCTATCTCTATGTTTTGTTTCCTCTTGATGTAGCCCTAAGCAGTGACTGGCGAGAAACACTTTCATGGAAAGGGGTTGCCAAGCTTCCAAAAATTGCGAAACTCCAGAAATCTCAGCAAATACTTTTTCACCCAAACTGGATGATACTTTCAGGTAATGATCAGTACACTAAGGCGACTTGGTTTCCCAAATTTCGTTCTTCTATGTTGAAGCGTTCATTTCCAGTAACAGTTTGAATTTTTAGGTTTCACTCTGTTTACTCCTATATTGATAGATGTATTTGGAACTCTAAATCCAACACGGTTTGTGCTAGCTTCTTGAAACTTGACACAGTAAATTAGTTTCACGTTCTATCTCTATGTTTTGTTTCCTCTTGATGTACCCCTAAGCAGTGACTGGCGAGAAACACTTTCATGGAAAGGGGTTGCCAAGCTTCCAAAAATTACGAATCTCCAGAAATCTCAGCAAATATTTTTTCACCCAAACTGGATGATACTTTCAGGTAATGATCAGTACACTAAGCCCACTTGCTTCAGCAAATTTCGTTCTTCTATGTTGAAGCGTTCGTTTCCAGTAACAGTTTGAATTTTTAGGTTTCTCGCTGTTTACTCCTATATTGATAGATGTATTTGGAACTCTAAATCCAACACGGTTTATGCTAGCTTCTTGAAACTTGACACAGTACAGTAGTTTCACGTTCTATCTCTATGTTTTGTTTCCTCTTGCTGTAGCCCTAAGCAGTGACTGGTGAGAAACACTTTCATGGAAAGGGGTTGCCAAGCTTCCAAAAATTACGAATCTCCAGAAATCTCAGCAAATACTTTTTCACCCAAACTGGATGATACTTTCAGGTAATGATCAGTACACTAAGGCGACTTGGTTCCCAAAATTTCGTTCTTCTATGTTGAAGCGTTCGTTTCCAGTAACAGTTTGTATTTTTAGGTTTCACTCTGTTTTCTCCTATATTGATAGATGTATTTGGAACTCTAAATCCAACACGGTTTGTGCTAGCTTCTTGAAACTTAACACAGTAAATTAGTTTCACCTTCAATCTCTATGTTTTGTTTCCTCTTGATGTAGCCCTAAGCTGTGACTGGCGAGAAACACTTTCATGGAAAGGGGTTGCCAAGCTTCCAAAAATTACGAATCTCCAGAAATCTCAGCAAATATTTTTTCAACCAAACTGGATGATACTTTAAGGTAATGATCAGTACACTAAGGCGACTTGGTTCCCCAAATTTCGTTCTTCTATGTTGAAGCATTCGTTTCCAGTAACAGTTTGAATTTTTAGGTTTCACTCTGTTTTCTCCTATATTGATAGATGTATTTGGAACTCTAATTCCAACACGGTTTGTGCTAGCTTCTTGAAACTTGACACAATAAAGTAGTTTCACGTTCTATCTCTATGTTTTGTTTCCTCTTGATGTAGCCCTAAGCAGTGACTGGCGAGAAACACTTTCATGGAAAGGGGTTGCCAAGCTTCCAAAAATTACGAATCTCCAGAAATCTCAGCAAATAATTTTTCACCCAAACTGGATGATACTTTCAGGTAATGATCAGTACACTAAGGCGACTTGGTTCCCAAAATTTCGTTCTTCTATGTTGAAGCATTCGTTTCCACTAACAGTTTGAATTTTTAGGTTTCACTCTGTTTTCTCCTATATTGATAGATGTATTTGGAACTCTAAATCCAACACGGTTTGTGCTAGCTTCTTGAAACTTGACACAATAAAGTAGTTTCACGTTCTATCTCTATGTTTTGTTTCCTCTTGCTGTAGCCCTAAGCAGTGACTGGCGAGAAACACTTTCATGGAAAGGGGTTGCCAAGCTTCCAAAAATTACGAATCACCAGAAATCTCAGCAAATATTTTTTCACCCAAACTGGATGATACTTTCAGGTAATGATCAGTACACTAAGGCGACTTGGTTCCCCACATTTCGTTCTTCTACGTTAAAGCGTTCGTTTCCAGTAACAGTTTGAATTTTTAGGTTTCACTCTGTTTTCTCCTATATTGATAGATGTATTTGGAACTCTAAATCCAACACGGTTTGTGCTAGCTTCTTGAAACTTGACACAATAAAGTAGTTTCACATTCTATCACTATGTTTTGTTTCCTCTTGATGTAGCCCTAAGCAGTGACTGGCGAGAAACACTTTCATGGAAAGGGGTTGCCAAGCTTCCAAAAATTACGAATCTCCAGAAATCTAAGCAAATACTTTTTCACCCAAACTGGATGATACTTTCAGGTAATGATCAGTACACTAAGGCGACTTGGTTTCCCAAATTTCGTTCTTCTATGTTGAAGCGTTCGTTTCCAGTAACAGTTTGAATTTTTAAGTTTCACTCTGTTTACCCCTATATTGATAGATGCATTTGGAACTCTAAATCCAACACGGTTTATGCTAGCTTCTTGAAACTTGACACAGTACAGTAGTTTCACGTTCTATCTCTATGTATTGTTTCCTCTTGATGTAGCCCTAAGCAGTGACTGGCGAGAAACACTTTCATGGAAAGGGGTTGCCAAGCTTCCAAAAATTACGAATCTCCAGAAATCTCAGCAAATATTTTTCACCCAAACTGGATGATATTTTCAGGTAATGATCAGTACACTAAGGCGACTTGGTTCCCAAAATTTCGTTCTTCTATGTTGAAGTGTTCGTTTCCAGTAACAGTTTGAATTTTTAGGTTTCACTCTGTTTTCTCCTATATTGATAGATGTATTTGGAACTCTAAATCCAACACGGTTTGTGCTAGCTTCTTGAAACTTGACACAATAAAGTAGTTTCACGTTCTATCTCTATGTTTTGTTTCCTCTTGATGTAGCCCTAAGCAGTGACTGGCGAGAAACACTTTCATGGGAAGGGGTTGCCAAGCTTCCAAAAATTGCGAAACTCCAGAAATCTCAGCAAATACTTTTTCACCCAAACTGGATGATACTTTCAGGTAATGATCAGTACACTAAGGCGACTTGGTTTCCCAAATTTCGTTCTTCTATGTTGAAGCGTTCATTTCCAGTAACAGTTTGAATTTTTAGGTTTCACTCTGTTTACTCCTATATTGATAGATGTATTTGGAACTCTAAATCCAACACGGTTTGTGCTAGCTTCTTGAAACTTGACACAGTAAATTAGTTTCACGTTCTATCTCCATGTTTTGTTTCCTCTTGATGTAGCCCTAAGCAGTGACTGGCGAGAAACACTTTCATGGAAAGGGGTTGCCAAGCTTCCAAAAATTACGAATCTCCAGAAATCTCAGCAAATATTTTTTCACCCAAACTGGATGATACTTTCAGGTAATGATCAGTACACTAAGCCCACTTGCTTCAGCAAATTTCGTTCTTCTATGTTGAAGCGTTCGTTTCCAGTCAGAGTTTGAATTTTTAGGTTTCACTCTGTTTTCTCCTATATTGATAGATGTATTTGGAACTCTAAATCCAACACGGTTTGTGCTAGCTTCTTGAAACTTGACACAATAAAGTAGTTTCACGTTCTATCTCTATGTTTTGTTTCCTCTTGATGTAGCCATAAGCAGTGACTGGCGAGAAACACTTTCATGGAAAAGGGTTGCCAAGCTTCCAAAAATTACGAATCTCCAGAAATCTCAGCAAATATTTTTCACCCAAACTGGATGATATTTTCAGGTAATGATCAGTACACTAAGGCGACTTGGTTCCCAAAATTTCGTTCTTCTATGTTGAAGTGTTCGTTTCCAGTAACAGTTTGAATTTTTAGGTTTCACTCTGTTTTCTCCTATATTGATAGATGTATTTGGAACTCTAAATCCAACACGGTTTGTGCTAGCTTCTTGAAACTTGACACAATAAAGTAGTTTCACGTTCTATCTCTATGTTTTGTTTCCTCTTGATGTACCCCTAAGCAGTGACTGGCGAGAAACACTTTCATGGAAAGGGGTTGCCAAGCTTCCAAAAATTACGAATCTCCAGAAATCTCAGCAAATATTTTTTCACCCAAACTGGATGATACTTTCAGGTAATGATCAGTACACTAAGGCGACTTGGTTCCCAAAATTTCGTTCTTCTATGTTGAAGCGTTCGTTTCCAGTAACAGTTTGTATTTTTAGGTTTCACTCTGTTTTCTCCTATATTGATAGATGTATTTGGAACTCTAAATCCAACACGGTTTGTGCTAGCTTCTTGAAACTTAACACAGTAAATTAGTTTCACCTTCAATCTCTATGTTTTGTTTCCTCTTGATGTAGCCCTAAGCTGTGACTGGCGAGAAACACTTTCATGGAAAGGGGTTGCCAAGCTTCCAAAAATTACGAATCTCCAGAAATCTCAGCAAATATTTTTTCAACCAAACTGGATGATACTTTAAGGTAATGATCAGTACACTAAGGCGACTTGGTTCCCCAAATTTCGTTCTTCTATGTTGAAGCATTCGTTTCCAGTAACAGTTTGAATTTTTAGGTTTCACTCTGTTTTCTCCTATATTGATAGATGTATTTGGAACTCTAATTCCAACACGGTTTGTGCTAGCTTCTTGAAACTTGACACAATAAAGTAGTTTCACGTTCTATCTCTATGTTTTGTTTCCTCTTGATGTAGCCCTAAGCAGTGACTGGCGAGAAACACTTTCATGGAAAGGGGTTGCCAAGCTTCCAAAAATTACGAATCTCCAGAAATCTCAGCAAATACTTTTTCACCCAAACTGGATGATACTTTCAGGTAATGATCAGTACACTAAGGCGACTTGGTTCCCAAAATTTCGTTCTTCTATGTTGAAGCATTCGTTTCCACTAACAGTTTGAATTTTTAGGTTTCACTCTGTTTTCTCCTATATTGATAGATGTATTTGGAACTCTAAATCCAACACGGTTTGTGCTAGCTTCTTGAAACTTGACACAATAAAGTAGTTTCACGTTCTATCTCTATGTTTTGTTTCCTCTTGCTGTAGCCCTAAGCAGTGACTGGCGAGAAACACTTTCATGGAAAGGGGTTGCCAAGCTTCCAAAAATTACGAATCACCAGAAATCTCAGCAAATATTTTTTCACCCAAACTGGATGATACTTTCAGGTAATGATCAGTACACTAAGGCGACTTGGTTCCCCACATTTCGTTCTTCTACGTTAAAGCGTTCGTTTCCAGTAACAGTTTGAATTTTTAGGTTTCACTCTGTTTTCTCCTATATTGATAGATGTATTTGGAACTCTAAATCCAACACGGTTTGTGCTAGCTTCTTGAAACTTGACACAATAAAGTAGTTTCACATTCTATCACTATGTTTTGTTTCCTCTTGATGTAGCCCTAAGCAGTGACTGGCGAGAAACACTTTCATGGAAAGGGGTTGCCAAGCTTCCAAAAATTACGAATCTCCAGAAATCTAAGCAAATACTTTTTCACCCAAACTGGATGATACTTTCAGGTAATGATCAGTACACTAAGGCGACTTGGTTTCCCAAATTTCGTTCTTCTATGTTGAAGCGTTCGTTTCCAGTAACAGTTTGAATTTTTAAGTTTCACTCTGTTTACCCCTATATTGATAGATGCATTTGGAACTCTAAATCCAACACGGTTTATGCTAGCTTCTTGAAACTTGACACAGTACAGTAGTTTCACGTTCTATCTCTATGTATTTTTTCCTCTTGATGTAGCCCTAAGCAGTGACTGGCGAGAAACACTTTCATGGAAAGGGGTTGCCAAGCTTCCAAAAATTACGAATCTCCAGAAATCTCAGCAAATATTTTTCACCCAAACTGGATGATATTTTCAGGTAATGATCAGTACACTAAGGCGACTTGGTTCCCAAAATTTCGTTCTTCTATGTTGAAGTGTTCGTTTCCAGTAACAGTTTGAATTTTTAGGTTTCACTCTGTTTTCTCCTATATTGATAGATGTATTTGGAACTCTAAATCCAACACGGTTTGTGCTAGCTTCTTGAAACTTGACACAATAAAGTAGTTTCACGTTCTATCTCTATGTTTTGTTTCCTCTTGATGTAGCCCTAAGCAGTGACTGGCGAGAAACACTTTCATGGAAAAGGGTTGCCAAGCTTCCAAAAATTACGAATCTCCAGAAATCTCAGCAAATATTTTTTCACCCAAACTGGATGATAATTTCAGGTAACGATCAGTACACTAAGGCGACTTGGTTCCCCAAATTTCATTCTTCTACGTTGAAGCGTTCGTTTCCAGTAACAGTTTGAATTTTTAGGTTTCACTCTGTTTTCTCCTATATTGATAGATATATTTGGAACTCTAAATCCAACACGGTTTGTGCTAGCTTCTTGAAACTTGACACAATAAAGTAGTTTCACGTTCTATCTCTATGTTTTGTTTCCTCTTGATGTAGCCCTAAGCAGTGACTGGCGAGAAACACTTTCATGGAAAGGGGTTGCCAAGCTTCCAAAAATTGCGAAACTCCAGAAATCTCAGCAAATACTTTTTCACCCAAACTGGATGATACTTTCAGGTAATGATCAGTACACTAAGGCGACTTGGTTTCCCAAATTTCGTTCTTCTATGTTGAAGCGTTCATTTCCAGTAACAGTTTGAATTTTTAGGTTTCACTCTGTTTACTCCTATATTGATAGATGTATTTGGAACTCTAAATCCAACACGGTTTGTGCTAGCTTCTTGAAACTTGACACAGTAAATTAGTTTCACGTTCTATCTCCATGTTTTGTTTCCTCTTGATGTAGCCCTAAGCAGTGACTGGCGAGAAACACTTTCATGGAAAGGGGTTGCCAAGCTTCCAAAAATTACGAATCTCCAGAAATCTCAGCAAATATTTTTTCACCCAAACTGGATGATACTTTCAGGTAATGATCAGTACACTAAGCCCACTTGCTTCAGCAAATTTCGTTCTTCTATGTTGAAGCGTTCGTTTCCAGTAAGAGTTTGAATTTTTAGGTTTCACTCGGTTTTCTCCTATATTGATAGATGTATTTGGAACTCTAAATCCAACACGGTTTGTGCTAGCTTCTTGAAACTTGACACAATAAAGTAGTTTCACGTTCTATCTCTATGTTTTGTTTCCTCTTGATGTAGCCCTAAGCAGTGACTGGCGAGAAACACTTTCATGGAAAAGGGTTGCCAAGCTTCCAAAAATTACGAATCTCCAGAAATCTCAGCAAATATTTTTTCACCCAAACTGGATGATAATTTCAGGTAATGATCAGTACACTAAGGCGACTTGGTTCCCCAAATTTCATTCTTCTACGTTGAAGCGTTCGTTTCCAGTAACAGTTTGAATTTTTAGGTTTCACTCTGTTTACTCCTATATTGATAGATGTATTTGGAACTCTAAATCCAACACGGTTTGTGCTAGCTTCTTGAAACTTGACACAATAAAGTAGTTTCACGTTCTATCTCTATGTTTTGTTTCCTCTTGATGTAGCCCTAAGCAGTGACTGGCGAGAAACACTTTCATGGAAAGGGGTTGCCAAGCTTCCAAAAATTGCGAAACTCCAGAAATCTCAGCAAATACTTTTTCACCCAAACTGGATGATACTTTCAGGTAATGATCAGTACACTAAGGCGACTTGGTTTCCCAAATTTCGTTCTTCTATGTTGAAGCGTTCATTTCCAGTAACAGTTTCAATTTTTAGGTTTCACTCTGTTTACTCCTATATTGATAGATGTATTTGGAACTCTAAATCCAACACGGTTTGTGCTAGCTTCTTGAAACTTGACACAGTAAATTAGTTTCACGTTCTATCTCCATGTTTTGTTTCCTCTTGATGTAGCCCTAAGCAGTGACTGGCGAGAAACACTTTCATGGAAAGGGGTTGCCAAGCTTCCAAAAATTACGAATCTCCAGAAATCTCAGCAAATATTTTTTCACCCAAACTGGATGATACTTTCAGGTAATGATCAGTACACTAAGCCCACTTGCTTCAGCAAATTTCGTTCTTCTATGTTGAAGCGTTCGTTTCCAGTAAGAGTTTGAATTTTTAGGTTTCACTCTGTTTTCTCCTATATTGATAGATGTATTTGGAACTCTAAATCCAACACGGTTTGTGCTAGCTTCTTGAAACTTGACACAATAAAGTAGTTTCACGTTCTATCTCTATGTTTTGTTTCCTCTTGATGTAGCCCTAAGCAGTGACTGGCGAGAAACACTTTCATGGAAAAGGGTTGCCAAGCTTCCAAAAATTACGAATCTCCAGAAATCTCAGCAAATATTTTTTCACCCAAACTGGATGATAATTTCAGGTAATGATCAGTACACTAAGGCGACTTGGTTCCCCAAATTTCATTCTTCTACGTTGAAGCGTTCGTTTCCAGTAACAGTTTGAATTTTTAGGTTTCACTCTGTTTACTCCTATATTGATAGATGTATTTGGAACTCTAAATCCAACACGGTTTGTGCTAGCTTCTTGAAACTTGACACAGTAAATTAGTTTCACGTTCTATCTCTAAGTTTTGTTTCCTCTTGATGTAGCCCTAAGCAGTGACTGGCGAGAAACACTTTCATGGAAAGGGGTTGCCAAGCTTCCAAAAATTACGAATCTCCAGAAATCTCAGCAAATATTTTTTCACCCAAACTGGATGATACTTTCAGGTAATGATCAGTACACTAAGCCCACTTGCTTCAGCAAATTTCGTTCTTCTATGTTGAAGCGTTCGTTTCCAGTAACAGTTTGAATTTTTTGGTTTCTCGCTGTTTACTCCTATATTGATAGATGTATTTGGAACTCTAAATCCAACACGGTTTATGCTAGCTTCTTGAAACTTGACACAGTACAGTAGTTTCACGTTCTATCTCTATGTATTGTTTCCTCTTGATGTAGCCCTAAGCTGTGACTGGCGAGAAACACTTTCATGGAAAGGGGTTGCCAAGCTTCCAAAAATTACGAATCTCCAGAAATCTCAGCAAATACTTTTTCACCCAAACTGGATGATACTTTCAGGTAATGATCAGTACACTAAGGCGACTTGGTTCCCAAAATTCCGTTCTTCTATGTTGAAGCATTCGTTTCCAGTAACAGTTTGAATTTTTAGGTTTCACTCTGTTTTCTCCTATATTGATAGATGTATTTGGAACTCTAAATCCAACACGGTTTGTGCTAGCTTCTTGAAACTTGACACAATAAAGTAGTTTCACGTTCTATCTCTATGTTTTGTTTCCTCTTGATGTAGCCCTAAGCAGTGACTGGCGAGAAACACTTTCATGGAAAAGGGTTGCCAAGCTTCCAAAAATTACGAATCTCCAGAAATCTCAGCAAATATTTTTTCACCCAAACTGGATGATAATTTCAGGTAATGATCAGTACACTAAGGCGACTTGGTTCCCCAAATTTCATTCTTCTAGGTTGAAGCGTTCGTTTCCAGTAACAGTTTGAATTTTTAGGTTTCACTCTGTTTTCTCCTATATTGATAGATATATTTGGAACTCTAAATCCAACACGGTTTGTGCTAGCTTCTTGAAACTTGACACAATAAAGTAGTTTCACGTTCTATCTCTATGTTTTGTTTCCTCTTGATGTAGCCCTAAGCAGTGACTGGCGAGAAACACTTTCATGGAAAGGGGTTGCCAAGCTTCCAAAAATTGCGAAACTCCAGAAATCTCAGCAAATACTTTTTCACCCAAACTGGATGATACTTTCAGGTAATGATCAGTACACTAAGGCGACTTGGTTTCCCAAATTTCGTTCTTCTATGTTGAAGCGTTCATTTCCAGTAACAGTTTGAATTTTTAGGTTTCACTCTGTTTACTCCTATATTGATAGATGTATTTGGAACTCTAAATCCAACACGGTTTGTGCTAGCTTCTTGAAACTTGACACAATAAAGTAGTTTCACGTTCTATCTCCATGTTTTGTTTCCTCTTGATGTAGCCCTAAGCAGTGACTGGCGAGAAACACTTTCATGGAAAGGGGTTGCCAAGCTTCCAAAAATTACGAATCTCCAGAAATCTCAGCAAATATTTTTTCACCCAAACTGGATGATACTTTCAGGTAATGATCAGTACACTAAGCCCACTTGCTTCAGCAAATTTCGTTCTTCTATGTTGAAGCGTTCGTTTCCAGTAAGAGTTTGAATTTTTAGGTTTCTCGTTGTTTACTCCTATATTGATAGATGTATTTGGAACTCTAAATCCAACACGGTTTATGCTAGCTTCTTGAAACTTGACACAGTACAGTAGTTTCACGTTCTATCTCTATGTATTGTTTCCTCTTGATGTAGCCCTAAGCAGTGACTGGCGAGAAACACTTTCATGGAAAGGGGTTGCCAAGCTTATAAAAATTACGAATCTCCAGAAATCTCAGCAAATACTTTTTCACCCAAACTGGATGATACTTTCAGGTGATGATCAGTACACTAAGGAGACTTGGTTTCCCAAATTTCGTTCTTCTATGTTGAAGCGTTCGTTTCCAGTAACAGTTTGAATTTTTAGGTTTCACTCTGTTTTCTCCAATATTGATAGATGTATTTGGAACTCTAAATCCAACACGGTTTGTGCTAGCTTCTTGAAACTTGACACAATAAAGTAGTTTCACGTTCTATCTCTATGTTTTGTTTCCTCTTGCTGTAGCCCTAAGCAGTGACTGGCGAGAAACACTTTCATGGAAAGGGGTTGCCAAGCTTCCAAAAATTACGAATCTCCAGAAATCTCAGCAAATATTTTTCACCCAAACTGGATGATACTTTCAGGTAATGATCAGTACACTAAGGCGACTTGGTTCCCAAAATTTCGTTCTTCTATGTTGAAGCGTTCGTTTCCAGTAACAGTTTGAATTTTTAGGTTTCACTCTGTTTTCTCCTATATTGATAGATGTATTTGGAACTCTAAATCCAACACGGTTTGTGCTAGCTTCTTGAAACTTGACACAATAAAGTAGTTTCACGTTCTATCTCTATGTTTTGTTTCCTCTTGCTGTAGCCCTAAGAAGTGACTGGCGAGAAACACTTTCATGGAAAGGGGTTGCCAAGCTTCCAAAAATTACGAATCTCCAGAAATCTCAGCAAATATTTTTTCACCCAAACTGGATGATACTTTCAGGTAATGATCAGTACACTAAGGCGACTTGGTTCCCCACATTTCGTTCTTCTACGTTAAAGCGTTCGTTTCCAGTAACAGTTTGAATTTTTAGGTTTCACTCTGTTTTCTCCTATATTGATAGATGTATTTGGAACTCTAAATCCAACACGGTTTGTGCTAGCTTCTTGAAACTTGACACAATAAAGTAGGTTCACGTTCTATCTCTATGTTTTGTTTCCTCTTGCTGTAGCCCTAAGCAGTGACTGGCGAGAAACACTTTCATGGAAAGGGGTTGCCAAGCTTCCAAAAATTACGAATCTCCAGAAATCTCAGCAAATACTTTTTCACCCAAACTGGATGATACTTTCAGGTAATGATCAGTACACTAAGGCGACTTGGTTCCCAAAATTCCGTTCTTCTATGTTGAAGCATTCGTTTCCAGTAACAGTTTGAATTTTTAGGTTTCACTCTGTTTTCTCCTATATTGATAGATGTATTTGGAACTCTAAATCCAACACGGTTTGTGCTAGCTTCTTGAAACTTGACACAGTACAGTAGTTTCACGTTCTATCTCTATGTATTGTTTCCTCTTGATGTACCCCTAAGCAGTGACTGGCGAGAAACACTTTCATGGAAAGGGGTTGCCAAGCTTATAAAAATTACGAATCTCCAGAAATCTCAGCAAATACTTTTTCACCCAAACTGGATGATACTTTCAGGTAATGATCAGTACACTAAGGCGACTTGGTTTCCCAAATTTCGTTCTTCTATGTTGAAGCGTTCGTTTCCAGTAACAGTTTGAATTTTTAGGTTTCACTCTGTTTTCTCCTATATTGATAGATGTATTTGGAACTCTAAATCCAACACGGTTTGTGCTAGCTTCTTGAAACTTGACACAATAAAGTAGTTTCACGTTCTATCTCTATGTTTTGTTTCCTCTTGCTGTAGCCCTAAGCAGTGACTGGTGAGAAAGACTTTCATGGAAAGGGGTTGCCAAGCTTACAAAAATTACGAATCTCCAGAAATCTCAGCAAATACTTTTTCACCCAAACTGGATGATACTTTCAGGTAATGATCAGTACACTAAGGCGACTTGGTTTCCCAAATTTCGTTCTTCTATGTTGAAGCGTTCGTTTCCAGTAACAGTTTGAATTTTTAAGTTTCACTCTGTTTACTCCTATATTGATAGATGTATTTGGAACTCTAAATCCAACACGGTTTGTGCTAGCTTCTTGAAACTTGACACAGTAAATTAGTTTCACGTTCTATCTCCATGTTTTGTTTCCTCTTGATGTAGCCCTAAGCAGTGACTGGCGAGAAACACTTTCATGGAAAGGGGTTGCCAAGCTTCCAAAAATTACGAATCTCCAGAAATCTCAGCAAATACTTTTTCACCCAAACTGGATGATACTTTCAGGTAATGATCAGTACACTAAGGCGACTTGGTTCCCAAAATTTCGTTCTTCTATGTTGAAGCATTCGTTTCCAGTAACAGTTTGAATTTTTAGGTTTCACTCTGTTTTCTCCTATATTGATAGATGTATTTGGAACTCTAAATCCAACACGGTTTGTGCTAGCTTCTTGAAACTTGACACAATAAAGTAGTTTCACGTTCTATCTCTATGTTTTGTTTCCTCTTGATGTAGCCCTAAGCAGTGACTGGCGAGAAACACTTTCATGGAAAGGGGTTGCCAAGCTTCCAAAAATTACGAATCTCCAGAAATCTCAGCAAATATTTTTTCACCCAAACTGGATGATACTTTCAGGTAATGATCAGTACACTAAGGCGACTTGGTTCCCCTAATTTCATTCTTCTACGTTGAAGCGTTCGTTTCCAGTAACAGTTTGAATTTTTAGGTTTCACTCTGTTTTCTCCTATATTGATAGATGTATTTGGAACTCTAAATCCAACACGGTTTGTGCTAGCTTCTTGAAACTTGACACAATAAAGTAGTTTCACGTTCTATCTCTATGTTTTGTTTCCTCTTGATGTAGCCCTAAGCAGTGACTGGCGAGAAACACTTTCATGGAAAGGGGTTGCCAAGCTTCCAAAAATTACGAATCTCCAGAAATCTCAGCAAATATTTTTTCACCCAAACTGGATGATACTTTCAGGTAATGATCAGTACACTAAGCCCACTTGCTTCAGCAAATTCGTTCTTCTATGTTGAAGCGTTCGTTTCCAGTAACAGTTTGAATTTTTAGGTTTCTCGCTGTTTACTCCTATATTGATAGACGTATTTGGAACTCTAAATCCAACACGGTTTATGCTAGCTTCTTGAAACTTGACACAGTACAGTAGTTTCACGTTCTATCTCTATGTATTGTTTCCTCTTGATGTAGCCCTAAGCAGTGACTGGCGAGAAACACTTTCATGGAAAGGGGTTGCCAAGCTTATAAAAATTACGAATCTCCAGAAATCTCAGCAAATACTTTTTCACCCAAACTGGATGATACTTTCAGGTAATGATCAGTACACTAAGGCGACTTGGTTTCCCAAATTTCGTTCTTCTATGTTGAAGCGTTCGTTTCCAGTAACAGTTTGAATTTTTAGGTTTCACTCTGTTTACTCCTATATTGATAGATGTATTTGGAACTCTAAATCCAACACGGTTTGTGCTAGCTTCTTGAAACTTGACACAATAAAGTAGTTTCACGTTCTATCTCTATGTATTGTTTCCTCTTGATGTAGCCCTAAGCAGTGACTGGCGAGAAACACTTTCATGGAAAGGGGTTGCCAAGCTTCCAAAAATTACGAATCTCCAGAAATCTCAGCAAATACTTTTTCACCCAAACTGGATGATACTTTCAGGTAATGATCAGTACACTAAGGCGACTTGGTTTCCCAAATTTCGTTCTTCTATGTTGAAGCGTTCGTTTCCAGTAACAGTTTGAATTTTTAAGTTTCACTCTGTTTACTCCTATATTGATAGATGTATTTGGAACTCTAAATCCAACACGGTTTGTGCTAGCTTCTTGAAACTTGACACAGTACAGTAGTTTCACGTTCTATCTCTATGTATTGTTTCCTCTTGATGTAGCCCTAAGCAGTGACTGGCGAGAAACACTTTCATGGAAAGGGGTTGCCAAGCTTCCAAAAATTACGAATCTCCAGAAATCTCAGCAAATACTTTTTCACCCAAACTGGATGATACTTTCAGGTAATGATCAGTACACTAAGGCGACTTGGTTTCCCAAATTTCGTTCTTCTATGTTGAAGCGTTCGTTTCCAGTAACAGTTTGAATTTTTAAGTTTCACTCTGTTTACTCCTATATTGATAGATGTATTTGGAACTCTAAATCCAACACGGTTTGTGCTAGCTTCTTGAAACTTGACATAGTACAGTAGTTTCACGTTCTATCTCTATGTATTGTTTCCTCTTGATGTAGCCCTAAGCAGTGACTGCCGAGAAACACTTTCATGGAAAGGGGTTGCCAAGCTTCCAAAAATTACGAATCTCCAGAAATCTCAGCAAATACTTTTTCACCCAAACTGGATGATACTTTCAGGTAATGATCAGTACACTAAGGCGACTTGGTTCCCAAAATTTCGTTCTTCTATGTTGAAGCATTCGTTTCCAGTAACAGTTTGAATTTTTAGGTTTCACTCTGTTTTCTCCTATATTGATAGATGTATTTGGAACTCTAAATCCAACACGGTTTGTGCTAGCTTCTTGAAACTTGACACAATAAAGTAGTTTCACGTTCTATCTCTATGTTTTGTTTCCTCTTGATGTAGCCCTAAGCAGTGACTGGCGAGAAACACTTTCATGGAAAGGGGTTGCCAAGCTTCCAAAAATTACGAATCTCCAGAAATCTCAGCAAATATTTTTTCACCCAAACTGGATGATACTTTCAGGTAATGATCAGTACACTAAGGCGACTTGGTTCCCCAAATTTCATTCTTCTACGTTGAAGCGTTCGTTTCCAGTAACAGTTTGAATTTTTAGGTTTCACTCTGTTTTCTCCTATATTGATAGATGTATTTGGAACTCTAAATCCAACACGGTTTGTGCTAGCTTCTTGAAACTTGACACAATAAAGTAGTTTCACGTTCTATCTCTATGTTTTGTTTCCTCTTGATGTAGCCCTAAGCAGTGACTGGCGAGAAACACTTTCATGGAAAGGGGTTGCCAAGCTTCCAAAAATTACGAATCTCCAGAAATCTCAGCAAATATTTTTTCACCCAAACTGGATGATACTTTCAGGTAATGATCAGTACACTAAGCCCACTTGCTTCAGCAAATTCGTTCTTCTATGTTGAAGCGTTCGTTTCCAGTAACAGTTTGAATTTTTAGGTTTCTCGCTGTTTACTCCTATATTGATAGACGTATTTGGAACTCTAAATCCAACACGGTTTATGCTAGCTTCTTGAAACTTGACACAGTACAGTAGTTTCACGTTCTATCTCTATGTATTGTTTCCTCTTGATGTAGCCCTAAGCAGTGACTGGCGAGAAACACTTTCATGGAAAGGGGTTGCCAAGCTTATAAAAATTACGAATCTCCAGAAATCTCAGCAAATACTTTTTCACCCAAACTGGATGATACTTTCAGGTAATGATCAGTACAATAAGGCGACTTGGTTTCCCAAATTTCGTTCTTCTATGTTGAAGCGTTCGTTTCCAGTAACAGTTTGAATTTTTAGGTTTCACTCTGTTTACTCCTATATTGATAGATGTATTTGGAAGTCTAAATCCAACACGGTTTGTGCTAGCTTCTTGAAACTTGACACAATAAAGTAGTTTCACGTTCTATCTCTATGTATTGTTTCCTCTTGATGTAGCCCTAAGCAGTGACTGGCGAGAAACACTTTCATGGAAAGGGGTTGCCAAGCTTCCAAAAATTACGAATCTCCAGAAATCTCAGCAAATACTTTTTCACCCAAACTGGATGATACTTTCAGGTAATGATCAGTACACTAAGGCGACTTGGTTTCCCAAATTTCGTTCTTCTATGTTGAAGCGTTCGTTTCCAGTAACAGTTTGAATTTTTAAGTTTCACTCTGTTTACTCCTATATTGATAGATGTATTTGGAACTCTGAATCCAACACGGTTTGTGCTAGCTTCTTGAAACTTGACACAGTACAGTAGTTTCACGTTCTATCTCTATGTATTGTTTCCTCTTGATGTAGCCCTAAGCAGTGACTGGCGAGAAACACTTTCATGGAAAGGGGTTGCCAAGCTTCCAAAAATTACGAATCTCCAGAAATCTCAGCAAATACTTTTTCACCCAAACTGGATGATACTTTCAGGTAATGATCAGTACACTAAGGCGACTTGGTTTCCCAAATTTCGTTCTTCTATGTTGAAGCGTTCGTTTCCAGTAACAGTTTGAATTTTTAAGTTTCGCTCTGTTTACTCCTATATTGATAGATGTATTTGGAACTCTAAATCCAACACGGTTTGTGCTAGCTTCTTGAAACTTGACACAATAAAGTAGTTTCACGTTCTATCTCTATGTTTTGTTTCCTCTTGATGTAGCCCTAAGCTGTGACTGGCGAGAAACACTTTCATGGAAAAGGGTTGCCAAGCTTCCAAAAATTACGAATCTCCAGAAATCTCAGCAAATATTTTTTCACCCAAACTGGATGATACTTTCAGGTAATGATCAGTACACTAAGGCGACTTGGTTCCCCAAATTTCATTCTTCTACGTTGAAGCGTTCGTTTCCAGTAACAGTTTGAATTTTTAGGTTTCACTCTGTTTTCTCCTATATTGATAGATGTATTTGGAACTCTAAATCCAACACGGTTTGTGCTAGCTTCTTGAAACTTGACACAATAAAGTAGTTTCACGTTCTATCTCTATGTTTTGTTTCGTCTTGATGTAGCCCTAAGCAGTGACTGGCGAGAAACACTTTCATGGAAAGGGGTTGCCAAGCTTCCAAAAATTGCGAAACTCCAGAAATCTCAGCAAATACTTTTTCACCCAAACTGGATGATACTTTCAGGTAATGGTCAGTACACTAAGGCGACTTGGTTTCCCAAATTTCGTTCTTCTATGTTGAAGCGTTCATTTCCAGTAACAGTTTGAATTTTTAGGTTTCACTCTGTTTTCTCCTATATTGATAGATATATTTGGAACTCTAAATCCAACACGGTTTGTGCTAGCTTCTTGAAACTTGACACAATAAAGTAGTTTCACGTTCTATCTCTATGTTTTGTTTCCTCTTGCTGTAGCCCTAAGCAGTGACTGGTGAGAAAGACTTTCATGGAAAGGGGTTGCCAAGCTTCCAAAAATTACGAATCTCCAGAAATCTCAGCAAATACTTTTTCACCCAAACTGGATGATACTTTCAGGTAATGATCAGTACACTAAGGCGACTTGGTTCCCAAAATTTCGTTCTTCTATGTTGAAGCATTCGTTTCCAGTAACAGTTTGAATTTTTAGGTTTCACTCTGTTTTCTCCTATATTGATAGATGTATTTGGAACTCTAAATCCAACACGGTTTGTGCTAGCTTCTTGAAACTTGACACAATAAAGTAGTTTCACGTTCTATCTCTATGTTTTGTTTCCTCTTGATGTAGCCCTAAGCTGTGACTGGCGAGAAACACTTTCATGGAAAAGGGTTGCCAAGCTTCCAAAAATTACGAATCTCCAGAAATCTCAGCAAATATTTTTTCACCCAAACTGGATGATACTTTCAGGTAATGATCAGTACACTAAGGCGACTTGGTTCCCCAAATTTCATTCTTCTACGTTGAAGCGTTCGTTTCCAGTAACAGTTTGAATTTTTAGGTTTCACTCTGTTTTCTCCTATATTGATAGATGTATTTGGAACTCTAAATCCAACACGGTTTGTGCTAGCTTCTTGAAACTTGACACAATAAAGTAGTTTCACGTTCTATCTCTATGTTTTGTTTCCTCTTGATGTAGCCCTAAGCAGTGACTGGCGAGAAACACTTTCATGGAAAGGGGTTGCCAAGCTTCCAAAAATTGCGAAACTCCAGAAATCTCAGCAAATACTTTGTCACCCAAACTGGATGATACTTTCAGGTAATGATCAGTACACTAAGGCGACTTGGTTTCCCAAATTTCGTTCTTCTATGTTGAAGCGTTCATTTCCAGTAACAGTTTGAATTTTTAGGTTTCACTCTGTTTACTCCTATATTGATAGATGTATTTGGAACTCTAAATCCAACACGGTTTGTGCTAGCTTCTTGAAACTTGACACAGTAAATTAGTTTCACGTTCTATCTCTATGTTTTGTTTCCTCTTGATGTACCCCTAAGCAGTGACTGGCGAGAAACACTTTCATGGAAAGGGGTTGCCAAGCTTCCAAAAATTACGAATCTCCAGAAATCTCAGCAAATATTTTTTCACCCAAACTGGATGATACTTTCAGGTAATGATCAGTACACTAAGCCCACTTGCTTCAGCAAATTTCGTTCTTCTATGTTGAAGCGTTCGTTTCCAGTAACAGTTTGAATTTTTAGGTTTCTCGCTGTTTACTCCTATATTGATAGATGTATTTGGAACTCTAAATCCAACACGGTTTATGCTAGCTTCTTGAAACTTGACACAGTTCAGTAGTTTCACGTTCTATCTCTATGTATTGTTTCCTCTTGATGTAGCCCTAAGCAGTGACTGGCGAGAAACACTTTCATGGAAAGGGGTTGCCAAGCTTATAAAAATTACGAATCTCCAGAAATCTCAGCAAATACTTTTTCACCCAAACCGGATGATACTTTCAGGTAATGATCAGTACACTAAGGAGACTTGGTTTCCCAAATTTCGTTCTTCTATGTTGAAGCGTTCGTTTCCAGTAACAGTTTGAATTTTTAGGTTTCACTCTGTTTTCTCCTATATTGATAGATGTATTTGGAACTCTAAATCCAACAGGGTTTGTGCTAGCTTCTTGAAACTTGACACAATAAAGTAGTTTCACGTTCTATCTCTATGTTTTGTTTCCTCTTGCTGTAGCCCTAAGCAGTGACTGGTGAGAAACACTTTCATGGAAAGGGGTTGCCAAGCTTCCAAAAATTACGAATCTCCAGAAATCTCAGCAAATACTTTTTCACCCAAACTGGATGATACTTTCAGGTAATGATCAGTACACTAAGGCGACTTGGTTCCCAAAATTTCGTTCTTCTATGTTGAAGCGTTCGTTTCCAGTAACAGTTTGTATTTTTAGGTTTCACTCTGTTTTCTCCTATATTGATAGATGTATTTGGAACTCTAAATCCAACACGGTTTGTGCTAGCTTCTTGAAACTTAACACAGTAAATTAGTTTCACCTTCAATCTCTATGTTTTGTTTCCTCTTGATGTAGCCCTAAGCTGTGACTGGCGAGAAACACTTTCATGGAAAGGGGTTGCCAAGCTTCCAAAAATTACGAATCTCCAGAAATCTCAGCAAATACTTTTTCACCCAAACTGGATGATACTTTCAGGTAATGATCAGTACACTAAGGCGACTTGGTTTCCCAAATTTCGTTCTTCTATGTTGAAGCGTTCGTTTCCAGTAACAGTTTGAATTTTTAAGTTTCACTCTGTTTACTCCTATATTGATAGATGTATTTGGAACTCTAAATCCAACACGGTTTGTGCTAGCTTCTTGAAACTTGACATAGTACAGTAGTTTCACGTTCTATCTCTATGTATTGTTTCCTCTTGATGTAGCCCTAAGCAGTGACTGGCGAGAAACACTTTCATGGAAAGGGGTTGCCAAGCTTCCAAAAATTACGAATCTCCAGAAATCTCAGCAAATACTTTTTCACCCAAACTGGATGATACTTTCAGGTAATGATCAGTACACTAAGGCGACTTGGTTCCCAAAATTTCGTTCTTCTATGTTGAAGCATTCGTTTCCAGTAACAGTTTGAATTTTTAGGTTTCACTCTGTTTTCTCCTATATTGATAGATGTATTTGGAACTCTAAATCCAAAACGGTTTGTGCTAGCTTCTTGAAACTTGACACAATAAAGTAGTTTCACGTTCTATCTCTATGTTTTGTTTCCTCTTGATGTAGCCCTAAGCAGTGACTGGCGAGAAACACTTTCATGGAAAGGGGTTGCCAAGCTTCCAAAAATTACGAATCTCCAGAAATCTCAGCAAATATTTTTTCACCCAAACTGGATGATACTTTCAGGTAATGATCAGTACACTAAGGCGACTTGGTTCCCCAAATTTCATTCTTCTACGTTGAAGCGTTCGTTTCCAGTAACAGTTTGAATTTTTAGGTTTCACTCTGTTTTCTCCTATATTGATAGATGTATTTGGAACTCTAAATCCAACACGGTTTGTGCTAGCTTCTTGAAACTTGACACAATAAAGTAGTTTCACGTTCTATCTCTATGTTTTGTTTCCTCTTGATGTAGCCCTAAGCAGTGACTGGCGAGAAACACTTTCATGGAAAGGGGTTGCCAAGCTTCCAAAAATTACGAATCTCCAGAAATCTCAGCAAATATTTTTTCACCCAAACTGGATGATACTTTCAGGTAATGATCAGTACACTAAGCCCACTTGCTTCAGCAAATTCGTTCTTCTATGTTGAAGCGTTCGTTTCCAGTAACAGTTTGAATTTTTAGGTTTCTCGCTGTTTACTCCTATATTGATAGACGTATTTGGAACTCTAAATCCAACACGGTTTATGCTAGCTTCTTGAAACTTGACACAGTACAGTAGTTTCACGTTCTATCTCTATGTATTGTTTCCTCTTGATGTAGCCCTAAGCAGTGACTGGCGAGAAACACTTTCATGGAAAGGGGTTGCCAAGCTTATAAAAATTACGAATCTCCAGAAATCTCAGCAAATACTTTTTCACCCAAACTGGATGATACTTTCAGGTAATGATCAGTACAATAAGGCGACTTGGTTTCCCAAATTTCGTTCTTCTATGTTGAAGCGTTCGTTTCCAGTTACAGTTTGAATTTTTAGGTTTCACTCTGTTTACTCCTATATTGATAGATGTATTTGGAACTCTAAATCCAACACGGTTTGTGCTAGCTTCTTGAAACTTGACACAATAAAGTAGTTTCACGTTCTATCTCTATGTATTGTTTCCTCTTGATGTAGCCCTAAGCAGTGACTGGCGAGAAACACTTTCATGGAAAGGGGTTGCCAAGCTTCCAAAAATTACGAATCTCCAGAAATCTCAGCAAATACTTTTTCACCCAAACTGGATGATACTTTCAGGTAATGATCAGTACACTAAGGCGACTTGGTTTCCCAAATTTCGTTCTTCTATGTTGAAGCGTTCGTTTCCAGTAACAGTTTGAATTTTTAGGTTTCACTCTGTTTTCTCCTATATTGATAGATGTATTTGGAACTCTAAATCCAACACGGTTTGTGCTAGCTTCTTGAAACTTGACACAATAAAGTAGTTTCACGTTCTATCTCTATGTTTTGTTTCCTCTTGATGTAGCCCTAAGCTGTGACTGGCGAGAAACACTTTCATGGAAAAGGGTTGCCAAGCTTCCAAAAATTACGAATCTCCAGAAATCTCAGCAAATATTTTTTCACCCAAACTGGATGATACTTTCAGGTAATGATCAGTACACTAAGGCGACTTGGTTCCCCAAATTTCATTCTTCTACGTTGAAGCGTTCGTTTCCAGTAACAGTTTGAATTTTTAGGTTTCACTCTGTTTTCTCCTATATTGATAGATGTATTTGGAACTCTAAATCCAACACGGTTTGTGCTAGCTTCTTGAAACTTGACACAATAAAGTAGTTTCACGTTCTATCTCTATGTTTTGTTTCCTCTTGATGTAGCCCTAAGCAGTGACTGGCGAGAAACACTTTCATGGAAAGGGGTTGCCAAGCTTCCAAAAATTGCGAAACTCCAGAAATCTCAGCAAATACTTTTTCACCCAAACTGGATGATACTTTCAGGTAATGATCAGTACACTAAGGCGACTTGGTTTCCCAAATTTCGTTCTTCTATGTTGAAGCGTTCATTTCCAGTAACAGTTTGAATTTTTAGGTTTCACTCTGTTTTCTCCTATATTGATAGATATATTTGAACTCTAAATCCAACACGGTTTGTGCTAGCTTCTTGAAACTTGACACAATAAAGTAGTTTCACGTTCTATCTCTATGTTTTGTTTCCTCTTGCTGTAGCCCTAAGCAGTGACTGGTGAGAAAGACTTTCATGGAAAGGGGTTGCCAAGCTTCCAAAAATTACGAATCTCCAGAAATCTCAGCAAATACTTTTTCACCCAAACTGGATGATACTTTCAGGTAATGATCAGTACACTAAGGCGACTTGGTTCCCAAAATTTCGTTCTTCTATGTTGAAGCATTCGTTTCCAGTAACAGTTTGAATTTTTAGGTTTCACTCTGTTTTCTCCTATATTGATAGATGTATTTGGAACTCTAAATCCAACACGGTTTGTGCTAGCTTCTTGAAACTTGACACAATAAAGTAGTTTCACGTTCTATCTCTATGTTTTGTTTCCTCTTGCTGTAGCCCTAACCAGTGACTGGCGAGAAACACTTTCATGGAAAGGGGTTGCCAAGCTTCCAAAAATTACGAATCACCAGAAATCTCAGCAAATATTTTTTCACCCAAACTGGATGATACTTTCAGGTAATGATCAGTACACTAAGGCGACTTGGTTCCCCACATTTCGTTCTTCTATGTTAAAGCGTTCGTTTCCAGTAACAGTTTGAATTTTTAGGTTTCACTCTGTTTTCTCCTATATTGATAGATGTATTTGGAACTCTAAATCCAACACGGTTTGTGCTAGCTTCTTGAAACTTGACACAATAAAGTAGTTTCACATTCTATCACTATGTTTTGTTTCCTCTTGATGTAGCCCTAAGCAGTGACTGGCGAGAAACACTTTCATGGAAAGGGGTTGCCAAGCTTCCAAAAATTACGAATCTCCAGAAATCTAAGCAAATACTTTTTCACCCAAACTGGATGATACTTTCAGGTAATGATCAGTACACTAAGGCGACTTGGTTTCCCAAATTTTGTTCTTCTATGTTGAAGCGTTCGTTTCCAGTAACAGTTTGAATTTTTAAGTTTCACTCTGTTTACCCCTATATTGATAGATGCATTTGGAACTCTAAATCCAACACGGTTTATGCTAGCTTCTTGAAACTTGACACAGTACAGTAGTTTCACGTTCTATCTCTATGTATTGTTTCCTCTTGATGTAGCCATAAGCAGTGACTGGCGAGAAACACTTTCATGGAAAGGGGTTGCCAAGCTTCCAAAAATTACGAATCTCCAGAAATCTCAGCAAATATTTTTCACCCAAACTGGATGATATTTTCAGGTAATGATCAGTACACTAAGGCGACTTGGTTCCCAAAATTTCGTTCTTCTATGTTGAAGTGTTCGTTTCCAGTAACAGTTTGAATTTTTAGGTTTCACTCTGTTTTCTCCTATATTGATAGATGTATTTGGAACTCTAAATCCAACACGGTTTGTGCTAGCTTCTTGAAACTTAACACAGTAAATTAGTTTCACCTTCAATCTCTATGTTTTTTTTCCTCTTGATGTAGCCCTAAGCTGTGACTGGCGAGAAACACTTTCATGGAAAGGGGTTGCCAAGCTTCCAAAAATTACGAATCTCCAGAAATCTCAGCAAATACTTTTTCACCCAAACTGGATGATACTTTCAGGTAATGATCAGTACACTAAGGCGACTTGGTTCCCAAAATTTCGTTCTTCTATGTTGAAGCATTCGTTTCCAGTAACAGTTTGAATTTTTAGGTTTCACTCTGTTTTCTCCTATATTGATAGATGTATTTGGAACTCTAAATCCAACACGGTTTGTGCTAGCTTCTTGAAACTTGACACAATAAAGTAGTTTCACGTTCTATCTCTATGTTTTGTTTCCTCTTGCTGTAGCCCTAAGAAGTGACTGGCGAGAAACACTTTCATGGAAAGGGGTTGCCAAGCTTCCAAAAATTACGAATCTCCAGAAATCTCAGCAAATACTTTTTCACCCAAACTGGATGATACTTTCAGGTAATGATCAGTACACTAAGGCGACTTGGTTCCCCACATTTCGTTCTTCTATGTTGAAGCGTTCGTTTCCAGTAACAGTTTGAATTTTTAGATTTCACTCTGTTTTCTCCTATATTGATAGATGTATTTGGAACTCTAAATCCAACACGGTTTGTGCTAGCTTCTTGAAACTTGACACAATAAAGTAGTTTCACGTTCTATCTCTATGTTTTGTTTCCTCTTGATGTAGCCCTAAGCAGTGACTGGCGAGAAACACTTTCATGGAAAGGGGTTGCCAAGCTTCCAAAAATTACGAATCTCCAGAAATCTCAGCAAATACTTTTTCACCCAAACTGGATGATACTTTCAGGTAATGATCAGTACACTAAGGCGACTTGGTTTCCCAAATTTCGTTCTTCTATGTTGAAGCGTTCGTTTCCAGTAACAGTTTGAATTTTTAAGTTTCACTCTGTTTACCCCTATATTGATAGATGTATTTGGAACTCTAAATCCAACACGGTTTATGCTAGCTTCTTGAAACTTGACACAGTACAGTAGTTTCACGTTCTATCTCTATGTATTGTTTCCTCTCGATGTAGCCCTAAGCAGTGACTGGCGAGAAACACTTTCATGGAAAGGGGTTGCCAAGCTTCCAAAAATTACGAATTTCTAGAAATCTCAGCAAATACTTTTTCACCCAAACTGGATGATACTTTCAGGTAATGATCAGTACACTAAGGCGACCTGGTTCCCAAAATTTCGTTCTTCTATGTTGAAGCATTCGTTTCCAGTAACAGTTTGAAATTTTAGGTTTCACTCTGTTTTCTCCTATATTGATAGATGTATTTGGAACTCTAAATCCAACACGGTTTGTGCTAGCTTCTTGAAACTTGACACAATAAAGTAGTTTCACGTTCTATCTCTATGTTTTGTTTCCTCTTGCTGTAGCCCTAAGCAGTGACTGGCGAGAAACACTTTCATGGAAAGGGGTTGCCAAGCTTCCAAAAATTACGAATCTCCAGAAATCTCAGCAAATATTTTTTCACCCAAACTGGATGATATTTTCAGGTAATGATCAGTACACTAAGGCGACTTGGTTCCCCACATGTCTTTCTTCTACGTTGAAGCGTTCGTTTCCAGTAACAGTTTGAATTTTTAGGTTTCACTCTGTTTTCTCCTATATTGATAGATGTATTTGGAACTCTAAATCCAACACGGTTTGTGCTAGCTTCTTGAAACTTGACACAATAAAGTAGTTTCACGTTCTATCTCTATGTTTTGTTTCCTCTTGATGTAGCCCTAAGCAGTGACTGGCGAGAAACACTTTCATGGAAAGGGGTTGCCAAGCTTCCAAAAATTACGAATCTCCAGAAATCTCAGCAAATACTTTTTCACCCAAACTGTATGATATTTTCAGGTAATAATCAGTACACTAAGGCGACTTGGTTCCCAAAATTTCGTTCTTCTATGTTGAAGCATTCGTTTCCAGTAACAGTTTGAATTTTTAGGTTTCACTCTGTTTACTCCTATATTGATAGATGTATTTGGAACTCTAAATCCAACACGGTTTGTGCTAGCTTCTTGAAACTTGACACAATAAAGTAGTTTCACGTTCTATCTCTGTTTTGTTTCCTCTTGCTGTAGCCCTAAGCAGTGACTGGTGAGAAACACTTTCATGGAAAGGGGTTGCCAAGCTTCCAAAAATTACGAATCTCCAGAAATCTCAGCAAATATTTTTTCACCCAAACTGGATGATACTTTCAGGTAATGATCAGTACACTAAGGCGACTTGGTTCCCCACATTTCGTTCTTCTACGTTGAAGCGTTCGTTTCCAGTAACAGTTTGAATTTTTAGGTTTCACTCTGTTTTCTCCTATATTGATAGATGTATTTGGAACTCTAAATCCAACACGGTTTGTGCTAGCTTCTTGAAACTTGACACAATAAAGTAGTTTCACGTTCTATCTCTATGTTTTGTTTCCTCTTGCTGTAGCCCTAAGCAGTGACTGCCGAGAAACACTTTCATGGAAAGGGGTTGCCAAGCTCCAAAAATTACGAATCTCCAGAAATCTCAGCAAATACTTTTTCACCCAAACTGGATGATACTTTCAGGTAATGATCAGTACACTAAGCCCACTTGCTTCAGCAAATTTCGTTCTTCTATGTTGAAGCGTTCATTTCCAGTAACAGTTTGAATTTTTAGGTTTCACTCTGTTTTCTCCTATATTGATAGATATATTTGGAACTCTAAATCCAACACGGTTTGTGCTAGCTTCTTGAAACTTGACACAATAAAGTAGTTTCACGTTCTATCTCTATGTTTTGTTTCCTCTTGCTGTAGCCCTAAGCAGTGACTGGTGAGAAAGACTTTCATGGAAAGGGGTTGCCAAGCTTCCAAAAATTACGAATCTCCAGAAATCTCAGCAAATACTTTTTCACCCAAACTGGATGATACTTTCAGGTAATGATCAGTACACTAAGGCGACTTGGTTCCCAAAATTTCGTTCTTCTATGTTGAAGCATTCGTTTCCAGTAACAGTTTGAATTTTTAGGTTTCACTCTGTTTTCTCCTATATTGATAGATGTATTTGGAACTCTAAATCCAACACGGTTTGTGCTAGCTTCTTGAAACTTGACACAATAAAGTAGTTTCACGTTCTATCTCTATGTTTTGTTTCCTCTTGCTGTAGCCCTAAGCAGTGACTGGCGAGAAACACTTTCATGGAAAGGGGTTGCCAAGCTTCCAAAAATTACGAATCACCAGAAATCTCAGCAAATATTTTTTCACCCAAACTGGATGATACTTTCAGGTAATGATCAGTACACTAAGGCGACTTGGTTCCCCACATTTCGTTCTTCTATGTTAAAGCGTTCGTTTCCAGTAACAGTTTGAATTTTTAGGTTTCACTCTGTTTTCTCCTATATTGATAGATGTATTTGGAACTCTAAATCCAACACGGTTTGTGCTAGCTTCTTGAAACTTGACACAATAAAGTAGTTTCACATTCTATCACTATGTTTTGTTTCCTCTTGATGTAGCCCTAAGCAGTGACTGGCGAGAAACACTTTCATGGAAAGGGGTTGCCAAGCTTCCAAAAATTACGAATCTCCAGAAATCTAAGCAAATACTTTTTCACCCAAACTGGATGATACTTTCAGGTAATGATCAGTACACTAAGGCGACTTGGTTTCCCAAATTTCGTTCTTCTATGTTGAAGCGTTCGTTTCCAGTAACAGTTTGAATTTTTAAGTTTCACTCTGTTTACCCCTATATTGATAGATGCATTTGGAACTCTAAATCCAACACGGTTTATGCTAGCTTCTTGAAACTTGACACAGTACAGTAGTTTCACGTTCTATCTCTATGTATTGTTTCCTCTTGATGTAGCCCTAAGCAGTGACTGGCGAGAAACACTTTCATGGAAAGGGGTTGCCAAGCTTCCAAAAATTACGAATCTCCAGAAATCTCAGCAAATATTTTTCACCCAAACTGGATGATATTTTCAGGTAATGATCAGTACACTAAGGCAACTTGGTTCCCAAAATTTCGTTCTTCTATGTTGAAGTGTTCGTTTCCAGTAACAGTTTGAATTTTTAGGTTTCACTCTGTTTTCTCCTATATTGATAGATGTATTTGGAACTCTAAATCCAACACGGTTTGTGCTAGCTTCTTGAAACTTAACACAGTAAATTAGTTTCACCTTCAATCTCTATGTTTTTTTTCCTCTTGATGTAGCCCTAAGCTGTGACTGGCGAGAAACACTTTCATGGAAAGGGGTTGCCAAGCTTCCAAAAATTACGAATCTCCAGAAATCTCAGCAAATATTTTTTCAACCAAACTGGATGATACTTTAAGGTAATGATCAGTACACTAAGGCGACTTGGTTCCCCAAATTTCGTTCTTCTATGTTGAAGCATTCGTTTCCAGTAACAGTTTGAATTTTTAGGTTTTACTCTGTTTTCTCCTATATTGATAGATGTATTTGGAACTCTAATTCCAACACGGTTTCTGCTAGCTTCTTGAAACTTGACAAAATAAAGTAGTTTTACATTCTGTCTCTATGTTTTGTTTCCTCTTGATGTAGCCCTAAGCAGTGACTGGCAAGAAACACTTTCATGGAAAGGGGTTGCCAAGCTTCCAAAAATTACGAATCTCCAGAAATCTCAGCAAATACTTTTTCACCCAAACTGGATGATACTTTCAGGTAATGATCAGTACACTAAGGCGACTTGGTTCCCAAAATTTCGTTCTTCTATGTTGAAGCATTCGTTTCCAGTAACAGTTTGAATTTTTAGGTTTCACTCGGTTTTCTCCTATATGGATAGATGTATTTGGAACTCTAAATCCAACACGGTTTGTGCTAGCTTCTTGAAACTTGACACAATAAAGTAGTTTCACGTTCTATCTCTATGTTTTGTTTCCTCTTGCTGTAGCCCTAAGAAGTGACTGGCGAGAAACACTTTCATGGAAAGGGGTTGCCAAGCTTCCAAAAATTACGAATCTCCAGAAATCTCAGCAAATACTTTTTCACCCAAACTGGATGATACTTTCAGGTAATGATCAGTACACTAAGGCGACTTGGTTCCCCACATTTCGTTCTTCTACGTTGAAGCGTTCGTTTCCAGTAACAGTTTGAATTTTTAGATTTCACTCTGTTTTCTCCTATATTGATAGATGTATTTGGAACTCTAAATCCAACACGGTTTGTGCTAGCTTCTTGAAACTTGACACAATAAAGTAGTTTCACGTTCTATCTCTATGTTTTGTTTCCTCTTGATGTAGCCCTAAGCAGTGACTGGCGAGAAACACTTTCATGGAAAGGGGTTGCCAAGCTTCCAAAAATTACGAATCTCCAGAAATCTCAGCAAATACTTTTTCACCCAAACTGGATGATACTTTCAGGTAATGATCAGTACACTAAGGCGACTTGGTTTCCCAAATTTCGTTCTTCTATGTTGAAGCGTTCGTTTCCAGTAACACTTTGAATTTTTAAGTTTCACTCTGTTTACCACTATATTGATAGATGCATTTGGAACTCTAAATCCAACACGGTTTATGCTAGCTTCTTGAAACTTGACACAGTACAGTAGTTTCATGTTCTATCTCTATGTATTGTTTCCTCTTGATGTAGCCCTAAGCAGTGACTGGCGAGAAACACTTTCATGGAAAGGGGTTGCCAAGATTCCAAAAATTACGAATCTCCAGAAATCTCAGCAAATATTTTTCACCCAAACTGGATGATATTTTCAGGTAATGATCAGTACACTAAGGCGACTTGGTTCCCAAAATTTCGTTCTTCTATGTTGAAGTGTTCGTTTCCAGTAACAGTTTGAATTTTTAGGTTTCACTCTGTTTTCTCCTATATTGATAGATGTATTTGGAACTCTAAATCCAACACGGTTTGTGCTAGCTTCTTGAAACTTAACACAGTAAATTAGTTTCACCTTCAATCTCTATGTTTTGTTTCCTCTTGATGTAGCCCTAAGCTGTGACTGGCGAGAAACACTTTCATGGAAAGGGGTTGCCAAGCTTCCAAAAATTACGAATCTCCAGAAATCTCAGCAAATATTTTTTCAACCAAACTGGATGATACTTTAAGGTAATGATCAGTACACTAAGGCGACTTGGTTCCCCAAATTTCGTTCTTCTATGTTGAAGCATTCGTTTCCAGTAACAGTTTGAATTTTTAGGTTTTACTCTGTTTTCTCCTATATTGATAGATGTATTTGGAACTCTAATTCCAACACGGTTTCTGCTAGCTTCTTGAAACTTGACAAAATAAAGTAGTTTTACATTCTGTCTCTATGTTTTGTTTCCTCTTGATGTAGCCCTAAGCAGTGACTGGCAAGAAACACTTTCATGGAAAGGGGTTGCCAAGCTTCCAAAAATTACGAATCTCCAGAAATCTCAGCAAATACTTTTTCACCCAAACTGGATGATACTTTCAGGTAATGATCAGTACACTAAGGCGACTTGGTTCCCAAAATTTCGTTCTTCTATGTTGAAGCATTCGTTTCCAGTAACAGTTTGAAGTTTTAGGTTTCACTCTGTTTTCTCCTATATTGATAGATGTATTTGGAACTCTAAATCCAACACGGTTTGTGCTAGCTTCTTGAAACTTGACACAATAAAGTAGTTTCACGTTCTATCTCTATGTTTTGTTTCCTCTTGCTGTAGCCCTAAGCAGTGACTGGCGAGAAACACTTTCATGGAAAGGGGTTGCCAAGCTTCCAAAAATTACGAATCTCCAGAAATCTCAGCAAATACTTTTTCACCCAAACTGGATGATACTTTCAGGTAATGATCAGTACACTAAGCCCACTTGCTTCAGCAAATTTCGTTCTTCTATGTTGAAGCGTTCGTTTCCAGTAACAGTTTGAATTTTTAGGTTTCACGCTGTTTACTCCTATATTGATAGATATATTTGGAACTCTAAATCCAACACGGTTTATGCTAGCTTCTTGAAACTTGACACAGTACAGTAGTTTCACGTTCTATCACTATGTATTGTTTCCTCTTGATGTAGCCCTAAGCAGTGACTGGCGAGAAACACTTTCATGGAAAGGGGTTGCAAAGCTTCCAAAAATTACGAATCTCCAGAAATCTCAGCAAATACTTTTTCACCCAAACTGGATGATACTTTCAGGTAATGATCAGTACACTAAGGCGACTTGGTTCCCCACATTTCGTTCTTCTATGTTGAAGCGTTCGTTTCCAGTAACAGTTTGAATTTTTAGGTTTCACTCTGTTTTCTCCTATATTGATAGATGTATTTGGAACTCTAAATCCAACACGGTTTGTGCTAGCTTCTTGAAACTTGACACAATAAAGTAGTTTCACGTTCTATCTCTATGTTTTGTTTCCTCTTGCTGTAGCCCTAAGCAGTGACTGGCGAGAAACTCTTTCATGGAAAGGGGTTGCCAAGCTTCCAAAAATTAAGAATCTCTAGAAATCTCAGCAAATACTTTTTCACCCAAACTGGATGATACTTTCAGGTAATGATCAGTACACTAAGGCGACCTGGTTCCCAAAATTTCGTTCTTCTATGTTGAAGCATTCGTTTCCAGTAACAGTTTGAATTTTTAGGTTTCACTCTGTTTTCTCCTATATTGATAGATGTATTTGGAACTCTAAATCCAACACGGTTTGTGCTAGCTTCTTGAAACTTGACACAATAAAGTAGTTTCACATTCTATCTCTATGTTTTGTTTCCTCTTGCTGTAGCCCTAAGCAGTGACTGGCGAAAAACACTTTCATGGAAAGGTGTTGCCAAGCTTCCAAAAATTACGAATCTCCAGAAATCTCAGCAAATATTTTTTCACCCAAACTGGATGATACTTTCAGGTAATGATCAGTACACTAAGGCGACTTGGTTCCCCACATTTCGTTCTTCTACGTTGAAGCGTTCGTTTCCAGTAACAGTTTGAATTTTTAGGTTTCACTCTGTTTACTCCTATATTGATAGATGTATTTGGAACTCTAAATCCAACACGGTTTGTGCTAGCTTCTTGAAACTTGACACAGTACAGTAGTTTCACGTTCTCTCTCTATATTTTGTTTCCTCTTGTTGTAGCCCTAAGCAGTGACTGGCGAGAAACACTTTCATGGAAAGGGGTTGCCAAGCTTCCAAAAATTACGAGTCTCCAGAAATCTCAGCAAATACTTTTTCACCCTAACTGGATGATACTTTCTGGTAATGATCAGTACACTAAGCCGACTTGGTTCCCAAAATTTCGTTCTTCTATGTTGAAGCATTCGTTTCCAGTAACAGTTTGAATTTTTAGGTTTCACTCTGTTTTCTCCTATATTGATAGATGTATTTGGAACTCTAAATCCAACACGGTTTGTGCTAGCTTCTTGAAACTTGACACAATAAAGTAGTTTCACGTTCTATCTCTATGTTTAGCTTCCTCTTGCTGTAGCCCTAAGCAGTGACTGGCGAGAAACACTTTCATTGAAAGGGGTTGCCAAGCTTCCAAAAATTACGAATCTCCAGAAATCTCAGCAAATATTTTTTCACCCAAACTGGATGATACTTTCAGGTAATGATCAGTACACTAAGGCGACTTGGTTCCCCACATGTCGTTATTCTACGTTGAAGCGTTCGTTTCCAGTAACAGTTTGAATTTTTAGGTTTCACTCTGTTTTCTCCTATATTGATAGATGTATTTGGAACTCTAAATCCAACACGGTTTGTGCTAGCTTCTTGAAACTTGACACAATAAAGTAGTTTCACATTCTATCACTATGTTTTGTTTCCTCTTGATGTAGCCCTAAGCAGTGACTGGCGAGAAACACTTTCATGGAAAGGGGTTGCCAAGCTTCCAAAAATTACGAATCTCCAGAAATCTAAGCAAATACTTTTTCACCCAAACTGGATGATACTTTCAGGTAATGATCAGTACACTAAGGCGACTTGGTTTCCCAAATTTCGTTCTTCTATGTTGAAGCGTTCGTTTCCAGTAACAGTTTGAATTTTTAAGTTTCACTCTGTTTACCCCTATATTGATAGATGCATTTGGAACTCTAAATCCAACACGGTTTATGCTAGCTTCTTGAAACTTGACACAGTACAGTAGTTTCACGTTCTATCTCTATGTATTGTTTCCTCTTGATGTAGCCCTAAGCAGTGACTGGCGAGAAACACTTTCATGGAAAGGGGTTGCCAAGCTTCCAAAAATTACGAATCTCCAGAAATCTCAGCAAATATTTTTCACCCAAACTGGATGATATTTTCAGGTAATGATCAGTACACTAAGGCAACTTGGTTCCCAAAATTTCGTTCTTCTATGTTGAAGTGTTCGTTTCCAGTAACAGTTTGAATTTTTAGGTTTCACTCTGTTTTCTCCTATATTGATAGATGTATTTGGAACTCTAAATCCAACACGGTTTGTGCTAGCTTCTTGAAACTTAACACAGTAAATTAGTTTCACCTTCAATCTCTATGTTTTTTTTCCTCTTGATGTAGCCCTAAGCTGTGACTGGCGAGAAACACTTTCATGGAAAGGGGTTGCCAAGCTTCCAAAAATTACGAATCTCCAGAAATCTCAGCAAATATTTTTTCAACCAAACTGGATGATACTTTAAGGTAATGATCAGTACACTAAGGCGACTTGGTTCCCCAAATTTCGTTCTTCTATGTTGAAGCATTCGTTTCCAGTAACAGTTTGAATTTTTAGGTTTTACTCTGTTTTCTCCTATATTGATAGATGTATTTGGAACTCTAATTCCAACACGGTTTCTGCTAGCTTCTTGAAACTTGACAAAATAAAGTAGTTTTACATTCTGTCTCTATGTTTTGTTTCCTCTTGATGTAGCCCTAAGCAGTGACTGGCAAGAAACACTTTCATGGAAAGGGGTTGCCAAGCTTCCAAAAATTACGAATCTCCAGAAATCTCAGCAAATACTTTTTCACCCAAACTGGATGATACTTTCAGGTAATGATCAGTACACTAAGGCGACTTGGTTCCCAAAATTTCGTTCTTCTATGTTGAAGCATTCGTTTCCAGTAACAGTTTGAATTTTTAGGTTTCACTCGGTTTTCTCCTATATTGATAGATGTATTTGGAACTCTAAATCCAACACGGTTTGTGCTAGCTTCTTGAAACTTGACACAATAAAGTAGTTTCACGTTCTATCTCTATGTTTTGTTTCCTCTTGCTGTAGCCCTAAGAAGTGACTGGCGAGAAACACTTTCATGGAAAGGGGTTGCCAAGCTTCCAAAAATTACGAATCTCCAGAAATCTCAGCAAATACTTTTTCACCCAAACTGCATGATACTTTCAGGTAATGATCAGTACACTAAGGCGACTTGGTTCCCCACATTTCGTTCTTCTACGTTGAAGCGTTCGTTTCCAGTAACAGTTTGAATTTTTAGATTTCACTCTGTTTTCTCCTATATTGATAGATGTATTTGGAACTCTAAATCCAACACGGTTTGTGCTAGCTTCTTGAAACTTGACACAATAAAGTAGTTTCACGTTCTATCTCTATGTTTTGTTTCCTCTTGATGTAGCCCTAAGCAGTGACTGGCGAGAAACACTTTCATGGAAAGGGGTTGCCAAGCTTCCAAAAATTACGAATCTCCAGAAATCTCAGCAAATACTTTTTCACCCAAACTGGATGATACTTTCAGGTAATGATCAGTACACTAAGGCGACTTGGTTTCCCAAATTTCGTTCTTCTATGTTGAAGCGTTCGTTTCCAGTAACACTTTGAATTTTTAAGTTTCACTCTGTTTACCCCTATATTGATAGATGCATTTGGAACTCTAAATCCAACACGGTTTATGCTAGCTTCTTGAAACTTGACACAGTACAGTAGTTTCACGTTCTATCTCTATGTATTGTTTCCTCTTGATGTAGCCCTAAGCAGTGACTGGCGAGAAACACTTTCATGGAAAGGGGTTGCCAAGATTCCAAAAATTACGAATCTCCAGAAATCTCAGCAAATATTTTTCACCCAAACTGGATGATATTTTCAGGTAATGATCAGTACACTAAGGCGACTTGGTTCCCAAAATTTCGTTCTTCTATGTTGAAGTGTTCGTTTCCAGTAACAGTTTGAATTTTTAGGTTTCACTCTGTTTTCTCCTATATTGATAGATGTATTTGGAACTCTAAATCCAACACGGTTTGTGCTAGCTTCTTGAAACTTAACACAGTAAATTAGTTTCACCTTCAATCTCTATGTTTTGTTTCCTCTTGATGTAGCCCTAAGCTGTGACTGGCGAGAAACACTTTCATGGAAAGGGGTTGCCAAGCTTCCAAAAATTACGAATCTCCAGAAATCTCAGCAAATATTTTTTCAACCAAACTGGATGATACTTTAAGGTAATGATCAGTACACTAAGGCGACTTGGTTCCCCAAATTTCGTTCTTCTATGTTGAAGCATTCGTTTCCAGTAACAGTTTGAATTTTTAGGTTTTACTCTGTTTTCTCCTATATTGATAGATGTATTTGGAACTCTAATTCCAACACGGTTTCTGCTAGCTTCTTGAAACTTGACAAAATAAAGTAGTTTTACATTCTGTCTCTATGTTTTGTTTCCTCTTGATGTAGCCCTAAGCAGTGACTGGCAAGAAACACTTTCATGGAAAGGGGTTGCCAAGCTTCCAAAAATTACGAATCTCCAGAAATCTCAGCAAATACTTTTTCACCCAAACTGGATGATACTTTCAGGTAATGATCAGTACACTAAGGCGACTTGGTTCCCAAAATTTCGTTCTTCTATGTTGAAGCATTCGTTTCCAGTAACAGTTTGAATTTTTAGGTTTCACTCTGTTTTCTCCTATATTGATAGATGTATTTGGAACTCTAAATCCAACACGGTTTGTGCTAGCTTCTTGAAACTTGACACAATAAAGTAGTTTCACGTTCTATCTCTATGTTTTGTTTCCTCTTGCTGTAGCCCTAAGAAGTGACTGGCGAGAAACACTTTCATGGAAAGGGGTTGCCAAGCTTCCAAAAATTACGAATCTCCAGAAATCTCAGCAAATACTTTTTCACCCAAACTGGATGATACTTTCAGGTAATGATCAGTACACTAAGGCGACTTGGTTCCCCACATTTCGTTCTTCTATGTTGAAGCGTTCGTTTCCAGTAACAGTTTGAATTTTTAGATTTCACTCTGTTTTCTCCTATATTGATAGATGTATTTGGAACTCTAAATCCAACACGGTTTGTGCTAGCTTCTTGAAACTTGACACAATAAAGTAGTTTCACGTTCTATCTCTATGTTTTGTTTCCTCTTGATGTAGCCCTAAGCAGTGACTGGCGAGAAACACTTTCATGGAAAGGGGTTGCCAAGCTTCCAAAAATTACGAATCTCCAGAAATCTCAGCAAATACTTTTTCACCCAAACTGGATGATACTTTCAGGTAATGATCAGTACACTAAGGCGACTTGGTTTCCCAAATTTCGTTCTTCTATGTTGAAGCGTTCGTTTCCAGTAACAGTTTGAATTTTTAAGTTTCACTCTGTTTACCCCTATATTGATAGATGTATTTGGAACTCTAAATCCAACACGGTTTATGCTAGCTTCTTGAAACTTGACACAGTACAGTAGTTTCACGTTCTATCTCTATGTATTGTTTCCTCTCGATGTAGCCCTAAGCAGTGACTGGCGAGAAACACTTTCATGGAAAGGGGTTGCCAAGCTTCCAAAAATTACGAATTTCTAGAAATCTCAGCAAATACTTTTTCACCCAAACTGGATGATACTTTCAGGTAATGATCAGTACACTAAGGCGACCTGGTTCCCAAAATTTCGTTCTTCTATGTTGAAGCATTCGTTTCCAGTAACAGTTTGAAATTTTAGGTTTCACTCTGTTTTCTCCTATATTGATAGATGTATTTGGAACTCTAAATCCAACACGGTTTGTGCTAGCTTCTTGAAACTTGACACAATAAAGTAGTTTCACGTTCTATCTCTATGTTTTGTTTCCTCTTGCTGTAGCCCTAAGCAGTGACTGGCGAGAAACACTTTCATGGAAAGGGGTTGCCAAGCTTCCAAAAATTACGAATCTCCAGAAATCTCAGCAAATATTTTTTCACCCAAACTGGATGATATTTTCAGGTAATGATCAGTACACTAAGGCGACTTGGTTCCCCACATGTCTTTCTTCTACGTTGAAGCGTTCGTTTCCAGTAACAGTTTGAATTTTTAGGTTTCACTCTGTTTTCTCCTATATTGATAGATGTATTTGGAACTCTAAATCCAACACGGTTTGTGCTAGCTTCTTGAAACTTGACACAATAAAGTAGTTTCACGTTCTATCTCTATGTTTTGTTTCCTCTTGATGTAGCCCTAAGCAGTGACTGGCGAGAAACACTTTCATGGAAAGGGGTTGCCAAGCTTCCAAAAATTACGAATCTCCAGAAATCTCAGCAAATACTTTTTCACCCAAACTGTATGATATTTTCAGGTAATAATCAGTACACTAAGGCGACTTGGTTCCCAAAATTTCGTTCTTCTATGTTGAAGCATTCGTTTCCAGTAACAGTTTGAATTTTTAGGTTTCACTCTGTTTACTCCTATATTGATAGATGTATTTGGAACTCTAAATCCAACACGGTTTGTGCTAGCTTCTTGAAACTTGACACAATAAAGTAGTTTCACGTTCTATCTCTGTTTTGTTTCCTCTTGCTGTAGCCCTAAGCAGTGACTGGTGAGAAACACTTTCATGGAAAGGGGTTGCCAAGCTTCCAAAAATTACGAATCTCCAGAAATCTCAGCAAATATTTTTTCACCCAAACTGGATGATACTTTCAGGTAATGATCAGTACACTAAGGCGACTTGGTTCCCCACATTTCGTTCTTCTACGTTGAAGCGTTCGTTTCCAGTAACAGTTTGAATTTTTAGGTTTCACTCTGTTTTCTCCTATATTGATAGATGTATTTGGAACTCTAAATCCAACACGGTTTGTGCTAGCTTCTTGAAACTTGACACAATAAAGTAGTTTCACGTTCTATCTCTATGTTTTGTTTCCTCTTGCTGTAGCCCTAAGCAGTGACTGGCGAGAAACACTTTCATGGAAAGGGGTTGCCAAGCTTCCAAAAATTACGAATCTCCAGAAATCTCAGCAAATACTTTTTCACCCAAACTGGATGATACTTTCAGGTAATGATCAGTACACTAAGCCCACTTGCTTCAGCAAATTTCGTTCTTCTATGTTGAAGCGTTCGTTTCCAGTAACAGTTTGAATTTTTAGGTTTCACGCTGTTTACTCCTATATTGATAGATATATTTGGAACTCTAAATCCAACACGGTTTATGCTAGCTTCTTGAAACTTGACACAGTACAGTAGTTTCACGTTCTATCACTATGTATTGTTTCCTCTTGATGTAGCCCTAAGCAGTGACTGGCGAGAAACACTTTCATGGAAAGGGGTTGCAAAGCTTCCAAAAATTACGAATCTCCAGAAATCTCAGCAAATACTTTTTCACCCAAACTGGATGATACTTTCAGGTAATGATCAGTACACTAAGGCGACTTGGTTCCCCACATTTCGTTCTTCTATGTTGAAGCGTTCGTTTCCAGTAACAGTTTGAATTTTTAGGTTTCACTCTGTTTTCTCCTATATTGATAGATGTATTTGGAACTCTAAATCCAACACGGTTTGTGCTAGCTTCTTGAAACTTGACACAATAAAGTAGTTTCACGTTCTATCTCTATGTTTTGTTTCCTCTTGCTGTAGCCCTAATCAGTGACTGGCGAGAAACTCTTTCATGGAAAGGTGTTGCCAAGCTTCCAAAAATTAAGAATCTCTAGAAATCTCAGCAAATACTTTTTCACCCAAACTGGATGTTACTTTCAGGTAATGATCAGTACACTAAGGCGACCTGGTTCCCAAAATTTCGTTCTTCTATGTTGAAGCATTCGTTTCCAGTAACAGTTTGAATTTTTAGGTTTCACTCTGTTTTCTCCTATATTGATAGATGTATTTGGAACTCTAAATCCAACACGGTTTGTGCTAGCTTCTTGAAACTTGACACAATAAAGTAGTTTCACATTCTATCTCTATGTTTTGTTTCCTCTTGCTGTAGCCCTAAGCAGTGACTGGCGAAAAACACTTTCATGGAAAGGTGTTGCCAAGCTTCCAAAAATTACGAATCTCCAGAAATCTCAGCAAATATTTTTTCACCCAAACTGGATGATACTTTCAGGTAATGATCAGTACACTAAGGCGACTTGGTTCCCCACATTTCGTTCTTCTACGTTGAAGCGTTCGTTTCCAGTAACAGTTTGAATTTTTAGGTTTCACTCTGTTTACTCCTATATTGATAGATGTATTTGGAACTCTAAATACAACACGGTTTGTGCTAGCTTCTTGAAACTTGACACAGTACAATAGTTTCACGTTCTCTCTCTATGTTTTGTTTCCTCTTGTTGTAGCCCTAAGCAGTGACTGGCGAGAAACACTTTCATGGAAAGGGGTTGCCAAGCTTCCAAAAATTACGAATCTCCAGAAATCTCAGCAAATACTTTTTCACCCTAACTGGATGATACTTTCTGGTAATGATCAGTACACTAAGCCGACTTGGTTCCCAAAATTTCGTTCTTCTATGTTGAAGCATTCGTTTCCAGTAACAGTTTGAATTTTTAGGTTTCACTCTGTTTTCTCCTATATTGATAGATGTATTTGGAACTCTAAATCCAACACGGTTTGTGCTAGCTTCTTGAAACTTGACACAATAAAGTAGTTTCACGTTCTATCTCTATGTTTAGCTTCCTCTTGCTGTAGCCCTAAGCAGTGACTGGCGAGAAACACTTTCATTGAAAGGGGTTGCCAAGCTTCCAAAAATTACGAATCTCCAGAAATCTCAGCAAATATTTTTTCACCCAAACTGGATGATACTTTCAGGTAATGATCAGTACACTAAGGCGACTTGGTTCCCCACATGTCGTTATTCTACGTTGAAGCGTTCGTTTCCAGTAACAGTTTGAATTTTTAGGTTTCACTCTGTTTTCTCCTATATTGATAGATGTATTTGGAACTCTAAATCCAACACGGTTTGTGCTAGCTTCTTGAAACTTGACACAATAAAGTAGTTTCACGTTCTATCTCTATGTTTTGTTTCCTCTTGATGTAGCCCTAAGCAGTGACTGGCGAGAAACACTTTCATGGAAAGGGGTTGCCAAGCTTCCAAAAATTACGAATCTCCAGAAATCTCAGCAAATACTTTTTCACCCAAACTGGATGATATCTTCAGGTAATGATCTGTACACTAAGGCGACTTGGTTCCCAAAATTTCGTTCTTCTATGTTGAAGCATTCGTTTCCAGTAACAGTTTGAATTTTTAGGTTTCACTCTGTTTACTCCTATATTGATAGATGTATTTGGAACTCTAAATCCAACACGGTTTGTGCTAGCTTCTTGAAACTTGACACAATAAAGTAGTTTCACGTTCTATCTCTATGTTTTGTTTCCTCTTGCTGTAGCCCTAAGCAGTGACTGGCGAGAAACACTTTCATGGAAAGGGGTTGCCAAGCTTCCAAAAATTACGAAACTCCAGAAATCTCAGCAAATATTTTTTCACCCAAACTGGATGATACTTTCAGGTAATGATCAGTACACTAAGGCGACTTGGTTCCCAACATTTCGTTCTTCTATGTTGAAGCGTTCGTTTCCAGTAACAGTTTGAATTTTTAGGTTTCACTCTGTTTTCTCCTATATTGATAGATGTATTTGGAACTCTAAATCCAACACGGTTTGTGATAGCTTCTTGAAACTTGACACAATAAAGTAGTTTCACGTTCTATCTCTATGTTTTGTTTCCTTTGCTGTAGCCCTAAGCAGTGACTGGCGAGAAACACTTTCATGGAAAGGGGTTGCCAAGCTTCCAAAAATTACGAATCTCTAGAAATCTCAGCAAATATTTTTCACCCAAACTGGATGATATTTTCAGGTAATGATCAGTACACTAAGGCGACTTGGTTTCCCAAATTTCGTTCTTCTATGTTGAAGCGTTCGTTTCCAGTAACAGTTTGAATTTTTAAGTTTCACTCTGTTTACCCCTATATTGATAGATGCATTTGGAACTCTAAATCCAACACGGTTTATGCTAGCTTCTTGAAACTTGACACAGTACAGTAGTTTCACGTTCTATCTCTATGTATTGTTTCCTCTTGATGTAGCCCTAAGCAGTGACTGGCGAGAAACACTTTCATGGAAAGGGGTTGCCAAGCTTCCAAAAATTACGAATCTCCAGAAATCTCAGCAAATATTTTTCACCCAAACTGGATGATATTTTCAGGTAATGATCAGTACACTAAGGCGACTTGGTTCCCAAAATTTCGTTCTTCTATGTTGAAGTGTTCGTTTCCAGTAACAGTTTGAATTTTTAGGTTTCACTCTGTTTTCTCCTATATTGATAGATGTATTTGGAACTCTAAATCCAACACGGTTTGTGCTAGCTTCTTGAAACTTAACACAGTAAATTAGTTTCACCTTCAATCTCTATGTTTTGTTTCCTCTTGATGTAGCCCTAAGCTGTGACTGGCGAGAAACACTTTCATGGAAAGGGGTTGCCAAGCTTCCAAAAATTACGAATCTCCAGAAATCTCAGCAAATATTTTTTCAACCAAACTGGATGATACTTTAAGGTAATGATCAGTACACTAAGGCGACTTGGTTCCCCAAATTTCGTTCTTCTATGTTGAAGCATTCGTTTCCAGTAACAGTTTGAATTTTTAGGTTTTACTCTGTTTTCTCCTATATTGATAGATGTATTTGGAACTCTAATTCCAACACGGTTTCTGCTAGCTTCTTGAAACTTGACAAAATAAAGTAGTTTTACATTCTGTCTCTATGTTTTGTTTCCTCTTGCTGTAGCCCTAAGCAGTGACTGGCGAGAAACACTTTCATGGAAAGGGGTTGCCAAGCTTCCAAAAATTACGAATCTCCAGAAATCTCAGCAAATATTTTTTCACCCAAACTGGATGATATTTTCAGGTAATGATCAGTACACTAAGGCGACTTGGTTCCCCACATGTCTTTCTTCTACGTTGAAGCGTTCGTTTCCAGTAACAGTTTGAATTTTTAGGTTTCACTCTGTTTTCTCCTATATTGATAGATGTATTTGGAACTCTAAATCCAACACGGTTTGTGCTAGCTTCTTGAAACTTGACACAATAAAGTAGTTTCACGTTCTATCTCTATGTTTTGTTTCCTCTTGATGTAGCCCTAAGCAGTGACTGGCGAGAAACACTTTCATGGAAAGGGGTTGCCAAGCTTCCAAAAATTACGAATCTCCAGAAATCTCAGCAAATACTTTTTCACCCAAACTGTATGATATTTTCAGGTAATAATCAGTACACTAAGGCGACTTGGTTCCCAAAATTTCGTTCTTCTATGTTGAAGCATTCGTTTCCAGTAACAGTTTGAATTTTTAGGTTTCACTCTGTTTACTCCTATATTGATAGATGTATTTGGAACTCTAAATCCAACACGGTTTGTGCTAGCTTCTTGAAACTTGACACAATAAAGTAGTTTCACGTTCTATCTCTGTTTTGTTTCCTCTTGCTGTAGCCCTAAGCAGTGACTGGTGAGAAACACTTTCATGGAAAGGGGTTGCCAAGCTTCCAAAAATTACGAATCTCCAGAAATCTCAGCAAATATTTTTTCACCCAAACTGGATGATACTTTCAGGTAATGATCAGTACACTAAGGCGACTTGGTTCCCCACATTTCGTTCTTCTACGTTGAAGCGTTCGTTTCCAGTAACAGTTTGAATTTTTAGGTTTCACTCTGTTTTCTCCTATATTGATAGATGTATTTGGAACTCTAAATCCAACACGGTTTGTGCTAGCTTCTTGAAACTTGACACAATAAAGTAGTTTCACGTTCTATCTCTATGTTTTGTTTCCTCTTGCTGTAGCCCTAAGCAGTGACTGGCGAGAAACACTTTCATGGAAAGGGGTTGCCAAGCTTCCAAAAATTACGAATCTCCAGAAATCTCAGCAAATACTTTTTCACCCAAACTGGATGATACTTTCAGGTAATGATCAGTACACTAAGCCCACTTGCTTCAGCAAATTTCGTTCTTCTATGTTGAAGCGTTCGTTTCCAGTAACAGTTTGAATTTTTAGGTTTCACGCTGTTTACTCCTATATTGATAGATATATTTGGAACTCTAAATCCAACACGGTTTATGCTAGCTTCTTGAAACTTGACACAGTACAGTAGTTTCACGTTCTATCACTATGTATTGTTTCCTCTTGATGTAGCCCTAAGCAGTGACTGGCGAGAAACACTTTCATGGAAAGGGGTTGCAAAGCTTCCAAAAATTACGAATCTCCAGAAATCTCAGCAAATACTTTTTCACCCAAACTGGATGATACTTTCAGGTAATGATCAGTACACTAAGGCGACTTGGTTCCCCACATTTCGTTCTTCTATGTTGAAGCGTTCGTTTCCAGTAACAGTTTGAATTTTTAGGTTTCACTCTGTTTTCTCCTATATTGATAGATGTATTTGGAACTCTAAATCCAACACGGTTTGTGCTAGCTTCTTGAAACTTGACACAATAAAGTAGTTTCACGTTCTATCTCTATGTTTTGTTTCCTCTTGCTGTAGCCCTAAGCAGTGACTGGCGAGAAACTCTTTCATGGAAAGGGGTTGCCAAGCTTCCAAAAATTAAGAATCTCTAGAAATCTCAGCAAATACTTTTTCACCCAAACTGGATGATACTTTCAGGTAATGATCAGTACACTAAGGCGACCTGGTTCCCAAAATTTCGTTCTTCTATGTTGAAGCATTCGTTTCCAGTAACAGTTTGAATTTTTAGGTTTCACTCTGTTTTCTCCTATATTGATAGATGTATTTGGAACTCTAAATCCAACACGGTTTGTGCTAGCTTCTTGAAACTTGACACAATAAAGTAGTTTCACATTCTATCTCTATGTTTTGTTTCCTCTTGCTGTAGCCCTAAGCAGTGACTGGCGAAAAACACTTTCATGGAAAGGTGTTGCCAAGCTTCCAAAAATTACGAATCTCCAGAAATCTCAGCAAATATTTTTTCACCCAAACTGGATGATACTTTCAGGTAATGATCAGTACACTAAGGCGACTTGGTTCCCCACATTTCGTTCTTCTACGTTGAAGCGTTCGTTTCCAGTAACAGTTTGAATTTTTAGGTTTCACTCTGTTTACTCCTATATTGATAGATGTATTTGGAACTCTAAATACAACACGGTTTGTGCTAGCTTCTTGAAACTTGACACAGTACAATAGTTTCACGTTCTCTCTCTATGTTTTGTTTCCTCTTGTTGTAGCCCTAAGCAGTGACTGGCGAGAAACACTTTCATGGAAAGGGGTTGCCAAGCTTCCAAAAATTACGAATCTCCAGAAATCTCAGCAAATACTTTTTCACCCTAACTGGATGATACTTTCTGGTAATGATCAGTACACTAAGCCGACTTGGTTCCCAAAATTTCGTTCTTCTATGTTGAAGCATTCGTTTCCAGTAACAGTTTGAATTTTTAGGTTTCACTCTGTTTTCTCCTATATTGATAGATGTATTTGGAACTCTAAATCCAACACGGTTTGTGCTAGCTTCTTGAAACTTGACACAATAAAGTAGTTTCACGTTCTATCTCTATGTTTAGCTTCCTCTTGCTGTAGCCCTAAGCAGTGACTGGCGAGAAACACTTTCATTGAAAGGGGTTGCCAAGCTTCCCAAAATTACGAATCTCCAGAAATCTCAGCAAATATTTTTTCACCCAAACTGGATGATACTTTCAGGTAATGATCAGTACACTAAGGCGACTTGGTTCCCCACATGTCGTTATTCTACGTTGAAGCGTTCGTTTCCAGTAACAGTTTGAATTTTTAGGTTTCACTCTGTTTTCTCCTATATTGATAGATGTATTTGGAACTCTAAATCCAACACGGTTTGTGCTAGCTTCTTGAAACTTGACACAATAAAGTAGTTTCACGTTCTATCTCTATGTTTTGTTTCCTCTTGATGTAGCCCTAAGCAGTGACTGGCGAGAAACACTTTCATGGAAAGGGGTTGCCAAGCTTCCAAAAATTACGAATCTCCAGAAATCTCAGCAAATACTTTTTCACCCAAACTGGATGATATCTTCAGGTAATGATCTGTACACTAAGGCGACTTGGTTCCCAAAATTTCGTTCTTCTATGTTGAAGCATTCGTTTCCAGTAACAGTTTGAATTTTTAGGTTTCACTCTGTTTACTCCTATATTGATAGATGTATTTGGAACTCTAAATCCAACACGGTTTGTGCTAGCTTCTTGAAACTTGACACAATAAAGTAGTTTCACGTTCTATCTCTATGTTTTGTTTCCTCTTGCTGTAGCCCTAAGCAGTGACTGGCGAGAAACACTTTCATGGAAAGGGGTTGCCAAGCTTCCAAAAATTACGAAACTCCAGAAATCTCAGCAAATATTTTTTCACCCAAACTGGATGATACTTTCAGGTAATGATCAGTACACTAAGGCGACTTGGTTCCCAACATTTCGTTCTTCTATGTTGAAGCGTTCGTTTCCAGTAACAGTTTGAATTTTTAGGTTTCACTCTGTTTTCTCCTATATTGATAGATGTATTTGGAACTCTAAATCCAACACGGTTTGTGATAGCTTCTTGAAACTTGACACAATAAAGTAGTTTCACGTTCTATCTCTATGTTTTGTTTCCTCTTGCTGTAGCCCTAAGCAGTGACTGGCGAGAAACACTTTCATGGAAAGGGGTTGCCAAGCTTCCAAAAATTACGAATCTCTAGAAATCTCAGCAAATATTTTTCACCCAAACTGGATGATATTTTCAGGTAATGATCAGTACACTAAGGCGACTTGGTTTCCCAAATTTCGTTCTTCTATGTTGAAGCGTTCGTTTCCAGTAACAGTTTGAATTTTTAGGTTTCACTCTGTTTTCTCCTATATTGATAGATGTATTTGGAACTCTAAATCCAACACGGTTTGTGCTAGCTTCTTGAAACTTGACACAATAAAGTAGTTTCACGTTCTATCTCTATGTTTTGTTTCCTCTTGCTGTAGCCCTAAGAAGTGACTGGCGAGAAACACTTTCATGGAAAGGGGTTGCCAAGCTTCCAAAAATTACGAATCTCCAGAAATCTCAGCAAATACTTTTTCACCCAAACTGGATGATACTTTCAGGTAATGATCAGTACACTAAGGCGACTTGGTTCCCCACATTTCGTTCTTCTATGTTGAAGCGTTCGTTTCCAGTAACAGTTTGAATTTTTAGATTTCACTCTGTTTTCTCCTATATTGATAGATGTATTTGGAACTCTAAATCCAACACGGTTTGTGCTAGCTTCTTGAAACTTGACACAATAAAGTAGTTTCACGTTCTATCTCTATGTTTTGTTTCCTCTTGATGTAGCCCTAAGCAGTGACTGGCGAGAAACACTTTCATGGAAAGGGGTTGCCAAGCTTCCAAAAATTACGAATCTCCAGAAATCTCAGCAAATACTTTTTCACCCAAACTGGATGATACTTTCAGGTAATGATCAGTACACTAAGGCGACTTGGTTTCCCAAATTTCGTTCTTCTATGTTGAAGCGTTCGTTTCCAGTAACAGTTTGAATTTTTAAGTTTCACTCTGTTTACCCCTATATTGATAGATGTATTTGGAACTCTAAATCCAACACGGTTTATGCTAGCTTCTTGAAACTTGACACAGTACAGTAGTTTCACGTTCTATCTCTATGTATTGTTTCCTCTCGATGTAGCCCTAAGCAGTGACTGGCGAGAAACACTTTCATGGAAAGGGGTTGCCAAGCTTCCAAAAATTACGAATTTCTAGAAATCTCAGCAAATACTTTTTCACCCAAACTGGATGATACTTTCAGGTAATGATCAGTACACTAAGGCGACCTGGTTCCCAAAATTTCGTTCTTCTATGTTGAAGCATTCGTTTCCAGTAACAGTTTGAAATTTTAGGTTTCACTCTGTTTTCTCCTATATTGATAGATGTATTTGGAACTCTAAATCCAACACGGTTTGTGCTAGCTTCTTGAAACTTGACACAATAAAGTAGTTTCACGTTCTATCTCTATGTTTTGTTTCCTCTTGCTGTAGCCCTAAGCAGTGACTGGCGAGAAACACTTTCATGGAAAGGGGTTGCCAAGCTTCCAAAAATTACGAATCTCCAGAAATCTCAGCAAATATTTTTTCACCCAAACTGGATGATATTTTCAGGTAATGATCAGTACACTAAGGCGACTTGGTTCCCCACATGTCTTTCTTCTACGTTGAAGCGTTCGTTTCCAGTAACAGTTTGAATTTTTAGGTTTCACTCTGTTTTCTCCTATATTGATAGATGTATTTGGAACTCTAAATCCAACACGGTTTGTGCTAGCTTCTTGAAACTTGACACAATAAAGTAGTTTCACGTTCTATCTCTATGTTTTGTTTCCTCTTGATGTAGCCCTAAGCAGTGACTGGCGAGAAACACTTTCATGGAAAGGGGTTGCCAAGCTTCCAAAAATTACGAATCTCCAGAAATCTCAGCAAATACTTTTTCACCCAAACTGTATGATATTTTCAGGTAATAATCAGTACACTAAGGCGACTTGGTTCCCAAAATTTCGTTCTACTATGTTGAAGCATTCGTTTCCAGTAACAGTTTGAATTTTTAGGTTTCACTCTGTTTACTCCTATATTGATAGATGTATTTGGAACTCTAAATCCAACACGGTTTGTGCTAGCTTCTTGAAACTTGACACAATAAAGTAGTTTCACGTTCTATCTCTGTTTTGTTTCCTCTTGCTGTAGCCCTAAGCAGTGACTGGTGAGAAACACTTTCATGGAAAGGGGTTGCCAAGCTTCCAAAAATTACGAATCTCCAGAAATCTCAGCAAATATTTTTTCACCCAAACTGGATGATACTTTCAGGTAATGATCAGTACACTAAGGCGACTTGGTTCCCCACATTTCGTTCTTCTACGTTGAAGCGTTCGTTTCCAGTAACAGTTTGAATTTTTAGGTTTCACTCTGTTTTCTCCTATATTGATAGATGTATTTGGAACTCTAAATCCAACACGGTTTGTGCTAGCTTCTTGAAACTTGACACAATAAAGTAGTTTCACGTTCTATCTCTATGTTTTGTTTCCTCTTGCTGTAGCCCTAAGCAGTGACTGGCGAGAGACACTTTCATGGAAAGGGGTTGCCAAGCTTCCAAAAATTACGAATCTCCAGAAATCTCAGCAAATACTTTTTCACCCAAACTGGATGATACTTTCAGGTAATGATCAGTACACTAAGCCCACTTGCTTCAGCAAATTTCGTTCTTCTATGTTGAAGCGTTCGTTTCCAGTAACAGTTTGAATTTTTAGGTTTCACGCTGTTTACTCCTATATTGATAGATATATTTGGAACTCTAAATCCAACACGGTTTATGCTAGCTTCTTGAAACTTGACACAGTACAGTAGTTTCACGTTCTATCACTATGTATTGTTTCCTCTTGATGTAGCCCTAAGCAGTGACTGGCGAGAAACACTTTCATGGAAAGGGGTTGCAAAGCTTCCAAAAATTACGAATCTCCAGAAATCTCAGCAAATACTTTTTCACCCAAACTGGATGATACTTTCAGGTAATGATCAGTACACTAAGGCGACTTGGTTCCCCACATTTCGTTCTTCTATGTTGAAGCGTTCGTTTCCAGTAACAGTTTGAATTTTTAGGTTTCACTCTGTTTTCTCCTATATTGATAGATGTATTTGGAACTCTAAATCCAACACGGTTTGTGCTAGCTTCTTGAAACTTGACACAATAAAGTAGTTTCACATTCTATCTCTATGTTTTGTTTCCTCTTGCTGTAGCCCTAAGCAGTGACTGGCGAAAAACACTTTCATGGAAAGGTGTTGCCAAGCTTCCAAAAATTACGAATCTCCAGAAATCTCAGCAAATATTTTTTCACCCAAACTGGATGATACTTTCAGGTAATGATCAGTACACTAAGGCGACTTGGTTCCCCACATTTCGTTCTTCTACGTTGAAGCGTTCGTTTCCAGTAACAGTTTGAATTTTTAGGTTTCACTCTGTTTACTCCTATATTGATAGATGTATTTGGAACTCTAAATACAACACGGTTTGTGCTAGCTTCTTGAAACTTGACACAGTACAATAGTTTCACGTTCTCTCTCTATGTTTTGTTTCCTCTTGTTGTAGCCCTAAGCAGTGACTGGCGAGAAACACTTTCATGGAAAGGGGTTGCCAAGCTTCCAAAAATTACGAATCTCCAGAAATCTCAGCAAATACTTTTTCACCCTAACTGGATGATACTTTCTGGTAATGATCAGTACACTAAGCCGACTTGGTTCCCAAAATTTCGTTCTTCTATGTTGAAGCATTCGTTTCCAGTAACAGTTTGAATTTTTAGGTTTCACTCTGTTTTCTCCTATATTGATAGATGTATTTGGAACTCTAAATCCAACACGGTTTGTGCTAGCTTCTTGAAACTTGACACAATAAAGTAGTTTCACGTTCTATCTCTATGTTTAGCTTCCTCTTGCTGTAGCCCTAAGCAGTGACTGGCGAGAAACACTTTCATTGAAAGGGGTTGCCAAGCTTCCAAAAATTACGAATCTCCAGAAATCTCAGCAAATATTTTTTCACCCAAACTGGATGATACTTTCAGGTAATGATCAGTACACTAAGGCGACTTGGTTCCCAACATTTCGTTCTTCTATGTTGAAGCGTTCGTTTCCAGTAACAGTTTGAATTTTTAGGTTTCACTCTGTTTTCTCCTATATTGATAGATGTATTTGGAACTCTAAATCCAACACGGTTTGTGATAGCTTCTTGAAACTTGACACAATAAAGTAGTTTCACGTTCTATCTCTATGTTTTGTTTCCTTTGCTGTAGCCCTAAGCAGTGACTGGCGAGAAACACTTTCATGGAAAGGGGTTGCCAAGCTTCCAAAAATTACGAATCTCTAGAAATCTCAGCAAATATTTTTCACCCAAACTGGATGATATTTTCAGGTAATGATCAGTACACTAAGGCGACTTGGTTTCCCAAATTTCGTTCTTCTATGTTGAAGCGTTCGTTTCCAGTAACAGTTTGAATTTTTAAGTTTCACTCTGTTTACCCCTATATTGATAGATGCATTTGGAACTCTAAATCCAACACGGTTTATGCTAGCTTCTTGAAACTTGACACAGTACAGTAGTTTCACGTTCTATCTCTATGTATTGTTTCCTCTTGATGTAGCCCTAAGCAGTGACTGGCGAGAAACACTTTCATGGAAAGGGGTTGCCAAGCTTCCAAAAATTACGAATCTCCAGAAATCTCAGCAAATATTTTTCACCCAAACTGGATGATATTTTCAGGTAATGATCAGTACACTAAGGCGACTTGGTTCCCAAAATTTCGTTCTTCTATGTTGAAGTGTTCGTTTCCAGTAACAGTTTGAATTTTTAGGTTTCACTCTGTTTTCTCCTATATTGATAGATGTATTTGGAACTCTAAATCCAACACGGTTTGTGCTAGCTTCTTGAAACTTAACACAGTAAATTAGTTTCACCTTCAATCTCTATGTTTTGTTTCCTCTTGATGTAGCCCTAAGCTGTGACTGGCGAGAAACACTTTCATGGAAAGGGGTTGCCAAGCTTCCAAAAATTACGAATCTCCAGAAATCTCAGCAAATATTTTTTCAACCAAACTGGATGATACTTTAAGGTAATGATCAGTACACTAAGGCGACTTGGTTCCCCAAATTTCGTTCTTCTATGTTGAAGCATTCGTTTCCAGTAACAGTTTGAATTTTTAGGTTTTACTCTGTTTTCTCCTATATTGATAGATGTATTTGGAACTCTAATTCCAACACGGTTTCTGCTAGCTTCTTGAAACTTGACAAAATAAAGTAGTTTTACATTCTGTCTCTATGTTTTGTTTCCTCTTGCTGTAGCCCTAAGCAGTGACTGGCGAGAAACACTTTCATGGAAAGGGGTTGCCAAGCTTCCAAAAATTACGAATCTCCAGAAATCTCAGCAAATATTTTTTCACCCAAACTGGATGATATTTTCAGGTAATGATCAGTACACTAAGGCGACTTGGTTCCCCACATGTCTTTCTTCTACGTTGAAGCGTTCGTTTCCAGTAACAGTTTGAATTTTTAGGTTTCACTCTGTTTTCTCCTATATTGATAGATGTATTTGGAACTCTAAATCCAACACGGTTTGTGCTAGCTTCTTGAAACTTGACACAATAAAGTAGTTTCACGTTCTATCTCTATGTTTTGTTTCCTCTTGATGTAGCCCTAAGCAGTGACTGGCGAGAAACACTTTCATGGAAAGGGGTTGCCAAGCTTCCAAAAATTACGAATCTCCAGAAATCTCAGCAAATACTTTTTCACCCAAACTGTATGATATTTTCAGGTAATAATCAGTACACTAAGGCGACTTGGTTCCCAAAATTTCGTTCTTCTATGTTGAAGCATTCGTTTCCAGTAACAGTTTGAATTTTTAGGTTTCACTCTGTTTACTCCTATATTGATAGATGTATTTGGAACTCTAAATCCAACACGGTTTGTGCTAGCTTCTTGAAACTTGACACAATAAAGTAGTTTCACGTTCTATCTCTGTTTTGTTTCCTCTTGCTGTAGCCCTAAGCAGTGACTGGTGAGAAACACTTTCATGGAAAGGGGTTGCCAAGCTTCCAAAAATTACGAATCTCCAGAAATCTCAGCAAATATTTTTTCACCCAAACTGGATGATACTTTCAGGTAATGATCAGTACACTAAGGCGACTTGGTTCCCCACATTTCGTTCTTCTACGTTGAAGCGTTCGTTTCCAGTAACAGTTTGAATTTTTAGGTTTCACTCTGTTTTCTCCTATATTGATAGATGTATTTGGAACTCTAAATCCAACACGGTTTGTGCTAGCTTCTTGAAACTTGACACAATAAAGTAGTTTCACGTTCTATCTCTATGTTTTGTTTCCTCTTGCTGTAGCCCTAAGCAGTGACTGGCGAGAAACACTTTCATGGAAAGGGGTTGCCAAGCTTCCAAAAATTACGAATCTCCAGAAATCTCAGCAAATACTTTTTCACCCAAACTGGATGATACTTTCAGGTAATGATCAGTACACTAAGCCCACTTGCTTCAGCAAATTTCGTTCTTCTATGTTGAAGCGTTCGTTTCCAGTAACAGTTTGAATTTTTAGGTTTCACGCTGTTTACTCCTATATTGATAGATATATTTGGAACTCTAAATCCAACACGGTTTATGCTAGCTTCTTGAAACTTGACACAGTACAGTAGTTTCACGTTCTATCACTATGTATTGTTTCCTCTTGATGTAGCCCTAAGCAGTGACTGGCGAGAAACACTTTCATGGAAAGGGGTTGCAAAGCTTCCAAAAATTACGAATCTCCAGAAATCTCAGCAAATACTTTTTCACCCAAACTGGATGATACTTTCAGGTAATGATCAGTACACTAAGGCGACTTGGTTCCCCACATTTCGTTCTTCTATGTTGAAGCGTTCGTTTCCAGTAACAGTTTGAATTTTTAGGTTTCACTCTGTTTTCTCCTATATTGATAGATGTATTTGGAACTCTAAATCCAACACGGTTTGTGCTAGCTTCTTGAAACTTGACACAATAAAGTAGTTTCACGTTCTATCTCTATGTTTTGTTTCCTCTTGCTGTAGCCCTAAGCAGTGACTGGCGAGAAACTCTTTCATGGAAAGGGGTTGCCAAGCTTCCAAAAATTAAGAATCTCTAGAAATCTCAGCAAATACTTTTTCACCCAAACTGGATGATACTTTCAGGTAATGATCAGTACACTAAGGCGACCTGGTTCCCAAAATTTCGTTCTTCTATGTTGAAGCATTCGTTTCCAGTAACAGTTTGAATTTTTAGGTTTCACTCTGTTTTCTCCTATATTGATAGATGTATTTGGAACTCTAAATCCAACACGGTTTGTGCTAGCTTCTTGAAACTTGACACAATAAAGTAGTTTCACATTCTATCTCTATGTTTTGTTTCCTCTTGCTGTAGCCCTAAGCAGTGACTGGCGAAAAACACTTTCATGGAAAGGTGTTGCCAAGCTTCCAAAAATTACGAATCTCCAGAAATCTCAGCAAATATTTTTTCACCCAAACTGGATGATACTTTCAGGTAATGATCAGTACACTAAGGCGACTTGGTTCCCCACATTTCGTTCTTCTACGTTGAAGCGTTCGTTTCCAGTAACAGTTTGAATTTTTAGGTTTCACTCTGTTTACTCCTATATTGATAGATGTATTTGGAACTCTAAATACAACACGGTTTGTGCTAGCTTCTTGAAACTTGACACAGTACAATAGTTTCACGTTCTCTCTCTATGTTTTGTTTCCTCTTGTTGTAGCCCTAAGCAGTGACTGGCGAGAAACACTTTCATGGAAAGGGGTTGCCAAGCTTCCAAAAATTACGAATCTCCAGAAATCTCAGCAAATACTTTTTCACCCTAACTGGATGATACTTTCTGGTAATGATCAGTACACTAAGCCGACTTGGTTCCCAAAATTTCGTTCTTCTATGTTGAAGCATTCGTTTCCAGTAACAGTTTGAATTTTTAGGTTTCACTCTGTTTTCTCCTATATTGATAGATGTATTTGGAACTCTAAATCCAACACGGTTTGTGCTAGCTTCTTGAAACTTGACACAATAAAGTAGTTTCACGTTCTATCTCTATGTTTAGCTTCCTCTTGCTGTAGCCCTAAGCAGTGACTGGCGAGAAACACTTTCATTGAAAGGGGTTGCCAAGCTTCCAAAAATTACGAATCTCCAGAAATCTCAGCAAATATTTTTTCACCCAAACTGGATGATACTTTCAGGTAATGATCAGTACACTAAGGCGACTTGGTTCCCCACATGTCGTTATTCTACGTTGAAGCGTTCGTTTCCAGTAACAGTTTGAATTTTTAGGTTTCACTCTGTTTTCTCCTATATTGATAGATGTATTTGGAACTCTAAATCCAACACGGTTTGTGCTAGCTTCTTGAAACTTGACACAATAAAGTAGTTTCACGTTCTATCTCTATGTTTTGTTTCCTCTTGATGTAGCCCTAAGCAGTGACTGGCGAGAAACACTTTCATGGAAAGGGGTTGCCAAGCTTCCAAAAATTACGAATCTCCAGAAATCTCAGCAAATACTTTTTCACCCAAACTGGATGATATCTTCAGGTAATGATCTGTACACTAAGGCGACTTGGTTCCCAAAATTTCGTTCTTCTATGTTGAAGCATTCGTTTCCAGTAACAGTTTGAATTTTTAGGTTTCACTCTGTTTACTCCTATATTGATAGATGTATTTGGAACTCTAAATCCAACACGGTTTGTGCTAGCTTCTTGAAACTTGACACAATAAAGTAGTTTCACGTTCTATCTCTATGTTTTGTTTCCTCTTGCTGTAGCCCTAAGCAGTGACTGGCGAGAAACACTTTCATGGAAAGGGGTTGCCAAGCTTCCAAAAATTACGAAACTCCAGAAATCTCAGCAAATATTTTTTCACCCAAACTGGATGATACTTTCAGGTAATGATCAGTACACTAAGGCGACTTGGTTCCCAACATTTCGTTCTTCTATGTTGAAGCGTTCGTTTCCAGTAACAGTTTGAATTTTTAGGTTTCACTCTGTTTTCTCCTATATTGATAGATGTATTTGGAACTCTAAATCCAACACGGTTTGTGATAGCTTCTTGAAACTTGACACAATAAAGTAGTTTCACGTTCTATCTCTATGTTTTGTTTCCTCTTGCTGTAGCCCTAAGCAGTGACTGGCGAGAAACACTTTCATGGAAAGGGGTTGCCAAGCTTCCAAAAATTACGAATCTCTAGAAATCTCAGCAAATATTTTTCACCCAAACTGGATGATATTTTCAGGTAATGATCAGTACACTAAGGCGACTTGGTTTCCCAAATTTCGTTCTTCTATGTTGAAGCGTTCGTTTCCAGTAACAGTTTGAATTTTTAGGTTTCACTCTGTTTTCTCCTATATTGATAGATGTATTTGGAACTCTAAATCCAACACGGTTTGTGCTAGCTTCTTGAAACTTGACACAATAAAGTAGTTTCACGTTCTATCTCTATGTTTTGTTTCCTCTTGCTGTAGCCCTAAGAAGTGACTGGCGAGAAACACTTTCATGGAAAGGGGTTGCCAAGCTTCCAAAAATTACGAATCTCCAGAAATCTCAGCAAATACTTTTTCACCCAAACTGGATGATACTTTCAGGTAATGATCAGTACACTAAGGCGACTTGGTTCCCCACATTTCGTTCTTCTATGTTGAAGCGTTCGTTTCCAGTAACAGTTTGAATTTTTAGATTTCACTCTGTTTTCTCCTATATTGATAGATGTATTTGGAACTCTAAATCCAACACGGTTTGTGCTAGCTTCTTGAAACTTGACACAATAAAGTAGTTTCACGTTCTATCTCTATGTTTTGTTTCCTCTTGATGTAGCCCTAAGCAGTGACTGGCGAGAAACACTTTCATGGAAAGGGGTTGCCAAGCTTCCAAAAATTACGAATCTCCAGAAATCTCAGCAAATACTTTTTCACCCAAACTGGATGATACTTTCAGGTAATGATCAGTACACTAAGGCGACTTGGTTTCCCAAATTTCGTTCTTCTATGTTGAAGCGTTCGTTTCCAGTAACAGTTTGAATTTTTAAGTTTCACTCTGTTTACCCCTATATTGATAGATGTATTTGGAACTCTAAATCCAACACGGTTTATGCTAGCTTCTTGAAACTTGACACAGTACAGTAGTTTCACGTTCTATCTCTATGTATTGTTTCCTCTCGATGTAGCCCTAAGCAGTGACTGGCGAGAAACACTTTCATGGAAAGGGGTTGCCAAGCTTCCAAAAATTACGAATTTCTAGAAATCTCAGCAAATACTTTTTCACCCAAACTGGATGATACTTTCAGGTAATGATCAGTACACTAAGGCGACCTGGTTCCCAAAATTTCGTTCTTCTATGTTGAAGCATTCGTTTCCAGTAACAGTTTGAAATTTTAGGTTTCACTCTGTTTTCTCCTATATTGATAGATGTATTTGGAACTCTAAATCCAACACGGTTTGTGCTAGCTTCTTGAAACTTGACACAATAAAGTAGTTTCACGTTCTATCTCTATGTTTTGTTTCCTCTTGCTGTAGCCCTAAGCAGTGACTGGCGAGAAACACTTTCATGGAAAGGGGTTGCCAAGCTTCCAAAAATTACGAATCTCCAGAAATCTCAGCAAATATTTTTTCACCCAAACTGGATGATATTTTCAGGTAATGATCAGTACACTAAGGCGACTTGGTTCCCCACATGTCTTTCTTCTACGTTGAAGCGTTCGTTTCCAGTAACAGTTTGAATTTTTAGGTTTCACTCTGTTTTCTCCTATATTGATAGATGTATTTGGAACTCTAAATCCAACACGGTTTGTGCTAGCTTCTTGAAACTTGACACAATAAAGTAGTTTCACGTTCTATCTCTATGTTTTGTTTCCTCTTGATGTAGCCCTAAGCAGTGACTGGCGAGAAACACTTTCATGGAAAGGGGTTGCCAAGCTTCCAAAAATTACGAATCTCCAGAAATCTCAGCAAATACTTTTTCACCCAAACTGTATGATATTTTCAGGTAATAATCAGTACACTAAGGCGACTTGGTTCCCAAAATTTCGTTCTTCTATGTTGAAGCATTCGTTTCCAGTAACAGTTTGAATTTTTAGGTTTCACTCTGTTTACTCCTATATTGATAGATGTATTTGGAACTCTAAATCCAACACGGTTTGTGCTAGCTTCTTGAAACTTGACACAATAAAGTAGTTTCACGTTCTATCTCTGTTTTGTTTCCTCTTGCTGTAGCCCTAAGCAGTGACTGGTGAGAAACACTTTCATGGAAAGGGGTTGCCAAGCTTCCAAAAATTACGAATCTCCAGAAATCTCAGCAAATATTTTTTCACCCAAACTGGATGATACTTTCAGGTAATGATCAGTACACTAAGGCGACTTGGTTCCCCACATTTCGTTCTTCTACGTTGAAGCGTTCGTTTCCAGTAACAGTTTGAATTTTTAGGTTTCACTCTGTTTTCTCCTATATTGATAGATGTATTTGGAACTCTAAATCCAACACGGTTTGTGCTAGCTTCTTGAAACTTGACACAATAAAGTAGTTTCACGTTCTATCTCTATGTTTTGTTTCCTCTTGCTGTAGCCCTAAGCAGTGACTGGCGAGAGACACTTTCATGGAAAGGGGTTGCCAAGCTTCCAAAAATTACGAATCTCCAGAAATCTCAGCAAATACTTTTTCACCCAAACTGGATGATACTTTCAGGTAATGATCAGTACACTAAGCCCACTTGCTTCAGCAAATTTCGTTCTTCTATGTTGAAGCGTTCGTTTCCAGTAACAGTTTGAATTTTTAGGTTTCACGCTGTTTACTCCTATATTGATAGATATATTTGGAACTCTAAATCCAACACGGTTTATGCTAGCTTCTTGAAACTTGACACAGTACAGTAGTTTCACGTTCTATCACTATGTATTGTTTCCTCTTGATGTAGCCCTAAGCAGTGACTGGCGAGAAACACTTTCATGGAAAGGGGTTGCAAAGCTTCCAAAAATTACGAATCTCCAGAAATCTCAGCAAATACTTTTTCACCCAAACTGGATGATACTTTCAGGTAATGATCAGTACACTAAGGCGACTTGGTTCCCCACATTTCGTTCTTCTATGTTGAAGCGTTCGTTTCCAGTAACAGTTTGAATTTTTAGGTTTCACTCTGTTTTCTCCTATATTGATAGATGTATTTGGAACTCTAAATCCAACACGGTTTGTGCTAGCTTCTTGAAACTTGACACAATAAAGTAGTTTCACATTCTATCTCTATGTTTTGTTTCCTCTTGCTGTAGCCCTAAGCAGTGACTGGCGAAAAACACTTTCATGGAAAGGTGTTGCCAAGCTTCCAAAAATTACGAATCTCCAGAAATCTCAGCAAATATTTTTTCACCCAAACTGGATGATACTTTCAGGTAATGATCAGTACACTAAGGCGACTTGGTTCCCCACATTTCGTTCTTCTACGTTGAAGCGTTCGTTTCCAGTAACAGTTTGAATTTTTAGGTTTCACTCTGTTTACTCCTATATTGATAGATGTATTTGGAACTCTAAATACAACACGGTTTGTGCTAGCTTCTTGAAACTTGACACAGTACAATAGTTTCACGTTCTCTCTCTATGTTTTGTTTCCTCTTGTTGTAGCCCTAAGCAGTGACTGGCGAGAAACACTTTCATGGAAAGGGGTTGCCAAGCTTCCAAAAATTACGAATCTCCAGAAATCTCAGCAAATACTTTTTCACCCTAACTGGATGATACTTTCTGGTAATGATCAGTACACTAAGCCGACTTGGTTCCCAAAATTTCGTTCTTCTATGTTGAAGCATTCGTTTCCAGTAACAGTTTGAATTTTTAGGTTTCACTCTGTTTTCTCCTATATTGATAGATGTATTTGGAACTCTAAATCCAACACGGTTTGTGCTAGCTTCTTGAAACTTGACACAATAAAGTAGTTTCACGTTCTATCTCTATGTTTAGCTTCCTCTTGCTGTAGCCCTAAGCAGTGACTGGCGAGAAACACTTTCATTGAAAGGGGTTGCCAAGCTTCCAAAAATTACGAATCTCCAGAAATCTCAGCAAATATTTTTTCACCCAAACTGGATGATACTTTCAGGTAATGATCAGTACACTAAGGCGACTTGGTTCCCCACATGTCGTTATTCTACGTTGAAGCGTTCGTTTCCAGTAACAGTTTGAATTTTTAAGTTTCACTCTGTTTTCTCCTATATTGATAGATGTATTTGGAACTCTAAATCCAACACGGTTTGTGCTAGCTTCTTGAAACTTGACACAATAAAGTAGTTTCACGTTCTATCTCTATGTTTTGTTTCCTCTTGATGTAGCCCTAAGCAGTGACTGGCGAGAAACACTTTCATGGAAAGGGGTTGCCAAGCTTCCAAAAATTACGAATCTCCAGAAATCTCAGCAAATACTTTTTCACCCAAACTGGATGATATCTTCAGGTAATGATCTGTACACTAAGTCGACTTGGTTCCCAAAATTTCGTTCTTCTATGTTGAAGCATTCGTTTCCAGTAACAGTTTGAATTTTTAGGTTTCACTCTGTTTACTCCTATATTGATAGATGTATTTGGAACTCTAAATCCAACACGGTTTGTGCTAGCTTCTTGAAACTTGACACAATAAAGTAGTTTCACGTTCTATCTCTATGTTTTGTTTCCTCTTGCTGTAGCCCTAAGCAGTGACTGGCGAGAAACACTTTCATGGAAAGGGGTTGCCAAGCTTCCAAAAATTACGAAACTCCAGAAATCTCAGCAAATATTTTTTCACCCAAACTGGATGATACTTTCAGGTAATGATCAGTACACTAAGACGACTTGGTTCCCAACATTTCGTTCTTCTATGTTGAAGCGTTCGTTTCCAGTAACAGTTTGAATTTTTAGGTTTCACTCTGTTTTCTCCTATATTGATAGATGTATTTGGAACTCTAAATCCAACACGGTTTGTGATAGCTTCTTGAAACTTGACACAATAAAGTAGTTTCACGTTCTATCTCTATGTTTTGTTTCCTTTGCTGTAGCCCTAAGCAGTGACTGGCGAGAAACACTTTCATGGAAAGGGGTTGCCAAGCTTCCAAAAATTACGAATCTCTAGAAATCTCAGCAAATATTTTTCACCCAAACTGGATGATATTTTCAGGTAATGATCAGTACACTAAGGCGACTTGGTTTCCCAAATTTCGTTCTTCTATGTTGAAGCGTTCGTTTCCAGTAACAGTTTGAATTTTTAAGTTTCACTCTGTTTACCCCTATATTGATAGATGCATTTGGAACTCTAAATCCAACACGGTTTATGCTAGCTTCTTGAAACTTGACACAGTACAGTAGTTTCACGTTCTATCTCTATGTATTGTTTCCTCTTGATGTAGCCCTAAGCAGTGACTGGCGAGAAACACTTTCATGGAAAGGGGTTGCCAAGCTTCCAAAAATTACGAATCTCCAGAAATCTCAGCAAATATTTTTCACCCAAACTGGATGATATTTTCAGGTAATGATCAGTACACTAAGGCGACTTGGTTCCCAAAATTTCGTTCTTCTATGTTGAAGTGTTCGTTTCCAGTAACAGTTTGAATTTTTAGGTTTCACTCTGTTTTCTCCTATATTGATAGATGTATTTGGAACTCTAAATCCAACACGGTTTGTGCTAGCTTCTTGAAACTTAACACAGTAAATTAGTTTCACCTTCAATCTCTATGTTTTGTTTCCTCTTGATGTAGCCCTAAGCTGTGACTGGCGAGAAACACTTTCATGGAAAGGGGTTGCCAAGCTTCCAAAAATTACGAATCTCCAGAAATCTCAGCAAATATTTTTTCAACCAAACTGGATGATACTTTAAGGTAATGATCAGTACACTAAGGCGACTTGGTTCCCCAAATTTCGTTCTTCTATGTTGAAGCATTCGTTTCCAGTAACAGTTTGAATTTTTAGGTTTTACTCTGTTTTCTCCTATATTGATAGATGTATTTGGAACTCTAATTCCAACACGGTTTCTGCTAGCTTCTTGAAACTTGACAAAATAAAGTAGTTTTACATTCTGTCTCTATGTTTTGTTTCCTCTTGCTGTAGCCCTAAGCAGTGACTGGCGAGAAACACTTTCATGGAAAGGGGTTGCCAAGCTTCCAAAAATTACGAATCTCCAGAAATCTCAGCAAATATTTTTTCACCCAAACTGGATGATATTTTCAGGTAATGATCAGTACACTAAGGCGACTTGGTTCCCCACATGTCTTTCTTCTACGTTGAAGCGTTCGTTTCCAGTAACAGTTTGAATTTTTAGGTTTCACTCTGTTTTCTCCTATATTGATAGATGTATTTGGAACTCTAAATCCAACACGGTTTGTGCTAGCTTCTTGAAACTTGACACAATAAAGTAGTTTCACGTTCTATCTCTATGTTTTGTTTCCTCTTGATGTAGCCCTAAGCAGTGACTGGCGAGAAACACTTTCATGGAAAGGGGTTGCCAAGCTTCCAAAAATTACGAATCTCCAGAAATCTCAGCAAATACTTTTTCACCCAAACTGTATGATATTTTCAGGTAATAATCAGTACACTAAGGCGACTTGGTTCCCAAAATTTCGTTCTTCTATGTTGAAGCATTCGTTTCCAGTAACAGTTTGAATTTTTAGGTTTCACTCTGTTTACTCCTATATTGATAGATGTATTTGGAACTCTAAATCCAACACGGTTTGTGCTAGCTTCTTGAAACTTGACACAATAAAGTAGTTTCACGTTCTATCTCTGTTTTGTTTCCTCTTGCTGTAGCCCTAAGCAGTGACTGGTGAGAAACACTTTCATGGAAAGGGGTTGCCAAGCTTCCAAAAATTACGAATCTCCAGAAATCTCAGCAAATATTTTTTCACCCAAACTGGATGATACTTTCAGGTAATGATCAGTACACTAAGGCGACTTGGTTCCCCACATTTCGTTCTTCTACGTTGAAGCGTTCGTTTCCAGTAACAGTTTGAATTTTTAGGTTTCACTCTGTTTTCTCCTATATTGATAGATGTATTTGGAACTCTAAATCCAACACGGTTTGTGCTAGCTTCTTGAAACTTGACACAATAAAGTAGTTTCACGTTCTATCTCTATGTTTTGTTTCCTCTTGCTGTAGCCCTAAGCAGTGACTGGCGAGAAACACTTTCATGGAAAGGGGTTGCCAAGCTTCCAAAAATTACGAATCTCCAGAAATCTCAGCAAATACTTTTTCACCCAAACTGGATGATACTTTCAGGTAATGATCAGTACACTAAGCCCACTTGCTTCAGCAAATTTCGTTCTTCTATGTTGAAGCGTTCGTTTCCAGTAACAGTTTGAATTTTTAGGTTTCACGCTGTTTACTCCTATATTGATAGATATATTTGGAACTCTAAATCCAACACGGTTTATGCTAGCTTCTTGAAACTTGACACAGTACAGTAGTTTCACGTTCTATCACTATGTATTGTTTCCTCTTGATGTAGCCCTAAGCAGTGACTGGCGAGAAACACTTTCATGGAAAGGGGTTGCAAAGCTTCCAAAAATTACGAATCTCCAGAAATCTCAGCAAATACTTTTTCACCCAAACTGGATGATACTTTCAGGTAATGATCAGTACACTAAGGCGACTTGGTTCCCCACATTTCGTTCTTCTATGTTGAAGCGTTCGTTTCCAGTAACAGTTTGAATTTTTAGGTTTCACTCTGTTTTCTCCTATATTGATAGATGTATTTGGAACTCTAAATCCAACACGGTTTGTGCTAGCTTCTTGAAACTTGACACAATAAAGTAGTTTCACGTTCTATCTCTATGTTTTGTTTCCTCTTGCTGTAGCCCTAAGCAGTGACTGGCGAGAAACTCTTTCATGGAAAGGGGTTGCCAAGCTTCCAAAAATTAAGAATCTCTAGAAATCTCAGCAAATACTTTTTCACCCAAACTGGATGATACTTTCAGGTAATGATCAGTACACTAAGGCGACCTGGTTCCCAAAATTTCGTTCTTCTATGTTGAAGCATTCGTTTCCAGTAACAGTTTGAATTTTTAGGTTTCACTCTGTTTTCTCCTATATTGATAGATGTATTTGGAACTCTAAATCCAACACGGTTTGTGCTAGCTTCTTGAAACTTGACACAATAAAGTAGTTTCACATTCTATCTCTATGTTTTGTTTCCTCTTGCTGTAGCCCTAAGCAGTGACTGGCGAAAAACACTTTCATGGAAAGGTGTTGCCAAGCTTCCAAAAATTACGAATCTCCAGAAATCTCAGCAAATATTTTTTCACCCAAACTGGATGATACTTTCAGGTAATGATCAGTACACTAAGGTGACTTGGTTCCCCACATTTCGTTCTTCTACGTTGAAGCGTTCGTTTCCAGTAACAGTTTGAATTTTTAGGTTTCACTCTGTTTACTCCTATATTGATAGATGTATTTGGAACTCTAAATACAACACGGTTTGTGCTAGCTTCTTGAAACTTGACACAGTACAATAGTTTCACGTTCTCTCTCTATGTTTTGTTTCCTCTTGTTGTAGCCCTAAGCAGTGACTGGCGAGAAACACTTTCATGGAAAGGGGTTGCCAAGCTTCCAAAAATTACGAATCTCCAGAAATCTCAGCAAATACTTTTTCACCCTAACTGGATGATACTTTCTGGTAATGATCAGTACACTAAGCCGACTTGGTTCCCAAAATTTCGTTCTTCTATGTTGAAGCATTCGTTTCCAGTAACAGTTTGAATTTTTAGGTTTCACTCTGTTTTCTCCTATATTGATAGATGTATTTGGAACTCTAAATCCAACACGGTTTGTGCTAGCTTCTTGAAACTTGACACAATAAAGTAGTTTCACGTTCTATCTCTATGTTTAGCTTCCTCTTGCTGTAGCCCTAAGCAGTGACTGGCGAGAAACACTTTCATTGAAAGGGGTTGCCAAGCTTCCAAAAATTACGAATCTCCAGAAATCTCAGCAAATATTTTTTCACCCAAACTGGATGATACTTTCAGGTAATGATCAGTACACTAAGGCGACTTGGTTCCCCACATGTCGTTATTCTACGTTGAAGCGTTCGTTTCCAGTAACAGTTTGAATTTTTAGGTTTCACTCTGTTTTCTCCTATATTGATAGATGTATTTGGAACTCTAAATCCAACACGGTTTGTGCTAGCTTCTTGAAACTTGACACAATAAAGTAGTTTCACGTTCTATCTCTATGTTTTGTTTCCTCTTGATGTAGCCCTAAGCAGTGACTGGCGAGAAACACTTTCATGGAAAGGGGTTGCCAAGCTTCCAAAAATTACGAATCTCCAGAAATCTCAGCAAATACTTTTTCACCCAAACTGGATGATATCTTCAGGTAATGATCTGTACACTAAGGCGACTTGGTTCCCAAAATTTCGTTCTTCTATGTTGAAGCATTCGTTTCCAGTAACAGTTTGAATTTTTAGGTTTCACTCTGTTTACTCCTATATTGATAGATGTATTTGGAACTCTAAATCCAACACGGTTTGTGCTAGCTTCTTGAAACTTGACACAATAAAGTAGTTTCACGTTCTATCTCTATGTTTTGTTTCCTCTTGCTGTAGCCCTAAGCAGTGACTGGCGAGAAACACTTTCATGGAAAGGGGTTGCCAAGCTTCCAAAAATTACGAAACTCCAGAAATCTCAGCAAATATTTTTTCACCCAAACTGGATGATACTTTCAGGTAATGATCAGTACACTAAGGCGACTTGGTTCCCAACATTTCGTTCTTCTATGTTGAAGCGTTCGTTTCCAGTAACAGTTTGAATTTTTAGGTTTCACTCTGTTTTCTCCTATATTGATAGATGTATTTGGAACTCTAAATCCAACACGGTTTGTGATAGCTTCTTGAAACTTGACACAATAAAGTAGTTTCACGTTCTATCTCTATGTTTTGTTTCCTCTTGCTGTAGCCCTAAGCAGTGACTGGCGAGAAACACTTTCATGGAAAGGGGTTGCCAAGCTTCCAAAAATTACGAATCTCTAGAAATCTCAGCAAATATTTTTCACCCAAACTGGATGATATTTTCAGGTAATGATCAGTACACTAAGGCGACTTGGTTTCCCAAATTTCGTTCTTCTATGTTGAAGCGTTCGTTTCCAGTAACAGTTTGAATTTTTAAGTTTCACTCTGTTTACCCCTATATTGATAGATGCATTTGGAACTCTAAATCCAACACGGTTTATGCTAGCTTCTTGAAACTTGACACAGTACAGTAGTTTCACGTTCTATCTCTATGTATTGTTTCCTCTTGATGTAGCCCTAAGCAGTGACTGGCGAGAAACACTTTCATGGAAAGGGGTTGCCAAGCTTCCAAAAATTACGAATCTCCAGAAATCTCAGCAAATATTTTTCACCCAAACTGGATGATATTTTCAGGTAATGATCAGTACACTAAGGCGACTTGGTTCCCAAAATTTCGTTCTTCTATGTTGAAGTGTTCGTTTCCAGTAACAGTTTGAATTTTTAGGTTTCACTCTGTTTTCTCCTATATTGATAGATGTATTTGGAACTCTAAATCCAACACGGTTTGTGCTAGCTTCTTGAAACTTAACACAGTAAATTAGTTTCACCTTCAATCTCTATGTTTTGTTTCCTCTTGATGTAGCCCTAAGCTGTGACTGGCGAGAAACACTTTCATGGAAAGGGGTTGCCAAGCTTCCAAAAATTACGAATCTCCAGAAATCTCAGCAAATATTTTTTCAACCAAACTGGATGATACTTTAAGGTAATGATCAGTACACTAAGGCGACTTGGTTCCCCAAATTTCGTTCTTCTATGTTGAAGCATTCGTTTCCAGTAACAGTTTGAATTTTTAGGTTTTACTCTGTTTTCTCCTATATTGATAGATGTATTTGGAACTCTAATTCCAACACGGTTTCTGCTAGCTTCTTGAAACTTGACAAAATAAAGTAGTTTTACATTCTGTCTCTATGTTTTGTTTCCTCTTGATGTAGCCCTAAGCAGTGACTGGCAAGAAACACTTTCATGGAAAGGGGTTGCCAAGCTTCCAAAAATTACGAATCTCCAGAAATCTCAGCAAATACTTTTTCACCCAAACTGGATGATACTTTCAGGTAATGATCAGTACACTAAGGCGACTTGGTTCCCAAAATTTCGTTCTTCTATGTTGAAGCATTCGTTTCCAGTAACAGTTTGAATTTTTAGGTTTCACTCGGTTTTCTCCTATATTGATAGATGTATTTGGAACTCTAAATCCAACACGGTTTGTGCTAGCTTCTTGAAACTTGACACAATAAAGTAGTTTCACGTTCTATCTCTATGTTTTGTTTCCTCTTGCTGTAGCCCTAAGAAGTGACTGGCGAGAAACACTTTCATGGAAAGGGGTTGCCAAGCTTCCAAAAATTACGAATCTCCAGAAATCTCAGCAAATACTTTTTCACCCAAACTGGATGATACTTTCAGGTAATGATCAGTACACTAAGGCGACTTGGTTCCCCACATTTCGTTCTTCTACGTTGAAGCGTTCGTTTCCAGTAACAGTTTGAATTTTTAGGTTTCACTCTGTTTTCTCCTATATTGATAGATGTATTTGGAACTCTAAATCCAACACGGTTTGTGCTAGCTTCTTGAAACTTGACACAATAAAGTAGTTTCACGTTCTATCTCTATGTTTTGTTTCCTCTTGATGTAGCCCTAAGCAGTGACTGGCGAGAAACACTTTCATGGAAAGGGGTTGCCAAGCTTCCAAAAATTACGAATCTCTAGAAATCTCAGCAAATACTTTTTCACCCAAACTGGATGATACTTTCAGGTAATGATCAGTACACTAAGGCGACTTGGTTTCCCAAATTTCGTTCTTCTATGTTGAAGCGTTCGTTTCCAGTAACAGTTTGAATTTTTAAGTTTCACTCTGTTTACCCCTATATTGATAGATGTATTTGGAACTCTAAATCCAACACGGTTTATGCTAGCTTCTTGAAACTTGACACAGTACAGTAGTTTCACGTTCTATCTCTATGTATTGTTTCCTCTCGATGTAGCCCTAAGCAGTGACTGGCGAGAAACACTTTCATGGAAAGGGGTTGCCAAGCTTCCAAAAATTACGAATTTCTAGAAATCTCAGCAAATACTTTTTCACCCAAACTGGATGATACTTTCAGGTAATGATCAGTACACTAAGGCGACCTGGTTCCCAAAATTTCGTTCTTCTATGTTGAAGCATTCGTTTCCAGTAACAGTTTGAAATTTTAGGTTTCACTCTGTTTTCTCCTATATTGATAGATGTATTTGGAACTCTAAATCCAACACGGTTTGTGCTAGCTTCTTGAAACTTGACACAATAAAGTAGTTTCACGTTCTATCTCTATGTTTTGTTTCCTCTTGCTGTAGCCCTAAGCAGTGACTGGCGAGAAACACTTTCATGGAAAGGGGTTGCCAAGCTTCCAAAAATTACGAATCTCCAGAAACCTCAGCAAATATTTTTTCACCCAAACTGGATGATATTTTCAGGTAATGATCAGTACACTAAGGCGACTTGGTTCCCCACATGTCTTTCTTCTACGTTGAAGCGTTCATTTCCAGTAACAGTTTGAATTTTTAGGTTTCACTCTGTTTTCTCCTATATTGATAGATGTATTTGGAACTCTAAATCCAACACGGTTTGTGCTAGCTTCTTGATACTTGACACAATAAAGTAGTTTCACGTTCTATCTCTATGTTTTGTTTCCTCTTGATGTAGCCCTAAGCAGTGACTGGCGAGAAACACTTTCATGGAAAGGGGTTGCCAAGCTTCCAAAAATTACGAATCTCCAGAAATCTCAGCAAATACTTTTTCACCCAAACTGGATGATATTTTCAGGTAATAATCAGTACACTAAGGCGACTTGGTTCCCAAAATTTCGTTCTTCTATGTTGAAGCATTCGTTTCCAGTAACAGTTTGAATTTTTAGGTTTCACTCTGTTTACTCCTATATTGATAGATGTATTTGGAACTCTAAATCCAACACGGTTTGTGCTAGCTTCTTGAAACTTGACACAATAAAGTAGTTTCACGTTCTATCTCTGTTTTGTTTCCTCTTGCTGTAGCCCTAAGCAGTGACTGGTGAGAAACACTTTCATGGAAAGGGGTTGCCAAGCTTCCAAAAATTACGAATCTCCAGAAATCTCAGCAAATATTTTTTCACCCAAACTGGATGATACTTTCAGGTAATGATCAGTACACTAAGGCGACTTGGTTCCCCACATTTCGTTCTTCTACGTTGAAGCGTTCGTTTCCAGTAACAGTTTGAAGTTTTAGGTTTCACTCTGTTTTCTCCTATATTGATAGATGTATTTGGAACTCTAAATCCAACACGGTTTGTGCTAGCTTCTTGAAACTTGACACAATAAAGTAGTTTCACGTTCTATCTCTATGTTTTGTTTCCTCTTGCTGTAGCCCTAAGCAGTGACTGGCGAGAAACACTTTCATGGAAAGGGGTTGCCAAGCTTCCAAAAATTACGAATCTCCAGAAATCTCAGCAAATACTTTTTCACCCAAACTGGATGATACTTTCAGGTAATGATCAGTACACTAAGCCCACTTGCTTCAGCAAATTTCGTTCTTCTATGTTGAAGCGTTCGTTTCCAGTAACAGTTTGAATTTTTAGGTTTCACGCTGTTTACTCCTATATTGATAGATATATTTGGAACTCTAAATCCAACACGGTTTATGCTAGCTTCTTGAAACTTGACACAGTACAGTAGTTTCACGTTCTATCACTATGTATTGTTTCCTCTTGATGTAGCCCTAAGCAGTGACTGGCAAGAAACACTTTCATGGAAAGGGGTTGCAAAGCTTCCAAAAATTACGAATCTCCAGAAATCTCAGCAAATACTTTTTCACCCAAACTGGATGATACTTTCAGGTAATGATCAGTACACTAAGGCGACTTGGTTCCCCACATTTCGTTCTTCTATGTTGAAGCGTTCGTTTCCAGTAACAGTTTGAATTTTTAGGTTTCACTCTGTTTTCTCCTATATTGATAGATGTATTTGGAACTCTAAATCCAACACGGTTTGTGCTAGCTTCTTGAAACTTGACACAATAAAGTAGTTTCACGTTCTATCTCTATGTTTTGTTTCCTCTTGCTGTAGCCCTAAGCAGTGACTGGCGAGAAACTCTTTCATGGAAAGGGGTTGCCAAGCTTCCAAAAATTAAGAATCTCTAGAAATCTCAGCAAATACTTTTTCACCCAAACTGGATGATACTTTCAGGTAATGATCAGTACACTAAGGCGACCTGGTTCCCAAAATTTCGTTCTTCTATGTTGAAGCATTCGTTTCCAGTAACAGTTTGAATTTTTAGGTTTCACTCTGTTTTCTCCTATATTGATAGATGTATTTGGAACTCTAAATCCAACACGGTTTGTGCTAGCTTCTTGAAACTTGACACAATAAAGTAGTTTCACATTCTATCTCTATGTTTTGTTTCCTCTTGCTGTAGCCCTAAGCAGTGACTGGCGAAAAACACTTTCATGGAAAGGTGTTGCCAAGCTTCCAAAAATTACGAATCTCCAGAAATCTCAGCAAATATTTTTTCACCCAAACTGGATGATACTTTCAGGTAATGATCAGTACACTAAGGCGACTTGGTTCCCCACATTTCGTTCTTCTACGTTGAAGCGTTCGTTTCCAGTAACAGTTTGAATTTTTAGGTTTCACTCTGTTTACTCCTATATTGATAGATGTATTTGGAACTCTAAATCCAACACGGTTTGTGCTAGCTTCTTGAAACTTGACACAGTACAGTAGTTTCACGTTCTCTCTCTATATTTTGTTTCCTCTTGTTGTAGCCCTAAGCAGTGACTGGCGAGAAACACTTTCATGGAAAGGGGTTGCCAAGCTTCCAAAAATTACGAATCTCCAGAAATCTCAGCAAATACTTTTTCACCCTAACTGGATGATACTTTCTGGTAATGATCAGTACACTAAGCCGACTTGGTTCCCAAAATTTCGTTCTTCTATGTTGAAGCATTCGTTTCCAGTAACAGTTTGAATTTTTAGGTTTCACTCTGTTTTCTCCTATATTGATAGATGTATTTGGAACTCTAAATCCAACACGGTTTGTGCTAGCTTCTTGAAACTTGACACAATAAAGTAGTTTCACGTTCTATCTCTATGTTTAGCTTCCTCTTGCTGTAGCCCTAAGCAGTGACTGGCGAGAAACACTTTCATTGAAAGGGGTTGCCAAGCTTCCAAAAATTACGAATCTCCAGAAATCTCAGCAAATATTTTTTCACCCAAACTGGATGATACTTTCAGGTAATGATCAGTACACTAAGGCGACTTGGTTCCCCACATGTCGTTATTCTACGTTGAAGCGTTCGTTTCCAGTAACAGTTTGAATTTTTAGGTTTCACTCTGTTTTCTCCTATATTGATAGATGTATTTGGAACTCTAAATCCAACACGGTTTGTGCTAGCTTCTTGAAACTTGACACAATAAAGTAGTTTCACGTTCTATCTCTATGTTTTGTTTCCTCTTGATGTAGCCCTAAGCAGTGACTGGCGAGAAACACTTTCATGGAAAGGGGTTGCCAAGCTTCCAAAAATTACGAATCTCCAGAAATCTCAGCAAATACTTTTTCACCCAAACTGGATGATATCTTCAGGTAATGATCTGTACACTAAGGCGACTTGGTTCCCAAAATTTCGTTCTTCTATGTTGAAGCATTCGTTTCCAGTAACAGTTTGAATTTTTAGGTTTCACTCTGTTTACTCCTATATTGATAGATGTATTTGGAACTCTAAATCCAACACGGTTTGTGCTAGCTTCTTGAAACTTGACACAATAAAGTAGTTTCACGTTCTATCTCTATGTTTTGTTTCCTCTTGCTGTAGCCCTAAGCAGTGACTGGCGAGAAACACTTTCATGGAAAGGGGTTGCCAAGCTTCCAAAAATTACGAAACTCCAGAAATCTCAGCAAATATTTTTTCACCCAAACTGGATGATACTTTCAGGTAATGATCAGTACACTAAGGCGACTTGGTTCCCCACATTTCGTTCTTCTATGTTGAAGCGTTCGTTTCTAGTAACAGTTTGAATTTTTAGGTTTCACTCTGTTTTCTCCTATATTGATAGATGTATTTGGAACTCTAAATCCAACACGGTTTGTGATAGCTTCTTGAAACTTGACACAATAAAGTAGTTTCACGTTCTATCTCTATGTTTTGTTTCCTCTTGCTGTAGCCCTAAGCAGTGACTGGCGAGAAACACTTTCATGGAAAGGGGTTGCCAAGCTTCCAAAAATTACGAATCTCTAGAAATCTCAGCAAATACTTTTTCACCCAAACTGGATGATACTTTCAGGTAATGATCAGTACACTAAGGCGACTTGGTTCCCAAAATTTCGTTCTTCTATGTTGAAGCATTCGTTTCCAGTAACAGTTTGAATTTTTAGGTTTCACTCTGTTTTCTCCTATATTGATAGATGTATTTGGAAATCTAAATCCAACACGGTTTGTGCTAGCTTCTTGAAACTTGACACAATAAAGTAGTTTCACGTTCTATCTCTATGTTTTGTTTCCTCTTGCTGTAGCCCTAAGAAGTGACTGGCGAGAAACACTTTCATGGAAAGGGGTTGCCAAGCTTCCAAAAATTACGAATCTCCAGAAATCTCAGCAAATACTTTTTCACCCAAACTGGATGATATCTTCAGGTAATGATCTGTACACTAAGGCGACTTGGTTCCCAAAATTTCGTTCTTCTATGTTGAAGCATTCGTTTCCAGTAACAGTTTGAATTTTTAGGTTTCACTCTGTTTACTCCTATATTGATAGATGTATTTGGAACTCTAAATCCAACACGGTTTGTGCTAGCTTCTTGAAACTTGACACAATAAAGTAGTTTCACGTTCTATCTCTATGTTTTGTTTCCTCTTGCTGTAGCCCTAAGCAGTGACTGGCGAGAAACACTTTCATGGAAAGGGGTTGCCAAGCTTCCAAAAATTACGAATCTCCAGAAATCTCAGCAAATATTTTTTCACCCAAACTGGATGATACTTTCAGGTAATGATCAGTACACTAAGGCGACTTGGTTCCCAACATTTCGTTCTTCTATGTTGAAGCGTTCGTTTCCAGTAACAGTTTGAATTTTTAGGTTTCACTCTGTTTTCTCCTATATTGATAGATGTATTTGGAACTCTAAATCCAACACGGTTTGTGCTAGCTTCTTGAAACTTGACACAATAAAGTAGTTTCACGTTCTATCTCTATGTTTTGTTTCCTCTTGCTGTAGCCCTAAACAGTGACTGGCGAGAAACACTTTCATGGAAAGGGGTTGCCAAGCTTCCAAAAATTACGAATCTCCAGAAATCTCAGCAAATACTTTTTCACCCAAACTGGATGATACTTTCAGGTAATGATCAGTACACTAAGCCCACTTGCTTCAGCAAATTTCGTTCTTCTATGTTGAAGCGTTCGTTTCCAGTAACAGTTTGAATTTTTAGGTTTCACTCTGTTTTCTCCTATATTGATAGATGTATTTGGAACTCTAAATCCAACACGGTTTGTGCTAGCTTCTTGAAACTTGACACAATAAAGTAGTTTCACGTTCTATCTCTATGTTTTGTTTCCTCTTGATGTAGCCCTAAGCAGTGACTGGCGAGAAACACTTTCATGGAAAGGGGTTGCCAAGCTTCCAAAAATTACGAATCTCCAGAAATCTCAGCAAATACTTTTTCACCCAAACTGGATGATACTTTCAGGTAATGATCAGTACACTAAGCCCACTTGCTTCAGCAAATTTCGTTCTTCTATGTTGAAGCGTTCGTTTCCAGTAACAGTTTGAATTTTTAGGTTTCACGCTGTTTACTCCTATATTGATAGATGTATTTGGAACTCTAAATCCAACACGGTTTGTGCTAGCTTCTTGAAGCTTGACACAATAAAGTAGTTTCACGTTCTATCTCTATGTTTTGTTTCCTCTTGCTGTAGCCCTAAGCAGTGACTGGCGAGAAACACTTTCATGGAAAGGGGTTGCCAAGCTTCCAAAAATTACGAATCTCCAGAAATCTCAGCAAATACTTTTTCACCCAAACTGGATGATACTTTCAGGTAATGATCAGTACACTAAGGCGACTTGGTTTCCCAAATTTCGTTCTTCTATGTTGAAGCATTCGTTTCCAGTAACAGTTTGAATTTTTAGGTTTCACTCTGTTTTCTCCTATATTGATAGATGTATTTGGAACTCTAAATCCAACACGGTTTGTGCTAGCTTCTTGAAACTTGACACAATAAAGTAGTTTCACGTTCTATCTCTATGTTTTGTTTCCTCTTGCTGTAGCCCTAAGAAGTGACTGGCGAGAAACACTTTCATGGAAAGGGGTTGCCAAGCTTCCAAAAATTAAGAATCTCCAGAAATCTCAGCAAATACTTTTTCACCCAAACTCGATGATACTTTCAGGTAATGATCAGTAGACTAAGGCGACTTGGTTTCCCAAATTTCGTTCTTCTATGTTGAAGCGTTCGTTTCCAGTAACAGTTTGAATTTTTAGGTTTCACTCTGTTTACTCCTATATTGATAGATGTATTTGGAACTCTAAATCCAACACGGTTTATGCTAGCTTCTTGAAACTTGACACAGTACAGTAGTTTCACGTTCTATCACTATGTATTGTTTCCTCTTGATGTAGCCCTAAGCAGTGACTGGCGAGAAACACTTTCATGGAAAGGGGTTGCAAAGCTTCCAAAAATTACGAATCTCCAGAAATCTCAGCAAATACTTTTTCACCCAAACTGGATGATACTTTCAGGTAATGATCAGTACACTAAGGCGACTTGGTTCCCCACATTTCGTTCTTCTATGTTGAAGCGTTCGTTTCCAGTAACAGTTTGAATTTTTAGGTTTCACTCTGTTTTCTCCTATATTGATAGATGTATTTGGAACTCTAAATCCAACACGGTTTGTGCTAGCTTCTTGAAACTTGACACAATAAAGTAGTTTCACGTTCTATCTCTATGTTTTGTTTCCTCTTGCTGTAGCCCTAAGCAGTGACTGGCGAGAAACTCTTTCATGGAAAGGGGTTGCCAAGCTTCCAAAAATTAAGAATCTCTAGAAATCTCAGCAAATACTTTTTCACCCAAACTGGATGATACTTTCAGGTAATGATCAGTACACTAAGGCGACCTGGTTCCCAAAATTTCGTTCTTCTATGTTGAAGCATTCGTTTCCAGTAACAGTTTGAATTTTTAGGTTTCACTCTGTTTTCTCCTATATTGATAGATGTATTTGGAACTCTAAATCCAACACGGTTTGTGCTAGCTTCTTGAAACTTGACACAATAAAGTAGTTTCACATTCTATCTCTATGTTTTGTTTCCTCTTGCTGTAGCCCTAAGCAGTGACTGGCGAAAAACACTTTCATGGAAAGGTGTTGCCAAGCTTCCAAAAATTACGAATCTCCAGAAATCTCAGCAAATATTTTTTCACCCAAACTGGATGATACTTTCAGGTAATGATCAGTACACTAAGGCGACTTGGTTCCCCACATTTCGTTCTTCTACGTTGAAGCGTTCGTTTCCAGTAACAGTTTGAATTTTTAGGTTTCACTCTGTTTACTCCTATATTGATAGATGTATTTGGAACTCTAAATCCAACACGGTTTGTGCTAGCTTCTTGAAACTTGACACAGTACAGTAGTTTCACGTTCTCTCTCTATATTTTGTTTCCTCTTGTTGTAGCCCTAAGCAGTGACTGGCGAGAAACACTTTCATGGAAAGGGGTTGCCAAGCTTCCAAAAATTACGAATCTCCAGAAATCTCAGCAAATACTTTTTCACCCTAACTGGATGATACTTTCTGGTAATGATCAGTACACTAAGCCGACTTGGTTCCCAAAATTTCGTTCTTCTATGTTGAAGCATTCGTTTCCAGTAACAGTTTGAATTTTTAGGTTTCACTCTGTTTTCTCCTATATTGATAGATGTATTTGGAACTCTAAATCCAACACGGTTTGTGCTAGCTTCTTGAAACTTGACACAATAAAGTAGTTTCACGTTCTATCTCTATGTTTAGCTTCCTCTTGCTGTAGCCCTAAGCAGTGACTGGCGAGAAACACTTTCATTGAAAGGGGTTGCCAAGCTTCCAAAAATTACGAATCTCCAGAAATCTCAGCAAATATTTTTTCACCCAAACTGGATGATACTTTCAGGTAATGATCAGTACACTAAGGCGACTTGGTTCCCCACATGTCGTTATTCTACGTTGAAGCGTTCGTTTCCAGTAACAGTTTGAATTTTTAGGTTTCACTCTGTTTTCTCCTATATTGATAGATGTATTTGGAACTCTAAATCCAACACGGTTTGTGCTAGCTTCTTGAAACTTGACACAATAAAGTAGTTTCACGTTCTATCTCTATGTTTTGTTTCCTCTTGATGTAGCCCTAAGCAGTGACTGGCGAGAAACACTTTCATGGAAAGGGGTTGCCAAGCTTCCAAAAATTACGAATCTCCAGAAATCTCAGCAAATACTTTTTCACCCAAACTGGATGATATCTTCAGGTAATGATCTGTACACTAAGGCGACTTGGTTCCCAAAATTTCGTTCTTCTATGTTGAAGCATTCGTTTCCAGTAACAGTTTGAATTTTTAGGTTTCACTCTGTTTACTCCTATATTGATAGATGTATTTGGAACTCTAAATCCAACACGGTTTGTGCTAGCTTCTTGAAACTTGACACAATAAAGTAGTTTCACGTTCTATCTCTATGTTTTGTTTCCTCTTGCTGTAGCCCTAAGCAGTGACTGGCGAGAAACACTTTCATGGAAAGGGGTTGCCAAGCTTCCAAAAATTACGAAACTCCAGAAATCTCAGCAAATATTTTTTCACCCAAACTGGATGATACTTTCAGGTAATGATCAGTACACTAAGGCGACTTGGTTCCCCACATTTCGTTCTTCTATGTTGAAGCGTTCGTTTCTAGTAACAGTTTGAATTTTTAGGTTTCACTCTGTTTTCTCCTATATTGATAGATGTATTTGGAACTCTAAATCCAACACGGTTTGTGATAGCTTCTTGAAACTTGACACAATAAAGTAGTTTCACGTTCTATCTCTATGTTTTGTTTCCTCTTGCTGTAGCCCTAAGCAGTGACTGGCGAGAAACACTTTCATGGAAAGCGGTTGCAAGCTTCCAAAAATTACGAATCTCCAGAAATCTCAGCAAATACTTTTTCACCCAAACTGGATGATACTTTCAGGTAATGATCAGTACACTAAGGCGACTTGGTTCCCAAAATTTCGTTCTTCTATGTTGAAGCATTCGTTTCCAGTAACAGTTTGAATTTTTAGGTTTCACTCTGTTTTCTCCTATATTGATAGATGTATTTGGAAATCTAAATCCAACACGGTTTGTGCTAGCTTCTTGAAACTTGACACAATAAAGTAGTTTCACGTTCTATCTCTATGTTTTGTTTCCTCTTGCTGTAGCCCTAAGAAGTGACTGGCGAGAAACACTTTCATGGAAAGGGGTTGCCAAGCTTCCAAAAATTACGAATCTCCAGAAATCTCAGCAAATATTTTTTCACCCAAACTGGATGATACTTTCAGGTAATGATCAGTACACTAAGGCGACTTGGTTCCCCACATTTCGTTCTTCTACGTTAAAGCGTTCGTTTCCAGTAACAGTTTGAATTTTTAGGTTTCACTCTGTTTTCTCCTATATTGATAGATGTATTTGGAACTCTAAATCCAACACGGTTTGTGCTAGCTTCTTGAAACTTGACACAATAAAGTAGTTTCACGTTCTATCTCTATGTTTTGTTTCCTCTTGCTGTAGCCCTAAGAAGTGACTGGCGAGAAACACTTTCATGGAAAGGGGTTGCCAAGCTTCCAAAAATTACGAATCTCCAGAAATCTCAGCAAATACTTTTTCACCCAAACTGGATGATACTTTCAGGTAATGATCAGTACACTAAGGCGACTTGGTTCCCCACATTTCGTTCTTCTACGTTAAAGCGTTCGTTTCCAGTAACAGTTTGAATTTTTAGGTTTCTCTCTGTTTTCTCCTATATTGATAGATGTATTTGGAACTCTAAATCCAACACGGTTTGTGCTAGCTTCTTGAAACTTGACACAATAAAGTAGTTTCACGTTCTATCTCTATGTTTTGTTTCCTCTTGCTGTAGCCCTAAGAAGTGACTGGCGAGAAACACTTTCATGGAAAGGGGTTGCCAAGCTTCCAAAAATTACGAATCTCCAGAAATCTCAGCAAATACTTTTTCACCCAAACTGGATGATACTTTCAGGTAATGATCAGTACACTAAGGCGACTTGGTTCCCCACATTTCGTTCTTCTACGTTAAAGCGTTCGTTTCCAGTAACAGTTTGAATTTTTAGGTTTCACTCTGTTTTCTCCTATATTGATAGATGTATTTGGAACTCTAAATCCAACACGGTTTGTGCTAGCTTCTTGAAACTTGACACAATAAAGTAGTTTCACGTTCTATCTCTATGTTTTGTTTCCTCTTGATGTAGCCCTAAGCAGTGACTGGCGAGAAACACTTTCATGGAAAGGGGTTGCAAGCTTCCAAAAATTACGAATCTCCAGAAATCTCAGCAAATACTTTTTCACCCAAACTGGATGATACTTTCAGGTAATGATCAGTACACTAAGGCGACTTGGTTTCCCAAATTTCGTTCTTCTATGTTGAAGCGTTCGTTTCCAGTAACAGTTTGAATTTTTAGGTTTCACTCTGTTTACTCCTATATTGATAGATGTATTTGGAACTCTAAATCCAACACGGTTTGTGCTAGCTTCTTGAAACTTGACACAATAAAGTAGTTTCACGTTCTCTCTCTATGTTTTGTTTCCTCTTGATGTAGCCCTAAGCAGTGACTGGCGAGAAACACTTTCATGGAAAGGGGTTGCCAAGCTTCCAAAAATTACGAATCTCCAGAAATCTCAGCAAATACTTTTTCACCCAAACTGGATGATACTTTCAGGTAATGATCAGTACACTAAGGCGACTTGGTTTCCCAAATTTCGTTCTTCTATGTTGAAGCGTTCGTTTCCAGTAACAGTTTGAATTTTTAGGTTTCACTCTTTTTACTCCTATATTGATAGATGTATTTGGAACTCTAAATCCAACACGGTTTGTGCTAGCTTCTTGAAACTTGACACAGTAAATTAGTTTCACCTTCTATCTCTATGTTTTGTTTCCTCTTGCTGTAGCCCTAAGCAGTGACTGGCGAGAAACACTTTCATGGAAAGGGGTTGCCAAGCTTCCAAAAATTACGAATCTCCAGAAATCTCAGCAAATACTTTTTCACCCAAACTGGATGATACTTTCAGGTAATGATCAGTACACTAAGCCGACTTGGTTCCCCAAATTTTGTTCTTCTATGTTGAAGCATTCGTTTCCAGTAACAGTTTGAATTTTTAGGTTTCACTCTGTTTTCTCCTATATTGATAGATGTATTTGGAACTCTAATACCAACACGGTTTCTGCTAGCTTCTTGAAACTTGACAAAATAAAGTAGTTTTACATTCTGTCTCTATGTTTTGTTTCCTCTTGCTGTAGCCCTAAGCAGTGACTGGCGAGAAACACTTTCATGGAAAGGGGTTGCCAAGCTTCCAAAAATTACGAATCTCCAGAAATCTCAGCAAATATTTTTTCACCCAAACTGGATGATACTTTCAGGCAATGATCAGTACACTAAGGCGACTTGGTTCCCCACATTTCGTTCTTCTATGTTGAAGCATTCGTTTCCAGTAACAGTTTGAATTTTTAGGTTTCACTCTGTTTTCTCCTATATTGATAGATGTATTTGGAACTCTAATTCCAACACGGTTTCTGCTAGCTTCTTGAAACTTGACAAAATAAAGTAGTTTTACATTCTGTCTCTATGTTTTGTTTCCTCTTGATATAGCCCTAAGCAGTGACTGGCGAGAAACACTTTCATGGAAAGGGGTTGCCAAGCTTCCAAAAATTACGAATCTCCAGAAATCTCAGCAAATACTTTTTCACCCAAACTGGATGATACTTTCAGGTAATGATCAGTACACTAAGGCGACTTGGTTCCCAAAATTTCGTTCTTCTATGTTGAAGCGTTCGTTTCCAGTAACAGTTTGAATTTTTAGGTTTCACTCTGTTTTCTCCTATATTGATAGATGTATTTGGAAATCTAAATCCAACACGGTTTGTGCTAGCTTCTTGAAACTTGACACAATAAAGTAGTTTCATGTTCTATCTCTATGTTTTGTTTCCTCTTGCTGTAGCCCTAAGAAGTGACTGGCGAGAAACACTTTCATGGAAAGGGGTTGCCAAGCTTCCAAAAATTACGAATCTCCAGAAATCTCAGCAAATATTTTTTCACCCAAACTGGATGATACTTTCAGGTAATGATCAGTACACTAAGGCGACTTGGTTCCCCACATTTCGTTCTTCTACGTTAAAGCGTTCGTTTCCAGTAACAGTTTGAATTTTTAGGTTTCACTCTGTTTTCTCCTATATTGATAGATGTATTTGGAACTCTAAATCCAACACGGTTTGTGCTAGCTTCTTGAAACTTGACACAATAAAGTAGTTTCACGTTCTATCTCTATGTTTTGTTTCCTCTTGATGTAGCCCTAAGCAGTGACTGGCGAGAAACACTTTCATGGAAAGGGGTTGCCAAGCTTCCAAAAATTACGAATCTCCAGAAATCTCAGCAAATACTTTTTCACCCAAACTGGATGATACTTTCAGGTAATGATCAGTACACTAAGGCGACTTGGTTTCCCAAATTTCGTTCTTCTATGTTGAAGCGTTCGTTTCCAGTAACAGTTTGAATTTTTAAGTTTCACTCTGTTTACTCCTATATTGATAGATGTATTTGGAACTCTAAATCCAACACAGTTTATGCTAGCTTCTTGAAACTTGACACAGTACAGTAGTTTCACGTTCTATCTGTATGTATTGTTTCCTCTTGATGTAGCCCTAAGCAGTGACTGGCGAGAAACACTTTCATGGAAATGGGTTGCCAAGCTTCCAAAAATTACGAATCTCCAGAAATCTCAGCAAATACTTTTTCACCCAAACTGGATGATACTTTCAGGTAATGATCAGTACACTAAGGCGACTTGGTTCCCAAAATTTCGTTCTTCTATGTTGAAGCATTCGTTTCCAGTAACAGTTTGAATTTTTAGGTTTCACTCTGTTTTCTCCTATATTGATAGATGTATTTGGAACTCTAAATCCAACACGGTTTGTGCTAGCTTCTTGAAACTTGACACAATAAAGTAGTTTCACGTTCTATCTCTATGTTTTGTTTCCCTTGATGTAGCCCTAAGCAGTGACTGGCGAGAAACACTTTCATGGAAAAGGGTTGCCAAGCTTCCAAAAATTACGAATCTCCAGAAATCACAGCAAATAGTTTTTCACCCAAACTGGATGATACTTTCAGGTAATGATCAGTACACTAAGGCGACTTGGTTCCCCAAATTTTATTCTTCTACGTTGAAGCGTTCGTTTCCAGTAACAGTTTGAATTTTTAGGTTTCACTCTGTTTTCTCCTATATTGATAGATGTATTTGGAACTCTAAATCCAACACGGTTTGTGCTAGCTTCTTGAAACTTGACACAATAAAGTAGTTTCACGTTCTATCTCTATGTTTTGTTTCCTCTTGATGTAGCCCTAAGCAGTGACTGGCGAGAAACACTTTCATGGAAAGGGGTTGCCAAGCTTCCAAAAATTACGAATCTCCAGAAATCTCAGCAAATACTTTTTCACCCAAACTGGATGATACTTTCAGGTAATGATCAGTACACTAAGCCCACTTGCTTCAGCAAATTTCGTTCTTCTATGTTGAAGCGTTCGTTTCCAGTAACAGTTTGAATTTTTAGGTTTCACGCTGTTTACTCCTATATTGATAGATGTATTTGGAACTCTAAATCCAACACGGTTTGTGCTAGCTTCTTGAAGCTTGACACAATAAAGTAGTTTCACGTTCTATCTCTATGTTTTGTTTCCTCTTGCTGTAGCCCTAAGCAGTGACTGGCGAGAAACACTTTCATGGAAAGGGGTTGCCAAGCTTCCAAAAATTACGAATCTCCAGAAATCTCAGCAAATACTTTTTCACCCAAACTGGATGATACTTTCAGGTAATGATCAGTACACTAAGGCGACTTGGTTTCCCAAATTTCGTTCTTCTATGTTGAAGCATTCGTTTCCAGTAACAGTTTGAATTTTTAGGTTTCACTCTGTTTTCTCCTATATTGATAGATGTATTTGGAACTCTAAATCCAACACGGTTTGTGCTAGCTTCTTGAAACTTGACACAATAAAGTAGTTTCACGTTCTATCTCTATGTTTTGTTTCCTCTTGCTGTAGCCCTAAGAAGTGACTGGCGAGAAACACTTTCATGGAAAGGGGTTGCCAAGCTTCCAAAAATTACGAATCTCCAGAAATCTCAGCAAATACTTTTTCACCCAAACTGGATGATACTTTCAGGTAATGATCAGTAGACTAAGGCGACTTGGTTTCCCAAATTTCGTTCTTCTATGTTGAAGCGTTCGTTTCCAGTAACAGTTTGAATTTTTAGGTTTCACTCTGTTTACTCCTATATTGATAGATGTATTTGGAACTCTAAATCCAACACGGTTTGTGCTAGCTTCTTGAAACTTGACACAATAAAGTAGTTTCACGTTCTCTCTCTATGTTTTGTTTCCTCTTGATGTAGCCCTAAGCAGTGACTGGCGAGAAACACTTTCATGGAAAGGGGTTGCCAAGCTTCCAAAAATTACGAATCTCCAGAAATCTCAGCAAATACTTTTTCACCCAAACTGGATGATACTTTCAGGTAATGATCAGTACACTAAGGCGACTTGGTTTCCTAAATTTCGTTCTTCTATGTTGAAGCGTTCGTTTCCAGTAACAGTTTGAATTTTTAGGTTTCACTCTTTTTACTCCTATATTGATAGATGTATTTGGAACTCTAAATCCAACACGGTTTGTGCTAGCTTCTTGAAACTTGACACAGTAAATTAGTTTCACCTTCTATCTCTATGTTTTGTTTCCTCTTGCTGTAGCCCTAAGCAGTGACTGGCGAGAAACACTTTCATGGAAAGGGGTTGCCAAGCTTCCAAAAATTACGAATCTCCAGAAATCTCAGCAAATACTTTTTCACCCAAACTGGATGATACTTTCAGGTAATGATCAGTACACTAAGCCGACTTGGTTCCCCAAATTTTGTTCTTCTATGTTGAAGCATTCGTTTCCAGTAACAGTTTGAATTTTTAGGTTTCACTCTGTTTTCTCCTATATTGATAGATGTATTTGGAACTCTAATTCCAACACGGTTTCTGCTAGCTTCTTGAAACTTGACAAAATAAAGTAGTTTTACATTCTGTCCCTATGTTTTGTTTCCTCTTGATGTAGCCCTAAGCAGTGACTGGCGAGAAACACTTTCATGGAAAGCGGTTGCCAAGCTTCCAAAAATTACGAATCTCCAGAAATCTCAGCAAATACTTTTTCACCCAAACTGGATGATACTTTCAGGTAATGATCAGTACACTAAGGCGACTTGGTTCCCAAAATTTCGTTCTTCTATGTTGAAGCATTCGTTTCCAGTAACAGTTTGAATTTTTAGGTTTCACTCTGTTTTCTCCTATATTGATAGATGTATTTGGAAATCTAAATCCAACACGGTTTGTGCTAGCTTCTTGAAACTTGACACAATAAAGTAGTTTCATGTTCTATCTCTATGTTTTGTTTCCTCTTGCTGTAGCCCTAAGAAGTGACTGGCGAGAAACACTTTCATGGAAAGGGGTTGCCAAGCTTCCAAAAATTACGAATCTCCAGAAATCTCAGCAAATATTTTTTCACCCAAACTGGATGATACTTTCAGGTAATGATCAGTACACTAAGGCGACTTGGTTCCCCACATTTCGTTCTTCTACGTTAAAGCGTTCGTTTCCAGTAACAGTTTGAATTTTTAGGTTTCACTCTGTTTTCTCCTATATTGATAGATGTATTTGGAACTCTAAATCCAACACGGTTTGTGCTAGCTTCTTGAAACTTGACACAATAAAGTAGTTTCACGTTCTATCTCTATGTTTTGTTTCCTCTTGCTGTAGCCCTAAGAAGTGACTGGCGAGAAACACTTTCATGGAAAGGGGTTGCCAAGCTTCCAAAAATTACGAATCTCCAGAAATCTCAGCAAATACTTTTTCACCCAAACTGGATGATACTTTCAGGTAATGATCAGTACACTAAGGCGACTTGGTTCCCCACATTTCGTTCTTCTACGTTAAAGCGTTCGTTTCCAGTAACAATTTGAATTTTTAGGTTTCTCTCTGTTTTCTCCTATATTGATAGATGTATTTGGAACTCTAAATCCAACACGGTTTGTGCTAGCTTCTTGAAACTTGACACAATAAAGTAGTTTCACGTTCTATCTCTATGTTTTGTTTCCTCTTGCTGTAGCCCTAAGAAGTGACTGGCGAGAAACACTTTCATGGAAAGGGGTTGCCAAGCTTCCAAAAATTACGAATCTCCAGAAATCTCAGCAAATACTTTTTCACCCAAACTGGATGATACTTTCAGGTAATGATCAGTACACTAAGGCGACTTGGTTCCCCACATTTCGTTCTTCTACGTTAAAGCGTTCGTTTCCAGTAACAGTTTGAATTTTTAGGTTTCACTCTGTTTTCTCCTATATTGATAGATGTATTTGGAACTCTAAATCCAACACGGTTTGTGCTAGCTTCTTGAAACTTGACACAATAAAGTAGTTTCACGTTCTATCTCTATGTTTTGTTTCCTCTTGATGTAGCCCTAAGCAGTGACTGGCGAGAAACACTTTCATGGAAAGGGGTTGCAAGCTTCCAAAAATTACGAATCTCCAGAAATCTCAGCAAATACTTTTTCACCCAAACTGGATGATACTTTCAGGTAATGATCAGTACACTAAGGCGACTTGGTTTCCCAAATTTCGTTCTTCTATGTTGAAGCGTTCGTTTCCAGTAACAGTTTGAATTTTTAGGTTTCACTCTGTTTACTCCTATATTGATAGATGTATTTGGAACTCTAAATCCAACACGGTTTGTGCTAGCTTCTTGAAACTTGACACAATAAAGTAGTTTCACGTTCTCTCTCTATGTTTTGTTTCCTCTTGATGTAGCCCTAAGCAGTGACTGGCGAGAAACACTTTCATGGAAAGGGGTTGCCAAGCTTCCAAAAATTACGAATCTCCAGAAATCTCAGCAAATACTTTTTCACCCAAACTGGATGATACTTTCAGGTAATGATCAGTACACTAAGGCGACTTGGTTTCCCAAATTTCGTTCTTCTATGTTGAAGCGTTCGTTTCCAGTAACAGTTTGAATTTTTAGGTTTCACTCTTTTTACTCCTATATTGATAGATGTATTTGGAACTCTAAATCCAACACGGTTTGTGCTAGCTTCTTGAAACTTGACACAGTAAATTAGTTTCACCTTCTATCTCTATGTTTTGTTTCCTCTTGCTGTAGCCCTAAGCAGTGACTGGCGAGAAACACTTTCATGGAAAGGGGTTGCCAAGCTTCCAAAAATTACGAATCTCCAGAAATCTCAGCAAATACTTTTTCACCCAAACTGGATGATACTTTCAGGTAATGATCAGTACACTAAGCCGACTTGGTTCCCCAAATTTTGTTCTTCTGTGTTGAAGCATTCGTTTCCAGTAACAGTTTGAATTTTTAGGTTTCACTCTGTTTTCTCCTATATTGATAGATGTATTTGGAACTCTAATACCAACACGGTTTCTGCTAGCTTCTTGAAACTTGACAAAATAAAGTAGTTTTACATTCTGTCTCTATGTTTTGTTTCCTCTTGATGTAGCCCTAAGCAGTGACTGGCGAGAAACACTTTCATGGAAAGGGGTTGCCAAGCTTCCAAAAATTACGAATCTCCAGAAATCTCAGCAAATATTTTTTCACCCAAACTGGATGATACTTTCAGGCAATGATCAGTACACTAAGGCGACTTGGTTCCCCACATTTCGTTCTTCTATGTTGAAGCATTCGTTTCCAGTAACAGTTTGAATTTTTAGGTTTCACTCTGTTTTCTCCTATATTGATAGATGTATTTGGAACTCTAATTCCAACACGGTTTCTGCTAGCTTCTTGAAACTTGACAAAATAAAGTAGTTTTACATTCTGTCTCTATGTTTTGTTTCCTCTTGATATAGCCCTAAGCAGTGACTGGCGAGAAACACTTTCATGGAAAGGGGTTGCCAAGCTTCCAAAAATTACGAATCTCCAGAAATCTCAGCAAATACTTTTTCACCCAAACTGGATGATACTTTCAGGTAATGATCAGTACACTAAGGCGACTTGGTTCCCAAAATTTCGTTCTTCTATGTTGAAGCGTTCGTTTCCAGTAACAGTTTGAATTTTTAGGTTTCACTCTGTTTTCTCCTATATTGATAGATGTATTTGGAAATCTAAATCCAACACGGTTTGTGCTAGCTTCTTGAAACTTGACACAATAAAGTAGTTTCATGTTCTATCTCTATGTTTTGTTTCCTCTTGCTGTAGCCCTAAGAAGTGACTGGCGAGAAACACTTTCATGGAAAGGGGTTGCCAAGCTTCCAAAAATTACGAATCTCCAGAAATCTCAGCAAATATTTTTTCACCCAAACTGGATGATACTTTCAGGTAATGATCAGTACACTAAGGCGACTTGGTTCCCCACATTTCGTTCTTCTACGTTAAAGCGTTCGTTTCCAGTAACAGTTTGAATTTTTAGGTTTCACTCTGTTTTCTCCTATATTGATAGATGTATTTGGAACTCTAAATCCAACACGGTTTGTGCTAGCATCTTGAAACTTGACACAATAAAGTAGTTTCACGTTCTATCTCTATGTTTTGTTTCCTCTTGATGTAGCCCTAAGCAGTGACTGGCGAGAAACACTTTCATGGAAAGGGGTTGCCAAGCTTCCAAAAATTACGAATCTCCAGAAATCTCAGCAAATACTTTTTCACCCAAACTGGATGATACTTTCAGGTAATGATCAGTACACTAAGGCGACTTGGTTTCCCAAATTTCGTTCTTCTATGTTGAAGCGTTCGTTTCCAGTAACAGTTTGAATTTTTAAGTTTCACTCTGTTTACTCCTATATTGATAGATGTATTTGGAACTCTAAATCCAACACAGTTTATGCTAGCTTCTTGAAACTTGACACAGTACAGTAGTTTCACGTTCTATCTGTATGTATTGTTTCCTCTTGATGTAGCCCTAAGCAGTGACTGGCGAGAAACACTTTCATGGAAATGGGTTGCCAAGCTTCCAAAAATTACGAATCTCCAGAAATCTCAGCAAATACTTTTTCACCCAAACTGGATGATACTTTCAGGTAATGATCAGTACACTAAGGCGACTTGGTTCCCAAAATTTCGTTCTTCTATGTTGAAGCATTCGTTTCCAGTAACAGTTTGAATTTTTAGGTTTCACTCTGTTTTCTCCTATATTGATAGATGTATTTGGAACTCTAAATCCAACACGGTTTGTGCTAGCTTATTGAAACTTGACACAATAAAGTAGTTTCACGTTCTATCTCTATGTTTTGTTTCCCTTGATGTAGCCCTAAGCAGTGACTGGCGAGAAACACTTTCATGGAAAAGGGTTGCCAAGCTTCCAAAAATTACGAATCTCCAGAAATCACAGCAAATAGTTTTTCACCCAAACTGGATGATACTTTCAGGTAATGATCAGTACACTAAGGCGACTTGGTTCCCCAAATTTTATTCTTCTACGTTGAAGCGTTCGTTTCCAGTAACAGTTTGAATTTTTAGGTTTCACTCTGTTTTCTCCTATATTGATAGATGTATTTGGAACTCTAAATCCAACACGGTTTGTGCTAGCTTCTTGAAACTTGACACAATAAAGAAGTTTCACGTTCTATCTCTATGTTTTGTTTCCTCTTGATGTAGCCCTAAGCAGTGACTGGCGAGAAACACTTTCATGGAAAGGGGTTGCCAAGCTTCCAAAAATTACGAATCTCCAGAAATCTCAGCAAATACTTTTTCACCCAAACTGGATGATATTTTCAGGTAATAATCAGTACACTAAGGCGACTTGGTTCCCAAAATTTCGTTCTTCTATGTTGAAGCATTCGTTTCCAGTAACAGTTTGAATTTTTAGGTTTCACTCTGTTTACTCCTATATTGATAGATGTATTTGGAACTCTAAATCCAACACGGTTTGTGCTAGCTTCTTGAAACTTGACACAGTAAATTAGTTTCACCTTCTATCTCTATGTTTTGTTTCCTCTTGCTGTAGCCCTAAGCAGTGACTGGCGAGAAACACTTTCATGGAAAGGGGTTGCCAAGCTTCCAAAAATTACGAATCTCCAGAAATCTCAGCAAATACTTTTTCACCCAAACTGGATGATACTTTCAGGTAATGATCAGTACACTAAGCCGACTTGGTTCCCCAAATTTTGTTCTTCTATGTTGAAGCATTCGTTTCCAGTAACAGTTTGAATTTTTAGGTTTCACTCTGTTTTCTCCTATATTGATAGATGTATTTGGAACTCTAATAGCAACACGGTTTCTGCTAGCTTCTTGAAACTTGACAAAATAAAGTAGTTTTACATTCTGTCTCTATGTTTTGTTTCCTCTTGATGTAGCCCTAAGCAGTGACTGGCGAGAAACACTTTCATGGAAAGGGGTTGCCAAGCTTCCAAAAATTACGAATCTCCAGAAATCTCAGCAAATACTTTTTCACCCAAACTGGATGATACTTTCAGGTAATGATCAGTACACTAAGGCGACTTGGTTCCCCACATTTCGTTCTTCTATGTTGAAGCATTCGTTTCCAGTAACAGTTTGAATTTTTAGGTTTCACTCTGTTTTCTCCTATATTGATAGATGTATTTGGAACTCTAATTCCAACACGGTTTCTGCTAGCTTCTTGAAACTTGACAAAATAAAGTAGTTTTACATTCTGTCTCTATGTTTTGTTTCCTCTTGATATAGCCCTAAGCAGTGACTGGCGAGAAACACTTTCATGGAAAGGGGTTGCCAAGCTTCCAAAAATTACGAATCTCCAGAAATCTCAGCAAATACTTTTTCACCCAAACTGGATGATACTTTCAGGTAATGATCAGTACACTAAGGCGACTTGGTTCCCAAAATTTCGTTCTTCTATGTTGAAGCGTTCGTTTCCAGTAACAGTTTGAATTTTTAGGTTTCACTCTGTTTTCTCCTATATTGATAGATGTATTTGGAAATCTAAATCCAACACGGTTTGTGCTAGCTTCTTGAAACTTGACACAATAAAGTAGTTTCATGTTCTATCTCTATGTTTTGTTTCCTCTTGCTGTAGCCCTAAGAAGTGACTGGCGAGAAACACTTTCATGGAAAGGGGTTGCCAAGCTTCCAAAAATTACGAATCTCCAGAAATCACAGCAAATATTTTTTCACCCAAACTGGATGATACTTTCAGGTAATGATCAGTACACTAAGGCGACTTGGTTCCCCACATTTCGTTCTTCTACGTTAAAGCGTTCGTTTCCAGTAACAGTTTGAATTTTTAGGTTTCACTCTGTTTTCTCCTATATTGATAGATGTATTTGGAACTCTAAATCCAACACGGTTTGTGCTAGCTTCTTGAAACTTGACACAATAAAGTAGTTTCACGTTCTATCTCTATGTTTTGTTTCCTCTTGATGTAGCCCTAAGCAGTGACTGGCGAGAAACACTTTCATGGAAAGGGGTTGCCAAGCTTCCAAAAATTACGAATCTCCAGAAATCTCAGCAAATACTTTTTCACCCAAACTGGATGATACTTTCAGGTAATGATCAGTACACTAAGGCGACTTGGTTTCCCAAATTTCGTTCTTCTATGTTGAAGCGTTCGTTTCCAGTAACAGTTTGAATTTTTAAGTTTCACTCTGTTTACTCCTATATTGATAGATGTATTTGGAACTCTAAATCCAACACAGTTTATGCTAGCTTCTTGAAACTTGACACAGTACAGTAGTTTCACGTTCTATCTGTATGTATTGTTTCCTCTTGATGTAGCCCTAAGCAGTGACTGGCGAGAAACACTTTCATGGAAATGGGTTGCCAAGCTTCCAAAAATTACGAATCTCCAGAAATCTCAGCAAATACTTTTTCACCCAAACTGGATGATACTTTCAGGTAATGATCAGTACACTAAGGCGACTTGGTTCCCAAAATTTCGTTCTTCTATGTTGAAGCATTCGTTTCCAGTAACAGTTTGAATTTTTAGGTTTCACTCTGTTTTCTCCTATATTGATAGATGTATTTGGAACTCTAAATCCAACACGGTTTGTGCTAGCTTCTTGAAACTTGACACAATAAAGTAGTTTCACGTTCTATCTCTATGTTTTGTTTCCCTTGATGTAGCCCTAAGCAGTGACTGGCGAGAAACACTTTCATGGAAAAGGGTTGCCAAGCTTCCAAAAATTACGAATCTCCAGAAATCACAGCAAATATTTTTTCACCCAAACTGGATGATACTTTCAGGTAATGATCAGTACACTAAGGCGACTTGGTTCCCCAAATTTTATTCTTCTACGTTGAAGCGTTCGTTTCCAGTAACAGTTTGAATTTTTAGGTTTCACTCTGTTTTCTCCTATATTGATATATGTATTTGGAACTCTAAATCCAACACGGTTTGTGCTAGCTTCTTGAAACTTGACACAATAAAGTAGTTTCACGTTCTATCTCTATGTTTTGTTTCCTCTTGATGTAGCCCTAAGCAGTGACTGGCGAGAAACACTTTCATGGAAAGGGGTTGCCAAGCTTCCAAAAATTACGAATCTCCAGAAATCTCAGCAAATACTTTTTCACCCAAACTGGATGATATTTTCAGGTAATAATCAGTACACTAAGGCGACTTGGTTCCCAACATTTCGTTCTTCTATGTTGAAGCATTCGTTTCCAGTAACAGTTTGAATTTTTAGGTTTCACTCTGTTTACTCCTATATTGATAGATGTATTTGGAACTCTAAATCCAACACGGTTTGTGCTAGCTTCTTGAAACTTGACACAATAAAGTAGTTTCACGTTCTATCTCTGTTTTGTTTCCTCTTGCTGTAGCCCTAAGCAGTGACTGGCGAGAAACACTTTCATGGAAAGGGGTTGCCAAGCTTCCAAAAATTACGAATCTCCAGAAATCTCAGCAAATACTTTTTCACCCAAACTGGATGATATCTTCAGGTAATGATCTGTACACTAAGGCGACTTGGTTCCCAAAATTTCGTTCTTCTATGTTGAAGCATTCGTTTCCAGTAACAGTTTGAATTTTTAGGTTTCACTCTGTTTACTCCTATATTGATAGATGTATTTGGAACTCTAAATCCAACACGGTTTGTGCTAGCTTCTTGAAACTTGACACAATAAAGTAGTTTCACGTTCTATCTCTATGTTTTGTTTCCTCTTGCTGTAGCCCTAAGCAGTGACTGGCGAGAAACACTTTCATGGAAAGGGTTGCCAAGCTTCCAAAAATTACGAAACTCCAGAAATCTCAGCAAATATTTTTTCACCCAAACTGGATGATACTTTCAGGTAATGATCTGTACACTAAGGCGACTTGGTTCCCAACATTTCGTTCTTCTATGTTGAAGCGTTCGTTTCCAGTAACAGTTTGAATTTTTAGGTTTCACTCTGTTTTCTCCTATATTGATAGATGTATTTGGAACTCTAAATCCAACACGGTTTGTGATAGCTTCTTGAAACTTGACACAATAAAGTAGATTCACGTTCTATCTCTATGTTTTGTTTCCTCTTGCTGTAGCCCTAAGCAGTGACTGGCGAGAAACACTTTCATGGAAAGGGGTTGCCAAGCTTCCAAAAATTACGAATCTCTAGAAATCTCAGCAAATACTTTTTCACCCAAACTGGATGATACTTTCAGGTAATGATCAGTACACTAAGGCGACTTGGTTCCCAAAATTTCGTTCTTCTATGTTGAAGCATTCGTTTCCAGTAACAGTTTGAATTTTTAGGTTTCACTCTGTTTTCTCCTATATTGATAGATGTATTTGGAACTCTAAATCCAACACGGTTTGTGCTAGCTTCTTGAAACTTGACACAATAAAGTAGTTTCACGTTCTATCTCTATGTTTTGTTTCCTCTTGATGTAGCCCTAAGCAGTGACTGGCGAGAAACAGTTTCATGGAAAGGGGTTGCCAAGCTTCCAAAAATTACGAATCTCCAGAAATCTCAGCAAATATTTTTTCACCCAAACTGGATGATACTTTCAGGTAATGATCAGTACACTAAGGCGACTTGGTTCCCAACATTTCGTTCTTCTATGTTGAAGCGTTCGTTTCCAGTAACAGTTTGAATTTTTAGGTTTCACTCTGTTTTCTCCTATATTGATAGATGTATTTGGAACTCTAAATCCAACACGGTTTGTGCTAGCTTCTTGAAACTTGACACAATAAAGTAGTTTCACGTTCTATCTCTATGTTTTGTTTCCTCTTGCTGTAGCCCTAAACAGTGACTGGCGAGAAACACTTTCATGGAAAGGGGTTGCCAAGCTTCCAAAAATTACGAATCTCCAGAAATCTCAGCAAATACTTTTTCACCCAAACTGGATGATACTTTCAGGTAATGATCAGTACACTAAGCCCACTTGCTTCAGCAAATTTCGTTCTTCTATGTTGAAGCGTTCGTTTCCAGTAACAGTTTGAATTTTTAGGTTTCACTCTGTTTTCTCCTATATTGATAGATGTATTTGGAACTCTAAATCCAACACGGTTTGTGCTAGCTTCTTGAAACTTGACACAATAAAGTAGTTTCACGTTCTATCTCTATGTTTTGTTTCCTCTTGATGTAGCCCTAAGCAGTGACTGGCGAGAAACACTTTCATGGAAAGGGGTTGCCAAGCTTCCAAAAATTACGAATCTCCAGAAATCTCAGCAAATACTTTTTCACCCAAACTGGATGATACTTTCAGGTAATGATCAGTACACTAAGCCCACTTGCTTCAGCAAATTTCGTTCTTCTATGTTGAAGCGTTCGTTTCCAGTAACAGTTTGAATTTTTAGGTTTCACGCTGTTTACTCCTATATTGATAGATGTATTTGGAACTCTAAATCCAACACGGTTTGTGCTAGCTTCTTGAAGCTTGACACAATAAAGTAGTTTCACGTTCTATCTCTATGTTTTGTTTCCTCTTGCTGTAGCCCTAAGCAGTGACTGGCGAGAAACACTTTCATGGAAAGGGGTTGCCAAGCTTCCAAAAATTACGAATCTCCAGAAATCTCAGCAAATACTTTTTCACCCAAACTGGATGATACTTTCAGGTAATGATCAGTACACTAAGGCGACTTGGTTTCCCAAATTTCGTTCTTCTATGTTGAAGCATTCGTTTCCAGTAACAGTTTGAATTTTTAGGTTTCACTCTGTTTTCTCCTATATTGATAGATGTATTTGGAACTCTAAATCCAACACGGTTTGTGCTAGCTTCTTGAAACTTGACACAATAAAGTAGTTTCACGTTCTATCTCTATGTTTTGTTTCCTCTTGCTGTAGCCCTAAGAAGTGACTGGCGAGAAACACTTTCATGGAAAGGGGTTGCCAAGCTTCCAAAAATTAAGAATCTCCAGAAATCTCAGCAAATACTTTTTCACCCAAACTGGATGATACTTTCAGGTAATGATCAGTAGACTAAGGCGACTTGGTTTCCCAAATTTCGTTCTTCTATGTTGAAGCGTTCGTTTCCAGTAACAGTTTGAATTTTTAGGTTTCACTCTGTTTACTCCTATATTGATAGATGTATTTGGAACTCTAAATCCAACACGGTTTGTACTAGCTTCTTGAAACTTGACACAATAAAGTAGTTTCACGTTCTCTATGTTTTGTTTCCTCTTGATGTAGCCCTAAGCAGTGACTGGCGAGAAACACTTTCATGGAAAGGGGTTGCCAAGCTTCCAAAAATTACGAATCTCCAGAAATCTCAGCAAATACTTTTTCACCCAAACTGGATGATACTTTCAGGTAATGATCAGTACACTAAGGCGACTTGGTTTCCCAAATTTCGTTCTTCTATGTTGAAGCGTTCGTTTCCAGTAACAGTTTGAATTTTTAGGTTTCACTCTTTTTACTCCTATATTGATAGATGTATTTGGAACTCTAAATCCAACACGGTTTGTGCTAGCTTCTTGAAACTTGACACAGTAAATTAGTTTCACCTTCTATCTCTATGTTTTGTTTCCTCTTGCTGTAGCCCTAAGCAGTGACTGGCGAGAAACACTTTCATGGAAAGGGGTTGCCAAGCTTCCAAAAATTACGAATCTCCAGAAATCTCAGCAAATACTTTTTCACCCAAACTGGATGATACTTTCAGGTAATGATCAGTACACTAAGCCGACTTGGTTCCCCAAATTTTGTTCTTCTATGTTGAAGCATTCGTTTCCAGTAACAGTTTGAATTTTTAGGTTTCACTCTGTTTTCTCCTATATTGATAGATGTATTTGGAACTCTAATTCCAACACGGTTTCTGCTAGCTTCTTGAAACTTGACAAAATAAAGTAGTTTTACATTCTGTCCCTATGTTTTGTTTCCTCTTGATGTAGCCCTAAGCAGTGACTGGCGAGAAACACTTTCATGGAAAGCGGTTGCCAAGCTTCCAAAAATTACGAATCTCCAGAAATCTCAGCAAATACTTTTTCACCCAAACTGGATGATACTTTCAGGTAATGATCAGTACACTAAGGCGACTTGGTTCCCAAAATTTCGTTCTTCTATGTTGAAGCATTCGTTTCCAGTAACAGTTTGAATTTTTAGGTTTCACTCTTTTTTCTCCTATATTGATAGATGTATTTGGAAATCTAAATCCAACACGGTTTGTGCTAGCTTCTTGAAACTTGACACAATAAAGTAGTTTCACGTTCTATCTCTATGTTTTGTTTCCTCTTGCTGTAGCCCTAAGAAGTGACTGGCGAGAAACACTTTCATGGAAAGGGGTTGCCAAGCTTCCAAAAATTACGAATCTCCAGAAATCTCAGCAAATATTTTTTCACCCAAACTGGATGATACTTTCAGGTAATGATCAGTACACTAAGGCGACTTGGTTCCCCACATTTCGTTCTTCTACGTTAAAGCGTTCGTTTCCAGTAACAGTTTGAATTTTTAGGTTTCACTCTGTTTTCTCCTATATTGATAGATGTATTTGGAACTCTAAATCCAACACGGTTTGTGCTAGCTTCTTGAAACTTGACACAATAAAGTAGTTTCACGTTCTATCTCTATGTTTTGTTTCCTCTTGCTGTAGCCCTAAGAAGTGACTGGCGAGAAACACTTTCATGGAAAGGGGTTGCCAAGCTTCCAAAAATTACGAATCTCCAGAAATCTCAGCAAATACTTTTTCACCCAAACTGGATGATACTTTCAGGTAATGATCAGTACACTAAGGCGACTTGGTTCCCCACATTTCGTTCTTCTACGTTAAAGCGTTCGTTTCCAGTAACAGTTTGAATTTTTAGGTTTCTCTCTGTTTTCTCCTATATTGATAGATGTATTTGGAACTCTAAATCCAACACGGTTTGTGCTAGCTTCTTGAAACTTGACACAATAAAGTAGTTTCACGTTCTATCTCTATGTTTTGTTTCCTCTTGCTGTAGCCCTAAGAAGTGACTGGCGAGAAACACTTTCATGGAAAGGGGTTGCCAAGCTTCCAAAAATTACGAATCTCCAGAAATCTCAGCAAATACTTTTTCACCCAAACTGGATGATACTTTCAGGTAATGATCAGTACACTAAGGCGACTTGGTTCCCCACATTTCGTTCTTCTACGTTAAAGCGTTCGTTTCCAGTAACAGTTTGAATTTTTAGGTTTCACTCTGTTTTCTCCTATATTGATAGATGTATTTGGAACTCTAAATCCAACACGGTTTGTGCTAGCTTCTTGAAACTTGACACAATAAAGTAGTTTCACGTTCTATCTCTATGTTTTGTTTCCTCTTGATGTAGCCCTAAGCAGTGACTGGCGAGAAACACTTTCATGGAAAGGGGTTGCAAGCTTCCAAAAATTACGAATCTCCAGAAATCTCAGCAAATACTTTTTCACCCAAACTGGATGATACTTTCAGGTAATGATCAGTACACTAAGGCGACTTGGTTTCCCAAATTTCGTTCTTCTATGTTGAAGCGTTCGTTTCCAGTAACAGTTTGAATTTTTAGGTTTCACTCTGTTTACTCCTATATTGATAGATGTATTTGGAACTCTAAATCCAACACGGTTTGTGCTAGCTTCTTGAAACTTGACACAATAAAGTAGTTTCACGTTCTCTCTCTATGTTTTGTTTCCTCTTGATGTAGCCCTAAGCAGTGACTGGCGAGAAACACTTTCATGGAAAGGGGTTGCCAAGCTTCCAAAAATTACGAATCTCCAGAAATCTCAGCAAATACTTTTTCACCCAAACTGGATGATACTTTCAGGTAATGATCAGTACACTAAGGCGACTTGGTTTCCCAAATTTCGTTCTTCTATGTTGAAGCGTTCGTTTCCAGTAACAGTTTGAATTTTTAGGTTTCACTCTTTTTACTCCTATATTGATAGATGTATTTGGAACTCTAAATCCAACACGGTTTGTGCTAGCTTCTTGAAACTTGACACAGTAAATTAGTTTCACCTTCTATCTCTATGTTTTGTTTCCTCTTGCTGTAGCCCTAAGCAGTGACTGGCGAGAAACACTTTCATGGAAAGGGGTTGCCAAGCTTCCAAAAATTACGAATCTCCAGAAATCTCAGCAAATACTTTTTCACCCAAACTGGATGATACTTTCAGGTAATGATCAGTACACTAAGCCGACTTGGTTCCCCAAATTTTGTTCTTCTATGTTGAAGCATTCGTTTCCAGTAACAGTTTGAATTTTTAGGTTTCACTCTGTTTTCTCCTATATTGATAGATGTATTTGGAACTCTAATACCAACACGGTTTCTGCTAGCTTCTTGAAACTTGACAAAATAAAGTAGTTTTACATTCTGTCTCTATGTTTTGTTTCCTCTTGATGTAGCCCTAAGCAGTGACTGGCGAGAAACACTTTCATGGAAAGGGGTTGCCAAGCTTCCAAAAATTACGAATCTCCAGAAATCTCAGCAAATATTTTTTCACCCAAACTGGATGATACTTTCAGGTAATGATCAGTACACTAAGGCGACTTGGTTCCCCACATTTCGTTCTTCTATGTTGAAGCATTCGTTTCCAGTAACAGTTTGAATTTTTAGGTTTCACTCTGTTTTCTCCTATATTGATAGATGTATTTGGAACTCTAATTCCAACACGGTTTCTGCTAGCTTCTTGAAACTTGACAAAATAAAGTAGTTTTACATTCTGTCTCTATGTTTTGTTTCCTCTTGATATAGCCCTAAGCAGTGACTGGCGAGAAACACTTTCATGGAAAGGGGTTGCCAAGCTTCCAAAAATTACGAATCTCCAGAAATCTCAGCAAATACTTTTTCACCCAAACTGGATGATACTTTCAGGTAATGATCAGTACACTAAGGCGACTTGGTTCCCAAAATTTCGTTCTTCTATGTTGAAGCGTTCGTTTCCAGTAACAGTTTGAATTTTTAGGTTTCACTCTGTTTTCTCCTATATTGATAGATGTATTTGGAAATCTAAATCCAACACGGTTTGTGCTAGCTTCTTGAAACTTGACACAATAAAGTAGTTTCATGTTCTATCTCTATGTTTTGTTTCCTCTTGCTGTAGCCCTAAGAAGTGACTGGCGAGAAACACTTTCATGGAAAGGGGTTGCCAAGCTTCCAAAAATTACGAATCTCCAGAAATCTCAGCAAATATTTTTTCACCCAAACTGGATGATACTTTCAGGTAATGATCAGTACACTAAGGCGACTTGGTTCCCCACATTTCGTTCTTCTACGTTAAAGCGTTCGTTTCCAGTAACAGTTTGAATTTTTAGGTTTCACTCTGTTTTCTCCTATATTGATAGATGTATTTGGAACTCTAAATCCAACACGGTTTGTGCTAGCTTCTTGAAACTTGACACAATAAAGTAGTTTCACGTTCTATCTCTATGTTTTGTTTCCTCTTGATGTAGCCCTAAGCAGTGACTGGCGAGAAACACTTTCATGGAAAGGGGTTGCCAAGCTTCCAAAAATTACGAATCTCCAGAAATCTCAGCAAATACTTTTTCACCCAAACTGGATGATACTTTCAGGTAATGATCAGTACACTAAGGCGACTTGGTTTCCCAAATTTCGTTCTTCTATGTTGAAGCGTTCGTTTCCAGTAACAGTTTGAATTTTTAAGTTTCACTCTGTTTACTCCTATATTGATAGATGTATTTGGAACTCTAAATCCAACACAGTTTATGCTAGCTTCTTGAAACTTCACACAGTACAGTAGTTTCACGTTCTATCTGTATGTATTGTTTCCTCTTGATGTAGCCCTAAGCAGTGACTGGCGAGAAACACTTTCATGGAAATGGGTTGCCAAGCTTCCAAAAATTACGAATCTCCAGAAATCTCAGCAAATACTTTTTCACCCAAACTGGATGATACTTTCAGGTAATGATCAGTACACTAAGGCGACTTGGTTCCCAAAATTTCGTTCTTCTATGTTGAAGCATTCGTTTCCAGTAACAGTTTGAATTTTTAGGTTTCACTCTGTTTTCTCCTATATTGATAGATGTATTTGGAACTCTAAATCCAACACGGTTTGTGCTAGCTTCTTGAAACTTGACACCATAAAGTAGTTTCACGTTCTATCTCTATGTTTTGTTTCCCTTGATGTAGCCCTAAGCAGTGACTGGCGAGAAACACTTTCATGGAAAAGGGTTGCCAAGCTTCCAAAAATTACGAATCTCCAGAAATCACAGCAAATATTTTTTCACCCAAACTGGATGATACTTTCAGGTAATGATCAGTACACTAAGGCGACTTGGTTCCCCAAATTTTATTCTTCTACGTTGAAGCGTTCGTTTCCAGTAACAGTTTGAATTTTTAGGTTTCACTCTGTTTTCTCCTATATTGATATATGTATTTGGAACTCTAAATCCAACACGGTTTGTGCTAGCTTCTTGAAACTTGACACAATAAAGTAGTTTCACGTTCTATCTCTATGTTTTGTTTCCTCTTGATGTAGCCCTAAGCAGTGACTGGCAAGAAACACTTTCATGGAAAGGGGTTGCCAAGCTTCCAAAAATTACGAAACTCCAGAAATCTCAGCAAATACTTTTTCACCCAAACTGGATGATACTTTCAGGTAATGATCAGTACACTAAGGCGACTTGGTTCCCAAAATTTCGTTCTTCTATGTTGAAGCATTCGTTTCCAGTAACAGTTTGAATTTTTAGGTTTCACTCTGTTTTCTCCTATATTGATAGATGTATTTGGAAATCTAAATCCAACACGGTTTGTGCTAGCTTCTTGAAACTTGACACAATAAAGTAGTTTCACGTTCTATCTCTATGTTTTGTTTCCTCTTGCTGTAGCCCTAAGAAGTGACTGGCGAGAAACACTTTCATGGAAAGGGGTTGCCAAGCTTCCAAAAATTACGAATCTCCAGAAATCTCAGCAAATATTTTTTCACCCAAACTGGATGATACTTTCAGGTAATGATCAGTACACTAAGGCGACTTGGTTCCCCACATTTCGTTCTTCTACGTTAAAGCGTTCGTTTCCAGTAACAGTTTGAATTTTTAGGTTTCACTCTGTTTTCTCCTATATTGATAGATGTATTTGGAACTCTACATCCAACACGGTTTGTGCTAGCTTCTTGAAACTTGACACAATAAAGTAGTTTCACGTTCTATCTCTATGTTTTGTTTCCTCTTGATGTAGCCCTAAGCAGTGACTGGCAAGAAACACTTTCATGGAAAGGGGTTGCCAAGCTTCCAAAAATTACGAATCTCCAGAAATCTCAGCAAATACTTTTTCACCCAAACTGGATGATACTTTCAGGTAATGATCAGTACACTAAGGCGACTTGGTTTCCCAAATTTCGTTCTTCTATGTTGAAGCGTTCGTTTGCAGTAACAGTTTGAATTTTTAAGTTTCACTCTGTTTACTCCTATATTGATAGATGTATTTGGAACTCTAAATCCAACACGGTTTGTGCTAGCTTCTTGAAACTTGACACAATAAAGTAGTTTCACGTTCTATCTCTATGTTTTGTTTCCTCTTGCTGTAGCCCTAAGCAGTGACTGGCGAGAAACACTTTCATGGAAAGGGGTTGCCAAGCTTCCAAAAATTACGAATCTCCAGAAATCTCAGCAAATATTTTTTCACCCAAACTGGATGATACTTTCAGGTAATGATCAGTACACTAAGGCGACTTGGTTCCCAACATTTCGTTCTTCTATGTTGAAGCGTTCGTTTCCAGTAACAGTTTGAATTTTTAGGTTTCACTCTGTTTTCTCCTATATTGATAGATGTATTTGGAACTCTAAATCCAACACGGTTTGTGCTAGCTTCTTGAAACTTGACACAATAAAGTAGTTTCACGTTCTATCTCTATGTTTTGTTTCCTCTTGCTGTAGCCCTAAACAGTGACTGGCGAGAAACACTTTCATGGAAAGGGGTTGCCAAGCTTCCAAAAATTACGAATCTCCAGAAATCTCAGCAAATACTTTTTCACCCAAACTGGATGATACTTTCAGGTAATGATCAGTACACTAAGCCCACTTGCTTCAGCAAATTTCGTTCTTCTATGTTGAAGCGTTCGTTTCCAGTAACAGTTTGAATTTTTAGGTTTCACTGTTTTCTCCTATATTGATAGATGTATTTGGAACTCTAAATCCAACACGGTTTGTGCTAGCTTCTTGAAACTTGACACAGTAAATTAGTTTCACGTTCTATCTCTATGTTTTGTTTCCTCTTGATGTAGCCCTAAGCAGTGACTGGCGAGAAACACTTTCATGGAAAAGGGTTGCCAAGCTTCCAAAAATTACGAATCTCCAGAAATCTCAGCAAATATTTTTTCACCCAAACTGGATGATACTTTCAGGTAATGATCAGTACACTAAGGCGACTTGGTTCCCCAAATTTAGTTCTTCTATGTTGAAGCATTCGTTTCCAGTAACAGTTTGAATTTTTAGGTTTCACTCTGTTTTCTCCTATATTGATAGATGTATTTGGAACTCTAATTCCAACACGGTTTCTGCTAGCTTCTTGAAACTTGACAAAATAAAGTAGTTTTACATTCTGTCTCTATGTTTTGTTTCCTCTTGATGTAGCCCTAAGCAGTGACTGGCGAGAAACACTTTCATGGAAAGGGGTTGCCAAGCTTCCAAAAATTACGAGTCTCCAGAAATCTCAGCAAATACTTTTTCACCCAAACTGGATGATTCTTTCAGGTAATGATCAGTAAACTAAGGCGACTTGGTTCCCAAAATTTCGTTCTTCTATGTTGAAGCGTTCGTTTCCAGTAACAGTTTGAATTTTTAGGTTTCACTCTGTTTTCTCCTATATTGATAGATGTATTTGGAACTCTAAATCCAACACGGTTTGTGCTAGCTTCTTGAAACTTGACACAATAAAGTAGTTTCACGTTCTATCTCTATGTTTTGTTTCCTCTTGCTGTAGCCCTAAACAGTGACTGGCGAGAAACACTTTCATGGAAAGGGGTTGCCAAGCTTCCAAAAATTACGAATCTCCAGAAATCTCAGCAAATACTTTTTCACCCAAACTGGATGATACTTTCAGGTAATGATCAGTACACTAAGCCCACTTGCTTCAGCAAATTTCGTTCTTCTATGTTGAAGCGTTCGTTTCCAGTAACAGTTTGAATTTTTAGGTTTCACTCTGTTTTCTCCTATATTGATAGATGTATTTGGAACTCTAAATCCAACACGGTTTGTGCTAGCTTCTTGAAACTTGACACAATAAAGTAGTTTCACGTTCTATCTCTATGTTTTGTTTCCTCTTGATGTAGCCCTAAGCAGTGACTGGCGAGAAACACTTTCATGGAAAGGGGTTGCCAAGCTTCCAAAAATTACGAATCTCCAGAAATCTCAGCAAATACTTTTTCACCCAAACTGGATGATACTTTCAGGTAATGATCAGTACACTAAGCCCACTTGCTTCAGCAAATTTCGTTCTTCTATGTTGAAGCGTTCGTTTCCAGTAACAGTTTGAATTTTTAGGTTTCACGCTGTTTACTCCTATATTGATAGATGTATTTGGAACTCTAAATCCAACACGGTTTGTGCTAGCTTCTTGAAGCTTGACACAATAAAGTAGTTTCACGTTCTATCTCTATGTTTTGTTTCCTCTTGCTGTAGCCCTAAGCAGTGACTGGCGAGAAACACTTTCATGGAAAGGGGTTGCCAAGCTTCCAAAAATTACGAATCTCCAGAAATCTCAGCAAATACTTTTTCACCCAAACTGGATGATACTTTCAGGTAATGATCAGTACACTAAGGCGACTTGGTTTCCCAAATTTCGTTCTTCTATGTTGAAGCATTCGTTTCCAGTAACAGTTTGAATTTTTAGGTTTCACTCTGTTTTCTCCTATATTGATAGATGTATTTGGAACTCTAAATCCAACACGGTTTGTGCTAGCTTCTTGAAACTTGACACAATAAAGTAGTTTCACGTTCTATCTCTATGTTTTGTTTTCTCTTGCTGTAGCCCTAAGAAGTGACTGGCGAGAAACACTTTCATGGAAAGGGGTTGCCAAGCTTCCAAAAATTAAGAATCTCCAGAAATCTCAGCAAATACTTTTTCACCCAAACTGGATGATACTTTCAGGTAATGATCAGTAGACTAAGGCGACTTGGTTTCCCAAATTTCGTTCTTCTATGTTGAAGCGTTCGTTTCCAGTAACAGTTTGAATTTTTAGGTTTCACTCTGTTTACTCCTATATTGATAGATGTATTTGGAACTCTAAATCCAACACGGTTTGTACTAGCTTCTTGAAACTTGACACAATAAAGTAGTTTCACGTTCTCTCTCTATGTTTTGTTTCCTCTTGATGTAGCCCTAAGCAGTGACTGGCGAGAAACACTTTCATGGAAAGGGGTTGCCAAGCTTCCAAAAATTACGAATCTCCAGAAATCTCAGCAAATACTTTTTCACCCAAACTGGATGATACTTTCAGGTAATGATCAGTACACTAAGGCGACTTGGTTCCCCACATTTCGTTCTTCTACGTTAAAGCGTTCGTTTCCAGTAACAGTTTGAATTTTTAGGTTTCACTCTGTTTTCTCCTATATTGATAGATGTATTTGGAACTCTAAATCCAACACGGTTTGTGCTAGCTTCTTGAAACTTGACACAATAAAGTAGTTTCACGTTCTATCTCTATGTTTTGTTTCCTCTTGATGTAGCCCTAAGCAGTGACTGGCGAGAAACACTTTCATGGAAAGGGGTTGCAAGTTTCCAAAAATTACGAATCTCCAGAAATCTCAGCAAATACTTTTTCACCCAAACTGGATGATACTTTCAGGTAATGATCAGTACACTAAGGCGACTTGGTTTCCCAAATTTCGTTCTTCTATGTTGAAGCGTTCGTTTCCAGTAACAGTTTGAATTTTTAGGTTTCACTCTGTTTACTCCTATATTGATAGATGTATTTGGAACTCTAAATCCAACACGGTTTGTGCTAGCTTCTTGAAACTTGACACAATAAAGTAGTTTCACGTTCTCTCTCTATGTTTTGTTTCCTCTTGATGTAGCCCTAAGCAGTGACTGGCGAGAAACACTTTCATGGAAAGGGGTTGCCAAGCTTCCAAAAATTACGAATCTCCAGAAATCTCAGCAAATACTTTTTCACCCAAACTGGATGATACTTTCAGGTAATGATCAGTACACTAAGGCGACTTGGTTTCCCAAATTTCGTTCTTCTATGTTGAAGCGTTCGTTTCCAGTAACAGTTTGAATTTTTAGGTTTCACTCTTTTTACTCCTATATTGATAGATGTATTTGGAACTCTAAATCCAACACGGTTTGTGCTAGCTTCTTGAAACTTGACACAGTAAATTAGTTTCACCTTCTATCTCTATGTTTTGTTTCCTCTTGCTGTAGCCCTAAGCAGTGACTGGCGAGAAACACTTTCATGGAAAGGGGTTGCCAAGCTTCCAAAAATTACGAATCTCCAGAAATCTCAGCAAATACTTTTTCACCCAAACTGGATGATACTTTCAGGTAATGATCAGTACACTAAGCCGACTTGGTTCCCCAAATTTTGTTCTTCTATGTTGAAGCATTCGTTTCCAGTAACAGTTTGAATTTTTAGGTTTCACTCTGTTTTCTCCTATATTGATAGATGTATTTGGAACTCTAATACCAACACGGTTTCTGCTAGCTTCTTGAAACTTGACAAAATAAAGTAGTTTTACATTCTGTCTCTATGTTTTGTTTCCTCTTGATGTAGCCCTAAGCAGTGACTGGCGAGAAACACTTTCATGGAAAGGGGTTGCCAAGCTTCCAAAAATTACGAATCTCCAGAAATCTCAGCAAATATTTTTTCACCCAAACTGGATGATACTTTCAGGTAATGATCAGTACACTAAGGCGACTTGGTTCCCCACATTTCGTTCTTCTATGTTGAAGCATTCGTTTCCAGTAACAGTTTGAATTTTTAGGTTTCACTCTGTTTTCTCCTATATTGATAGATGTATTTGGAACTCTAATTCCAACACGGTTTCTGCTAGCTTCTTGAAACTTGACAAAATAAAGTAGTTTTACATTCTGTCTCTATGTTTTGTTTCCTCTTGATATAGCCCTAAGCAGTGACTGGCGAGAAACACTTTCATGGAAAGGGGTTGCCAAGCTTCCAAAAATTACGAATCTCCAGAAATCTCAGCAAATACTTTTTCACCCAAACTGGATGATACTTTCAGGTAATGATCAGTACACTAAGGCGACTTGGTTCCCAAAATTTCGTTCTTCTATGTTGAAGCGTTCGTTTCCAGTAACAGTTTGAATTTTTAGGTTTCACTCTGTTTTCTCCTATATTGATAGATGTATTTGGAAATCTAAATCCAACACGGTTTGTGCTAGCTTCTTGAAACTTGACACAATAAAGTAGTTTCATGTTCTATCTCTATGTTTTGTTTCCTCTTGCTGTAGCCCTAAGAAGTGACTGGCGAGAAACACTTTCATGGAAAGGGGTTGCCAAGCTTCCAAAAATTACGAATCTCCAGAAATCTCAGCAAATATTTTTTCACCCAAACTGGATGATACTTTCAGGTAATGATCAGTACACTAAGGCGACTTGGTTCCCCACATTTCGTTCTTCTACGTTAAAGCGTTCGTTTCCAGTAACAGTTTGAATTTTTAGGTTTCACTCTGTTTTCTCCTATATTGATAGATGTATTTGGAACTCTAAATCCAACACGGTTTGTGCTAGCTTCTTGAAACTTGACACAATAAAGTAGTTTCACGTTCTATCTCTATGTTTTGTTTCCTCTTGATGTAGCCCTAAGCAGTGACTGGCGAGAAACACTTTCATGGAAAGGGGTTGCCAAGCTTCCAAAAATTACGAATCTCCAGAAATCTCAGCAAATACTTTTTCACCCAAACTGGATGATACTTTCAGGTAATGATCAGTACACTAAGGCGACTTGGTTTCCCAAATTTCGTTCTTCTATGTTGAAGCGTTCGTTTCCAGTAACAGTTTGAATTTTTAAGTTTCACTCTGTTTACTCCTATATTGATAGATGTATTTGGAACTCTAAATCCAACACAGTTTATGCTAGCTTCTTGAAACTTGACACAGTACAGTAGTTTCACGTTCTATCTGTATGTATTGTTTCCTCTTGATGTAGCCCTAAGCAGTGACTGGCGAGAAACACTTTCATGGAAATGGGTTGCCAAGCTTCCAAAAATTACGAATCTCCAGAAATCTCAGCAAATACTTTTTCACCCAAACTGGATGATACTTTCAGGTAATGATCAGTACACTAAGGCGACTTGGTTCCCAACATTTCGTTCTTCTATGTTGAAGCATTCGTTTCCAGTAACAGTTTGAATTTTTAGGTTTCACTCTGTTTTCTCCTATATTGATAGATGTATTTGGAACTCTAAATCCAACACGGTTTGTGCTAGCTTCTTGAAACTTGACACCATAAAGTAGTTTCACGTTCTATCTCTATGTTTTGTTTCCCTTGATGTAGCCCTAAGCAGTGACTGGCGAGAAACACTTTCATGGAAAAGGGTTGCCAAGCTTCCAAAAATTACGAATCTCCAGAAATCACAGCAAATATTTTTTCACCCAAACTGGATGATACTTTCAGGTAATGATCAGTACACTAAGGCGACTTGGTTCCCCAAATTTTATTCTTCTACGTTGAAGCGTTCGTTTCCAGTAACAGTTTGAATTTTTAGGTTTCACTCTGTTTTCTCCTATATTGATATATGTATTTGGAACTCTAAATCCAACACGGTTTGTGCTAGCTTCTTGAAACTTGACACAATAAAGTAGTTTCACGTTCTATCTCTATGTTTTGTTTCCTCTTGATGTAGCCCTAAGCAGTGACTGGCGAGAAACACTTTCATGGAAAGGGGTTGCCAAGCTTCCAAAAATTACGAAACTCCAGAAATCTCAGCAAATACTTTTTCACCCAAACTGGATGATACTTTCAGGTAATGATCAGTACACTAAGGCGACTTGGTTCCCAAAATTTCGTTCTTCTATGTTGAAGCATTCGTTTCCAGTAACAGTTTGAATTTTTAGGTTTCACTCTGTTTTCTCCTATATTGATAGATGTATTTGGAAATCTAAATCCAACACGGTTTGTGCTAGCTTCTTGAAACTTGACACAATAAAGTAGTTTCACGTTCTATCTCTATGTTTTGTTTCCTCTTGCTGTAGCCCTAAGAAGTGACTGGCGAGAAACACTTTCATGGAAAGGGGTTGCCAAGCTTCCAAAAATTACGAATCTCCAGAAATCTCAGCAAATATTTTTTCACCCAAACTGGATGATACTTTCAGGTAATGATCAGTACACTAAGGCGACTTGGTTCCCCAAATTTCGTTCTTCTACGTTGAAGCGTTCGTTTCCAGTAACAGTTTGAATTTTTAGGTTTCACTCTGTTTTCTCCTATATTGATATATGTATTTGGAACTCTAAATCCAACACGGTTTGTGCTAGCTTCTTGAAACTTGACACAATAAAGTAGTTTCACGTTCTATCTCTATGTTTTGTTTCCTCTTGATGTAGCCCTAAGCAGTGACTGGCGAGAAACACTTTCATGGAAAGGGGTTGCCAAGCTTCCAAAAATTACGAATCTCCAGAAATCTCAGCAAATACTTTTTCACCCAAACTGGATGATACTTTCAGGTAATGATCAGTACACTAAGGCGACTTGGTTTCCCAAATTTCGTTCTTCTATGTTGAAGCGTTCGTTTGCAGTAACAGTTTGAATTTTTAAGTTTCACTCTGTTTACTCCTATATTGATAGATGTATTTGGAACTCTAAATCCAACACAGTTTATGCTAGCTTCTTGAAACTTGACACAGTACAGTAGTTTCACGTTCTATCTCTATGTATTGTTTCCTCTTGATGTAGCCCTAAGCAGTGACTGGCGAGAAACACTTTCATGGAAAGGGGTTGCCAAGCTTCCAAAAATTACGAATCTCCAGAAATCTCAGCAAATACTTTTTCACCCAAACTGGATGATACTTTCTGGTAATGATCAGTACACTAAGCCGACTTGGTTCCCAAAATTTCGATCTTCTATGTTGAAGCATTCGTTTCCAGTAACAGTTTGAATTTTTAGGTTTCACTCTGTTTACTCCTATATTGATAGATGTATTTGGAACTCTAAATCCAACACGGTTTGTGCTAGCTTCTTGAAACTTGACACAATAAAGTAGTTTCACGTTCTATCTCTATGTTTTGTTTCCTCTTGCTGTAGCCCTAAGCAGTGACTGGCGAGAAACACTTTCATGGAAAGGGGTTGCCAAGCTTCCAAAAATTACGAATCTCCAGAAATCTCAGCAAATATTTTTTCACCCAAACTGGATGATACTTTCAGGTAATGATCAGTACACTAAGGCGACTTGGTTCCCAACATTTCGTTCTTCTATGTTGAAGCGTTCGTTTCCAGTAACAGTTTGAATTTTTAGGTTTCACTCTGTTTTCTCCTATATTGATAGATGTATTTGGAACTCTAAATCCAACACGGTTTGTGCTAGCTTCTTGAAACTTGACACAATAAAGTAGTTTCACGTTCTATCTCTATGTTTTGTTTCCTCTTGCTGTAGCCCTAAACAGTGACTGGCGAGAAACACTTTCATGGAAAGGGGTTGCCAAGCTTCCAAAAATTACGAATCTCCAGAAATCTCAGCAAATACTTTTTCACCCAAACTGGATGATACTTTCAGGTAATGATCAGTACACTAAGCCCACTTGCTTCAGCAAATTTCGTTCTTCTATGTTGAAGCGTTCGTTTCCAGTAACAGTTTGAATTTTTAGGTTTCACTGTTTTCTCCTATATTGATAGATGTATTTGGAACTCTAAATCCAACACGGTTTGTGCTAGCTTCTTGAAACTTGACACAGTAAATTAGTTTCACGTTCTACCTCTATGTTTTGTTTCCTCTTGATGTAGCCCTAAGCAGTGACTGGCGAGAAACACTTTCATGGAAAAGGGTTGCCAAGCTTCCAAAAATTACGAATCTCCAGAAATCTCAGCAAATATTTTTTCACCCAAACTGGATGATACTTTCAGGTAATGATCAGTACACTAAGGCGACTTGGTTCCCCAAATTTAGTTCTTCTATGTTGAAGCATTCGTTTCCAGTAACAGTTTGAATTTTTAGGTTTCACTCTGTTTTCTCCTATATTGATAGATGTATTTGGAACTCTAATTCCAACACGGTTTCTGCTAGCTTCTTGAAACTTGACAAAATAAAGTAGTTTTACATTCTGTCTCTATGTTTTGTTTCCTCTTGATGTAGCCCTAAGCAGTGACTGGCGAGAAACACTTTCATGGAAAGGGGTTGCCAAGCTTCCAAAAATTACGAATCTCCAGAAATCTCAGCAAATACTTTTTCACCCAAACTGGATGATTCTTTCAGGTAATGATCAGTAAACTAAGGCGACTTGGTTCCCAAAATTTCGTTCTTCTATGTTGAAGCGTTCGTTTCCAGTAACAGTTTGAATTTTTAGGTTTCACTCTGTTTTCTCCTATATTGATAGATGTATTTGGAACTCTAAATCCAACACGGTTTGTGCTAGCTTCTTGAAACTTGACACAATAAAGTAGTTTCACGTTCTATCTCTATGTTTTGTTTCCTCTTGCTGTAGCCCTAAACAGTGACTGGCGAGAAACACTTTCATGGAAAGGGGTTGCCAAGCTTCCAAAAATTACGAATCTCCAGAAATCTCAGCAAATACTTTTTCACCCAAACTGGATGATACTTTCAGGTAATGATCAGTACACTAAGCCCACTTGCTTCAGCAAATTTCGTTCTTCTATGTTGAAGCGTTCGTTTCCAGTAACAGTTTGAATTTTTAGGTTTCACTCTGTTTTCTCCTATATTGATAGATGTATTTGGAACTCTAAATCCAACACGGTTTGTGCTAGCTTCTTGAAACTTGACACAATAAAGTAGTTTCACGTTCTATCTCTATGTTTTGTTTCCTCTTGATGTAGCCCTAAGCAGTGACTGGCGAGAAACACTTTCATGGAAAGGGGTTGCCAAGCTTCCAAAAATTACGAATCTCCAGAAATCTCAGCAAATACTTTTTCACCCAAACTGGATGATACTTTCAGGTAATGATCAGTACACTAAGCCCACTTGCTTCAGCAAATTTCGTTCTTCTATGTTGAAGCGTTCGTTTCCAGTAACAGTTTGAATTTTTAGGTTTCACGCTGTTTACTCCTATATTGATAGATGTATTTGGAACTCTAAATCCAACACGGTTTGTGCTAGCTTCTTGAAGCTTGACACAATAAAGTAGTTTCACGTTCTATCTCTATGTTTTGTTTCCTCTTGCTGTAGCCCTAAGCAGTGACTGGCGAGAAACACTTTCATGGAAAGGGGTTGCCAAGCTTCCAAAAATTACGAATCTCCAGAAATCTCAGCAAATACTTTTTCACCCAAACTGGATGATACTTTCAGGTAATGATCAGTACACTAAGGCGACTTGGTTTCCCAAATTTCGTTCTTCTATGTTGAAGCATTCGTTTCCAGTAACAGTTTGAATTTTTAGGTTTCACTCTGTTTTCTCCTATATTGATAGATGTATTTGGAACTCTAAATCCAACACGGTTTGTGCTAGCTTCTTGAAACTTGACACAATAAAGTAGTTTCACGTTCTATCTCTATGTTTTGTTTCCTCTTGCTGTAGCCCTAAGAAGTGACTGGCGAGAAACACTTTCATGGAAAGGGGTTGCCAAGCTTCCAAAAATTAAGAATCTCCAGAAATCTCAGCAAATACTTTTTCACCCAAACTGGATGATACTTTCAGGTAATGATCAGTAGACTAAGGCGACTTGGTTTCCCAAATTTCGTTCTTCTATGTTGAAGCGTTCGTTTCCAGTAACAGTTTGAATTTTTAGGTTTCACTCTGTTTACTCCTATATTGATAGATGTATTTGGAACTCTAAATCCAACACGGTTTGTACTAGCTTCTTGAAACTTGACACAATAAAGTAGTTTCACGTTCTCTCTCTATGTTTTGTTTCCTCTTGATGTAGCCCTAAGCAGTGACTGGCGAGAAACACTTTCATGGAAAGGGGTTGCCAAGCTTCCAAAAATTACGAATCTCCAGAAATCTCAGCAAATACTTTTTCACCCAAACTGGATGATACTTTCAGGTAATGATCAGTACACTAAGGCGACTTGGTTTCCCAAATTTCGTTCTTCTATGTTGAAGCGTTCGTTTCCAGTAACAGTTTGAATTTTTAGGTTTCACTCTTTTTACTCCTATATTGATAGATGTATTTGGAACTCTAAATCCAACACGGTTTGTGCTAGCTTCTTGAAACTTGACACAGTAAATTAGTTTCACCTTCTATCTCTATGTTTTGTTTCCTCTTGCTGTAGCCCTAAGCAGTGACTGGCGAGAAACACTTTCATGGAAAGGGGTTGCCAAGCTTCCAAAAATTACGAATCTCCAGAAATCTCAGCAAATACTTTTTCACCCAAACTGGATGATACTTTCAGGTAATGATCAGTACACTAAGCCGACTTGGTTCCCCAAATTTTCTTCTTCTATGTTGAAGCATTCGTTTCCAGTAACAGTTTGAATTTTTAGGTTTCACTCTGTTTTCTCCTATATTGATAGATGTATTTGGAACTCTAATTCCAACACGGTTTCTGCTAGCTTCTTGAAACTTGACAAAATAAAGTAGTTTTACATTCTGTCCCTATGTTTTGTTTCCTCTTGATGTAGCCCTAAGCAGTGACTGGCGAGAAACACTTTCAAGGAAAGCGGTTGCCAAGCTTCCAAAAATTACGAATCTCCAGAAATCTCAGCAAATACTTTTTCACCCAAACTGGATGATACTTTCAGGTAATGATCAATACACTAAGGCGACTTGGTTCCCAAAATTTCGTTCTTCTATGTTGAAGCATTCGTTTCCAGTAACAGTTTGAATTTTTAGGTTTCACTCTGTTTTCTCCTATATTGATAGATGTATTTGGAAATCTAAATCCAACACGGTTTGTGCTAGCTTCTTGAAACTTGACACAATAAAGTAGTTTCACGTTCTATCTCTATGTTTTGTTTCCTCTTGCTGTAGCCCTAAGAAGTGACTGGCGAGAAACACTTTCATGGAAAGGGGTTGCCAAGCTTCCAAAAATTACGAATCTCCAGAAATCTCAGCAAATATTTTTTCACCCATACTGGATGATACTTTCAGGTAATGATCAGTACACTAAGGCGACTTGGTTCCCCACATTTCGTTCTTCTACGTTAAAGCGTTCGTTTCCAGTAACAGTTTGAATTTTTAGGTTTCACTCTGTTTTCTCCTATATTGATAGATGTATTTGGAACTCTAAATCCAACACGGTTTGTGCTAGCTTCTTGAAACTTGACACAATAAAGTAGTTTCACGTTCTATCTCTATGTTTTGTTTCCTCTTGCTGTAGCCCTAAGAAGTGACTGGCGAGAAACACTTTCATGGAAAGGGGTTGCCAAGCTTCCAAAAATTACGAATCTCCAGAAATCTCAGCAAATACTTTTTCACCCAAACTGGATGATACTTTCAGGTAATGATCAGTACACTAAGGCGACTTGGTTCCCCACATTTCGTTCTTCTACGTTAAAGCGTTCGTTTCCAGTAACAGTTTGAATTTTTAGGTTTCTCTCTGTTTTCTCCTATATTGATAGATGTATTTGGAACTCTAAATCCAACACGGTTTGTGCTAGCTTCTTGAAACTTGACACAATAAAGTAGTTTCACGTTCTATCTCTATGTTTTGTTTCCTCTTGCTGTAGCCCTAAGAAGTGACTGGCGAGAAACACTTTCATGGAAAGGGGTTGCCAAGCTTCCAAAAATTACGAATCTCCAGAAATCTCAGCAAATACTTTTTCACCCAAACTGGATGATACTTTCAGGTAATGATCAGTACACTAAGGCGACTTGGTTCCCCACATTTCGTTCTTCTACGTTAAAGCGTTCGTTTCCAGTAACAGTTTGAATTTTTAGGTTTCACTCTGTTTTCTCCTATATTGATAGATGTATTTGGAACTCTAAATCCAACACGGTTTGTGCTAGCTTCTTGAAACTTGACACAATAAAGTAGTTTCACGTTCTATCTCTATGTTTTGTTTCCTCTTGATGTAGCCCTAAGCAGTGACTGGCGAGAAACACTTTCATGGAAAGGGGTTGCAAGCTTCCAAAAATTACGAATCTCCAGAAATCTCAGCAAATACTTTTTCACCCAAACTGGATGATACTTTCAGGTAATGATCAGTACACTAAGGCGACTTGGTTTCCCAAATTTCGTTCTTCTATGTTGAAGCGTTCGTTTCCAGTAACAGTTTGAATTTTTAGGTTTCACTCTGTTTACTCCTATATTGATAGATGTATTTGGAACTCTAAATCCAACACGGTTTGTGCTAGCTTCTTGAAACTTGACACAATAAAGTAGTTTCACGTTCTCTCTCTATGTTTTGTTTCCTCTTGATGTAGCCCTAAGCAGTGACTGGCGAGAAACACTTTCATGGAAAGGGGTTGCCAAGCTTCCAAAAATTACGAATCTCCAGAAATCTCAGCAAATACTTTTTCACCCAAACTGGATGATACTTTCAGGTAATGATCAGTACACTAAGGCGACTTGGTTTCCCAAATTTCGTTCTTCTATGTTGAAGCGTTCGTTTCCAGTAACAGTTTGAATTTTTAGGTTTCACTCTTTTTACTCCTATATTGATAGATGTATTTGGAACTCTAAATCCAACACGGTTTGTGCTAGCTTCTTGAAACTTGACACAGTAAATTAGTTTCACCTTCTATCTCTATGTTTTGTTTCCTCTTGATGTAGCCCTAAGCAGTGACTGGCGAGAAACACTTTCATGGAAAGGGGTTGCCAAGCTTCCAAAAATTACGAATCTCCAGAAATCTCAGCAAATACTTTTTCACCCAAACTGGATGATACTTTCAGGTAATAATCAGTACACTAAGGCGACTTGGTTCCCAAAATTTCGTTCTTCTATGTTGAAGCATTCGTTTCCAGTAACAGTTTGAATTTTTAGGTTTCACTCTGTTTACTCCTATATTGATAGATGTATTTGGAACTCTAAATCCAACACGGTTTGTGCTAGCTTCTTGAAACTTGACACAATAAAGTAGTTTCACGTTCTATCTCTGTTTTGTTTCCTCTTGCTGTAGCCCTAAGCAGTGACTGGTGAGAAACACTTTCATGGAAAGGGGTTGCCAAGCTTCCAAAAATTACGAATCTCCAGAAATCTCAGCAAATATTTTTTCACCCAAACTGGATGATACTTTCAGGTAATGATCAGTACACTAAGGCGACTTGGTTCCCCACATTTCGTTCTTCTACGTTGAAGCGTTCGTTTCCAGTAACAGTTTGAATTTTTAGGTTTCACTCTGTTTTCTCCTATATTGATAGATGTATTTGGAACTCTAAATCCAACACGGTTTGTGCTAGCTTCTTGAAACTTGACACAATAAAGTAGTTTCACGTTCTATCTCTATGTTTTGTTTCCTCTTGCTGTAGCCCTAAGCAGTGACTGGCGAGAAACACTTTCATGGAAAGGGGTTGCCAAGCTTCCAAAAATTACGAATCTCCAGAAATCTCAGCAAATACTTTTTCACCCACATGGATGATACTTTCAGGTAATGATCAGTACACTAAGCCCACTTGCTTCAGCAAATTTCGTTCTTCTATGTTGAAGCGTTCGTTTCCAGTAACAGTTTGAATTTTTAGGTTTCACGCTGTTTACTCCTATATTGATAGATATATTTGGAACTCTAAATCCAACACGGTTTATGCTAGCTTCTTGAAACTTGACACAGTACAGTAGTTTCACGTTCTATCACTATGTATTGTTTCCTCTTGATGTAGCCCTAAGCAGTGACTGGCGAGAAACACTTTCATGGAAAGGGGTTGCAAAGCTTCCAAAAATTACGAATCTCCAGAAATCTCAGCAAATACTTTTTCACCCAAACTGGATGATACTTTCAGGTAATGATCAGTACACTAAGGCGACTTGGTTCCCCACATTTCGTTCTTCTATGTTGAAGCGTTCGTTTCCAGTAACAGTTTGAATTTTTAGGTTTCACTCTGTTTTCTCCTATATTGATAGATGTATTTGGAACTCTAAATCCAACACGGTTTGTGCTAGCTTCTTGAAACTTGACACAATAAAGTAGTTTCACGTTCTATCTCTATGTTTTGTTTCCTCTTGCTGTAGCCCTAAGCAGTGACTGGCGAGAAACTCTTTCATGGAAAGGGGTTGCCAAGCTTCCAAAAATTAAGAATCTCTAGAAATCTCAGCAAATACTTTTTCACCCAAACTGGATGATACTTTCAGGTAATGATCAGTACACTAAGGCGACCTGGTTCCCAAAATTTCGTTCTTCTATGTTGAAGCATTCGTTTCCAGTAACAGTTTGAATTTTTAGGTTTCACTCTGTTTTCTCCTATATTGATAGATGTATTTGGAACTCTAAATCCAACACGGTTTGTGCTAGCTTCTTGAAACTTGACACAATAAAGTAGTTTCACATTCTATCTCTATGTTTTGTTTCCTCTTGCTGTAGCCCTAAGCAGTGACTGGCGAAAAACACTTTCATGGAAAGGTGTTGCCAAGCTTCCAAAAATTACGAATCTCCAGAAATCTCAGCAAATATTTTTTCACCCAAACTGGATGATACTTTCAGGTAATGATCAGTACACTAAGGCGACTTGGTTCCCCACATTTCGTTCTTCTACGTTGAAGCGTTCGTTTCCAGTAACAGTTTGAATTTTTAGGTTTCACTCTGTTTACTCCTATATTGATAGATGTATTTGGAACTCTAAATCCAACACGGTTTGTGCTAGCTTCTTGAAACTTGACACAGTACAGTAGTTTCACGTTCTCTCTCTATGTTTTGTTTCCTCTTGTTGTAGCCCTAAGCAGTGACTGGCGAGAAACACTTTCATGGAAAGGGGTTGCCAAGCTTCCAAAAATTACGAATCTCCAGAAATCTCAGCAAATACTTTTTCACCCTAACTGGATGATACTTTCTGGTAATGATCAGTACACTAAGCCGACTTGGTTCCCAAAATTTCGTTCTTCTATGTTGAAGCATTCGTTTCCAGTAACAGTTTGAATTTTTAGGTTTCACTCTGTTTTCTCCTATATTGATAGATGTATTTGGAACTCTAAATCCAACACGGTTTGTGCTAGCTTCTTGAAACTTGACACAATAAAGTAGTTTCACGTTCTATCTCTATGTTTTGTTTCCTCTTGATGTAGCCCTAAGCAGTGACTGGCGAGAAACACTTTCATGGAAAGGGGTTGCCAAGCTTCCAAAAATTACGAATCTCCAGAAATCTCAGCAAATACTTTTTCACCCAAACTGGATGATATCTTCAGGTAATGATCTGTACACTAAGGCGACTTGGTTCCCAAAATTTCGTTCTTCTATGTTGAAGCATTCGTTTCCAGTAACAGTTTGAATTTTTAGGTTTCACTCTGTTTACTCCTATATTGATAGATGTATTTGGAACTCTAAATCCAACACGGTTTGTGCTAGCTTCTTGAAACTTGACACAATAAAGTAGTTTCACGTTCTATCTCTATGTTTTGTTTCCTCTTGCTGTAGCCCTAAGCAGTGACTGGCGAGAAACACTTTCATGGAAAGGGGTTGCCAAGCTTCCAAAAATTACGAAACTCCAGAAATCTCAGCAAATATTTTTTCACCCAAACTGGATGATACTTTCAGGTAATGATCAGTACACTAAGGCGACTTGGTTCCCAACATTTCGTTCTTCTATGTTGAAGCGTTCGTTTCCAGTAACAGTTTGAATTTTTAGGTTTCACTCTGTTTTCTCCTATATTGATAGATGTATTTGGAACTCTAAATCCAACACGGTTTGTGATAGCTTCTTGAAACTTGACACAATAAAGTAGTTTCACGTTCTATCTCTATGTTTTGTTTCCTCTTGCTGTAGCCCTAAGCAGTGACTGGCGAGAAACACTTTCATGGAAAGGGGTTGCCAAGCTTCCAAAAATTACGAATCTCTAGAAATCTCAGCAAATACTTTTTCACCCAAACTGGATGATACTTTCAGGTAATGATCAGTACACTAAGGCGACTTGGTTCCCAAAATTTCGTTCTTCTATGTTGAAGCATTCGTTTCCAGTAACAGTTTGAATTTTTAGGTTTCACTCTGTTTTCTCATATATTGTAGATGTATTTGGAACTCTAAATCCAACACGGTTTGTGCTAGCTTCTTGAAACTTGACACAATAAAGTAGTTTCACGTTCTATCTCTATGTTTTGTTTCCTCTTGATGTAGCCCTAAGCAGTGACTGGCGAGAAACAGTTTCATGGAAAGGGGTTGCCAAGCTTCCAAAAATTACGAATCTCCAGAAATCTCAGCAAATACTTTTTCACCCAAACTGGATGATATCTTTAGGTAATGATCTGTACACTAAGGCGACTTGGTTCCCAAAATTTCGTTCTTCTATGTTGAAGCATTCGTTTCCAGTAACAGTTTGAATTTTTAGGTTTCACTCTGTTTACTCCTATATTGATAGATGTATTTGGAACTCTAAATCCAACACGGTTTGTGCTAGCTTCTTGAAACTTGACACAATAAAGTAGTTTCACGTTCTATCTCTATGTTTTGTTTCCTCTTGCTGTAGCCCTAAGCAGTGACTGGCGAGAAACACTTTCATGGAAAGGGGTTGCCAAGCTTCCAAAAATTACGAATCTCCAGAAATCTCAGCAAATATTTTTTCACCCAAACTGGATGATACTTTCAGGTAATGATCAGTACACTAAGGCGACTTGGTTCCCAACATTTCGTTCTTCTATGTTGAAGCGTTCGTTTCCAGTAACAGTTTGAATTTTTAGGTTTCACTCTGTTTTCTCCTATATTGATAGATGTATTTGGAACTCTAAATCCAACACGGTTTGTGCTAGCTTCTTGAAACTTGACACAATAAAGTAGTTTCACGTTCTATCTCTATGTTTTGTTTCCTCTTGCTGTAGCCCTAAACAGTGACTGGCGAGAAACACTTTCATGGAAAGGGGTTGCCAAGCTTCCAAAAATTACGAATCTCCAGAAATCTCAGCAAATACTTTTTCACCCAAACTGGATGATACTTTCAGGTAATGATCAGTACACTAAGCCCACTTGCTTCAGCAAATTTCGTTCTTCTATGTTGAAGCGTTCGTTTCCAGTAACAGTTTGAATTTTTAGGTTTCACTCTGTTTTCTCCTATATTGATAGATGTATTTGGAACTCTAAATCCAACACGGTTTGTGCTAGCTTCTTGAAACTTGACACAATAAAGTAGTTTCACGTTCTATCTCTATGTTTTGTTTCCTCTTGATGTAGCCCTAAGCAGTGACTGGCGAGAAACACTTTCATGGAAAGTGGTTGCCAAGCTTTCAAAAATTACGAATCTCCAGAAATCTCAGCAAATACTTTTTCACCCAAACTGGATGATACTTTCAGGTAATGATCAGTACACTAAGCCCACTTGCTTCAGCAAATTTCGTTCTTCTATGTTGAAGCGTTCGTTTCCAGTAACAGTTTGAATTTTTAGGTTTCACGCTGTTTACTCCTATATTGATAGATGTATTTGGAACTCTAAATCCAACACGGTTTGTGCTAGCTTCTTGAAGCTTGACACAATAAAGTAGTTTCACGTTCTATCTCTATGTTTTGTTTCCTCTTGATGTAGCCCTAAGCAGTGACTGGCGAGAAACACTTTCATGGAAAGGGGTTGCCAAGCTTCCAAAAATTACGAATCTCCAGAAATCTCAGCAAATACTTTTTCACCCAAACTGGATGATACTTTCAGGTAATAATCAGTACACTAAGGCGACTTGGTTCCCAAAATTTCGTTCTTCTATGTTGAAGCATTCGTTTCCAGTAACAGTTTGAATTTTTAGGTTTCACTCTGTTTACTCCTATATTGATAGATGTATTTGGAACTCTAAATCCAACACGGTTTGTGCTAGCTTCTTGAAACTTGACACAATAAAGTAGTTTCACGTTCTATCTCTGTTTTGTTTCCTCTTGCTGTAGCCCTAAGCAGTGACTGGTGAGAAACACTTTCATGGAAAGGGGTTGCCAAGCTTCCAAAAATTACGAATCTCCAGAAATCTCAGCAAATATTTTTTCACCCAAACTGGATGATACTTTCAGGTAATGATCAGTACACTAAGGCGACTTGGTTCCCCACATTTCGTTCTTCTACGTTGAAGCGTTCGTTTCCAGTAACAGTTTGAATTTTTAGGTTTCACTCTGTTTTCTCCTATATTGATAGATGTATTTGGAACTCTAAATCCAACACGGTTTGTGCTAGCTTCTTGAAACTTGACACAATAAAGTAGTTTCACGTTCTATCTCTATGTTTTGTTTCCTCTTGCTGTAGCCCTAAGCAGTGACTGGCGAGAAACACTTTCATGGAAAGGGGTTGCCAAGCTTCCAAAAATTACGAATCTCCAGAAATCTCAGCAAATACTTTTTCACCCACATGGATGATACTTTCAGGTAATGATCAGTACACTAAGCCCACTTGCTTCAGCAAATTTCGTTCTTCTATGTTGAAGCGTTCGTTTCCAGTAACAGTTTGAATTTTTAGGTTTCACGCTGTTTACTCCTATATTGATAGATATATTTGGAACTCTAAATCCAACACGGTTTATGCTAGCTTCTTGAAACTTGACACAGTACAGTAGTTTCACGTTCTATCACTATGTATTGTTTCCTCTTGATGTAGCCCTAAGCAGTGACTGGCGAGAAACACTTTCATGGAAAGGGGTTGCAAAGCTTCCAAAAATTACGAATCTCCAGAAATCTCAGCAAATACTTTTTCACCCAAACTGGATGATACTTTCAGGTAATGATCAGTACACTAAGGCGACTTGGTTCCCCACATTTCGTTCTTCTATGTTGAAGCGTTCGTTTCCAGTAACAGTTTGAATTTTTAGGTTTCACTCTGTTTTCTCCTATATTGATAGATGTATTTGGAACTCTAAATCCAACACGGTTTGTGCTAGCTTCTTGAAACTTGACACAATAAAGTAGTTTCACGTTCTATCTCTATGTTTTGTTTCCTCTTGCTGTAGCCCTAAGCAGTGACTGGCGAGAAACTCTTTCATGGAAAGGGGTTGCCAAGCTTCCAAAAATTAAGAATCTCTAGAAATCTCAGCAAATACTTTTTCACCCAAACTGGATGATACTTTCAGGTAATGATCAGTACACTAAGGCGACCTGGTTCCCAAAATTTCGTTCTTCTATGTTGAAGCATTCGTTTCCAGTAACAGTTTGAATTTTTAGGTTTCACTCTGTTTTCTCCTATATTGATAGATGTATTTGGAACTCTAAATCCAACACGGTTTGTGCTAGCTTCTTGAAACTTGACACAATAAAGTAGTTTCACATTCTATCTCTATGTTTTGTTTCCTCTTGCTGTAGCCCTAAGCAGTGACTGGCGAAAAACACTTTCATGGAAAGGTGTTGCCAAGCTTCCAAAAATTACGAATCTCCAGAAATCTCAGCAAATATTTTTTCACCCAAACTGGATGATACTTTCAGGTAATGATCAGTACACTAAGGCGACTTGGTTCCCCACATTTCGTTCTTCTACGTTGAAGCGTTCGTTTCCAGTAACAGTTTGAATTTTTAGGTTTCACTCTGTTTACTCCTATATTGATAGATGTATTTGGAACTCTAAATCCAACACGGTTTGTGCTAGCTTCTTGAAACTTGACACAGTACAGTAGTTTCACGTTCTCTCTCTATGTTTTGTTTCCTCTTGTTGTAGCCCTAAGCAGTGACTGGCGAGAAACACTTTCATGGAAAGGGGTTGCCAAGCTTCCAAAAATTACGAATCTCTAGAAATCTCAGCAAATACTTTTTCACCCAAACTGGATGATACTTTCAGGTAATGATCAGTACACTAAGGCGACTTGGTTCCCAAAATTTCGTTCTTCTATGTTGAAGCATTCGTTTCCAGTAACAGTTTGAATTTTTAGGTTTCACTCTGTTTTCTCATATATTGTAGATGTATTTGGAACTCTAAATCCAACACGGTTTGTGCTAGCTTCTTGAAACTTGACACAATAAAGTAGTTTCACGTTCTATCTCTATGTTTTGTTTCCTCTTGATGTAGCCCTAAGCAGTGACTGGCGAGAAACAGTTTCATGGAAAGGGGTTGCCAAGCTTCCAAAAATTACGAATCTCCAGAAATCTCAGCAAATACTTTTTCACCCAAACTGGATGATATCTTTAGGTAATGATCTGTACACTAAGGCGACTTGGTTCCCAAAATTTCGTTCTTCTATGTTGAAGCATTCGTTTCCAGTAACAGTTTGAATTTTTAGGTTTCACTCTGTTTACTCCTATATTGATAGATGTATTTGGAACTCTAAATCCAACACGGTTTGTGCTAGCTTCTTGAAACTTGACACAATAAAGTAGTTTCACGTTCTATCTCTATGTTTTGTTTCCTCTTGCTGTAGCCCTAAGCAGTGACTGGCGAGAAACACTTTCATGGAAAGGGGTTGCCAAGCTTCCAAAAATTACGAATCTCCAGAAATCTCAGCAAATATTTTTTCACCCAAACTGGATGATACTTTCAGGTAATGATCAGTACACTAAGGCGACTTGGTTCCCAACATTTCGTTCTTCTATGTTGAAGCGTTCGTTTCCAGTAACAGTTTGAATTTTTAGGTTTCACTCTGTTTTCTCCTATATTGATAGATGTATTTGGAACTCTAAATCCAACACGGTTTGTGCTAGCTTCTTGAAACTTGACACAATAAAGTAGTTTCACGTTCTATCTCTATGTTTTGTTTCCTCTTGCTGTAGCCCTAAACAGTGACTGGCGAGAAACACTTTCATGGAAAGGGGTTGCCAAGCTTCCAAAAATTACGAATCTCCAGAAATCTCAGCAAATACTTTTTCACCCAAACTGGATGATACTTTCAGGTAATGATCAGTACACTAAGCCCACTTGCTTCAGCAAATTTCGTTCTTCTATGTTGAAGCGTTCGTTTCCAGTAACAGTTTGAATTTTTAGGTTTCACTCTGTTTTCTCCTATATTGATAGATGTATTTGGAACTCTAAATCCAACACGGTTTGTGCTAGCTTCTTGAAACTTGACACAATAAAGTAGTTTCACGTTCTATCTCTATGTTTTGTTTCCTCTTGATGTAGCCCTAAGCAGTGACTGGCGAGAAACACTTTCATGGAAAGTGGTTGCCAAGCTTTCAAAAATTACGAATCTCCAGAAATCTCAGCAAATACTTTTTCACCCAAACTGGATGATACTTTCAGGTAATGATCAGTACACTAAGCCCACTTGCTTCAGCAAATTTCGTTCTTCTATGTTGAAGCGTTCGTTTCCAGTAACAGTTTGAATTTTTAGGTTTCACGCTGTTTACTCCTATATTGATAGATGTATTTGGAACTCTAAATCCAACACGGTTTGTGCTAGCTTCTTGAAGCTTGACACAATAAAGTAGTTTCACGTTCTATCTCTATGTTTTGTTTCCTCTTGCTGTAGCCCTAAGCAGTGACTGGCGAGAAACACTTTCATGGAAAGGGGTTGCCAAGCTTCCAAAAATTACGAATCTCCAGAAATCTCAGCAAATACTTTTTCACCCAAACTGGATGATACTTTCAGGTAATGATCAGTACACTAAGGCGACTTGGTTTCCCAAATTTCGTTCTTCTATGTTGAAGCATTCGTTTCCAGTAACAGTTTGAATTTTTAGGTTTCACTCTGTTTTCTCCTATATTGATAGATGTATTTGGAACTCTAAATCCAACACGGTTTGTGCTAGCTTCTTGAAACTTGACACAATAAAGTAGTTTCACGTTCTATCTCTATGTTTTGTTTCCTCTTGCTGTAGCCCTAAGAAGTGACTGGCGAGAAACACTTTCATGGAAAGGGGTTGCCAAGCTTCCAAAAATTAAGAATCTCCAGAAATCTCAGCAAATACTTTTTCACCCAAACTCGATGATACTTTCAGGTAATGATCAGTAGACTAAGGCGACTTGGTTTCCCAAATTTCGTTCTTCTATGTTGAAGCGTTCGTTTCCAGTAACAGTTTGAATTTTTAGGTTTCACTCTGTTTACTCCTATATTGATAGATGTATTTGGAACTCTAAATCCAACACGGTTTGTACTAGCTTCTTGAAACTTGACACAATAAAGTAGTTTCACGTTCTCTCTCTATGTTTTGTTTCCTCTTGATGTAGCCCTAAGCAGTGACTGGCGAGAAACACTTTCATGGAAAGGGGTTGCCAAGCTTCCAAAAATTACGAATCTCCAGAAATCTCAGCAAATACTTTTTCACCCAAACTGGATGATACTTTCAGGTAATGATCAGTACACTAAGGCGACTTGGTTTCCCAAATTTCGTTCTTCTATGTTGAAGCGTTCGTTTCCAGTAACAGTTTGAATTTTTAGGTTTCACTCTTTTTACTCCTATATTGATAGATGTATTTGGAACTCTAAATCCAACACGGTTTGTGCTAGCTTCTTGAAACTTGACACAGTAAATTAGTTTCACCTTCTATCTCTATGTTTTGTTTCCTCTTGCTGTAGCCCTAAGCAGTGACTGGCGAGAAACACTTTCATGGAAAGGGGTTGCCAAGCTTCCAAAAATTACGAATCTCCAGAAATCTCAGCAAATACTTTTTCACCCAAACTGGATGATACTTTCAGGTAATGATCAGTACACTAAGCCGACTTGGTTCCCCAAATTTTGTTCTTCTATGTTGAAGCATTCGTTTCCAGTAACAGTTTGAATTTTTAGGTTTCACTCTGTTTTCTCCTATATTGATAGATGTATTTGGAACTCTAATTCCAACACGGTTTCTGCTAGCTTCTTGAAACTTGACAAAATAAAGTAGTTTTACATTCTGTCCCTTTGTTTTGTTTCCTCTTGATGTAGCCCTAAGCAGTGACTGGCGAGAAACACTTTCATGGAAAGCGGTTGCCAAGCTTCCAAAAATTACGAATCTCCAGAAATCTCAGCAAATACTTTTTCACCCAAACTGGATGATACTTTCAGGTAATGATCAGTACACTAAGGCGACTTGGTTCCCCACATTTCGTTCTTCTACGTTGAAGCGTTCGTTTCCAGTAACAGTTTGAATTTTTAGGTTTCACTCTGTTTACTCCTATATTGATAGATGTATTTGGAACTCTAAATCCAACACGGTTTGTGCTAGCTTCTTGAAACTTGACACAGTACAGTAGTTTCACGTTCTCTCTCTATGTTTTGTTTCCTCTTGTTGTAGCCCTAAGCAGTGACTGGCGAGAAACACTTTCATGGAAAGGGGTTGCCAAGCTTCCAAAAATTACGAATCTCCAGAAATCTCAGCAAATACTTTTTCACCCTAACTGGATGATACTTTCTGGTAATGATCAGTACACTAAGCCGACTTGGTTCCCAAAATTTCGTTCTTCTATGTTGAAGCATTCGTTTCCAGTAACAGTTTGAATTTTTAGGTTTCACTCTGTTTTCTCCTATATTGATAGATGTATTTGGAACTCTAAATCCAACACGGTTTGTGCTAGCTTCTTGAAACTTGACACAATAAAGTAGTTTCACGTTCTATCTCTATGTTTAGCTTCCTCTTGCTGTAGCCCTAAGCAGTGACTGGCGAGAAACACTTTCATTGAAAGGGGTTGCCAAGCTTCCAAAAATTACGAATCTCCAGAAATCTCAGCAAATATTTTTTCACCCAAACTGGATGATACTTTCAGGTAATGATCAGTACACTAAGGCGACTTGGTTCCCCACATGTCGTTATTCTACGTTGAAGCGTTCGTTTCCAGTAACAGTTTGAATTTTTAGGTTTCACTCTGTTTTCTCCTATATTGATAGATGTATTTGGAACTCTAAATCCAACACGGTTTGTGCTAGCTTCTTGAAACTTGACACAATAAAGTAGTTTCACGTTCTATCTCTATGTTTTGTTTCCTCTTGATGTAGCCCTAAGCAGTGACTGGCGAGAAACACTTTCATGGAAAGGGGTTGCCAAGCTTCCAAAAATTACGAATCTCCAGAAATCTCAGCAAATACTTTTTCACCCAAACTGGATGATATCTTCAGGTAATGATCTGTACACTAAGGCGACTTGGTTCCCAAAATTTCGTTCTTCTATGTTGAAGCATTCGTTTCCAGTAACAGTTTGAATTTTTAGGTTTCACTCTGTTTACTCCTATATTGATAGATGTATTTGGAACTCTAAATCCAACACGGTTTGTGCTAGCTTCTTGAAACTTGACACAATAAAGTAGTTTCACGTTCTATCTCTATGTTTTGTTTCCTCTTGCTGTAGCCCTAAGCAGTGACTGGCGAGAAACACTTTCATGGAAAGGGGTTGCCAAGCTTCCAAAAATTACGAAACTCCAGAAATCTCAGCAAATATTTTTTCACCCAAACTGGATGATACTTTCAGGTAATGATCAGTACACTAAGGCGACTTGGTTCCCAACATTTCGTTCTTCTATGTTGAAGCGTTCATTTCCAGTAACAGTTTGAATTTTTAGGTTTCACTCTGTTTTCTCCTATATTGATAGATGTATTTGGAACTCTAAATCCAACACGGTTTGTGATAGCTTCTTGAAACTTGACACAATAAAGTAGTTTCACGTTCTATCTCTATGTTTTGTTTCCTCTTGCTGTAGCCCTAAGCAGTGACTGGCGAGAAACACTTTCATGGAAAGGGGTTGCCAAGCTTCCAAAAATTACGAATCTCCAGAAATCTCAGCAAATATTTTTTCACCCAAACTGGATGATACTTTCAGGTAATGATCAGTACACTAAGGCGACTTGGTTCCCAACATTTCGTTCTTCTATGTTGAAGCGTTCGTTTCCAGTAACAGTTTGAATTTTTAGGTTTCACTCTGTTTTCTCCTATATTGATAGATGTATTTGGAACTCTAAATCCAACACGGTTTGTGCTAGCTTCTTGAAACTTGACACAATAAAGTAGTTTCACGTTCTATCTCTATGTTTTGTTTCCTCTTGCTGTAGCCCTAAACAGTGACTGGCGAGAAACACTTTCATGGAAAGGGGTTGCCAAGCTTCCAAAAATTACGAATCTCCAGAAATCTCAGCAAATACTTTTTCACCCAAACTGGATGATACTTTCAGGTAATGATCAGTACACTAAGCCCACTTGCTTCAGCAAATTTCGTTCTTCTATGTTGAAGCGTTCGTTTCCAGTAACAGTTTGAATTTTTAGGTTTCACTCTGTTTTCTCCTATATTGATAGATGTATTTGGAACTCTAAATCCAACACGGTTTGTGCTAGCTTCTTGAAACTTGACACAATAAAGTAGTTTCACGTTCTATCTCTATGTTTTGTTTCCTCTTGATGTAGCCCTAAGCAGTGACTGGCGAGAAACACTTTCATGGAAAGTGGTTGCCAAGCTTTCAAAAATTACGAATCTCCAGAAATCTCAGCAAATACTTTTTCACCCAAACTGGATGATACTTTCAGGTAATGATCAGTACACTAAGCCCACTTGCTTCAGCAAATTTCGTTCTTCTATGTTGAAGCGTTCGTTTCCAGTAACAGTTTGAATTTTTAGGTTTCACGCTGTTTACTCCTATATTGATAGATGTATTTGGAACTCTAAATCCAACACGGTTTGTGCTAGCTTCTTGAAGCTTGACACAATAAAGTAGTTTCACGTTCTATCTCTATGTTTTGTTTCCTCTTGCTGTAGCCCTAAGCAGTGACTGGCGAGAAACACTTTCATGGAAAGGGGTTGCCAAGCTTCCAAAAATTACGAATCTCCAGAAATCTCAGCAAATACTTTTTCACCCAAACTGGATGATACTTTCAGGTAATGATCAGTACACTAAGGCGACTTGGTTTCCCAAATTTCGTTCTTCTATGTTGAAGCATTCGTTTCCAGTAACAGTTTGAATTTTTAGGTTTCACTCTGTTTTCTCCTATATTGATAGATGTATTTGGAACTCTAAATCCAACACGGTTTGTGCTAGCTTCTTGAAACTTGACACAATAAAGTAGTTTCACGTTCTATCTCTATGTTTTGTTTCCTCTTGCTGTAGCCCTAAGAAGTGACTGGCGAGAAACACTTTCATGGAAAGGGGTTGCCAAGCTTCCAAAAATTAAGAATCTCCAGAAATCTCAGCAAATACTTTTTCACCCAAACTCGATGATACTTTCAGGTAATGATCAGTAGACTAAGGCGACTTGGTTTCCCAAATTTCGTTCTTCTATGTTGAAGCGTTCGTTTCCAGTAACAGTTTGAATTTTTAGGTTTCACTCTGTTTACTCCTATATTGATAGATGTATTTGGAACTCTAAATCCAACACGGTTTGTACTAGCTTCTTGAAACTTGACACAATAAAGTAGTTTCACGTTCTCTCTCTATGTTTTGTTTCCTCTTGATGTAGCCCTAAGCAGTGACTGGCGAGAAACACTTTCATGGAAAGGGGTTGCCAAGCTTCCAAAAATTACGAATCTCCAGAAATCTCAGCAAATACTTTTTCACCCAAACTGGATGATACTTTCAGGTAATGATCAGTACACTAAGGCGACTTGGTTTCCCAAATTTCGTTCTTCTATGTTGAAGCGTTCGTTTCCAGTAACAGTTTGAATTTTTAGGTTTCACTCTTTTTACTCCTATATTGATAGATGTATTTGGAACTCTAAATCCAACACGGTTTGTGCTAGCTTCTTGAAACTTGACACAGTAAATTAGTTTCACCTTCTATCTCTATGTTTTGTTTCCTCTTGCTGTAGCCCTAAGCAGTGACTCGCGAGAAACACTTTCATGGAAAGGGGTTGCCAAGCTTCCAAAAATTACGAATCTCCAGAAATCTCAGCAAATACTTTTTCACCCAAACTGGATGATACTTTCAGGTAATGATCAGTACACTAAGCCGACTTGGTTCCCCAAATTTTGTTCTTCTATGTTGAAGCATTCGTTTCCAGTAACAGTTTGAATTTTTAGGTTTCACTCTGTTTTCTCCTATATTGATAGATGTATTTGGAACTCTAATTCCAACACGGTTTCTGCTAGCTTCTTGAAACTTGACAAAATAAAGTAGTTTTACATTCTGTCCCTTTGTTTTGTTTCCTCTTGATGTAGCCCTAAGCAGTGACTGGCGAGAAACACTTTCATGGAAAGCGGTTGCCAAGCTTCCAAAAATTACGAATCTCCAGAAATCTCAGCAAATACTTTTTCACCCAAACTGGATGATACTTTCAGGTAATGATCAGTACACTAAGGCGACTTGGTTCCCCACATTTCGTTCTTCTACGTTGAAGCGTTCGTTTCCAGTAACAGTTTGAATTTTTAGGTTTCACTCTGTTTACTCCTATATTGATAGATGTATTTGGAACTCTAAATCCAACACGGTTTGTGCTAGCTTCTTGAAACTTGACACAGTACAGTAGTTTCACGTTCTCTCTCTATGTTTTGTTTCCTCTTGTTGTAGCCCTAAGCAGTGACTGGCGAGAAACACTTTCATGGAAAGGGGTTGCCAAGCTTCCAAAAATTACGAATCTCCAGAAATCTCAGCAAATACTTTTTCACCCTAACTGGATGATACTTTCTGGTAATGATCAGTACACTAAGCCGACTTGGTTCCCAAAATTTCGTTCTTCTATGTTGAAGCATTCGTTTCCAGTAACAGTTTGAATTTTTAGGTTTCACTCTGTTTTCTCCTATATTGATAGATGTATTTGGAACTCTAAATCCAACACGGTTTGTGCTAGCTTCTTGAAACTTGACACAATAAAGTAGTTTCACGTTCTATCTCTATGTTTAGCTTCCTCTTGCTGTAGCCCTAAGCAGTGACTGGCGAGAAACACTTTCATTGAAAGGGGTTGCCAAGCTTCCAAAAATTACGAATCTCCAGAAATCTCAGCAAATATTTTTTCACCCAAACTGGATGATACTTTCAGGTAATGATCAGTACACTAAGGCGACTTGGTTCCCCACATGTCGTTATTCTACGTTGAAGCGTTCGTTTCCAGTAACAGTTTGAATTTTTAGGTTTCACTCTGTTTTCTCCTATATTGATAGATGTATTTGGAACTCTAAATCCAACACGGTTTGTGCTAGCTTCTTGAAACTTGACACAATAAAGTAGTTTCACGTTCTATCTCTATGTTTTGTTTCCTCTTGCTGTAGCCCTAAGCAGTGACTGGCGAGAAACACTTTCATGGAAAGGGGTTGCCAAGCTTCCAAAAATTACGAATCTCTAGAAATCTCAGCAAATACTTTTTCACCCAAACTGGATGATACTTTCAGGTAATGATCAGTACACTAAGGCGACTTGGTTCCCAAAATTTCGTTCTTCTACGTTGAAGCATTCGTTTCCAGTAACAGTTTGAATTTTTAGGTTTCACTCTGTTTTCTCCTATATTGATAGATGTATTTGGAACTCTAAATCCAACACGGTTTGTGCTAGCTTCTTGAAACTTGACACAATAAAGTAGTTTCACGTTCTATCTCTATGTTTTGTTTCCTCTTGATGTAGCCCTAAGCAGTGACTGGCGAGAAACACTTTCATGGAAAGGGGTTGCCAAGCTTCCAAAAATTACGAATCTCCAGAAATCTCAGCAAATACTTTTTCACCCAAACTGGATGATACTTTCAGGTAATGATCAGTACACTAAGGCGACTTGGTTTCCCAAATTTCGTTCTTCTATGTTGAAGCGTTCGTTTCCAGTAACAGTTTGAATTTTTAGGTTTCACTCTTTTTACTCCTATATTGATAGATGTATTTGGAACTCTAAATCCAACACGGTTTGTGCTAGCTTCTTGAAACTTGACACAGTAAATTAGTTTCACCTTCTATCTCTATGTTTTGTTTCCTCTTGCTGTAGCCCTAAGCAGTGACTGGCGAGAAACACTTTCATGGAAAGGGGTTGCCAAGTTTCCAAAAATTACGAATCTCCAGAAATCTCAGCAAATACTTTTTCACCCAAACTGGATGATACTTTCAGGTAATGATCAGTACACTAAGCCGACTTGGTTCCCCAAATTTTGTTCTTCTATGTTGAAGCATTCGTTTCCAGTAACAGTTTGAATTTTTAGGTTTCACTCTGTTTTCTCCTATATTGATAGATGTATTTGGAACTCTAATTCCAACACGGTTTCTGCTAGCTTCTTGAAACTTGACAAAATAAAGTAGTTTTACATTCTGTCCCTATGTTTTGTTTCCTCTTGATGTAGCCCTAAGCAGTGACTGGCGAGAAACACTTTCATGGAAAGCGGTTGCCAAGCTTCCAAAAATTACGAATCTCCAGAAATCTCAGCAAATACTTTTTCACCCAAACTGGATGATACTTTCAGGTAATGATCAGTACACTAAGGCGACTTGGTTCCCAAAATTTCGTTCTTCTATGTTGAAGCATTCGTTTCCAGTAACAGTTTGAATTTTTAGGTTTCACTCTGTTTTCTCCTATATTGATAGATGTATTTGGAAATCTAAATCCAACACGGTTTGTGCTAGCTTCTTGAAACTTGACACAATAAAGTAGTTTCACGTTCTATCTCTATGTTTTGTTTCCTCTTGCTGTAGCCCTAAGAAGTGACTGGCGAGAAACACTTTCATGGAAAGGGGTTGCCAAGCTTCCAAAAATTACGAATCTCCAGAAATCTCAGCAAATATTTTTTCACCCAAACTGGATGATACTTTCAGGTAATGATCAGTACACTAAGGCGACTTGGTTCCCCACATTTCGTTCTTCTACGTTAAAGCGTTCGTTTCCAGTAACAGTTTGAATTTTTAGGTTTCACTCTGTTTTCTCCTATATTGATAGATGTATTTGGAACTCTAAATCCAACACGGTTTGTGCTAGCTTCTTGAAACTTGACACAATAAAGTAGTTTCACGTTCTATCTCTATGTTTTGTTTCCTCTTGCTGTAGCCCTAAGAAGTGACTGGCGAGAAACACTTTCATGGAAAGGGGTTGCCAAGCTTCCAAAAATTACGAATCTCCAGAAATCTCAGCAAATACTTTTTCACCCAAACTGGATGATACTTTCAGGTAATGATCAGTACACTAAGGCGACTTGGTTCCCCACATTTCGTTCTTCTACGTTAAAGCGTTCGTTTCCAGTAACAGTTTGAATTTTTAGGTTTCTCTCTGTTTTCTCCTATATTGATAGATGTATTTGGAACTCTAAATCCAACACGGTTTGTGCTAGCTTCTTGAAACTTGACACAATAAAGTAGTTTCACGTTCTATCTCTATGTTTTGTTTCCTCTTGCTGTAGCCCTAAGAAGTGACTGGCGAGAAACACTTTCATGGAAAGGGGTTGCCAAGCTTCCAAAAATTACGAATCTCCAGAAATCTCAGCAAATACTTTTTCACCCAAACTGGATGATACTTTCAGGTAATGATCAGTACACTAAGGCGACTTGGTTCCCCACATTTCGTTCTTCTACGTTAAAGCGTTCGTTTCCAGTAACAGTTTGAATTTTTAGGTTTCACTCTGTTTTCTCCTATATTGATAGATGTATTTGGAACTCTAAATCCAACACGGTTTGTGCTAGCTTCTTGAAACTTGACACAATAAAGTAGTTTCACGTTCTATCTCTATGTTTTGTTTCCTCTTGATGTAGCCCTAAGCAGTGACTGGCGAGAAACACTTTCATGGAAAGGGGTTGCAAGCTTCCAAAAATTACGAATCTCCAGAAATCTCAGCAAATACTTTTTCACCCAAACTGGATGATACTTTCAGGTAATGATCAGTACACTAAGGCGACTTGGTTTCCCAAATTTCGTTCTTCTATGTTGAAGCGTTCGTTTCCAGTAACAGTTTGAATTTTTAGGTTTCACTCTGTTTACTCCTATATTGATAGATGTATTTGGAACTCTAAATCCAACACGGTTTGTGCTAGCTTCTTGAAACTTGACACAATAAAGTAGTTTCACGTTCTATCTCTATGTTTTGTTTCCTCTTGATGTAGCCCTAAGCAGTGACTGGCGAGAAACACTTTCATGGAAAGGGGTTGCCAAGCTTCCAAAAATTACGAATCTCCAGAAATCTCAGCAAATACTTTTTCACCCAAACTGGATGATACTTTCAGGTAATGATCAGTACACTAAGGCGACTTGGTTTCCCAAATTTCGTTCTTCTATGTTGAAGCGTTCGTTTCCAGTAACAGTTTGAATTTTTAGGTTTCACTCTTTTTACTCCTATATTGATAGATGTATTTGGAACTCTAAATCCAACACGGTTTGTGCTAGCTTCTTGAAACTTGACACAGTAAATTAGTTTCACCTTCTATCTCTATGTTTTGTTTCCTCTTGCTGTAGCCCTAAGCAGTGACTGGCGAGAAACACTTTCATGGAAAGGGGTTGCCAAGCTTCCAAAAATTACGAATCTCCAGAAATCTCAGCAAATACTTTTTCACCCAAACTGGATGATACTTTCAGGTAATGATCAGTACACTAAGCCGACTTGGTTCCCCAAATTTTGTTCTTCTATGTTGAAGCATTCGTTTCCAGTAACAGTTTGAATTTTTAGGTTTCACTCTGTTTTCTCCTATATTGATAGATGTATTTGGAACTCTAATACCAACACGGTTTCTGCTAGCTTCTTGAAACTTGACAAAATAAAGTAGTTTTACATTCTGTCTCTATGTTTTGTTTCCTCTTGCTGTAGCCCTAAGCAGTGACTGGCGAGAAACACTTTCATGGAAAGGGGTTGCCAAGCTTCCAAAAATTACGAATCTCCAGAAATCTCAGCAAATATTTTTTCACCCAAACTGGATGATACTTTCAGGCAATGATCAGTACACTAAGGCGACTTGGTTCCCCACATTTCGTTCTTCTATGTTGAAGCATTCGTTTCCAGTAACAGTTTGAATTTTTAGGTTTCACTCTGTTTTCTCCTATATTGATAGATGTATTTGGAACTCTAATTCCAACACGGTTTCTGCTAGCTTCTTGAAACTTGACAAAATAAAGTAGTTTTACATTCTGTCTCTATGTTTTGTTTCCTCTTGATATAGCCCTAAGCAGTGACTGGCGAGAAACACTTTCATGGAAAGGGGTTGCCAAGCTTCCAAAAATTACGAATCTCCAGAAATCTCAGCAAATACTTTTTCACCCAAACTGGATGATACTTTCAGGTAATGATCAGTACACTAAGGCGACTTGGTTCCCAAAATTTCGTTCTTCTATGTTGAAGCGTTCGTTTCCAGTAACAGTTTGAATTTTTAGGTTTCACTCTGTTTTCTCCTATATTGATAGATGTATTTGGAAATCTAAATCCAACACGGTTTGTGCTAGCTTCTTGAAACTTGACACAATAAAGTAGTTTCATGTTCTATCTCTATGTTTTGTTTCCTCTTGCTGTAGCCCTAAGAAGTGACTGGCGAGAAACACTTTCATGGAAAGGGGTTGCCAAGCTTCCAAAAATTACGAATCTCCAGAAATCTCAGCAAATATTTTTTCACCCAAACTGGATGATACTTTCAGGTAATGATCAGTACACTAAGGCGACTTGGTTCCCCACATTTCGTTCTTCTACGTTAAAGCGTTCGTTTCCAGTAACAGTTTGAATTTTTAGGTTTCACTCTGTTTTCTCCTATATTGATAGATGTATTTGGAACTCTAAATCCAACACGGTTTGTGCTAGCTTCTTGAAACTTGACACAATAAAGTAGTTTCACGTTCTATCTCTATGTTTTGTTTCCTCTTGATGTAGCCCTAAGCAGTGACTGGCGAGAAACACTTTCATGGAAAGGGGTTGCCAAGCTTCCAAAAATTACGAATCTCCAGAAATCTCAGCAAATACTTTTTCACCCAAACTGGATGATACTTTCAGGTAATGATCAGTACACTAAGGCGACTTGGTTTCCCAAATTTCGTTCTTCTATGTTGAAGCGTTCGTTTCCAGTAACAGTTTGAATTTTTAAGTTTCACTCTGTTTACTCCTATATTGATAGATGTATTTGGAACTCTAAATCCAACACAGTTTATGCTAGCTTCTTGAAACTTGACACAGTACAGTAGTTTCACGTTCTATCTGTATGTATTGTTTCCTCTTGATGTAGCCCTAAGCAGTGACTGGCGAGAAACACTTTCATGGAAATGGGTTGCCAAGCTTCCAAAAATTACGAATCTCCAGAAATCTCAGCAAATACTTTTTCACCCAAACTGGATGATACTTTCAGGTAATGATCAGTACACTAAGGCGACTTGGTTCCCAAAATTTCGTTCTTCTATGTTGAAGCATTCGTTTCCAGTAACAGTTTGAATTTTTAGGTTTCACTCTGTTTTCTCCTATATTGATAGATGTATTTGGAACTCTAAATCCAACACGGTTTGTGCTAGCTTCTTGAAACTTGACACAATAAAGTAGTTTCACGTTCTATCTCTATGTTTTGTTTCCCTTGATGTAGCCCTAAGCAGTGACTGGCGAGAAACACTTTCATGGAAAAGGGTTGCCAAGCTTCCAAAAATTACGAATCTCCAGAAATCACAGCAAATAGTTTTTCACCCAAACTGGATGATACTTTCAGGTAATGATCAGTACACTAAGGCGACTTGGTTCCCCAAATTTTATTCTTCTACGTTGAAGCGTTCGTTTCCAGTAACAGTTTGAATTTTTAGGTTTCACTCTGTTTTCTCCTATATTGATAGATGTATTTGGAACTCTAAATCCAACACGGTTTGTGCTAGCTTCTTGAAACTTGACACAATAAAGTAGTTTCACGTTCTATCTCTATGTTTTGTTTCCTCTTGATGTAGCCCTAAGCAGTGACTGGCGAGAAACACTTTCATGGAAAGGGGTTGCCAAGCTTCCAAAAATTACGAATCTCCAGAAATCTCAGCAAATACTTTTTCACCCAAACTGGATGATACTTTCAGGTAATGATCAGTACACTAAGCCCACTTGCTTCAGCAAATTTCGTTCTTCTATGTTGAAGCGTTCGTTTCCAGTAACAGTTTGAATTTTTAGGTTTCACGCTGTTTACTCCTATATTGATAGATGTATTTGGAACTCTAAATCCAACACGGTTTGTGCTAGCTTCTTGAAGCTTGACACAATAAAGTAGTTTCACGTTCTATCTCTATGTTTTGTTTCCTCTTGCTGTAGCCCTAAGCAGTGACTGGCGAGAAACACTTTCATGGAAAGGGGTTGCCAAGCTTCCAAAAATTACGAATCTCCAGAAATCTCAGCAAATACTTTTTCACCCAAACTGGATGATACTTTCAGGTAATGATCAGTACACTAAGGCGACTTGGTTTCCCAAATTTCGTTCTTCTATGTTGAAGCATTCGTTTCCAGTAACAGTTTGAATTTTTAGGTTTCACTCTGTTTTCTCCTATATTGATAGATGTATTTGGAACTCTAAATCCAACACGGTTTGTGCTAGCTTCTTGAAACTTGACACAATAAAGTAGTTTCACGTTCTATCTCTATGTTTTGTTTCCTCTTGCTGTAGCCCTAAGAAGTGACTGGCGAGAAACACTTTCATGGAAAGGGGTTGCCAAGCTTCCAAAAATTACGAATCTCCAGAAATCTCAGCAAATACTTTTTCACCCAAACTGGATGATACTTTCAGGTAATGATCAGTAGACTAAGGCGACTTGGTTTCCCAAATTTCGTTCTTCTATGTTGAAGCGTTCGTTTCCAGTAACAGTTTGAATTTTTAGGTTTCACTCTGTTTACTCCTATATTGATAGATGTATTTGGAACTCTAAATCCAACACGGTTTGTGCTAGCTTCTTGAAACTTGACACAATAAAGTAGTTTCACGTTCTCTCTCTATGTTTTGTTTCCTCTTGATGTAGCCCTAAGCAGTGACTGGCGAGAAACACTTTCATGGAAAGGGGTTGCCAAGCTTCCAAAAATTACGAATCTCCAGAAATCTCAGCAAATACTTTTTCACCCAAACTGGATGATACTTTCAGGTAATGATCAGTACACTAAGGCGACTTGGTTTCCCAAATTTCGTTCTTCTATGTTGAAGCGTTCGTTTCCAGTAACAGTTTGAATTTTTAGGTTTCACTCTTTTTACTCCTATATTGATAGATGTATTTGGAACTCTAAATCCAACACGGTTTGTGCTAGCTTCTTGAAACTTGACACAGTAAATTAGTTTCACCTTCTATCTCTATGTTTTGTTTCCTCTTGCTGTAGCCCTAAGCAGTGACTGGCGAGAAACACTTTCATGGAAAGGGGTTGCCAAGCTTCCAAAAATTACGAATCTCCAGAAATCTCAGCAAATACTTTTTCACCCAAACTGGATGATACTTTCAGGTAATGATCAGTACACTAAGCCGACTTGGTTCCCCAAATTTTGTTCTTCTATGTTGAAGCATTCGTTTCCAGTAACAGTTTGAATTTTTAGGTTTCACTCTGTTTTCTCCTATATTGATAGATGTATTTGGAACTCTAATTCCAACACGGTTTCTGCTAGCTTCTTGAAACTTGACAAAATAAAGTAGTTTTACATTCTGTCCCTATGTTTTGTTTCCTCTTGATGTAGCCCTAAGCAGTGACTGGCGAGAAACACTTTCATGGAAAGCGGTTGCCAAGCTTCCAAAAATTACGAATCTCCAGAAATCTCAGCAAATACTTTTTCACCCAAACTGGATGATACTTTCAGGTAATGATCAGTACACTAAGGCGACTTGGTTCCCAAAATTTCGTTCTTCTATGTTGAAGCATTCGTTTCCAGTAACAGTTTGAATTTTTAGGTTTCACTCTGTTTTCTCCTATATTGATAGATGTATTTGGAAATCTAAATCCAACACGGTTTGTGCTAGCTTCTTGAAACTTGACACAATAAAGTAGTTTCATGTTCTATCTCTATGTTTTGTTTCCTCTTGCTGTAGCCCTAAGAAGTGACTGGCGAGAAACACTTTCATGGAAAGGGGTTGCCAAGCTTCCAAAAATTACGAATCTCCAGAAATCTCAGCAAATATTTTTTCACCCAAACTGGATGATACTTTCAGGTAATGATCAGTACACTAAGGCGACTTGGTTCCCCACATTTCGTTCTTCTACGTTAAAGCGTTCGTTTCCAGTAACAGTTTGAATTTTTAGGTTTCACTCTGTTTTCTCCTATATTGATAGATGTATTTGGAACTCTAAATCCAACACGGTTTGTGCTAGCTTCTTGAAACTTGACACAATAAAGTAGTTTCACGTTCTATCTCTATGTTTTGTTTCCTCTTGCTGTAGCCCTAAGAAGTGACTGGCGAGAAACACTTTCATGGAAAGGGGTTGCCAAGCTTCCAAAAATTACGAATCTCCAGAAATCTCAGCAAATACTTTTTCACCCAAACTGGATGATACTTTCAGGTAATGATCAGTACACTAAGGCGACTTGGTTCCCCACATTTCGTTCTTCTACGTTAAAGCGTTCGTTTCCAGTAACAGTTTGAATTTTTAGGTTTCTCTCTGTTTTCTCCTATATTGATAGATGTATTTGGAACTCTAAATCCAACACGGTTTGTGCTAGCTTCTTGAAACTTGACACAATAAAGTAGTTTCACGTTCTATCTCTATGTTTTGTTTCCTCTTGCTGTAGCCCTAAGAAGTGACTGGCGAGAAACACTTTCATGGAAAGGGGTTGCCTAGCTTCCAAAAATTACGAATCTCCAGAAATCTCAGCAAATACTTTTTCACCCAAACTGGATGATACTTTCAGGTAATGATCAGTACACTAAGGCGACTTGGTTCCCCACATTTCGTTCTTCTACGTTAAAGCGTTCGTTTCCAGTAACAGTTTGAATTTTTAGGTTTCACTCTGTTTTCTCCTATATTGATAGATGTATTTGGAACTCTAAATCCAACACGGTTTGTGCTAGCTTCTTGAAACTTGACACAATAAAGTAGTTTCACGTTCTATCTCTATGTTTTGTTTCCTCTTGATGTAGCCCTAAGCAGTGACTGGCGAGAAACACTTTCATGGAAAGGGGTTGCAAGCTTCCAAAAATTACGAATCTCCAGAAATCTCAGCAAATACTTTTTCACCCAAACTGGATGATACTTTCAGGTAATGATCAGTACACTAAGGCGACTTGGTTTCCCAAATTTCGTTCTTCTATGTTGAAGCGTTCGTTTCCAGTAACAGTTTGAATTTTTAGGTTTCACTCTGTTTACTCCTATATTGATAGATGTATTTGGAACTCTAAATCCAACACGGTTTGTGCTAGCTTCTTGAAACTTGACACAATAAAGTAGTTTCACGTTCTCTCTCTATGTTTTGTTTCCTCTTGATGTAGCCCTAAGCAGTGACTGGCGAGAAACACTTTCATGGAAAGGGGTTGCCAAGCTTCCAAAAATTACGAATCTCCAGAAATCTCAGCAAATACTTTTTCACCCAAACTGGATGATACTTTCAGGTAATGATCAGTACACTAAGGCGACTTGGTTTCCCAAATTTCGTTCTTCTATGTTGAAGCGTTCGTTTCCAGTAACAGTTTGAATTTTTAGGTTTCACTCTTTTTACTCCTATATTGATAGATGTATTTGGAACTCTAAATCCAACACGGTTTGTGCTAGCTTCTTGAAACTTGACACAGTAAATTAGTTTCACCTTCTATCTCTATGTTTTGTTTCCTCTTGCTGTAGCCCTAAGCAGTGACTGGCGAGAAACACTTTCATGGAAAGGGGTTGCCAAGCTTCCAAAAATTACGAATCTCCAGAAATCTCAGCAAATACTTTTTCACCCAAACTGGATGATACTTTCAGGTAATGATCAGTACACTAAGCCGACTTGGTTCCCCAAATTTTGTTCTTCTGTGTTGAAGCATTCGTTTCCAGTAACAGTTTGAATTTTTAGGTTTCACTCTGTTTTCTCCTATATTGATAGATGTATTTGGAACTCTAATACCAACACGGTTTCTGCTAGCTTCTTGAAACTTGACAAAATAAAGTAGTTTTACATTCTGTCTCTATGTTTTGTTTCCTCTTGATGTAGCCCTAAGCAGTGACTGGCGAGAAACACTTTCATGGAAAGGGGTTGCCAAGCTTCCAAAAATTACGAATCTCCAGAAATCTCAGCAAATATTTTTTCACCCAAACTGGATGATACTTTCAGGCAATGATCAGTACACTAAGGCGACTTGGTTCCCCACATTTCGTTCTTCTATGTTGAAGCATTCGTTTCCAGTAACAGTTTGAATTTTTAGGTTTCACTCTGTTTTCTCCTATATTGATAGATGTATTTGGAACTCTAATTCCAACACGGTTTCTGCTAGCTTCTTGAAACTTGACAAAATAAAGTAGTTTTACATTCTGTCTCTATGTTTTGTTTCCTCTTGATATAGCCCTAAGCAGTGACTGGCGAGAAACACTTTCATGGAAAGGGGTTGCCAAGCTTCCAAAAATTACGAATCTCCAGAAATCTCAGCAAATACTTTTTCACCCAAACTGGATGATACTTTCAGGTAATGATCAGTACACTAAGGCGACTTGGTTCCCAAAATTTCGTTCTTCTATGTTGAAGCGTTCGTTTCCAGTAACAGTTTGAATTTTTAGGTTTCACTCTGTTTTCTCCTATATTGATAGATGTATTTGGAAATCTAAATCCAACACGGTTTGTGCTAGCTTCTTGAAACTTGACACAATAAAGTAGTTTCATGTTCTATCTCTATGTTTTGTTTCCTCTTGCTGTAGCCCTAAGAAGTGACTGGCGAGAAACACTTTCATGGAAAGGGGTTGCCAAGCTTCCAAAAATTACGAATCTCCAGAAATCTCAGCAAATATTTTTTCACCCAAACTGGATGATACTTTCAGGTAATGATCAGTACACTAAGGCGACTTGGTTCCCCACATTTCGTTCTTCTACGTTAAAGCGTTCGTTTCCAGTAACAGTTTGAATTTTTAGGTTTCACTCTGTTTTCTCCTATATTGATAGATGTATTTGGAACTCTAAATCCAACACGGTTTGTGCTAGCATCTTGAAACTTGACACAATAAAGTAGTTTCACGTTCTATCTCTATGTTTTGTTTCCTCTTGATGTAGCCCTAAGCAGTGACTGGCGAGAAACACTTTCATGGAAAGGGGTTGCCAAGCTTCCAAAAATTACGAATCTCCAGAAATCTCAGCAAATACTTTTTCACCCAAACTGGATGATACTTTCAGGTAATGATCAGTACACTAAGGCGACTTGGTTTCCCAAATTTCGTTCTTCTATGTTGAAGCGTTCGTTTCCAGTAACAGTTTGAATTTTTAAGTTTCACTCTGTTTACTCCTATATTGATAGATGTATTTGGAACTCTAAATCCAACACAGTTTATGCTAGCTTCTTGAAACTTGACACAGTACAGTAGTTTCACGTTCTATCTGTATGTATTGTTTCCTCTTGATGTAGCCCTAAGCAGTGACTGGCGAGAAACACTTTCATGGAAATGGGTTGCCAAGCTTCCAAAAATTACGAATCTCCAGAAATCTCAGCAAATACTTTTTCACCCAAACTGGATGATACTTTCAGGTAATGATCAGTACACTAAGGCGACTTGGTTCCCAAAATTTCGTTCTTCTATGTTGAAGCATTCGTTTCCAGTAACAGTTTGAATTTTTAGGTTTCACTCTGTTTTCTCCTATATTGATAGATGTATTTGGAACTCTAAATCCAACACGGTTTGTGCTAGCTTATTGAAACTTGACACAATAAAGTAGTTTCACGTTCTATCTCTATGTTTTGTTTCCCTTGATGTAGCCCTAAGCAGTGACTGGCGAGAAACACTTTCATGGAAAAGGGTTGCCAAGCTTCCAAAAATTACGAATCTCCAGAAATCACAGCAAATAGTTTTTCACCCAAACTGGATGATACTTTCAGGTAATGATCAGTACACTAAGGCGACTTGGTTCCCCAAATTTTATTCTTCTACGTTGAAGCGTTCGTTTCCAGTAACAGTTTGAATTTTTAGGTTTCACTCTGTTTTCTCCTATATTGATAGATGTATTTGGAACTCTAAATCCAACACGGTTTGTGCTAGCTTCTTGAAACTTGACACAATAAAGTAGTTTCACGTTCTATCTCTATGTTTTGTTTCCTCTTGATGTAGCCCTAAGCAGTGACTGGCGAGAAACACTTTCATGGAAAGGGGTTGCCAAGCTTCCAAAAATTACGAATCTCCAGAAATCTCAGCAAATACTTTTTCACCCAAACTGGATGATATTTTCAGGTAATAATCAGTACACTAAGGCGACTTGGTTCCCAAAATTTCGTTCTTCTATGTTGAAGCATTCGTTTCCAGTAACAGTTTGAATTTTTAGGTTTCACTCTGTTTACTCCTATATTGATAGATGTATTTGGAACTCTAAATCCAACACGGTTTGTGCTAGCTTCTTGAAACTTGACACAGTAAATTAGTTTCACCTTCTATCTCTATGTTTTGTTTCCTCTTGCTGTAGCCCTAAGCAGTGACTGGCGAGAAACACTTTCATGGAAAGGGGTTGCCAAGCTTCCAAAAATTACGAATCTCCAGAAATCTCAGCAAATACTTTTTCACCCAAACTGGATGATACTTTCAGGTAATGATCAGTACACTAAGCCGACTTGGTTCCCCAAATTTTGTTCTTCTATGTTGAAGCATTCGTTTCCAGTAACAGTTTGAATTTTTAGGTTTCACTCTGTTTTCTCCTATATTGATAGATGTATTTGGAACTCTAATAGCAACACGGTTTCTGCTAGCTTCTTGAAACTTGACAAAATAAAGTAGTTTTACATTCTGTCTCTATGTTTTGTTTCCTCTTGATGTAGCCCTAAGCAGTGACTGGCGAGAAACACTTTCATGGAAAGGGGTTGCCAAGCTTCCAAAAATTACGAATCTCCAGAAATCTCAGCAAATATTTTTTCACCCAAACTGGATGATACTTTCAGGTAATGATCAGTACACTAAGGCGACTTGGTTCCCCACATTTCGTTCTTCTATGTTGAAGCATTCGTTTCCAGTAACAGTTTGAATTTTTAGGTTTCACTCTGTTTTCTCCTATATTGATAGATGTATTTGGAACTCTAATTCCAACACGGTTTCTGCTAGCTTCTTGAAACTTGACAAAATAAAGTAGTTTTACATTCTGTCTCTATGTTTTGTTTCCTCTTGATATAGCCCTAAGCAGTGACTGGCGAGAAACACTTTCATGGAAAGGGGTTGCCAAGCTTCCAAAAATTACGAATCTCCAGAAATCTCAGCAAATACTTTTTCACCCAAACTGGATGATACTTTCAGGTAATGATCAGTACACTAAGGCGACTTGGTTCCCAAAATTTCGTTCTTCTATGTTGAAGCGTTCGTTTCCAGTAACAGTTTGAATTTTTAGGTTTCACTCTGTTTTCTCCTATATTGATAGATGTATTTGGAACTCTAAATCCAACACGGTTTGTGCTAGCTTCTTGAAACTTGACACAATAAAGTAGTTTCATGTTCTATCTCTATGTTTTGTTTCCTCTTGCTGTAGCCCTAAGAAGTGACTGGCGAGAAACACTTTCATGGAAAGGGGTTGCCAAGCTTCCAAAAATTACGAATCTCCAGAAATCACAGCAAATATTTTTTCACCCAAACTGGATGATACTTTCAGGTAATGATCAGTACACTAAGGCGACTTGGTTCCCCACATTTCTTTCTTCTACGTTAAAGCGTTCGTTTCCAGTAACAGTTTGAATTTTTAGGTTTCACTCTGTTTTCTCCTATATTGATAGATGTATTTGGAACTCTAAATCCAACACGGTTTGTGCTAGCTTCTTGAAACTTGACACAATAAAGTAGTTTCACGTTCTATCTCTATGTTTTGTTTCCTCTTGATGTAGCCCTAAGCAGTGACTGGCGAGAAACACTTTCATGGAAAGGGGTTGCCAAGCTTCCAAAAATTACGAATCTCCAGAAATCTCAGCAAATACTTTTTCACCCAAACTGGATGATACTTTCAGGTAATGATCAGTACACTAAGGCGACTTGGTTCCCAAAATTTCGTTCTTCTATGTTGAAGCATTCGTTTCCAGTAACAGTTTGAATTTTTAGGTTTCACTCTGTTTTCTCCTATATTGATAGATGTATTTGGAACTCTAAATCCAACACGGTTTGTGCTAGCTTCTTGAAACTTGACACAATAAAGTAGTTTCACGTTCTATCTCTATGTTTTGTTTCCCTTGATGTAGCCCTAAGCAGTGACTGGCGAGAAACACTTTCATGGAAAAGGGTTGCCAAGCTTCCAAAAATTACGAATCTCCAGAAATCACAGCAAATATTTTTTCACCCAAACTGGATGATACTTTCAGGTAATGATCAGTACACTAAGGCGACTTGGTTCCCCAAATTTTATTCTTCTACGTTGAAGCGTTCGTTTCCAGTAACAGTTTGAATTTTTAGGTTTCACTCTGTTTTCTCCTATATTGATATATGTATTTGGAACTCTAAATCCAACACGGTTTGTGCTAGCTTCTTGAAACTTGACACAATAAAGTAGTTTCACGTTCTATCTCTATGTTTTGTTTCCTCTTGATGTAGCCCTAAGCAGTGACTGGCGAGAAACACTTTCATGGAAAGGGGTTGCCAAGCTTCCAAAAATTACGAATCTCCAGAAATCTCAGCAAATACTTTTTCACCCAAACTGGATGATATTTTCAGGTAATAATCAGTACACTAAGGCGACTTGGTTCCCAACATTTCGTTCTTCTATGTTGAAGCATTCGTTTCCAGTAACAGTTTGAATTTTTAGGTTTCACTCTGTTTACTCCTATATTGATAGATGTATTTGGAACTCTAAATCCAACACGGTTTGTGCTAGCTTCTTGAAACTTGACACAATAAAGTAGTTTCACGTTCTATCTCTGTTTTGTTTCCTCTTGCTGTAGCCCTAAGCAGTGACTGGCGAGAAACACTTTCATGGAAAGGGGTTGCCAAGCTTCCAAAAATTACGAATCTCCAGAAATCTCAGCAAATACTTTTTCACCCAAACTGGATGATATCTTCAGGTAATGATCTGTACACTAAGGCGACTTGGTTCCCAAAATTTCGTTCTTCTATGTTGAAGCATTCGTTTCCAGTAACAGTTTGAATTTTTAGGTTTCACTCTGTTTACTCCTATATTGATAGATGTATTTGGAACTCTAAATCCAACACGGTTTGTGCTAGCTTCTTGAAACTTGACACAATAAAGTAGTTTCACGTTCTATCTCTATGTTTTGTTTCCTCTTGCTGTAGCCCTAAGCAGTGACTGGCGAGAAACACTTTCATGGAAAGGGTTGCCAAGCTTCCAAAAATTACGAAACTCCAGAAATCTCAGCAAATATTTTTTCACCCAAACTGGATGATACTTTCAGGTAATGATCTGTACACTAAGGCGACTTGGTTCCCAACATTTCGTTCTTCTATGTTGAAGCGTTCGTTTCCAGTAACAGTTTGAATTTTTAGGTTTCACTCTGTTTTCTCCTATATTGATAGATGTATTTGGAACTCTAAATCCAACACGGTTTGTGATAGCTTCTTGAAACTTGACACAATAAAGTAGATTCACGTTCTATCTCTATGTTTTGTTTCCTCTTGCTGTAGCCCTAAGCAGTGACTGGCGAGAAACACTTTCATGGAAAGGGGTTGCCAAGCTTCCAAAAATTACGAATCTCTAGAAATCTCAGCAAATACTTTTTCACCCAAACTGGATGATACTTTCAGGTAATGATCAGTACACTAAGGCGACTTGGTTCCCAAAATTTCGTTCTTCTATGTTGAAGCATTCGTTTCCAGTAACAGTTTGAATTTTTAGGTTTCACTCTGTTTTCTCCTATATTGATAGATGTATTTGGAACTCTAAATCCAACACGGTTTGTGCTAGCTTCTTGAAACTTGACACAATAAAGTAGTTTCACGTTCTATCTCTATGTTTTGTTTCCTCTTGATGTAGCCCTAAGCAGTGACTGGCGAGAAACAGTTTCATGGAAAGGGGTTGCCAAGCTTCCAAAAATTACGAATCTCCAGAAATCTCAGCAAATATTTTTTCACCCAAACTGGATGATACTTTCAGGTAATGATCAGTACACTAAGGCGACTTGGTTCCCAACATTTCGTTCTTCTATGTTGAAGCGTTCGTTTCCAGTAACAGTTTGAATTTTTAGGTTTCACTCTGTTTTCTCCTATATTGATAGATGTATTTGGAACTCTAAATCCAACACGGTTTGTGCTAGCTTCTTGAAACTTGACACAATAAAGTAGTTTCACGTTCTATCTCTATGTTTTGTTTCCTCTTGCTGTAGCCCTAAACAGTGACTGGCGAGAAACACTTTCATGGAAAGGGGTTGCCAAGCTTCCAAAAATTACGAATCTCCAGAAATCTCAGCAAATACTTTTTCACCCAAACTGGATGATACTTTCAGGTAATGATCAGTACACTAAGCCCACTTGCTTCAGCAAATTTCGTTCTTCTATGTTGAAGCGTTCGTTTCCAGTAACAGTTTGAATTTTTAGGTTTCACTCTGTTTTCTCCTATATTGATAGATGTATTTGGAACTCTAAATCCAACACGGTTTGTGCTAGCTTCTTGAAACTTGACACAATAAAGTAGTTTCACGTTCTATCTCTATGTTTTGTTTCCTCTTGATGTAGCCCTAAGCAGTGACTGGCGAGAAACACTTTCATGGAAAGGGGTTGCCAAGCTTCCAAAAATTACGAATCTCCAGAAATCTCAGCAAATACTTTTTCACCCAAACTGGATGATACTTTCAGGTAATGATCAGTACACTAAGCCCACTTGCTTCAGCAAATTTCGTTCTTCTATGTTGAAGCGTTCGTTTCCAGTAACAGTTTGAATTTTTAGGTTTCACGCTGTTTACTCCTATATTGATAGATGTATTTGGAACTCTAAATCCAACACGGTTTGTGCTAGCTTCTTGAAGCTTGACACAATAAAGTAGTTTCACGTTCTATCTCTATGTTTTGTTTCCTCTTGCTGTAGCCCTAAGCAGTGACTGGCGAGAAACACTTTCATGGAAAGGGGTTGCCAAGCTTCCAAAAATTACGAATCTCCAGAAATCTCAGCAAATACTTTTTCACCCAAACTGGATGATACTTTCAGGTAATGATCAGTACACTAAGGCGACTTGGTTTCCCAAATTTCGTTCTTCTATGTTGAAGCATTCGTTTCCAGTAACAGTTTGAATTTTTAGGTTTCACTCTGTTTTCTCCTATATTGATAGATGTATTTGGAACTCTAAATCCAACACGGTTTGTGCTAGCTTCTTGAAACTTGACACAATAAAGTAGTTTCACGTTCTATCTCTATGTTTTGTTTCCTCTTGCTGTAGCCCTAAGAAGTGACTGGCGAGAAACACTTTCATGGAAAGGGGTTGCCAAGCTTCCAAAAATTAAGAATCTCCAGAAATCTCAGCAAATACTTTTTCACCCAAACTGGATGATACTTTCAGGTAATGATCAGTAGACTAAGGCGACTTGGTTTCCCAAATTTCGTTCTTCTATGTTGAAGCGTTCGTTTCCAGTAACAGTTTGAATTTTTAGGTTTCACTCTGTTTACTCCTATATTGATAGATGTATTTGGAACTCTAAATCCAACACGGTTTGTACTAGCTTCTTGAAACTTGACACAATAAAGTAGTTTCACGTTCTCTATGTTTTGTTTCCTCTTGATGTAGCCCTAAGCAGTGACTGGCGAGAAACACTTTCATGGAAAGGGGTTGCCAAGCTTCCAAAAATTACGAATCTCCAGAAATCTCAGCAAATACTTTTTCACCCAAACTGGATGATACTTTCAGGTAATGATCAGTACACTAAGGCGACTTGGTTTCCCAAATTTCGTTCTTCTATGTTGAAGCGTTCGTTTCCAGTAACAGTTTGAATTTTTAGGTTTCACTCTTTTTACTCCTATATTGATAGATGTATTTGGAACTCTAAATCCAACACGGTTTGTGCTAGCTTCTTGAAACTTGACACAGTAAATTAGTTTCACCTTCTATCTCTATGTTTTGTTTCCTCTTGCTGTAGCCCTAAGCAGTGACTGGCGAGAAACACTTTCATGGAAAGGGGTTGCCAAGCTTCCAAAAATTACGAATCTCCAGAAATCTCAGCAAATACTTTTTCACCCAAACTGGATGATACTTTCAGGTAATGATCAGTACACTAAGCCGACTTGGTTCCCCAAATTTTGTTCTTCTATGTTGAAGCATTCGTTTCCAGTAACAGTTTGAATTTTTAGGTTTCACTCTGTTTTCTCCTATATTGATAGATGTATTTGGAACTCTAATTCCAACACGGTTTCTGCTAGCTTCTTGAAACTTGACAAAATAAAGTAGTTTTACATTCTGTCCCTATGTTTTGTTTCCTCTTGATGTAGCCCTAAGCAGTGACTGGCGAGAAACACTTTCATGGAAAGCGGTTGCCAAGCTTCCAAAAATTACGAATCTCCAGAAATCTCAGCAAATACTTTTTCACCCAAACTGGATGATACTTTCAGGTAATGATCAGTACACTAAGGCGACTTGGTTCCCAAAATTTCGTTCTTCTATGTTGAAGCATTCGTTTCCAGTAACAGTTTGAATTTTTAGGTTTCACTCTTTTTTCTCCTATATTGATAGATGTATTTGGAAATCTAAATCCAACACGGTTTGTGCTAGCTTCTTGAAACTTGACACAATAAAGTAGTTTCACGTTCTATCTCTATGTTTTGTTTCCTCTTGCTGTAGCCCTAAGAAGTGACTGGCGAGAAACACTTTCATGGAAAGGGGTTGCCAAGCTTCCAAAAATTACGAATCTCCAGAAATCTCAGCAAATATTTTTTCACCCAAACTGGATGATACTTTCAGGTAATGATCAGTACACTAAGGCGACTTGGTTCCCCACATTTCGTTCTTCTACGTTAAAGCGTTCGTTTCCAGTAACAGTTTGAATTTTTAGGTTTCACTCTGTTTTCTCCTATATTGATAGATGTATTTGGAACTCTAAATCCAACACGGTTTGTGCTAGCTTCTTGAAACTTGACACAATAAAGTAGTTTCACGTTCTATCTCTATGTTTTGTTTCCTCTTGCTGTAGCCCTAAGAAGTGACTGGCGAGAAACACTTTCATGGAAAGGGGTTGCCAAGCTTCCAAAAATTACGAATCTCCAGAAATCTCAGCAAATACTTTTTCACCCAAACTGGATGATACTTTCAGGTAATGATCAGTACACTAAGGCGACTTGGTTCCCCACATTTCGTTCTTCTACGTTAAAGCGTTCGTTTCCAGTAACAGTTTGAATTTTTAGGTTTCTCTCTGTTTTCTCCTATATTGATAGATGTATTTGGAACTCTAAATCCAACACGGTTTGTGCTAGCTTCTTGAAACTTGACACAATAAAGTAGTTTCACGTTCTATCTCTATGTTTTGTTTCCTCTTGCTGTAGCCCTAAGAAGTGACTGGCGAGAAACACTTTCATGGAAAGGGGTTGCCAAGCTTCCAAAAATTACGAATCTCCAGAAATCTCAGCAAATACTTTTTCACCCAAACTGGATGATACTTTCAGGTAATGATCAGTACACTAAGGCGACTTGGTTCCCCACATTTCGTTCTTCTACGTTAAAGCGTTCGTTTCCAGTAACAGTTTGAATTTTTAGGTTTCACTCTGTTTTCTCCTATATTGATAGATGTATTTGGAACTCTAAATCCAACACGGTTTGTGCTAGCTTCTTGAAACTTGACACAATAAAGTAGTTTCACGTTCTATCTCTATGTTTTGTTTCCTCTTGATGTAGCCCTAAGCAGTGACTGGCGAGAAACACTTTCATGGAAAGGGGTTGCAAGCTTCCAAAAATTACGAATCTCCAGAAATCTCAGCAAATACTTTTTCACCCAAACTGGATGATACTTTCAGGTAATGATCAGTACACTAAGGCGACTTGGTTTCCCAAATTTCGTTCTTCTATGTTGAAGCGTTCGTTTCCAGTAACAGTTTGAATTTTTAGGTTTCACTCTGTTTACTCCTATATTGATAGATGTATTTGGAACTCTAAATCCAACACGGTTTGTGCTAGCTTCTTGAAACTTGACACAATAAAGTAGTTTCACGTTCTCTCTCTATGTTTTGTTTCCTCTTGATGTAGCCCTAAGCAGTGACTGGCGAGAAACACTTTCATGGAAAGGGGTTGCCAAGCTTCCAAAAATTACGAATCTCCAGAAATCTCAGCAAATACTTTTTCACCCAAACTGGATGATACTTTCAGGTAATGATCAGTACACTAAGGCGACTTGGTTTCCCAAATTTCGTTCTTCTATGTTGAAGCGTTCGTTTCCAGTAACAGTTTGAATTTTTAGGTTTCACTCTTTTTACTCCTATATTGATAGATGTATTTGGAACTCTAAATCCAACACGGTTTGTGCTAGCTTCTTGAAACTTGACACAGTAAATTAGTTTCACCTTCTATCTCTATGTTTTGTTTCCTCTTGCTGTAGCCCTAAGCAGTGACTGGCGAGAAACACTTTCATGGAAAGGGGTTGCCAAGCTTCCAAAAATTACGAATCTCCAGAAATCTCAGCAAATACTTTTTCACCCAAACTGGATGATACTTTCAGGTAATGATCAGTACACTAAGCCGACTTGGTTCCCCAAATTTTGTTCTTCTATGTTGAAGCATTCGTTTCCAGTAACAGTTTGAATTTTTAGGTTTCACTCTGTTTTCTCCTATATTGATAGATGTATTTGGAACTCTAATACCAACACGGTTTCTGCTAGCTTCTTGAAACTTGACAAAATAAAGTAGTTTTACATTCTGTCTCTATGTTTTGTTTCCTCTTGATGTAGCCCTAAGCAGTGACTGGCGAGAAACACTTTCATGGAAAGGGGTTGCCAAGCTTCCAAAAATTACGAATCTCCAGAAATCTCAGCAAATATTTTTTCACCCAAACTGGATGATACTTTCAGGTAATGATCAGTACACTAAGGCGACTTGGTTCCCCACATTTCGTTCTTCTATGTTGAAGCATTCGTTTCCAGTAACAGTTTGAATTTTTAGGTTTCACTCTGTTTTCTCCTATATTGATAGATGTATTTGGAACTCTAATTCCAACACGGTTTCTGCTAGCTTCTTGAAACTTGACAAAATAAAGTAGTTTTACATTCTGTCTCTATGTTTTGTTTCCTCTTGATATAGCCCTAAGCAGTGACTGGCGAGAAACACTTTCATGGAAAGGGGTTGCCAAGCTTCCAAAAATTACGAATCTCCAGAAATCTCAGCAAATACTTTTTCACCCAAACTGGATGATACTTTCAGGTAATGATCAGTACACTAAGGCGACTTGGTTCCCAAAATTTCGTTCTTCTATGTTGAAGCGTTCGTTTCCAGTAACAGTTTGAATTTTTAGGTTTCACTCTGTTTTCTCCTATATTGATAGATGTATTTGGAAATCTAAATCCAACACGGTTTGTGCTAGCTTCTTGAAACTTGACACAATAAAGTAGTTTCATGTTCTATCTCTATGTTTTGTTTCCTCTTGCTGTAGCCCTAAGAAGTGACTGGCGAGAAACACTTTCATGGAAAGGGGTTGCCAAGCTTCCAAAAATTACGAATCTCCAGAAATCTCAGCAAATATTTTTTCACCCAAACTGGATGATACTTTCAGGTAATGATCAGTACACTAAGGCGACTTGGTTCCCCACATTTCGTTCTTCTACGTTAAAGCGTTCGTTTCCAGTAACAGTTTGAATTTTTAGGTTTCACTCTGTTTTCTCCTATATTGATAGATGTATTTGGAACTCTAAATCCAACACGGTTTGTGCTAGCTTCTTGAAACTTGACACAATAAAGTAGTTTCACGTTCTATCTCTATGTTTTGTTTCCTCTTGATGTAGCCCTAAGCAGTGACTGGCGAGAAACACTTTCATGGAAAGGGGTTGCCAAGCTTCCAAAAATTACGAATCTCCAGAAATCTCAGCAAATACTTTTTCACCCAAACTGGATGATACTTTCAGGTAATGATCAGTACACTAAGGCGACTTGGTTTCCCAAATTTCGTTCTTCTATGTTGAAGCGTTCGTTTCCAGTAACAGTTTGAATTTTTAAGTTTCACTCTGTTTACTCCTATATTGATAGATGTATTTGGAACTCTAAATCCAACACAGTTTATGCTAGCTTCTTGAAACTTGACACAGTACAGTAGTTTCACGTTCTATCTGTATGTATTGTTTCCTCTTGATGTAGCCCTAAGCAGTGACTGGCGAGAAACACTTTCATGGAAATGGGTTGCCAAGCTTCCAAAAATTACGAATCTCCAGAAATCTCAGCAAATACTTTTTCACCCAAACTGGATGATACTTTCAGGTAATGATCAGTACACTAAGGCGACTTGGTTCCCCACATTTCGTTCTTCTATGTTGAAGCGTTCGTTTCCAGTAACAGTTTGAATTTTTAGGTTTCACTCTGTTTTCTCCTATATTGATAGATGTATTTGGAACTCTAAATCCAACACGGTTTGTGCTAGCTTCTTGAAACTTGACACCATAAAGTAGTTTCACGTTCTATCTCTATGTTTTGTTTCCCTTGATGTAGCCCTAAGCAGTGACTGGCGAGAAACACTTTCATGGAAAAGGGTTGCCAAGCTTCCAAAAATTACGAATCTCCAGAAATCACAGCAAATATTTTTTCACCCAAACTGGATGATACTTTCAGGTAATGATCAGTACACTAAGGCGACTTGGTTCCCCAAATTTTATTCTTCTACGTTGAAGCGTTCGTTTCCAGTAACAGTTTGAATTTTTAGGTTTCACTCTGTTTTCTCCTATATTGATATATGTATTTGGAACTCTAAATCCAACACGGTTTGTGCTAGCTTCTTGAAACTTGACACAATAAAGTAGTTTCACGTTCTATCTCTATGTTTTGTTTCCTCTTGATGTAGCCCTAAGCAGTGACTGGCAAGAAACACTTTCATGGAAAGGGGTTGCCAAGCTTCCAAAAATTACGAAACTCCAGAAATCTCAGCAAATACTTTTTCACCCAAACTGGATGATACTTTCAGGTAATGATCAGTACACTAAGGCGACTTGGTTCCCAAAATTTCGTTCTTCTATGTTGAAGCATTCGTTTCCAGTAACAGTTTGAATTTTTAGGTTTCACTCTGTTTTCTCCTATATTGATAGATGTATTTGGAAATCTAAATCCAACACGGTTTGTGCTAGCTTCTTGAAACTTGACACAATAAAGTAGTTTCACGTTCTATCTCTATGTTTTGTTTCCTCTTGCTGTAGCCCTAAGAAGTGACTGGCGAGAAACACTTTCATGGAAAGGGGTTGCCAAGCTTCCAAAAATTACGAATCTCCAGAAATCTCAGCAAATATTTTTTCACCCAAACTGGATGATACTTTCAGGTAATGATCAGTACACTAAGGCAACTTGGTTCCCCACATTTCGTTCTTCTACGTTAAAGCGTTCGTTTCCAGTAACAGTTTGAATTTTTAGGTTTCACTCTGTTTTCTCCTATATTGATAGATGTATTTGGAACTCTACATCCAACACGGTTTGTGCTAGCTTCTTGAAACTTGACACAATAAAGTAGTTTCACGTTCTATCTCTATGTTTTGTTTCCTCTTGATGTAGCCCTAAGCAGTGACTGGCAAGAAACACTTTCATGGAAAGGGGTTGCCAAGCTTCCAAAAATTACGAATCTCCAGAAATCTCAGCAAATACTTTTTCACCCAAACTGGATGATACTTTCAGGTAATGATCAGTACACTAAGGCGACTTGGTTTCCCAAATTTCGTTCTTCTATGTTGAAGCGTTCGTTTGCAGTAACAGTTTGAATTTTTAAGTTTCACTCTGTTTACTCCTATATTGATAGATGTATTTGGAACTCTAAATCCAACACGGTTTGTGCTAGCTTCTTGAAACTTGACACAATAAAGTAGTTTCACGTTCTATCTCTATGTTTTGTTTCCTCTTGCTGTAGCCCTAAGCAGTGACTGGCGAGAAACACTTTCATGGAAAGGGGTTGCCAAGCTTCCAAAAATTACGAATCTCCAGAAATCTCAGCAAATATTTTTTCACCCAAACTGGATGATACTTTCAGGTAATGATCAGTACACTAAGGCGACTTGGTTCCCAACATTTCGTTCTTCTATGTTGAAGCGTTCGTTTCCAGTAACAGTTTGAATTTTTAGGTTTCACTCTGTTTTCTCCTATATTGATAGATGTATTTGGAACTCTAAATCCAACACGGTTTGTGCTAGCTTCTTGAAACTTGACACAATAAAGTAGTTTCACGTTCTATCTCTATGTTTTGTTTCCTCTTGCTGTAGCCCTAAACAGTGACTGGCGAGAAACACTTTCATGGAAAGGGGTTGCCAAGCTTCCAAAAATTACGAATCTCCAGAAATCTCAGCAAATACTTTTTCACCCAAACTGGATGATACTTTCAGGTAATGATCAGTACACTAAGCCCACTTGCTTCAGCAAATTTCGTTCTTCTATGTTGAAGCGTTCGTTTCCAGTAACAGTTTGAATTTTTAGGTTTCACTGTTTTCTCCTATATTGATAGATGTATTTGGAACTCTAAATCCAACACGGTTTGTGCTAGCTTCTTGAAACTTGACACAGTAAATTAGTTTCACGTTCTATCTCTATGTTTTGTTTCCTCTTGATGTAGCCCTAAGCAGTGACTGGCGAGAAACACTTTCATGGAAAAGGGTTGCCAAGCTTCCAAAAATTACGAATCTCCAGAAATCTCAGCAAATATTTTTTCACCCAAACTGGATGATACTTTCAGGTAATGATCAGTACACTAAGGCGACTTGGTTCCCCAAATTTAGTTCTTCTATGTTGAAGCATTCGTTTCCAGTAACAGTTTGAATTTTTAGGTTTCACTCTGTTTTCTCCTATATTGATAGATGTATTTGGAACTCTAATTCCAACACGGTTTCTGCTAGCTTCTTGAAACTTGACAAAATAAAGTAGTTTTACATTCTGTCTCTATGTTTTGTTTCCTCTTGATGTAGCCCTAAGCAGTGACTGGCGAGAAACACTTTCATGGAAAGGGGTTGCCAAGCTTCCAAAAATTACGAGTCTCCAGAAATCTCAGCAAATACTTTTTCACCCAAACTGGATGATTCTTTCAGGTAATGATCAGTAAACTAAGGCGACTTGGTTCCCAAAATTTCGTTCTTCTATGTTGAAGCGTTCGTTTCCAGTAACAGTTTGAATTTTTAGGTTTCACTCTGTTTTCTCCTATATTGATAGATGTATTTGGAACTCTAAATCCAACACGGTTTGTGCTAGCTTCTTGAAACTTGACACAATAAAGTAGTTTCACGTTCTATCTCTATGTTTTGTTTCCTCTTGCTGTAGCCCTAAACAGTGACTGGCGAGAAACACTTTCATGGAAAGGGGTTGCCAAGCTTCCAAAAATTACGAATCTCCAGAAATCTCAGCAAATACTTTTTCACCCAAACTGGATGATACTTTCAGGTAATGATCAGTACACTAAGCCCACTTGCTTCAGCAAATTTCGTTCTTCTATGTTGAAGCGTTCGTTTCCAGTAACAGTTTGAATTTTTAGGTTTCACTCTGTTTTCTCCTATATTGATAGATGTATTTGGAACTCTAAATCCAACACGGTTTGTGCTAGCTTCTTGAAACTTGACACAATAAAGTAGTTTCACGTTCTATCTCTATGTTTTGTTTCCTCTTGATGTAGCCCTAAGCAGTGACTGGCGAGAAACACTTTCATGGAAAGGGGTTGCCAAGCTTCCAAAAATTACGAATCTCCAGAAATCTCAGCAAATACTTTTTCACCCAAACTGGATGATACTTTCAGGTAATGATCAGTACACTAAGCCCACTTGCTTCAGCAAATTTCGTTCTTCTATGTTGAAGCGTTCGTTTCCAGTAACAGTTTGAATTTTTAGGTTTCACGCTGTTTACTCCTATATTGATAGATGTATTTGGAACTCTAAATCCAACACGGTTTGTGCTAGCTTCTTGAAGCTTGACACAATAAAGTAGTTTCACGTTCTATCTCTATGTTTTGTTTCCTCTTGCTGTAGCCCTAAGCAGTGACTGGCGAGAAACACTTTCATGGAAAGGGGTTGCCAAGCTTCCAAAAATTACGAATCTCCAGAAATCTCAGCAAATACTTTTTCACCCAAACTGGATGATACTTTCAGGTAATGATCAGTACACTAAGGCGACTTGGTTTCCCAAATTTCGTTCTTCTATGTTGAAGCATTCGTTTCCAGTAACAGTTTGAATTTTTAGGTTTCACTCTGTTTTCTCCTATATTGATAGATGTATTTGGAACTCTAAATCCAACACGGTTTGTGCTAGCTTCTTGAAACTTGACACAATAAAGTAGTTTCACGTTCTATCTCTATGTTTTGTTTTCTCTTGCTGTAGCCCTAAGAAGTGACTGGCGAGAAACACTTTCATGGAAAGGGGTTGCCAAGCTTCCAAAAATTAAGAATCTCCAGAAATCTCAGCAAATACTTTTTCACCCAAACTGGATGATACTTTCAGGTAATGATCAGTAGACTAAGGCGACTTGGTTTCCCAAATTTCGTTCTTCTATGTTGAAGCGTTCGTTTCCAGTAACAGTTTGAATTTTTAGGTTTCACTCTGTTTACTCCTATATTGATAGATGTATTTGGAACTCTAAATCCAACACGGTTTGTACTAGCTTCTTGAAACTTGACACAATAAAGTAGTTTCACGTTCTCTCTCTATGTTTTGTTTCCTCTTGATGTAGCCCTAAGCAGTGACTGGCGAGAAACACTTTCATGGAAAGGGGTTGCCAAGCTTCCAAAAATTACGAATCTCCAGAAATCTCAGCAAATACTTTTTCACCCAAACTGGATGATACTTTCAGGTAATGATCAGTACACTAAGGCGACTTGGTTCCCCACATTTCGTTCTTCTACGTTAAAGCGTTCGTTTCCAGTAACAGTTTGAATTTTTAGGTTTCACTCTGTTTTCTCCTATATTGATAGATGTATTTGGAACTCTAAATCCAACACGGTTTGTGCTAGCTTCTTGAAACTTGACACAATAAAGTAGTTTCACGTTCTATCTCTATGTTTTGTTTCCTCTTGATGTAGCCCTAAGCAGTGACTGGCGAGAAACACTTTCATGGAAAGGGGTTGCAAGTTTCCAAAAATTACGAATCTCCAGAAATCTCAGCAAATACTTTTTCACCCAAACTGGATGATACTTTCAGGTAATGATCAGTACACTAAGGCGACTTGGTTTCCCAAATTTCGTTCTTCTATGTTGAAGCGTTCGTTTCCAGTAACAGTTTGAATTTTTAGGTTTCACTCTGTTTACTCCTATATTGATAGATGTATTTGGAACTCTAAATCCAACACGGTTTGTGCTAGCTTCTTGAAACTTGACACAATAAAGTAGTTTCACGTTCTCTCTCTATGTTTTGTTTCCTCTTGATGTAGCCCTAAGCAGTGACTGGCGAGAAACACTTTCATGGAAAGGGGTTGCCAAGCTTCCAAAAATTACGAATCTCCAGAAATCTCAGCAAATACTTTTTCACCCAAACTGGATGATACTTTCAGGTAATGATCAGTACACTAAGGCGACTTGGTTTCCCAAATTTCGTTCTTCTATGTTGAAGCGTTCGTTTCCAGTAACAGTTTGAATTTTTAGGTTTCACTCTTTTTACTCCTATATTGATAGATGTATTTGGAACTCTAAATCCAACACGGTTTGTGCTAGCTTCTTGAAACTTGACACAGTAAATTAGTTTCACCTTCTATCTCTATGTTTTGTTTCCTCTTGCTGTAGCCCTAAGCAGTGACTGGCGAGAAACACTTTCATGGAAAGGGGTTGCCAAGCTTCCAAAAATTACGAATCTCCAGAAATCTCAGCAAATACTTTTTCACCCAAACTGGATGATACTTTCAGGTAATGATCAGTACACTAAGCCGACTTGGTTCCCCAAATTTTGTTCTTCTATGTTGAAGCATTCGTTTCCAGTAACAGTTTGAATTTTTAGGTTTCACTCTGTTTTCTCCTATATTGATAGATGTATTTGGAACTCTAATACCAACACGGTTTCTGCTAGCTTCTTGAAACTTGACAAAATAAAGTAGTTTTACATTCTGTCTCTATGTTTTGTTTCCTCTTGATGTAGCCCTAAGCAGTGACTGGCGAGAAACACTTTCATGGAAAGGGGTTGCCAAGCTTCCAAAAATTACGAATCTCCAGAAATCTCAGCAAATATTTTTTCACCCAAACTGGATGATACTTTCAGGTAATGATCAGTACACTAAGGCGACTTGGTTCCCCACATTTCGTTCTTCTATGTTGAAGCATTCGTTTCCAGTAACAGTTTGAATTTTTAGGTTTCACTCTGTTTTCTCCTATATTGATAGATGTATTTGGAACTCTAATTCCAACACGGTTTCTGCTAGCTTCTTGAAACTTGACAAAATAAAGTAGTTTTACATTCTGTCTCTATGTTTTGTTTCCTCTTGATATAGCCCTAAGCAGTGACTGGCGAGAAACACTTTCATGGAAAGGGGTTGCCAAGCTTCCAAAAATTACGAATCTCCAGAAATCTCAGCAAATACTTTTTCACCCAAACTGGATGATACTTTCAGGTAATGATCAGTACACTAAGGCGACTTGGTTCCCAAAATTTCGTTCTTCTATGTTGAAGCGTTCGTTTCCAGTAACAGTTTGAATTTTTAGGTTTCACTCTGTTTTCTCCTATATTGATAGATGTATTTGGAAATCTAAATCCAACACGGTTTGTGCTAGCTTCTTGAAACTTGACACAATAAAGTAGTTTCATGTTCTATCTCTATGTTTTGTTTCCTCTTGCTGTAGCCCTAAGAAGTGACTGGCGAGAAACACTTTCATGGAAAGGGGTTGCCAAGCTTCCAAAAATTACGAATCTCCAGAAATCTCAGCAAATATTTTTTCACCCAAACTGGATGATACTTTCAGGTAATGATCAGTACACTAAGGCGACTTGGTTCCCCACATTTCGTTCTTCTACGTTAAAGCGTTCGTTTCCAGTAACAGTTTGAATTTTTAGGTTTCACTCTGTTTTCTCCTATATTGATAGATGTATTTGGAACTCTAAATCCAACACGGTTTGTGCTAGCTTCTTGAAACTTGACACAATAAAGTAGTTTCACGTTCTATCTCTATGTTTTGTTTCCTCTTGATGTAGCCCTAAGCAGTGACTGGCGAGAAACACTTTCATGGAAAGGGGTTGCCAAGCTTCCAAAAATTACGAATCTCCAGAAATCTCAGCAAATACTTTTTCACCCAAACTGGATGATACTTTCAGGTAATGATCAGTACACTAAGGCGACTTGGTTTCCCAAATTTCGTTCTTCTATGTTGAAGCGTTCGTTTCCAGTAACAGTTTGAATTTTTAAGTTTCACTCTGTTTACTCCTATATTGATAGATGTATTTGGAACTCTAAATCCAACACAGTTTATGCTAGCTTCTTGAAACTTGACACAGTACAGTAGTTTCACGTTCTATCTGTATGTATTGTTTCCTCTTGATGTAGCCCTAAGCAGTGACTGGCGAGAAACACTTTCATGGAAATGGGTTGCCAAGCTTCCAAAAATTACGAATCTCCAGAAATCTCAGCAAATACTTTTTCACCCAAACTGGATGATACTTTCAGGTAATGATCAGTACACTAAGGCGACTTGGTTCCCAAAATTTCGTTCTTCTATGTTGAAGCATTCGTTTCCAGTAACAGTTTGAATTTTTAGGTTTCACTCTGTTTTCTCCTATATTGATAGATGTATTTGGAACTCTAAATCCAACACGGTTTGTGCTAGCTTCTTGAAACTTGACACAGTACAGTAGTTTCACGTTCTATCTCTATGTTTTGTTTCCCTTGATGTAGCCCTAAGCAGTGACTGGCGAGAAACACTTTCATGGAAAAGGGTTGCCAAGCTTCCAAAAATTACGAATCTCCAGAAATCACAGCAAATATTTTTTCACCCAAACTGGATGATACTTTCAGGTAATGATCAGTACACTAAGGCGACTTGGTTCCCCAAATTTTATTCTTCTACGTTGAAGCGTTCGTTTCCAGTAACAGTTTGAATTTTTAGGTTTCACTCTGTTTTCTCCTATATTGATATATGTATTTGGAACTCTAAATCCAACACGGTTTGTGCTAGCTTCTTGAAACTTGACACAATAAAGTAGTTTCACGTTCTATCTCTATGTTTTGTTTCCTCTTGATGTAGCCCTAAGCAGTGACTGGCGAGAAACACTTTCATGGAAAGGGGTTGCCAAGCTTCCAAAAATTACGAATCTCCAGAAATCTCAGCAAATACTTTTTCACCCAAACTGGATGATACTTTCAGGTAATGATCAGTACACTAAGGCGACTTGGTTTCCCAAATTTCGTTCTTCTATGTTGAAGCGTTCGTTTGCAGTAACAGTTTGAATTTTTAAGTTTCACTCTGTTTACTCCTATATTGATAGATGTATTTGGAACTCTAAATCCAACACAGTTTATGCTAGCTTCTTGAAACTTGACACAGTACAGTAGTTTCACGTTCTATCTCTATGTATTGTTTCCTCTTGATGTAGCCCTAAGCAGTGACTGGCGAGAAACACTTTCATGGAAAGGGGTTGCCAAGCTTCCAAAAATTACGAATCTCCAGAAATCTCAGCAAATACTTTTTCACCCAAACTGGATGATACTTTCTGGTAATGATCAGTACACTAAGCCGACTTGGTTCCCAAAATTTCGATCTTCTATGTTGAAGCATTCGTTTCCAGTAACAGTTTGAATTTTTAGGTTTCACTCTGTTTACTCCTATATTGATAGATGTATTTGGAACTCTAAATCCAACACGGTTTGTGCTAGCTTCTTGAAACTTGACACAATAAAGTAGTTTCACGTTCTATCTCTATGTTTTGTTTCCTCTTGCTGTAGCCCTAAGCAGTGACTGGCGAGAAACACTTTCATGGAAAGGGGTTGCCAAGCTTCCAAAAATTACGAATCTCCAGAAATCTCAGCAAATATTTTTTCACCCAAACTGGATGATACTTTCAGGTAATGATCAGTACACTAAGGCGACTTGGTTCCCAACATTTCGTTCTTCTATGTTGAAGCGTTCGTTTCCAGTAACAGTTTGAATTTTTAGGTTTCACTCTGTTTTCTCCTATATTGATAGATGTATTTGGAACTCTAAATCCAACACGGTTTGTGCTAGCTTCTTGAAACTTGACACAATAAAGTAGTTTCACGTTCTATCTCTATGTTTTGTTTCCTCTTGCTGTAGCCCTAAACAGTGACTGGCGAGAAACACTTTCATGGAAAGGGGTTGCCAAGCTTCCAAAAATTACGAATCTCCAGAAATCTCAGCAAATACTTTTTCACCCAAACTGGATGATACTTTCAGGTAATGATCAGTACACTAAGCCCACTTGCTTCAGCAAATTTCGTTCTTCTATGTTGAAGCGTTCGTTTCCAGTAACAGTTTGAATTTTTAGGTTTCACTGTTTTCTCCTATATTGATAGATGTATTTGGAACTCTAAATCCAACACGGTTTGTGCTAGCTTCTTGAAACTTGACACAGTAAATTAGTTTCACGTTCTACCTCTATGTTTTGTTTCCTCTTGATGTAGCCCTAAGCAGTGACTGGCGAGAAACACTTTCATGGAAAAGGGTTGCCAAGCTTCCAAAAATTACGAATCTCCAGAAATCTCAGCAAATATTTTTTCACCCAAACTGGATGATACTTTCAGGTAATGATCAGTACACTAAGGCGACTTGGTTCCCCAAATTTAGTTCTTCTATGTTGAAGCATTCGTTTCCAGTAACAGTTTGAATTTTTAGGTTTCACTCTGTTTTCTCCTATATTGATAGATGTATTTGGAACTCTAATTCCAACACGGTTTCTGCTAGCTTCTTGAAACTTGACAAAATAAAGTAGTTTTACATTCTGTCTCTATGTTTTGTTTCCTCTTGATGTAGCCCTAAGCAGTGACTGGCGAGAAACACTTTCATGGAAAGGGGTTGCCAAGCTTCCAAAAATTACGAATCTCCAGAAATCTCAGCAAATACTTTTTCACCCAAACTGGATGATTCTTTCAGGTAATGATCAGTAAACTAAGGCGACTTGGTTCCCAAAATTTCGTTCTTCTATGTTGAAGCGTTCGTTTCCAGTAACAGTTTGAATTTTTAGGTTTCACTCTGTTTTCTCCTATATTGATAGATGTATTTGGAACTCTAAATCCAACACGGTTTGTGCTAGCTTCTTGAAACTTGACACAATAAAGTAGTTTCACGTTCTATCTCTATGTTTTGTTTCCTCTTGCTGTAGCCCTAAACAGTGACTGGCGAGAAACACTTTCATGGAAAGGGGTTGCCAAGCTTCCAAAAATTACGAATCTCCAGAAATCTCAGCAAATACTTTTTCACCCAAACTGGATGATACTTTCAGGTAATGATCAGTACACTAAGCCCACTTGCTTCAGCAAATTTCGTTCTTCTATGTTGAAGCGTTCGTTTCCAGTAACAGTTTGAATTTTTAGGTTTCACTCTGTTTTCTCCTATATTGATAGATGTATTTGGAACTCTAAATCCAACACGGTTTGTGCTAGCTTCTTGAAACTTGACACAATAAAGTAGTTTCACGTTCTATCTCTATGTTTTGTTTCCTCTTGATGTAGCCCTAAGCAGTGACTGGCGAGAAACACTTTCATGGAAAGGGGTTGCCAAGCTTCCAAAAATTACGAATCTCCAGAAATCTCAGCAAATACTTTTTCACCCAAACTGGATGATACTTTCAGGTAATGATCAGTACACTAAGCCCACTTGCTTCAGCAAATTTCGTTCTTCTATGTTGAAGCGTTCGTTTCCAGTAACAGTTTGAATTTTTAGGTTTCACGCTGTTTACTCCTATATTGATAGATGTATTTGGAACTCTAAATCCAACACGGTTTGTGCTAGCTTCTTGAAGCTTGACACAATAAAGTAGTTTCACGTTCTATCTCTATGTTTTGTTTCCTCTTGCTGTAGCCCTAAGCAGTGACTGGCGAGAAACACTTTCATGGAAAGGGGTTGCCAAGCTTCCAAAAATTACGAATCTCCAGAAATCTCAGCAAATACTTTTTCACCCAAACTGGATGATACTTTCAGGTAATGATCAGTACACTAAGGCGACTTGGTTTCCCAAATTTCGTTCTTCTATGTTGAAGCATTCGTTTCCAGTAACAGTTTGAATTTTTAGGTTTCACTCTGTTTTCTCCTATATTGATAGATGTATTTGGAACTCTAAATCCAACACGGTTTGTGCTAGCTTCTTGAAACTTGACACAATAAAGTAGTTTCACGTTCTATCTCTATGTTTTGTTTCCTCTTGCTGTAGCCCTAAGAAGTGACTGGCGAGAAACACTTTCATGGAAAGGGGTTGCCAAGCTTCCAAAAATTAAGAATCTCCAGAAATCTCAGCAAATACTTTTTCACCCAAACTGGATGATACTTTCAGGTAATGATCAGTAGACTAAGGCGACTTGGTTTCCCAAATTTCGTTCTTCTATGTTGAAGCGTTCGTTTCCAGTAACAGTTTGAATTTTTAGGTTTCACTCTGTTTACTCCTATATTGATAGATGTATTTGGAACTCTAAATCCAACACGGTTTGTACTAGCTTCTTGAAACTTGACACAATAAAGTAGTTTCACGTTCTCTCTCTATGTTTTGTTTCCTCTTGATGTAGCCCTAAGCAGTGACTGGCGAGAAACACTTTCATGGAAAGGGGTTGCCAAGCTTCCAAAAATTACGAATCTCCAGAAATCTCAGCAAATACTTTTTCACCCAAACTGGATGATACTTTCAGGTAATGATCAGTACACTAAGGCGACTTGGTTTCCCAAATTTCGTTCTTCTATGTTGAAGCGTTCGTTTCCAGTAACAGTTTGAATTTTTAGGTTTCACTCTTTTTACTCCTATATTGATAGATGTATTTGGAACTCTAAATCCAACACGGTTTGTGCTAGCTTCTTGAAACTTGACACAGTAAATTAGTTTCACCTTCTATCTCTATGTTTTGTTTCCTCTTGCTGTAGCCCTAAGCAGTGACTGGCGAGAAACACTTTCATGGAAAGGGGTTGCCAAGCTTCCAAAAATTACGAATCTCCAGAAATCTCAGCAAATACTTTTTCACCCAAACTGGATGATACTTTCAGGTAATGATCAGTACACTAAGCCGACTTGGTTCCCCAAATTTTGTTCTTCTATGTTGAAGCATTCGTTTCCAGTAACAGTTTGAATTTTTAGGTTTCACTCTGTTTTCTCCTATATTGATAGATGTATTTGGAACTCTAATTCCAACACGGTTTCTGCTAGCTTCTTGAAACTTGACAAAATAAAGTAGTTTTACATTCTGTCCCTATGTTTTGTTTCCTCTTGATGTAGCCCTAAGCAGTGACTGGCGAGAAACACTTTCAAGGAAAGCGGTTGCCAAGCTTCCAAAAATTACGAATCTCCAGAAATCTCAGCAAATACTTTTTCACCCAAACTGGATGATACTTTCAGGTAATGATCAATACACTAAGGCGACTTGGTTCCCAAAATTTCGTTCTTCTATGTTGAAGCATTCGTTTCCAGTAACAGTTTGAATTTTTAGGTTTCACTCTGTTTTCTCCTATATTGATAGATGTATTTGGAAATCTAAATCCAACACGGTTTGTGCTAGCTTCTTGAAACTTGACACAATAAAGTAGTTTCACGTTCTATCTCTATGTTTTGTTTCCTCTTGCTGTAGCCCTAAGAAGTGACTGGCGAGAAACACTTTCATGGAAAGGGGTTGCCAAGCTTCCAAAAATTACGAATCTCCAGAAATCTCAGCAAATATTTTTTCACCCATACTGGATGATACTTTCAGGTAATGATCAGTACACTAAGGCGACTTGGTTCCCCACATTTCGTTCTTCTACGTTAAAGCGTTCGTTTCCAGTAACAGTTTGAATTTTTAGGTTTCACTCTGTTTTCTCCTATATTGATAGATGTATTTGGAACTCTAAATCCAACACGGTTTGTGCTAGCTTCTTGAAACTTGACACAATAAAGTAGTTTCACGTTCTATCTCTATGTTTTGTTTCCTCTTGCTGTAGCCCTAAGAAGTGACTGGCGAGAAACACTTTCATGGAAAGGGGTTGCCAAGCTTCCAAAAATTACGAATCTCCAGAAATCTCAGCAAATACTTTTTCACCCAAACTGGATGATACTTTCAGGTAATGATCAGTACACTAAGGCGACTTGGTTCCCCACATTTCGTTCTTCTACGTTAAAGCGTTCGTTTCCAGTAACAGTTTGAATTTTTAGGTTTCTCTCTGTTTTCTCCTATATTGATAGATGTATTTGGAACTCTAAATCCAACACGGTTTGTGCTAGCTTCTTGAAACTTGACACAATAAAGTAGTTTCACGTTCTATCTCTATGTTTTGTTTCCTCTTGCTGTAGCCCTAAGAAGTGACTGGCGAGAAACACTTTCATGGAAAGGGGTTGCCAAGCTTCCAAAAATTACGAATCTCCAGAAATCTCAGCAAATACTTTTTCACCCAAACTGGATGATACTTTCAGGTAATGATCAGTACACTAAGGCGACTTGGTTCCCCACATTTCGTTCTTCTACGTTAAAGCGTTCGTTTCCAGTAACAGTTTGAATTTTTAGGTTTCACTCTGTTTTCTCCTATATTGATAGATGTATTTGGAACTCTAAATCCAACACGGTTTGTGCTAGCTTCTTGAAACTTGACACAATAAAGTAGTTTCACGTTCTATCTCTATGTTTTGTTTCCTCTTGATGTAGCCCTAAGCAGTGACTGGCGAGAAACACTTTCATGGAAAGGGGTTGCAAGCTTCCAAAAATTACGAATCTCCAGAAATCTCAGCAAATACTTTTTCACCCAAACTGGATGATACTTTCAGGTAATGATCAGTACACTAAGGCGACTTGGTTTCCCAAATTTCGTTCTTCTATGTTGAAGCGTTCGTTTCCAGTAACAGTTTGAATTTTTAGGTTTCACTCTGTTTACTCCTATATTGATAGATGTATTTGGAACTCTAAATCCAACACGGTTTGTGCTAGCTTCTTGAAACTTGACACAATAAAGTAGTTTCACGTTCTCTCTCTATGTTTTGTTTCCTCTTGATGTAGCCCTAAGCAGTGACTGGCGAGAAACACTTTCATGGAAAGGGGTTGCCAAGCTTCCAAAAATTACGAATCTCCAGAAATCTCAGCAAATACTTTTTCACCCAAACTGGATGATACTTTCAGGTAATGATCAGTACACTAAGGCGACTTGGTTTCCCAAATTTCGTTCTTCTATGTTGAAGCGTTCGTTTCCAGTAACAGTTTGAATTTTTAGGTTTCACTCTTTTTACTCCTATATTGATAGATGTATTTGGAACTCTAAATCCAACACGGTTTGTGCTAGCTTCTTGAAACTTGACACAGTAAATTAGTTTCACCTTCTATCTCTATGTTTTGTTTCCTCTTGATGTAGCCCTAAGCAGTGACTGGCGAGAAACACTTTCATGGAAAGGGGTTGCCAAGCTTCCAAAAATTACGAATCTCCAGAAATCTCAGCAAATACTTTTTCACCCAAACTGGATGATACTTTCAGGTAATAATCAGTACACTAAGGCGACTTGGTTCCCAAAATTTCGTTCTTCTATGTTGAAGCATTCGTTTCCAGTAACAGTTTGAATTTTTAGGTTTCACTCTGTTTACTCCTATATTGATAGATGTATTTGGAACTCTAAATCCAACACGGTTTGTGCTAGCTTCTTGAAACTTGACACAATAAAGTAGTTTCACGTTCTATCTCTGTTTTGTTTCCTCTTGCTGTAGCCCTAAGCAGTGACTGGTGAGAAACACTTTCATGGAAAGGGGTTGCCAAGCTTCCAAAAATTACGAATCTCCAGAAATCTCAGCAAATATTTTTTCACCCAAACTGGATGATACTTTCAGGTAATGATCAGTACACTAAGGCGACTTGGTTCCCCACATTTCGTTCTTCTACGTTGAAGCGTTCGTTTCCAGTAACAGTTTGAATTTTTAGGTTTCACTCTGTTTTCTCCTATATTGATAGATGTATTTGGAACTCTAAATCCAACACGGTTTGTGCTAGCTTCTTGAAACTTGACACAATAAAGTAGTTTCACGTTCTATCTCTATGTTTTGTTTCCTCTTGCTGTAGCCCTAAGCAGTGACTGGCGAGAAACACTTTCATGGAAAGGGGTTGCCAAGCTTCCAAAAATTACGAATCTCCAGAAATCTCAGCAAATACTTTTTCACCCACATGGATGATACTTTCAGGTAATGATCAGTACACTAAGCCCACTTGCTTCAGCAAATTTCGTTCTTCTATGTTGAAGCGTTCGTTTCCAGTAACAGTTTGAATTTTTAGGTTTCACGCTGTTTACTCCTATATTGATAGATATATTTGGAACTCTAAATCCAACACGGTTTATGCTAGCTTCTTGAAACTTGACACAGTACAGTAGTTTCACGTTCTATCACTATGTATTGTTTCCTCTTGATGTAGCCCTAAGCAGTGACTGGCGAGAAACACTTTCATGGAAAGGGGTTGCAAAGCTTCCAAAAATTACGAATCTCCAGAAATCTCAGCAAATACTTTTTCACCCAAACTGGATGATACTTTCAGGTAATGATCAGTACACTAAGGCGACTTGGTTCCCCACATTTCGTTCTTCTATGTTGAAGCGTTCGTTTCCAGTAACAGTTTGAATTTTTAGGTTTCACTCTGTTTTCTCCTATATTGATAGATGTATTTGGAACTCTAAATCCAACACGGTTTGTGCTAGCTTCTTGAAACTTGACACAATAAAGTAGTTTCACGTTCTATCTCTATGTTTTGTTTCCTCTTGCTGTAGCCCTAAGCAGTGACTGGCGAGAAACTCTTTCATGGAAAGGGGTTGCCAAGCTTCCAAAAATTAAGAATCTCTAGAAATCTCAGCAAATACTTTTTCACCCAAACTGGATGATACTTTCAGGTAATGATCAGTACACTAAGGCGACCTGGTTCCCAAAATTTCGTTCTTCTATGTTGAAGCATTCGTTTCCAGTAACAGTTTGAATTTTTAGGTTTCACTCTGTTTTCTCCTATATTGATAGATGTATTTGGAACTCTAAATCCAACACGGTTTGTGCTAGCTTCTTGAAACTTGACACAATAAAGTAGTTTCACATTCTATCTCTATGTTTTGTTTCCTCTTGCTGTAGCCCTAAGCAGTGACTGGCGAAAAACACTTTCATGGAAAGGTGTTGCCAAGCTTCCAAAAATTACGAATCTCCAGAAATCTCAGCAAATATTTTTTCACCCAAACTGGATGATACTTTCAGGTAATGATCAGTACACTAAGGCGACTTGGTTCCCCACATTTCGTTCTTCTACGTTGAAGCGTTCGTTTCCAGTAACAGTTTGAATTTTTAGGTTTCACTCTGTTTACTCCTATATTGATAGATGTATTTGGAACTCTAAATCCAACACGGTTTGTGCTAGCTTCTTGAAACTTGACACAGTACAGTAGTTTCACGTTCTCTCTCTATGTTTTGTTTCCTCTTGTTGTAGCCCTAAGCAGTGACTGGCGAGAAACACTTTCATGGAAAGGGGTTGCCAAGCTTCCAAAAATTACGAATCTCCAGAAATCTCAGCAAATACTTTTTCACCCTAACTGGATGATACTTTCTGGTAATGATCAGTACACTAAGCCGACTTGGTTCCCAAAATTTCGTTCTTCTATGTTGAAGCATTCGTTTCCAGTAACAGTTTGAATTTTTAGGTTTCACTCTGTTTTCTCCTATATTGATAGATGTATTTGGAACTCTAAATCCAACACGGTTTGTGCTAGCTTCTTGAAACTTGACACAATAAAGTAGTTTCACGTTCTATCTCTATGTTTTGTTTCCTCTTGATGTAGCCCTAAGCAGTGACTGGCGAGAAACACTTTCATGGAAAGGGGTTGCCAAGCTTCCAAAAATTACGAATCTCCAGAAATCTCAGCAAATACTTTTTCACCCAAACTGGATGATATCTTCAGGTAATGATCTGTACACTAAGGCGACTTGGTTCCCAAAATTTCGTTCTTCTATGTTGAAGCATTCGTTTCCAGTAACAGTTTGAATTTTTAGGTTTCACTCTGTTTACTCCTATATTGATAGATGTATTTGGAACTCTAAATCCAACACGGTTTGTGCTAGCTTCTTGAAACTTGACACAATAAAGTAGTTTCACGTTCTATCTCTATGTTTTGTTTCCTCTTGCTGTAGCCCTAAGCAGTGACTGGCGAGAAACACTTTCATGGAAAGGGGTTGCCAAGCTTCCAAAAATTACGAAACTCCAGAAATCTCAGCAAATATTTTTTCACCCAAACTGGATGATACTTTCAGGTAATGATCAGTACACTAAGGCGACTTGGTTCCCAACATTTCGTTCTTCTATGTTGAAGCGTTCGTTTCCAGTAACAGTTTGAATTTTTAGGTTTCACTCTGTTTTCTCCTATATTGATAGATGTATTTGGAACTCTAAATCCAACACGGTTTGTGATAGCTTCTTGAAACTTGACACAATAAAGTAGTTTCACGTTCTATCTCTATGTTTTGTTTCCTCTTGCTGTAGCCCTAAGCAGTGACTGGCGAGAAACACTTTCATGGAAAGGGGTTGCCAAGCTTCCAAAAATTACGAATCTCTAGAAATCTCAGCAAATACTTTTTCACCCAAACTGGATGATACTTTCAGGTAATGATCAGTACACTAAGGCGACTTGGTTCCCAAAATTTCGTTCTTCTATGTTGAAGCATTCGTTTCCAGTAACAGTTTGAATTTTTAGGTTTCACTCTGTTTTCTCATATATTGTAGATGTATTTGGAACTCTAAATCCAACACGGTTTGTGCTAGCTTCTTGAAACTTGACACAATAAAGTAGTTTCACGTTCTATCTCTATGTTTTGTTTCCTCTTGATGTAGCCCTAAGCAGTGACTGGCGAGAAACAGTTTCATGGAAAGGGGTTGCCAAGCTTCCAAAAATTACGAATCTCCAGAAATCTCAGCAAATACTTTTTCACCCAAACTGGATGATATCTTTAGGTAATGATCTGTACACTAAGGCGACTTGGTTCCCAAAATTTCGTTCTTCTATGTTGAAGCATTCGTTTCCAGTAACAGTTTGAATTTTTAGGTTTCACTCTGTTTACTCCTATATTGATAGATGTATTTGGAACTCTAAATCCAACACGGTTTGTGCTAGCTTCTTGAAACTTGACACAATAAAGTAGTTTCACGTTCTATCTCTATGTTTTGTTTCCTCTTGCTGTAGCCCTAAGCAGTGACTGGCGAGAAACACTTTCATGGAAAGGGGTTGCCAAGCTTCCAAAAATTACGAATCTCCAGAAATCTCAGCAAATATTTTTTCACCCAAACTGGATGATACTTTCAGGTAATGATCAGTACACTAAGGCGACTTGGTTCCCAACATTTCGTTCTTCTATGTTGAAGCGTTCGTTTCCAGTAACAGTTTGAATTTTTAGGTTTCACTCTGTTTTCTCCTATATTGATAGATGTATTTGGAACTCTAAATCCAACACGGTTTGTGCTAGCTTCTTGAAACTTGACACAATAAAGTAGTTTCACGTTCTATCTCTATGTTTTGTTTCCTCTTGCTGTAGCCCTAAACAGTGACTGGCGAGAAACACTTTCATGGAAAGGGGTTGCCAAGCTTCCAAAAATTACGAATCTCCAGAAATCTCAGCAAATACTTTTTCACCCAAACTGGATGATACTTTCAGGTAATGATCAGTACACTAAGCCCACTTGCTTCAGCAAATTTCGTTCTTCTATGTTGAAGCGTTCGTTTCCAGTAACAGTTTGAATTTTTAGGTTTCACTCTGTTTTCTCCTATATTGATAGATGTATTTGGAACTCTAAATCCAACACGGTTTGTGCTAGCTTCTTGAAACTTGACACAATAAAGTAGTTTCACGTTCTATCTCTATGTTTTGTTTCCTCTTGATGTAGCCCTAAGCAGTGACTGGCGAGAAACACTTTCATGGAAAGTGGTTGCCAAGCTTTCAAAAATTACGAATCTCCAGAAATCTCAGCAAATACTTTTTCACCCAAACTGGATGATACTTTCAGGTAATGATCAGTACACTAAGCCCACTTGCTTCAGCAAATTTCGTTCTTCTATGTTGAAGCGTTCGTTTCCAGTAACAGTTTGAATTTTTAGGTTTCACGCTGTTTACTCCTATATTGATAGATGTATTTGGAACTCTAAATCCAACACGGTTTGTGCTAGCTTCTTGAAGCTTGACACAATAAAGTAGTTTCACGTTCTATCTCTATGTTTTGTTTCCTCTTGCTGTAGCCCTAAGCAGTGACTGGCGAGAAACACTTTCATGGAAAGGGGTTGCCAAGCTTCCAAAAATTACGAATCTCCAGAAATCTCAGCAAATACTTTTTCACCCAAACTGGATGATACTTTCAGGTAATGATCAGTACACTAAGGCGACTTGGTTTCCCAAATTTCGTTCTTCTATGTTGAAGCATTCGTTTCCAGTAACAGTTTGAATTTTTAGGTTTCACTCTGTTTTCTCCTATATTGATAGATGTATTTGGAACTCTAAATCCAACACGGTTTGTGCTAGCTTCTTGAAACTTGACACAATAAAGTAGTTTCACGTTCTATCTCTATGTTTTGTTTCCTCTTGCTGTAGCCCTAAGAAGTGACTGGCGAGAAACACTTTCATGGAAAGGGGTTGCCAAGCTTCCAAAAATTAAGAATCTCCAGAAATCTCAGCAAATACTTTTTCACCCAAACTCGATGATACTTTCAGGTAATGATCAGTAGAGTAAGGCGACTTGGTTTCCCAAATTTCGTTCTTCTATGTTGAAGCGTTCGTTTCCAGTAACAGTTTGAATTTTTAGGTTTCACTCTGTTTACTCCTATATTGATAGATGTATTTGGAACTCTAAATCCAACACGGTTTGTACTAGCTTCTTGAAACTTGACACAATAAAGTAGTTTCACGTTCTCTCTCTATGTTTTGTTTCCTCTTGATGTAGCCCTAAGCAGTGACTGGCGAGAAACACTTTCATGGAAAGGGGTTGCCAAGCTTCCAAAAATTACGAATCTCCAGAAATCTCAGCAAATACTTTTTCACCCAAACTGGATGATACTTTCAGGTAATGATCAGTACACTAAGGCGACTTGGTTTCCCAAATTTCGTTCTTCTATGTTGAAGCGTTCGTTTCCAGTAACAGTTTGAATTTTTAGGTTTCACTCTTTTTACTCCTATATTGATAGATGTATTTGGAACTCTAAATCCAACACGGTTTGTGCTAGCTTCTTGAAACTTGACACAGTAAATTAGTTTCACCTTCTATCTCTATGTTTTGTTTCCTCTTGCTGTAGCCCTAAGCAGTGACTGGCGAGAAACACTTTCATGGAAAGGGGTTGCCAAGCTTCCAAAAATTACGAATCTCCAGAAATCTCAGCAAATACTTTTTCACCCAAACTGGATGATACTTTCAGGTAATGATCAGTACACTAAGCCGACTTGGTTCCCCAAATTTTGTTCTTCTATGTTGAAGCATTCGTTTCCAGTAACAGTTTGAATTTTTAGGTTTCACTCTGTTTTCTCCTATATTGATAGATGTATTTGGAACTCTAATTCCAACACGGTTTCTGCTAGCTTCTTGAAACTTGACAAAATAAAGTAGTTTTACATTCTGTCCCTTTGTTTTGTTTCCTCTTGATGTAGCCCTAAGCAGTGACTGGCGAGAAACACTTTCATGGAAAGCGGTTGCCAAGCTTCCAAAAATTACGAATCTCCAGAAATCTCAGCAAATACTTTTTCACCCAAACTGGATGATACTTTCAGGTAATGATCAGTACACTAAGGCGACTTGGTTCCCCACATTTCGTTCTTCTACGTTGAAGCGTTCGTTTCCAGTAACAGTTTGAATTTTTAGGTTTCACTCTGTTTACTCCTATATTGATAGATGTATTTGGAACTCTAAATCCAACACGGTTTGTGCTAGCTTCTTGAAACTTGACACAGTACAGTAGTTTCACGTTCTCTCTCTATGTTTTGTTTCCTCTTGTTGTAGCCCTAAGCAGTGACTGGCGAGAAACACTTTCATGGAAAGGGGTTGCCAAGCTTCCAAAAATTACGAATCTCCAGAAATCTCAGCAAATACTTTTTCACCCTAACTGGATGATACTTTCTGGTAATGATCAGTACACTAAGCCGACTTGGTTCCCAAAATTTCGTTCTTCTATGTTGAAGCATTCGTTTCCAGTAACAGTTTGAATTTTTAGGTTTCACTCTGTTTTCTCCTATATTGATAGATGTATTTGGAACTCTAAATCCAACACGGTTTGTGCTAGCTTCTTGAAACTTGACACAATAAAGTAGTTTCACGTTCTATCTCTATGTTTAGCTTCCTCTTGCTGTAGCCCTAAGCAGTGACTGGCGAGAAACACTTTCATTGAAAGGGGTTGCCAAGCTTCCAAAAATTACGAATCTCCAGAAATCTCAGCAAATATTTTTTCACCCAAACTGGATGATACTTTCAGGTAATGATCAGTACACTAAGGCGACTTGGTTCCCCACATGTCGTTATTCTACGTTGAAGCGTTCGTTTCCAGTAACAGTTTGAATTTTTAGGTTTCACTCTGTTTTCTCCTATATTGATAGATGTATTTGGAACTCTAAATCCAACACGGTTTGTGCTAGCTTCTTGAAACTTGACACAATAAAGTAGTTTCACGTTCTATCTCTATGTTTTGTTTCCTCTTGATGTAGCCCTAAGCAGTGACTGGCGAGAAACACTTTCATGGAAAGGGGTTGCCAAGCTTCCAAAAATTACGAATCTCCAGAAATCTCAGCAAATACTTTTTCACCCAAACTGGATGATATCTTCAGGTAATGATCTGTACACTAAGGCGACTTGGTTCCCAAAATTTCGTTCTTCTATGTTGAAGCATTCGTTTCCAGTAACAGTTTGAATTTTTAGGTTTCACTCTGTTTACTCCTATATTGATAGATGTATTTGGAACTCTAAATCCAACACGGTTTGTGCTAGCTTCTTGAAACTTGACACAATAAAGTAGTTTCACGTTCTATCTCTATGTTTTGTTTCCTCTTGCTGTAGCCCTAAGCAGTGACTGGCGAGAAACACTTTCATGGAAAGGGGTTGCCAAGCTTCCAAAAATTACGAAACTCCAGAAATCTCAGCAAATATTTTTTCACCCAAACTGGATGATACTTTCAGGTAATGATCAGTACACTAAGGCGACTTGGTTCCCAACATTTCGTTCTTCTATGTTGAAGCGTTCATTTCCAGTAACAGTTTGAATTTTTAGGTTTCACTCTGTTTTCTCCTATATTGATAGATGTATTTGGAACTCTAAATCCAACACGGTTTGTGATAGCTTCTTGAAACTTGACACAATAAAGTAGTTTCACGTTCTATCTCTATGTTTTGTTTCCTCTTGCTGTAGCCCTAAGCAGTGACTGGCGAGAAACACTTTCATGGAAAGGGGTTGCCAAGCTTCCAAAAATTACGAATCTCCAGAAATCTCAGCAAATATTTTTTCACCCAAACTGGATGATACTTTCAGGTAATGATCAGTACACTAAGGCGACTTGGTTCCCAACATTTCGTTCTTCTATGTTGAAGCGTTCGTTTCCAGTAACAGTTTGAATTTTTAGGTTTCACTCTGTTTTCTCCTATATTGATAGATGTATTTGGAACTCTAAATCCAACACGGTTTGTGCTAGCTTCTTGAAACTTGACACAATAAAGTAGTTTCACGTTCTATCTCTATGTTTTGTTTCCTCTTGCTGTAGCCCTAAACAGTGACTGGCGAGAAACACTTTCATGGAAAGGGGTTGCCAAGCTTCCAAAAATTACGAATCTCCAGAAATCTCAGCAAATACTTTTTCACCCAAACTGGATGATACTTTCAGGTAATGATCAGTACACTAAGCCCACTTGCTTCAGCAAATTTCGTTCTTCTATGTTGAAGCGTTCGTTTCCAGTAACAGTTTGAATTTTTAGGTTTCACTCTGTTTTCTCCTATATTGATAGATGTATTTGGAACTCTAAATCCAACACGGTTTGTGCTAGCTTCTTGAAACTTGACACAATAAAGTAGTTTCACGTTCTATCTCTATGTTTTGTTTCCTCTTGATGTAGCCCTAAGCAGTGACTGGCGAGAAACACTTTCATGGAAAGTGGTTGCCAAGCTTTCAAAAATTACGAATCTCCAGAAATCTCAGCAAATACTTTTTCACCCAAACTGGATGATACTTTCAGGTAATGATCAGTACACTAAGCCCACTTGCTTCAGCAAATTTCGTTCTTCTATGTTGAAGCGTTCGTTTCCAGTAACAGTTTGAATTTTTAGGTTTCACGCTGTTTACTCCTATATTGATAGATGTATTTGGAACTCTAAATCCAACACGGTTTGTGCTAGCTTCTTGAAGCTTGACACAATAAAGTAGTTTCACGTTCTATCTCTATGTTTTGTTTCCTCTTGCTGTAGCCCTAAGCAGTGACTGGCGAGAAACACTTTCATGGAAAGGGGTTGCCAAGCTTCCAAAAATTACGAATCTCCAGAAATCTCAGCAAATACTTTTTCACCCAAACTGGATGATACTTTCAGGTAATGATCAGTACACTAAGGCGACTTGGTTTCCCAAATTTCGTTCTTCTATGTTGAAGCATTCGTTTCCAGTAACAGTTTGAATTTTTAGGTTTCACTCTGTTTTCTCCTATATTGATAGATGTATTTGGAACTCTAAATCCAACACGGTTTGTGCTAGCTTCTTGAAACTTGACACAATAAAGTAGTTTCACGTTCTATCTCTATGTTTTGTTTCCTCTTGCTGTAGCCCTAAGAAGTGACTGGCGAGAAACACTTTCATGGAAAGGGGTTGCCAAGCTTCCAAAAATTAAGAATCTCCAGAAATCTCAGCAAATACTTTTTCACCCAAACTCGATGATACTTTCAGGTAATGATCAGTAGACTAAGGCGACTTGGTTTCCCAAATTTCGTTCTTCTATGTTGAAGCGTTCGTTTCCAGTAACAGTTTGAATTTTTAGGTTTCACTCTGTTTACTCCTATATTGATAGATGTATTTGGAACTCTAAATCCAACACGGTTTGTACTAGCTTCTTGAAACTTGACACAATAAAGTAGTTTCACGTTCTCTCTCTATGTTTTGTTTCCTCTTGATGTAGCCCTAAGCAGTGACTGGCGAGAAACACTTTCATGGAAAGGGGTTGCCAAGCTTCCAAAAATTACGAATCTCCAGAAATCTCAGCAAATACTTTTTCACCCAAACTGGATGATACTTTCAGGTAATGATCAGTACACTAAGGCGACTTGGTTTCCCAAATTTCGTTCTTCTATGTTGAAGCGTTCGTTTCCAGTAACAGTTTGAATTTTTAGGTTTCACTCTTTTTACTCCTATATTGATAGATGTATTTGGAACTCTAAATCCAACACGGTTTGTGCTAGCTTCTTGAAACTTGACACAGTAAATTAGTTTCACCTTCTATCTCTATGTTTTGTTTCCTCTTGCTGTAGCCCTAAGCAGTGACTCGCGAGAAACACTTTCATGGAAAGGGGTTGCCAAGCTTCCAAAAATTACGAATCTCCAGAAATCTCAGCAAATACTTTTTCACCCAAACTGGATGATACTTTCAGGTAATGATCAGTACACTAAGCCGACTTGGTTCCCCAAATTTTGTTCTTCTATGTTGAAGCATTCGTTTCCAGTAACAGTTTGAATTTTTAGGTTTCACTCTGTTTTCTCCTATATTGATAGATGTATTTGGAACTCTAATTCCAACACGGTTTCTGCTAGCTTCTTGAAACTTGACAAAATAAAGTAGTTTTACATTCTGTCCCTTTGTTTTGTTTCCTCTTGATGTAGCCCTAAGCAGTGACTGGCGAGAAACACTTTCATGGAAAGCGGTTGCCAAGCTTCCAAAAATTACGAATCTCCAGAAATCTCAGCAAATACTTTTTCACCCAAACTGGATGATACTTTCAGGTAATGATCAGTACACTAAGGCGACTTGGTTCCCCACATTTCGTTCTTCTACGTTGAAGCGTTCGTTTCCAGTAACAGTTTGAATTTTTAGGTTTCACTCTGTTTACTCCTATATTGATAGATGTATTTGGAACTCTAAATCCAACACGGTTTGTGCTAGCTTCTTGAAACTTGACACAGTACAGTAGTTTCACGTTCTCTCTCTATGTTTTGTTTCCTCTTGTTGTAGCCCTAAGCAGTGACTGGCGAGAAACACTTTCATGGAAAGGGGTTGCCAAGCTTCCAAAAATTACGAATCTCCAGAAATCTCAGCAAATACTTTTTCACCCTAACTGGATGATACTTTCTGGTAATGATCAGTACACTAAGCCGACTTGGTTCCCAAAATTTCGTTCTTCTATGTTGAAGCATTCGTTTCCAGTAACAGTTTGAATTTTTAGGTTTCACTCTGTTTTCTCCTATATTGATAGATGTATTTGGAACTCTAAATCCAACACGGTTTGTGCTAGCTTCTTGAAACTTGACACAATAAAGTAGTTTCACGTTCTATCTCTATGTTTAGCTTCCTCTTGCTGTAGCCCTAAGCAGTGACTGGCGAGAAACACTTTCATTGAAAGGGGTTGCCAAGCTTCCAAAAATTACGAATCTCCAGAAATCTCAGCAAATATTTTTTCACCCAAACTGGATGATACTTTCAGGTAATGATCAGTACACTAAGGCGACTTGGTTCCCCACATGTCGTTATTCTACGTTGAAGCGTTCGTTTCCAGTAACAGTTTGAATTTTTAGGTTTCACTCTGTTTTCTCCTATATTGATAGATGTATTTGGAACTCTAAATCCAACACGGTTTGTGCTAGCTTCTTGAAACTTGACACAATAAAGTAGTTTCACGTTCTATCTCTATGTTTTGTTTCCTCTTGCTGTAGCCCTAAGCAGTGACTGGCGAGAAACACTTTCATGGAAAGGGGTTGCCAAGCTTCCAAAAATTACGAATCTCTAGAAATCTCAGCAAATACTTTTTCACCCAAACTGGATGATACTTTCAGGTAATGATCAGTACACTAAGGCGACTTGGTTCCCAAAATTTCGTTCTTCTACGTTGAAGCATTCGTTTCCAGTAACAGTTTGAATTTTTAGGTTTCACTCTGTTTTCTCCTATATTGATAGATGTATTTGGAACTCTAAATCCAACACGGTTTGTGCTAGCTTCTTGAAACTTGACACAATAAAGTAGTTTCACGTTCTATCTCTATGTTTTGTTTCCTCTTGATGTAGCCCTAAGCAGTGACTGGCGAGAAACACTTTCATGGAAAGGGGTTGCCAAGCTTCCAAAAATTACGAATCTCCAGAAATCTCAGCAAATACTTTTTCACCCAAACTGGATGATACTTTCAGGTAATGATCAGTACACTAAGGCGACTTGGTTTCCCAAATTTCGTTCTTCTATGTTGAAGCGTTCGTTTCCAGTAACAGTTTGAATTTTTAGGTTTCACTCTTTTTACTCCTATATTGATAGATGTATTTGGAACTCTAAATCCAACACGGTTTGTGCTAGCTTCTTGAAACTTGACACAGTAAATTAGTTTCACCTTCTATCTCTATGTTTTGTTTCCTCTTGCTGTAGCCCTAAGCAGTGACTGGCGAGAAACACTTTCATGGAAAGGGGTTGCCAAGCTTCCAAAAATTACGAATCTCCAGAAATCTCAGCAAATACTTTTTCACCCAAACTGGATGATACTTTCAGGTAATGATCAGTACACTAAGCCGACTTGGTTCCCCAAATTTTGTTCTTCTATGTTGAAGCATTCGTTTCCAGTAACAGTTTGAATTTTTAGGTTTCACTCTGTTTTCTCCTATATTGATAGATGTATTTGGAACTCTAATTCCAACACGGTTTCTGCTAGCTTCTTGAAACTTGACAAAATAAAGTAGTTTTACATTCTGTCCCTTTGTTTTGTTTCCTCTTGATGTAGCCCTAAGCAGTGACTGGCGAGAAACACTTTCATGGAAAGCGGTTGCCAAGCTTCCAAAAATTACGAATCTCCAGAAATCTCAGCAAATACTTTTTCACCCAAACTGGATGATACTTTCAGGTAATGATCAGTACACTAAGGCGACTTGGTTCCCAAAATTTCGTTCTTCTATGTTGAAGCATTCGTTTCCAGTAACAGTTTGAATTTTTAGGTTTCACTCTTTTTACTCCTATATTGATAGATGTATTTGGAACTCTAAATCCAACACGGTTTGTGCTAGCTTCTTGAAACTTGACACAGTAAATTAGTTTCACCTTCTATCTCTATGTTTTGTTTCCTCTTGCTGTAGCCCTAAGCAGTGACTGGCGAGAAACACTTTCATGGAAAGGGGTTGCCAAGCTTCCAAAAATTACGAATCTCCAGAAATCTCAGCAAATATTTTTTCACCCAAACTGGATGATACTTTCAGGTAATGATCAGTACACTAAGGCGACTTGGTTCCCCACATTTCGTTCTTCTACGTTAAAGCGTTCGTTTCCAGTAACAGTTTGAATTTTTAGGTTTCACTCTGTTTTCTCCTATATTGATAGATGTATTTGGAACTCTAAATCCAACACGGTTTGTGCTAGCTTCTTGAAACTTGACACAATAAAGTAGTTTCACGTTCTATCTCTATGTTTTGTTTCCTCTTGCTGTAGCCCTAAGAAGTGACTGGCGAGAAACACTTTCATGGAAAGGGGTTGCCAAGCTTCCAAAAATTACGAATCTCCAGAAATCTCAGCAAATACTTTTTCACCCAAACTGGATGATACTTTCAGGTAATGATCAGTACACTAAGGCGACTTGGTTCCCCACATTTCGTTCTTCTACGTTAAAGCGTTCGTTTCCAGTAACAGTTTGAATTTTTAGGTTTCACTCTGTTTTCTCCTATATTGATAGATGTATTTGGAACTCTAAATCCAACACGGTTTGTGCTAGCTTCTTGAAACTTGACACAATAAAGTAGTTTCACGTTCTATCTCTATGTTTTGTTTCCTCTTGATGTAGCCCTAAGCAGTGACTGGCGAGAAACACTTTCATGGAAAGGGGTTGCAAGCTTCCAAAAATTACGAATCTCCAGAAATCTCAGCAAATACTTTTTCACCCAAACTGGATGATACTTTCAGCTAATGATCAGTACACTAAGGCGACTTGGTTTCCCAAATTTCGTTCTTCTACGTTGAAGCGTTCGTTTCCAGTAACAGTTTGAATTTTTAGGTTTCACTCTGTTTACTCCTATATTGATAGATGTATTTGGAACTCTAAATCCAACACGGTTTGTGCTAGCTTCTTGAAACTTGACACAATAAAGTAGTTTCACGTTCTCTCTCTATGTTTTGTTTCCTCTTGATGTAGCCCTAAGCAGTGACTGGCGAGAAACACTTTCATGGAAAGGGGTTGCCAAGCTTCCAAAAATTACGAATCTCCAGAAATCTCAGCAAATACTTTTTCACCCAAACTGGATGATACTTTCAGGTAATGATCAGTACACTAAGGCGACTTGGTTTCCCAAATTTCGTTCTTCTATGTTGAAGCGTTCGTTTCCAGTAACAGTTTGAATTTTTAGGTTTCACTCTTTTTACTCCTATATTGATAGATGTATTTGGAACTCTAAATCCAACACGGTTTGTGCTAGCTTCTTGAAACTTGACACAGTAAATTAGTTTCACCTTCTATCTCTATGTTTTGTTTCCTCTTGCTGTAGCCCTAAGCAGTGACTGGCGAGAAACACTTTCATGGAAAGGGGTTGCCAAGCTTCCAAAAATTACGAATCTCCAGAAATCTCAGCAAATACTTTTTCACCCAAACTGGATGATACTTTCAGGTAATGATCAGTACACTAAGCCGACTTGGTTCCCCAAATTTTGTTCTTCTATGTTGAAGCATTCGTTTCCAGTAACAGTTTGAATTTTTAGGTTTCACTCTGTTTTCTCCTATATTGATAGATGTATTTGGAACTCTAATACCAACACGGTTTCTGCTAGCTTCTTGAAACTTGACAAAATAAAGTAGTTTTACATTCTGTCTCTATGTTTTGTTTCCTCTTGATGTAGCCCTAAGCAGTGACTGGCGAGAAACACTTTCATGGAAAGGGGTTGCCAAGCTTCCAAAAATTACGAATCTCCAGAAATCACTGCAAATATTTTTTCACCCAAACTGGATGATACTTTCAGGTAATGATCAGTACACTAAGGCGACTTGGTTCCCCACATTTCGTTCTTCTACGTTAAAGCGTTCGTTTCCAGTAACAGTTTGAATTTTTAGGTTTCACTCTGTTTTCTCCTATATTGATAGATGTATTTGGAACTCTAAATCCAACACGGTTTGTGCTAGCTTCTTGAAACTTGACACAATAAAGTAGTTTCACGTTCTATCTCTATGTTTTGTTTCCTCTTGCTGTAGCCCTAAGAAGTGACTGGCGAGAAACACTTTCATGGAAAGGGGTTGCCAAGCTTCCAAAAATTACGAATCTCCAGAAATCTCAGCAAATACTTTTTCACCCAAACTGGATGATACTTTCAGGTAATGATCAGTACACGAAGGCGACTTGGTTCCCCACATTTCGTTCTTCTACGTTAAAGCGTTCGTTTCCAGTAACAGTTTGAATTTTTAGGTTTCTCTCTGTTTTCTCCTATATTGATAGATGTATTTGGAACTCTAAATCCAACACGGTTTGTGCTAGCTTCTTGAAACTTGACACAATAAAGTAGTTTCACGTTCTATCTCTATGTTTTGTTTCCTCTTGCTGTAGCCCTAAGAAGTGACTGGCGAGAAACACTTTCATGGAAAGGGGTTGCCAAGCTTCCAAAAATTACGAATCTCCAGAAATCTCAGCAAATACTTTTTCACCCAAACTGGATGATACTTTCAGGTAATGATCAGTACACTAAGGCGACTTGGTTCCCCACATTTCGTTCTTCTACGTTAAAGCGTTCGTTTCCAGTAACAGTTTGAATTTTTAGGTTTCACTCTGTTTTCTCCTATATTGATAGATGTATTTGGAACTCTAAATCCAACACGGTTTGTGCTAGCTTCTTGAAACTTGACACAATAAAGTAGTTTCACGTTCTATCTCTATGTTTTGTTTCCTCTTGATGTAGCCCTAAGCAGTGACTGGCGAGAAACACTTTCATGGAAAGGGGTTGCAAGCTTCCAAAAATTACGAATCTCCAGAAATCTCAGCAAATACTTTTTCACCCAAACTGGATGATACTTTCAGGTAATGATCAGTACACTAAGGCGACTTGGTTTCCCAAATTTCGTTCTTCTATGTTGAAGCGTTCGTTTCCAGTAACAGTTTGAATTTTTAGGTTTCACTCTGTTTACTCCTATATTGATAGATGTATTTGGAACTCTAAATCCAACACGGTTTGTGCTAGCTTCTTGAAACTTGACACAATAAAGTAGTTTCACGTTCTCTCTCTATGTTTTGTTTCCTCTTGATGTAGCCCTAAGCAGTGACTGGCGAGAAACACTTTCATGGAAAGGGGTTGCCAAGCTTCCAAAAATAACGAATCTCCAGAAATCTCAGCAAATACTTTTTCACCCAAACTGGATGATACTTTCAGGTAATGATCAGTACACTAAGGCGACTTGGTTTCCCAAATTTCGTTCTTCTATGTTGAAGCGTTCGTTTCCAGTAACAGTTTGAATTTTTAGGTTTCACTCTTTTTACTCCTATATTGATAGATGTATTTGGAACTCTAAATCCAACACGGTTTGTGCTAGCTTCTTGAAACTTGACACAGTAAATTAGTTTCACCTTCTATCTCTATGTTTTGTTTCCTCTTGCTGTAGCCCTAAGCAGTGACTGGCGAGAAACACTTTCATGGAAAGGGGTTGCCAAGCTTCCAAAAATTACGAATCTCCAGAAATCTCAGCAAATACTTTTTCACCCAAACTGGATGATACTTTCAGGTAATGATCAGTACACTAAGCCGACTTGGTTCCCCAAATTTTGTTCTTCTATGTTGAAGCATTCGTTTCCAGTAACAGTTTGAATTTTTAGGTTTCACTCTGTTTTCTCCTATATTGATAGATGTATTTGGAACTCTAATACCAACACGGTTTCTGCTAGCTTCTTGAAACTTGACAAAATAAAGTAGTTTTACATTCTGTCTCTATGTTTTGTTTCCTCTTGATGTAGCCCTAAGCAGTGACTGGCGAGAAACACTTTCATGGAAAGGGGTTGCCAAGCTTCCAAAAATTACGAATCTCCAGAAATCTCAGCAAATATTTTTTCACCCAAACTGGATGATACTTTCAGGTAATGATCAGTACACTAAGGCGACTTGGTTCCCCACATTTCGTTCTTCTATGTTGAAGCATTCGTTTCCAGTAACAGTTTGAATTTTTAGGTTTCACTCTGTTTTCTCCTATATTGATAGATGTATTTGGAACTCTAATTCCAACACGGTTTCTGCTAGCTTCTTGAAACTTGACAAAATAAAGTAGTTTTACATTCTGTCTCTATGTTTTGTTTCCTCTTGATATAGCCCTAAGCAGTGACTGGCGAGAAACACTTTCATGGAAAGGGGTTGCCAAGCTTCCAAAAATTACGAATCTCCAGAAATCTCAGCAAATACTTTTTCACCCAAACTGGATGATACTTTCAGGTAATGATCAGTACACTAAGGCGACTTGGTTCCCAAAATTTCGTTCTTCTATGTTGAAGCGTTCGTTTCCAGTAACAGTTTGAATTTTTAGGTTTCACTCTGTTTTCTCCTATATTGATAGATGTATTTGGAAATCTAAATCCAACACGGTTTGTGCTAGCTTCTTGAAACTTGACACAATAAAGTAGTTTCATGTTCTATCTCTATGTTTTGTTTCCTCTTGCTGTAGCCCTAAGAAGTGACTGGCGAGAAACACTTTCATGGAAAGGGGTTGCCAAGCTTCCAAAAATTACGAATCTCCAGAAATCTCAGCAAATATTTTTTCACCCAAACTGGATGATACTTTCAGGTAATGATCAGTACACTAAGGCGACTTGGTTCCCCACATTTCGTTCTTCTACGTTAAAGCGTTCGTTTCCAGTAACAGTTTGAATTTTTAGGTTTCACTCTGTTTTCTCCTATATTGATAGATGTATTTGGAACTCGAAATCCAACACGGTTTGTGCTAGCTTCTTGAAACTTGACACAATAAAGTAGTTTCACGTTCTATCTCTATGTTTTGTTTCCTCTTGCTGTAGCCCTAAGAAGTGACTGGCGAGAAACACTTTCATGGAAAGGGGTTGCCAAGCTTCCAAAAATTACGAATCTCCAGAAATCTCAGCAAGTACTTTTTCACCCAAACTGGATGATACTTTCAGGTAATGATCAGTACACTAAGGCGACTTGGTTTCCCAAATTTCGTTCTTCTATGTTGAAGCGTTCGTTTCCAGTAACAGTTTGAATTTTTAAGTTTCACTCTGTTTACTCCTATATTGATAGATGTATTTGGAACTCTAAATCCAACACAGTTTATGCTAGCTTCTTGAAACTTGACACAATACAGTAGTTTCACGTTCTATCTGTATGTATTGTTTCCTCTTGATGTAGCCCTAAGCAGTGACTGGCGAGAAACACTTTCATGGAAATGGGTTGCCAAGCTTCCAAAAATTACGAATCTCCAGAAATCTCAGCAAATACTTTTTCACCCAAACTGGATGATACTTTCAGGTAATGATCAGTACACTAAGGCGACTTGGTTCCCAAAATTTCGTTCTTCTATGTTGAAGCATTCGTTTCCAGTAACAGTTTGAATTTTTAGGTTTCACTCTGTTTTCTCCTATATTGATAGATGTATTTGGAACTCTAAATCCAACACGGTTTGTGCTAGCTTCTTGAAACTTGACACAATAAAGTAGTTTCACGTTCTATCTCTATGTTTTGTTTCCCTTGATGTAGCCCTAAGCAGTGACTGGCGAGAAACACTTTCATGGAAAAGGGTTGCCAAGCTTCCAAAAATTACGAATCTCCAGAAATCACAGCAAATATTTTTTCACCCAAACTGGATGATACTTTCAGGTAATGATCAGTACACTAAGGCGACTTGGTTCCCCAAATTTTATTCTTCTACGTTGAAGCGTTCGTTTCCAGTAACAGTTTGAATTTTTAGGTTTCACTCTGTTTTCTCCTATATTGATATATGTATTTGGAACTCTAAATCCAACACGGTTTGTGCTAGCTTCTTGAAACTTGACACAATAAAGTAGTTTCACGTTCTATCTCTATGTTTTGTTTCCTCTTGATGTAGCCCTAAGCAGTGACTGGCGAGAAACACTTTCATGGAAAGGGGTTGCCAAGCTTCCAAAAATTACGAAACTCCAGAAATCTCAGCAAATACTTTTTCACCCAAACTGGATGATACTTTCAGGTAATGATCAGTACACTAAGGCGACTTGGTTCCAAAATTTCGTTCTTCTATGTTGAAGCATTCGTTTCCAGTAACAGTTTGAATTTTTAGGTTTCACTCTGTTTTCTCCTATATTGATAGATGTATTTGGAAATCTAAATCCAACACGGTTTGTGCTAGCTTCTTGAAACTTGACACAATAAAGTAGTTTCACGTTCTATCTCTATGTTTTGTTTCCTCTTGCTGTAGCCCTAAGAAGTGACTGGCGAGAAACACTTTCATGGAAAGGGGTTGCCAAGCTTCCAAAAATTACGAATCTCCAGAAATCTCAGCAAATATTTTTTCACCCAAACTGGATGATACTTTCAGGTAATGATCAGTACACTAAGGCGACTTGGTTCCCCACATTTCGTTCTTCTACGTTAAAGCGTTCGTTTCCAGTAACAGTTTGAATTTTTAGGTTTCACTCTGTTTTCTCCTATATTGATAGATGTATTTGGAACTCTACATCCAACACGGTTTGTGCTAGCTTCTTGAAACTTGACACAATAAAGTAGTTTCACGTTCTATCTCTATGTTTTGTTTCCTCTTGATGTAGCCCTAAGCAGTGACTGGCGAGAAACACTTTCATGGAAAGGGGTTGCCAAGCTTCCAAAAATTACGAATCTCCAGAAATCTCAGCAAATACTTTTTCACCCAAACTGGATGATACTTTCAGGTAATGATCAGTACACTAAGGCGACTTGGTTTCCCAAATTTCGTTCTTCTATGTTGAAGCGTTCGTTTGCAGTAACAGTTTGAATTTTTAAGTTTCACTCTGTTTACTCCTATATTGATAGATGTATTTGGAACTCTAAATCCAACACAGTTTATGCTAGCTTCTTGAAACTTGACACAGTACAGTAGTTTCACGTTCTATCTCTATGTATTGTTTCCTCTTGATGTAGCCCTAAGCAGTGACTGGCGAGAAACACTTTCATGGAAAGGGGTTGCCAAGCTTCCAAAAATTACGAATCTCCAGAAATCTCAGCAAATACTTTTTCACCCAAACTGGATGATACTTTCTGGTAATGATCAGTACACTAAGCCGACTTGGTTCCCAAAATTTCGTTCTTCTATGTTGAAGCATTCGTTTCCAGTAACAGTTTGAATTTTTAGGTTTCACTCTGTTTACTCCTATATTGATAGATGTATTTGGAACTCTAAATCCAACACGGTTTGTGCTAGCTTCTTGAAACTTGACACAATAAAGTAGTTTCACGTTCTATCTCTATGTTTTGTTTCCTCTTGCTGTAGCCCTAAGCAGTGACTGGCGAGAAACACTTTCATGGAAAGGGGTTGCCAAGCTTCCAAAAATTACGAATCTCCAGAAATCTCAGCAAATATTTTTTCACCCAAACTGGATGATACTTTCAGGTAATGATCAGTACACTAAGGCGACTTGGTTCCCAACATTTCGTTCTTCTATGTTGAAGCGTTCGTTTCCAGTAACAGTTTGAATTTTTAGGTTTCACTCTGTTTTCTCCTATATTGATAGATGTATTTGGAACTCTAAATCCAACACGGTTTGTGCTAGCTTCTTGAAACTTGACACAATAAAGTAGTTTCACGTTCTATCTCTATGTTTTGTTTCCTCTTGCTGTAGCCCTAAGCAGTGACTGGCGAGAAACACTTTCATGGAAAGGGGTTGCCAAGCTTCCAAAAATTACGAATCTCCAGAAATCTCAGCAAATATTTTTTCACCCAAAGTGGATGATACTTTCAGGTAATGATCAGTACACTATGGCGACTTGGTTCCCCACATTTCGTTCTTCTACGTTGAAGCGTTCGTTTCCAGTAAGAGTTTGAATTTTTAGGTTTCACTCTGTTTTCTCCTATATTGATAGATGTATTTGGAACTCTAAATCCAACACAGTTTATGCTAGCTTCTTGAAACTTGACACAATAAAGTAGTTTCACGTTCTATCTCTATGTTTTGTTTCCTCTTGCTGTAGCCCTAAGAAGTGACTGGCGAGAAACACTTTCATGGAAAGGCGTTGCCAAGCTTCCAAAAATTACGAATCTCCAGAAATCTCAGCAAATACTTTTTCACCCAAACTGGATGATACTTTCAGGTAATGATCAGTACACTAAGGCGACTTGGTTTCCCAAATTTCGTTCTTCTATGTTGAAGGGTTCGTTTCCAGTAACAGTTTGAATTTTTAAGTTTCACTCTGTTTACTCCTATATTGATAGATGTATTTGGAACTCTAAATCCAACACGGTTTATGCTAGCTTCTTGAAACTTGACACAGTACAGTAGTTTCACGTTCTATCTGTATGTATTGTTTCCTCTTGATGTAGCCCTAAGCAGTGACTGGCGAGAAACACTTTCATGGAAATGGGTTGCCAAGCTTCCAAAAATTACGAATCTCCAGAAATCTCAGCAAATACTTTTTCACCCAAACTGGATGATACTTTCAGGTAATGATCAGTACACTAAGGCGACTTGGTTCCCAAAATTTCGTTCTTCTATGTTGAAGCATTCGTTTCCAGTAACAGTTTGAATTTTTAGGTTTCACTCTGTTTTCTCCTATATTGATAGATGTATTTGGAACTCTAAATCCAACACGGTTTGTGCTAGCTTCTTGAAACTTGACACAATAAAGTAGTTTCACGTTCTATCTCTATGTTTTGTTTCCCTTGATGTAGCCCTAAGCAGTGACTGGCGAGAAACACTTTCATGGAAAAGGGTTGCCAAGCTTCCAAAAATTACGAATCTCCAGAAATCACAGCAAATATTTTTTCACCCAAACTGGATGATACTTTCAGGTAATGATCAGTACACTAAAGCGACTTGGTTCCCCAAATTTTATTCTTCTACGTTGAAGCGTTCGTTTCCAGTAACAGTTTGAATTTTTAGGTTTCACTCTGTTTTCTCCTATATTGATATATGTATTTGGAACTCTAAATCCAACACGGTTTGTGCTAGCTTCTTGAAACTTGACACAATAAAGTAGTTTCACGTTCTATCTCTATGTTTTGTTTCCTCTTGATGTAGCCCTAAGCAGTGACTGGCGAGAAACACTTTCATGGAAAGGGGTTGCCAAGCTTCCAAAAATTACGAATCTCCAGAAATCTCAGCAAATACTTTTTCACCCAAACTGGATGATACTTTCAGGTAATGATCAGTACACTAAGGCGACTTGGTTTCCCAAATTTCGTTCTTCTATGTTGAAGCGTTCGTTTGCAGTAACAGTTTGAATTTTTAAGTTTCACTCTGTTTACTCCTATATTGATAGATGTATTTGGAACTCTAAATCCAACACAGTTTATGCTAGCTTCTTGAAACTTGACACAGTACAGTAGTTTCACGTTCTATCTCTATGTATTGTTTCCTCTTGATGTAGCCCTAAGCAGTGACTGGCGAGAAACACTTTCATGGAAAGGGGTTGCCAAGCTTCCAAAAATTACGAATCTCCAGAAATCTCAGCAAATACTTTTTCACCCAAACTGGATGATACTTTCTGGTAATGATCAGTACACTAAGCCGACTTGGTTCCCAAAATTTCGTTCTTCTATGTTGAAGCATTCGTTTCCAGTAACAGTTTGAATTTTTAGGTTTCACTCTGTTTACTCCTATATTGATAGATGTATTTGGAACTCTAAATCCAACACGGTTTGTGCTAGCTTCTTGAAACTTGACACAATAAAGTAGTTTCACGTTCTATCTCTATGTTTTGTTTCCTCTTGCTGTAGCCCTAAGCAGTGACTGGCGAGAAACACTTTCATGGAAAGGGGTTGCCAAGCTTCCAAAAATTACGAATCTCCAGAAATCTAAGCAAATATTTTTTCACCCAAACTGGATGATACTTTCAGGTAATGATCAGTACACTAAGGCGACTTGGTTCCCAACATTTCGTTCTTCTATGTTGAAGCGTTCGTTTCCAGTAACAGTTTGAATTTTTAGGTTTCACTCTGTTTTCTCCTATATTGATAGATGTATTTGGAACTCTAAATCCAACACGGTTTGTGCTAGCTTCTTGAAACTTGACACAATAAAGTAGTTTCACGTTCTATCTCTATGTTTTGTTTCCTCTTGCTGTAGCCCTAAGCAGTGACTGGCGAGAAACACTTTCATGGAAAGGCGTTGCCAAGCTTCCAAAAATTACGAATCTCCAGAAATCTCAGCAAATACTTTTTCACCCAAACTGGATGATACTTTCAGGTAATGATCAGTACACTAAGGCGACTTGGTTTCCCAAATTTCGTTCTTCTATGTTGAAGCGTTCGTTTCCAGTAACAGTTTGAATTTTTAAGTTTCACTCTGTTTACTCCTATATTGATAGATGTATTTGGAACTCTAAATCCAACACAGTTTATGCTAGCTTCTTGAAACTTGACACAGTACAGTAGTTTCACGTTCTATCTGTATGTATTGTTTCCTCTTGATGTAGCCCTAAGCAGTGACTGGCGAGAAACACTTTCATGGAAATGGGTTGCCAAGCTTCCAAAAATTACGAATCTCCAGAAATCTCAGCAAATACTTTTTCACCCAAACTGGATGATACTTTCAGGTAATGATCAGTACACTAAGGCGACTTGGTTCCCAAAATTTCGTTCTTCTATGTTGAAGCATTCGTTTCCAGTAACAGTTTGAATTTTTAGGTTTCACTCTGTTTTCTCCTATATTGATAGATGTATTTGGAACTCTAAATCCAACACGGTTTGTGCTAGCTTCTTGAAACTTGACACAATAAAGTAGTTTCACGTTCTATCTCTATGTTTTGTTTCCCTTGATGTAGCCCTAAGCAGTGACTGGCGAGAAACACTTTCATGGAAAAGGGTTGCCAAGCTTCCAAAAATTACGAATCTCCAGAAATCACAGCAAATATTTTTTCACCCAAACTGGATGATACTTTCAGGTAATGATCAGTACACTAAAGCGACTTGGTTCCCCAAATTTTATTCTTCTACGTTGAAGCGTTCGTTTCCAGTAACAGTTTGAATTTTGAGGTTTCACTCTGTTTTCTCCTATATTGATATATGTATTTGGAACTCTAAATCCAACACGGTTTGTGCTAGCTTCTTGAAACTTGACACAATAAAGTAGTTTCACGTTCTATCTCTATGTTTTGTTTCCTCTTGATGTAGCCCTAAGCAGTGACTGGCGAGAAACACTTTCATGGAAAGGGGTTGCCAAGCTTCCAAAAATTACGAAACTCCAGAAATCTCAGCAAATACTTTTTCACCCAAACTGGATGATACTTTCAGGTAATGATCAGTACACTAAGGCGACTTGGTTCCCAAAATTTCGTTCTTCTATGTTGAAGCATTCGTTTCCAGTAACAGTTTGAATTTTTAGGTTTCACTCTGTTTTCTCCTATATTGATAGATGTATTTGGAAATCTAAATCCAACACGGTTTGTGCTAGCTTCTTGAAACTTGACACAATAAAGTAGTTTCACGTTCTATCTCTATGTTTTGTTTCCTCTTGCTGTAGCCCTAAGAAGTGACTGGCGAGAAACACTTTCATGGAAAGGGGTTGCCAAGCTTCCAAAAATTACGAATCTCCAGAAATCTCAGCAAATATTTTTTCACCCAAACTGGATGATACTTTCAGGTAATGATCAGTACACTAAGGCGACTTGGTTCCCCACATTTCGTTCTTCTACGTTAAAGCGTTCGTTTCCAGTAACAGTTTGAATTTTTAGGTTTCACTCTGTTTTCTCCTATATTGATAGATGTATTTGGAACTCTACATCCAACACGGTTTGTGCTAGCTTCTTGAAACTTGACACAATAAAGTAGTTTCACGTTCTATCTCTATGTTTTGTTTCCTCTTGATGTAGCCCTAAGCAGTGACTGGCGAGAAACACTTTCATGGAAAGGGGTTGCCAAGATTCCAAATTTACGAAACTCCAGAAATCTCAGCAAATACTTTTTCACCCAAACTGGATGATACTTTCAGGTAATGATCAGTACACTAAGGCGACTTGGTTTCCCAAATTTCGTTCTTCTATGTTGAAGCGTTCGTTTGCAGTAACAGTTTGAATTTTTAAGTTTCACTCTGTTTACTCCTATATTGATAGATGTATTTGGAACTCTAAATCCAACACGGTTTGTGCTAGCTTCTTGAAACTTGACACAATAAAGTAGTTTCACGTTCTATCTCTATGTTTTGTTTCCTCTTGCTGTAGCCCTAAGCAGTGACTGGCGAGAAACACTTTCATGGAAAGGGGTTGCCAAGCTTCCAAAAATTACGAATCTCCAGAAATCTCAGCAAATATTTTTTCACCCAAACTGGATGATACTTTCAGGTAATGATCAGTACACTAAGGCGACTTGGTTCCCAACATTTCGTTCTTCTATGTTGAAGCGTTCGTTTCCAGTAACAGTTTGAATTTTTAGGTTTCACTCTGTTTTCTCCTATATTGATAGATGTATTTGGAACTCTAAATCCAACACGGTCTGTGCTAGCTTCTTGAAACTTGACACAATAAAGTAGTTTCACGTTCTATCTCTATGTTTTGTTTCCTCTTGCTGTAGCCCTAAACAGTGACTGGCGAGAAACACTTTCATGGAAAGGGGTTGCCAAGCTTCCAAAAATTACGAATCTCCAGAAATCTCAGCAAATACTTTTTCACCCAAACTGGATGATACTTTCAGGTAATGATCAGTACACTAAGGCGACTTGGTTCCCAACATTTCGTTCTTCTATGTTGAAGCGTTCGTTTCCAGTAACAGTTTGAATTTTTAGGTTTCACTCTGTTTTCTCCTATATTGATAGATGTATTTGGAACTCTAAATCCAACACGGTTTGTGCTAGCTTCTTGAAACTTGACACAATAAAGTAGTTTCACGTTCTATCTCTATGTTTTGTTTCCTCTTGCTGTAGCCCTAAGCAGTGACTGGCGAGAAACACTTTCATGGAAAGGGGTTGCCAAGCTTCCAAAAATTACGAATCTCCAGAAATCTCAGCAAATATTTTTTCACCCAAAGTGGATGATACTTTCAGGTAATGATCAGTACACTATGGCGACTTGGTTCCCCACATTTCGTTCTTCTACGTTGAAGCGTTCGTTTCCAGTAAGAGTTTGAATTTTTAGGTTTCACTCTGTTTTCTCCTATATTGATAGATGTATTTGGAACTCTAAATCCAACACGGTTTGTGCGAGCTTCTTGAAACTTGACACAATAAAGTAGTTTCACGTTCTATCTCTATGTTTTGTTTCCTCTTGCTGTAGCCCTAAGAAGTGACTGGCGAGAAACACTTTCATGGAAAGGCGTTGCCAAGCTTCCAAAAATTACGAATCTCCAGAAATCTCAGCAAATACTTTTTCACCCAAACTGGATGATACTTTCAGGTAATGATCAGTACACTAAGGCGACTTGGTTTCCCAAATTTCGTTCTTCTATGTTGAAGCGTTCGTTTCCAGTAACAGTTTGAATTTTTAAGTTTCACTCTGTTTACTCCTATATTGATAGATGTATTTGGAACTCTAAATCCAACACAGTTTATGCTAGCTTCTTGAAACTTGACACAGTACAGTAGTTTCACGTTCTATCTGTATGTATTGTTTCCTCTTGATGTAGCCCTAAGCAGTGACTGGCGAGAAACACTTTCATGGAAATGGGTTGCCAAGCTTCCAAAAATTACGAATCTCCAGAAATCTCAGCAAATACTTTTTCACCCAAACTGGATGATACTTTCAGGTAATGATCAGTACACTAAGGCGACTTGGTTCCCAAAATTTCGTTCTTCTATGTTGAAGCATTCGTTTCCAGTAACAGTTTGAATTTTTAGGTTTCACTCTGTTTTCTCCTATATTGATAGATGTATTTGGAACTCTAAATCCAACACGGTTTGTGCTAGCTTCTTGAAACTTGACACAATAAAGTAGTTTCACGTTCTATCTCTATGTTTTGTTTCCCTTGATGTAGCCCTAAGCAGTGACTGGCGAGAAACACTTTCATGGAAAAGGGTTGCCAAGCTTCCAAAAATTACGAATCTCCAGAAATCACAGCAAATATTTTTTCACCCAAACTGGATGATACTTTCAGGTAATGATCAGTACACTAAAGCGACTTGGTTCCCCAAATTTTATTCTTCTACGTTGAAGCGTTCGTTTCCAGTAACAGTTTGAATTTTGAGGTTTCACTCTGTTTTCTCCTATATTGATATATGTATTTGGAACTCTAAATCCAACACGGTTTGTGCTAGCTTCTTGAAACTTGACACAATAAAGTAGTTTCACGTTCTATCTCTATGTTTTGTTTCCTCTTGATGTAGCCCTAAGCAGTGACTGGCGAGAAACACTTTCATGGAAAGGGGTTGCCAAGCTTCCAAAAATTACGAAACTCCAGAAATCTCAGCAAATACTTTTTCACCCAAACTGGATGATACTTTCAGGTAATGATCAGTACACTAAGGCGACTTGGTTCCCAAAATTTCGTTCTTCTATGTTGAAGCATTCGTTTCCAGTAACAGTTTGAATTTTTAGGTTTCACTCTGTTTTCTCCTATATTGATAGATGTATTTGGAAATCTAAATCCAACACGGTTTGTGCTAGCTTCTTGAAACTTGACACAATAAAGTAGTTTCACGTTCTATCTCTATGTTTTGTTTCCTCTTGCTGTAGCCCTAAGAAGTGACTGGCGAGAAACACTTTCATGGAAAGGGGTTGCCAAGCTTCCAAAAATTACGAATCTCCAGAAATCTCAGCAAATATTTTTTCACCCAAACTGGATGATACTTTCAGGTAATGATCAGTACACTAAGGCGACTTGGTTCCCCACATTTCGTTCTTCTACGTTAAAGCGTTCGTTTCCAGTAACAGTTTGAATTTTTAGGTTTCACTCTGTTTTCTCCTATATTGATAGATGTATTTGGAACTCTACATCCAACACGGTTTGTGCTAGCTTCTTGAAACTTGACACAATAAAGTAGTTTCACGTTCTCTCTCTATGTTTTGTTTCCTCTTGATGTAGCCCTAAGCAGTGACTGGCGAGAAACACTTTCATGGAAAGGGGTTGCCAAGATTCCAAAAATTACGAATCTCCAGAAATCTCAGCAAATACTTTTTCACCCAAACTGGATGATACTTTCAGGTAATGATCAGTACACTAAGGCGACTTGGTTTCCCAAATTTCGTTCTTCTATGTTGAAGCGTTCGTTTGCAGTAACAGTTTGAATTTTTAAGTTTCACTCTGTTTACTCCTATATTGATAGATGTATTTGGAACTCTAAATCCAACACGGTTTGTGCTAGCTTCTTGAAACTTGACACAATAAAGTAGTTTCACGTTCTATCTCTATGTTTTGTTTCCTCTTGCTGTAGCCCTAAGCAGTGACTGGCGAGAAACACTTTCATGGAAAGGGGTTGCCAAGCTTCCAAAAATTACGAATCTCCAGAAATCTCAGCAAATATTTTTTCACCCAAACTGGATGATACTTTCAGGTAATGATCAGTACACTAAGGCGACTTGGTTCCCAACATTTCGTTCTTCTATGTTGAAGCGTTCGTTTCCAGTAACAGTTTGAATTTTTAGGTTTCACTCTGTTTTCTCCTATATTGATAGATGTATTTGGAACTCTAAATCCAACACGGTCTGTGCTAGCTTCTTGAAACTTGACACAATAAAGTAGTTTCACGTTCTATCTCTATGTTTTGTTTCCTCTTGCTGTAGCCCTAAACAGTGACTGGCGAGAAACACTTTCATGGAAAGGGGTTGCCAAGCTTCCAAAAATTACGAATCTCCAGAAATCTCAGCAAATACTTTTTCACCCAAACTGGATGATACTTTCAGGTAATGATCAGTACACTAAGCCCACTTGCTTCAGCAAATTTCGTTCTTCTATTTTGAAGCGTTCGTTTCCAGTAACAGTTTGAATTTTTAGGTTTCACTCTGTTTTCTCCTATATTGATAGATGTATTTGGAACTCTAAATCCAACACGGTTTGTGCTAGCTTCTTGAAACTTGACACAGTAAATTAGTTTCACGTTCTATCTCTATGTTTTGTTTCCTCTTGATGTAGCCCTAAGCAGTGACTGGCGAGAAACACTTTCATGGAAAAGGGTTGCCAAGCTTCCAAAAATTACGAATCTCCAGAAATCTCAGCAAATATTTTTTCACCCAAACTGGATGATACTTTCAGGTAATGATCAGTACACTAAGGCGACTTGGTTCCCCAAATTTAGTTCTTCTATGTTGAAGCATTCGTTTCCAGTAACAGTTTGAATTTTTAGGTTTCACTCTGTTTTCTCCTATATTGATAGATGTATTTGGAACTCTAATTCCAACACGGTTTCTGCTAGCTTCTTGAAACTTGACAAAATAAAGTAGTTTTACATTCTGTCTCTATGTTTTGTTTCCTCTTGATGTAGCCCTAAGCAGTGACTGGCGAGAAACACTTTCATGGAAAGGGGTTGCCAAGCTTCCAAAAATTACGAATCTCCAGAAATCTCAGCAAATACTTTTTCACCCAAACTGGATGATTCTTTCAGGTAATGATCAGTAAACTAAGGCGACTTGGTTCCCAAAATTTCGTTCTTCTATGTTGAAGCATTCGTTTCCAGTAACAGTTTGAATTTTTAGGTTTCACTCTGTTTACTCCTATATTGATAGATGTATTTGGAACTCTAAATCCAACACGGTTTGCGCTAGCTTCTTGAAACTGGACACAATAAAGTAGTTTCACGTTCTATCTCTATGTTTTGTTTCCTCTTGCTGTAGCCCTAAGCAGTGACTGGCGAGAAACACTTTCATGGAAAGGGGTTGCCAAGCTTCCAAAAATTACGAATCTCCAGAAATCTCAGCAAATATTTTTTCACCCAAAGTGGATGATACTTTCAGGTAATGATCAGTACACTATGGCGACTTGGTTCCCCACATTTCGTTCTTCTACGTTGAAGCGTTCGTTTCCAGTAAGAGTTTGAATTTTTAGGTTTCACTCTGTTTTCTCCTATATTGATAGATGTATTTGGAACTCTAAATCCAACACGGTTTGTGCGAGCTTCTTGAAACTTGACACAATAAAGTAGTTTCACGTTCTATCTCTATGTTTTGTTTCCTCTTGCTGTAGCCCTAAGAAGTGACTGGCGAGAAACACTTTCATGGAAAGGCGTTGCCAAGCTTCCAAAAATTACGAATCTCCAGAAATCTCAGCAAATATTTTTTTCACCCAAACTGGATGATACTTTCAGGTAATGATCAGTACACTAAGGCGACTTGGTTCCCCACATTTCGTTCTTCTGCGTTAAAGCGTTCGTTTCCAGTAACAGTTTGAATTTTTAGGTTTCACTCTGTTTTCTCCTATATTGATAGATATATTTGGAACTCTAAATCCAACACGGTTTGTGCTAGCTTCTTGAAACTTGACACAATAAAGTAGTTTCACGTTCTATCTCTATGTTTTGTTTCCTCTTGATGTAGCCCTAAGCAGTGACTGGCGAGAAACACTTTCATGGAAAGGGGTTGCCAAGCTTCCAAAAATTACGAATCTCCAGAAATCTCAGCAAATACTTTTTCACCCAAACTGGATGATACTTTCTGGTAATGATCAGTACACTAAGCCGACTTGGTTCCCAACATTTCGTTCTTCTATGTTGAAGCATTCATTTCCAGTAACAGTTTGAATTTTTAGGTTTCACTCTGTTTTCTCCTATATTGATAGATGTATTTGGAACTCTAAATCCAACACGGTTTGTGCTAGCTTCTTGAAACTTGACACAATAAAGTAGTTTCACGTTCTATCTCTATGTTTTGTTTCCTCTTGATGTAGCCCTAAGCAGTGACTGGCGAGAAACACTTTCATGGAAAAGGGTTGCCAAGCTTCCAAAAATTACGAATCTCCAGAAATCTCAGCAAATACTTTTTCACCCAAACTGGATGATACTTTCAGGTAATGATCAGTACACTAAGGCAACTTGGTTCCCCAAATTTCATTCTTCTACGTTGAAGCGTTCGTTTCCAGTAACAGTTTGAATTTTTAGGTTTCACTCTGTTTTCTCCTATATTGATAGATGTATTTGGAACTCTAAATCCAACACGGTTTGTGCTAGCTTCTTGAAACTTGACACAATAAAGTAGTTTCACGTTCTATCTCTATGTTTTGTTTCCTCTTGATGTAGCCCTAAGCAGTGACTGGCGAGAAACACTTTCATGGAAAGGGGTTGCCAAGCTTCCAAATTTACGAAACTCCAGAAATCTCAGCAAATACTTTTTCACCCAAACTGGATGATACTTTCAGGTAATGATCAGTACACTAAGGCGACTTGGTTTCCCAAATTTCGTTCTTCTATGTTGAAGCGTTCATTTCCAATAACAGTTTGAATTTTTAGGTTTCACTCTGTTTACTCCTATATTGATAGATGTATTTGGAACTCTAAATCCAACACGGTTTGTGCTAGCTTCTTGAAACTTGACACAGTAAATTAGTTTCACGTTCTATCTCTATGTTTTGTTTCCTCTTGATGTAGCCCTAAGCAGTGACTGGCGAGAAACACTTTCATGGAAAAGGGTTGCCAAGCTTCCAAAAATTACGAATCTCCAGAAATCTCTGCAAATATTTTTTCACCCAAACTGGATGATACTTTCAGGTAATGATCAGTACACTAAGGCGACTTGGTTCCCCACATTTCGTTCTTCTATGTTGAAGCATTCGTTTCCAGTAACAGTTTGAATTTTTAGGTTTCACTCTGTTTTCTCCTATATTGATAGATGTATTTGGAACTCTAAATCCAACACGGTTTGTGCTAGCTTCTTGAAACTTGACACAATAAAGTAGTTTCACGTTCTATCTCTATGTTTTGTTTCCTCTTGCTGTAGCCCTAAGAAGTGACTGGCGAGAAACACTTTCATGGAAAGGCATTGCCAAGCTTCCAAAAATTACGAATCTCCAGAAATCTCAGCAAATATTTTTTCACCCAAAGTGGATGATACTTTCAGGTAATGATCAGTACACTAAGGCGACTTGGTTCCCCACATTTCGTTCTTCTACGTTAAAGCGTTCATTTCCAGTAACAGTTTGAATTTTTAGGTTTCACTCTGTTTTCTCCTATATTGATAGATGTATTTGGAACTCTAAATCCAACACGGTTTGTGCTAGCTTCTTGAAACTTGACACAATAAAGTAGTTTCACGTTCTATCTCTATGTTTTGTTTCCTCTTGATGTAGCCCTAAGCAGTGACTGGCGAGAAACACTTTCATGGAAAGGGGTTGCCAAGCTTCCAAAAATTACGAATCTCCAGAAATCTCAGCAAATACTTTTTCACCCAAACTGGATGATACTTTCTGGTAATGATCAGTACACTAAGCCGACTTGGTTCCCAAAATTTCGTTCTTCTATGTTGAAGCATTCGTTTCCAGTAACAGTTTGAATTTTTAGGTTTCACTCTGTTTTCTCCTATATTGATAGATGTATTTGGAACTCTAAATCCAACACGGTTTGTGCTAGCTTCTTGAAACTTGACACAATAAAGTAGTTTCACGTTCTATCTCTATGTTTTGTTTCCTCTTGATGTAGCCCTAAGCAGTGACTGGCGAGAAACACTTTCATGGAAAAGGGTTGCCAAGCTTCCAAAAATTACGAATCTCCAGAAATCTCAGCAAATACTTTTTCACCCAAACTGGATGATACTTTCAGGTAATGATCAGTACACTAAGGCGACTTGGTTTCCCAAATTTCGTTCTTCTATGTTGAAGCGTTCGTTTCCAGTAACAGTTTGAATTTTTAGGTTTCACTCTGTTTTCTCCTATATTGATAGATGTATTTGGAACTCTAAATCCAACACGGTTTGTGCTAGCTTCTTGAAACTTGACACAATAAAGTAGTTTCACGTTCTATCTCTATGTTTTGTTTCCTCTTGATGTAGCCCTAAGCAATGACTGGCGAGAAACACTTTCATGGAAAGGGGTTGCCAAGCTTCCAAATTTACGAAACTCCAGAAATCTCAGCAAATACTTTTTCACCCAAACTGGATGATACTTTCAGGTAATGATCAGTACACTAAGGCGACTTGGTTTCCCAAATTTCGTTCTTCTATGTTGAAGCGTTCATTTCCAATAACAGTTTGAATTTTTAGGTTTCACTCTGTTTACTCCTATATTGATAGATGTATTTGGAACTCTAAATCCAACACGGTTTGTGCTAGCTTCTTGAAACTTGACACAGTAAATTAGTTTCACGTTCTATCTCTATGTTTTGTTTCCTCTTGCTGTAGCCCTAAGCAGTGACTGGCGAGAAACACTTTCATGGAAAGGGGTTGCCAAGCTTCCAAAAATTACGAATCTCCAGAAATCTCAGCAAATATTTTTTCACCCAAACTGGATGATACTTTCAGGTAATGATCAGTACACTAAGGCGACTTGGTTCCCCAAATTTAGTTCTTCTATGTTGAAGCATTCGTTTCCAGTAACAGTTTGAATTTTTAGGTTTCACTCTGTTTTCTCCTATATTGATAGATGTATTTGGAACTCTAATTCCAACACGGTTTCTGCTAGCTTCTTGAAACTTGACAAAATAAAGTAGTTTTACATTCTGTCTCTATGTTTTGTTTCCTCTTGATGTAGCCCTAAGCAGTGACTGGCGAGAAACACTTTCATGGAAAGGGGTTGCCAAGCTTCCAAAAATTACGAATCTCCAGAAATCTCAGCAAATACTTTTTCACCCAAACTGGATGATACTTTCAGGTAATGATCAGTACACTAAGGCGACTTGGTTTCCCAAATTTCGTTCTTCTATGTTGAAGCGTTCGTTTCCAGTAACAGTTTGAATTTTTAAGTTTCACTCTGTTTACTCCTATATTGATAGATGTATTTGGAACTCTAAATCCAACACGGTTTGTGCTAGCTTCTTGAAACTTGACATAGTACAGTAGTTTCACGTTCTATCTCTATGTATTGTTTCCTCTTGATGTAGCCCTAAGCAGTGACTGGCGAGAAACACTTTCATGGAAAGGGGTTGCCAAGCTTCCATAAATTACGAATCTCCAGAAATCTCAGCAAATACTTTTTCACCCAAACTGGATGATACTTTCAGGTAATGATCAGTACACTAAGGCGACTTGGTTCCCAAAATTTCGTTCTTCTATGTTGAAGCATTCGTTTCCAGTAACAGTTTGAATTTTTAGGTTTCACTCTGTTTTCTCCTATATTGATAGATGTATTTGGAACTCTAAATCCAACACGGTTTGTGCTAGCTTCTTGAAACTTGACACAATAAAGTAGTTTCACGTTCTATATCTATGTTTTGTTTCCTCTTGATGTAGCCCTAAGCTGTGACTGGCGAGAAACACTTTCATGGAAAGGGGTTGCCAAGCTTCCAAAAATTACGAATCTCCAGAAATCTCAGCAAATATTTTTTCAACCAAACTGGATGATACTTTCAGGTAATGATCAGTACACTAAGGCGACTTGGTTCCCCAAATTTAGTTCTTCTATGTTGAAGCATTCGTTTCCAGTAACAGTTTGAATTTTTAGGTTTCACTCTGTTTTCTCCTATATTGATAGATGTATTTGGAACTCTAATTCCAACACAGTTTCTGCTAGCTTCTTGAAACTTGACAAAATAAAGTAGTTTTACATTCTGTCTCTATGTTTTGTTTCCTCTTGATGTAGCCCTAAGCAGTGACTGGCGAGAAACACTTTCATGGAAAGGGGTTGCCAAGCTTCCAAAAATTACGAATCTCCAGAAATCTCAGCAAATACTTTTTCACCCAAACTGGATGATACTTTCAGGTAATGATCAGTACACTAAGGCGACTTGGTTCCCCAAATTTAGTTCTTCTATGTTGAAGCGTTCGTTTCCAGTAACAGTTTGAATTTTTAGGTTTCACTCTGTTTTCTCCTATATTGATAGATGTATTTGGAACTCTAATTCCAACACGGTTTCTGCTAGCTTCTTGAAACTTGACAAAATAAAGTAGTTTTACATTCTGTCTCTATGTTTTGTTTCCTCTTGATGTAGCCCTAAGCAGTGACTGGCGAGAAACACTTTCATGGAAAGGGGTTGCCAAGCTTCCAAAAATTACGAATCTCCAGAAATCTCAGCAAATACTTTTTCACCCAAACTGGATGATATTTTCAGGTAATGATCAGTACACTAAGGCGACTTGGTTTCCCAAATTTCGTTCTTCTATGTTGAAGCGTTCGTTTCCAGTAACAGTTTGAATTTTTAAGTTTCACTCTGTTTACTCCTATATTGATAGATGTATTTGGAACTCTAAATCCAACACGGTTTGTGCTAGCTTCTTGAAACTTGACATAGTACAGTAGTTTCACGTTCTATCTCTACGTATTGTTTCCTCTTGATGTAGCCCTAAGCAGTGACTGGCGAGAAACACTTTCATGGAAAGGGGTTGCCAGGCTTCCAAAAATTATGAATCTCCAGAAATCTCAGCAAATACTTTTTCACCCAAACTGGATGATACTTTCAGGTAATGATCAGTACACTAAGGCGACTTGGTTCCCAAAATTTCGTTCTTCTATGTTGAAGCATTCGTTTCCAGTAACAGTTTGAATTTTTAGGTTTCACTCTGTTTTCTCCTATATTGATAGATGTATTTGGAACTCTAAATCCAACACGGTTTGTGCTAGCTTCTTGAAACTTGACACAATAAAGTAGTTTCACGTTCTATCTCTATGTTTTGTTTCCTCTTGATGTAGCCCTAAGCAGTGACTGGCGAGAAACACTTTCATGGAAAGGGGTTGCCAAGCTTCCAAAAATTACGAATCTCCAGAAATCTCAGCAAATATTTTTTCACCCAAACTGGATGATACTTTCAGGTAATGATCAGTACACTAAGGCGACTTGGTTCCCCAAATTTCATTCTTCTACGTTGAAGCGTTCGTTTCCAGTAACAGTTTGAATTTTTAGGTTTCACTCTGTTTTCTCCTATATTGATAGATGTATTTGGAACTCTAAATCCAACACGGTTTGTGCTAGCTTCTTGAAACTTGACACAATAAAGTAGTTTCACGTTCTATCTCTATGTTTTGTTTCCTCTTGATGTAGCCCTAAGCAGTGACTGGCGAGAAACACTTTCATGGAAAGGGGTTGCCAAGCTTCCAAAAATTACGAATCTCCAGAAATCTCAGCAAATATTTTTTCACCCAAACTGGATGATACTTTCAGGTAATGATCAGTACACTAAGCCCACTTGCTTCAGCAAATTTCGTTCTTCTATGTTGAAGCGTTCGTTTCCAGTAACAGTTTGAAATTTTAGGTTTCTCGCTGTTTACTCCTATATTGATAGATGTATTTGGAACTCTAAATCCAACACTGTTTATGCTAGCTTCTTGAAACTTGACACAGTACAGTAGTTTCACGTTCTATCTCTATGTATTGTTTCCTCTTGATGTAGCCCTAAGCAGTGACTGGCGAGAAACACTTTCATAAAAAGGGGTTGCCAAGCTTATAAAAATTACGAATCTCCAGAAATCTCAGCAAATACTTTTTCACCCAAACTGGATGATACTTTCAGGTAATGATCAGTACAATAAGGCGACTTGGTTTCCCAAATTTCGTTCTTCTATGTTGAAGCGTTCGTTTCCAGTAACAGTTTGAATTTTTAGGTTTCACTCTGTTTACTCCTATATTGATAGATGTATTTGGAACTCTAAATCCAACACGGTTTGTGCTAGCTTCTTGAAACTTGACACAATAAAGTAGTTTCACGTTCTATCTCTATGTTTTGTTTCCTCTTGCTGTAGCCCTAAGCAGTGACTGGTGAGAAAGACTTTCATGGAAAGGGGTTGCCAAGCTTCCAAAAATTACGAATCTCCAGAAATCTCAGCAAATACTTTTTCACCCAAACTGGATGATACTTTCAGGTAATGATCAGTACACTAAGGCGACTTGGTTTCCCAAATTTCGTTCTTCTATATTGAAGCGTTCGTTTCCAGTAACAGTTTGAATTTTTAAGTTTCACTCTGTTTACTCCTATATTGATAGATGTATTTGGAACTCTAAATCCAACACGGTTTGTGCTAGCTTCTTGAAACTTGACACAGTACAGTAGTTTCACGTTCTATCTCTATGTATTGTTTCCTCTTGATGTAGCCCTAAGCAGTGACTGGCGAGAAACACTTTCATGGAAAGGGGTTGCCAAGCTTCCAAAAATTAAGAATCTCCAGAAATCTCAGCAAATACTTTTTCACCCAAACTGGATGATACTTTCAGGTAATGATCAGTACACTAAGGCGACTTGGTTTCCCAAATTTCGTTCTTCTATGTTGAAGCGTTCGTTTCCAGTAACAGTTTGAATTTTTAAGTTTCACTCTGTTTACTCCTATATTGATAGATGTATTTGGAACTCTAAATCCAACACGGTTTGTGCTAGCTTCTTGAAACTTGACATAGTACAGTAGTTTCACGTTCTATCTCTATGTATTGTTTCCTCTTGATGTAGCCCTAAGCAGTGACTGGCGAGAAACACTTTCATGGAAAGGGGTTGCCAAGCTTCCAAAAATTACGAATCTCCAGAAATCTCAGCAAATACTTTTTCACCCAAACTGGATGATACTTTCAGGTAATGATCAGTACACTAAGGCGACTTGGTTCCCAAAATTTCGTTCTTCTATGTTGAAGCATTCGTTTCCAGTAACAGTTTGAATTTTTAGGTTTCACTCTGTTTTCTCCTATATTGATAGATGTATTTGGAACTCTAAATCCAACACGGTTTGTGCTAGCTTCTTGAAACTTGACACAATAAAGTAGTTTCACGTTCTATCTCTATGTTTTGTTTCCTCTTGATGTAGCCCTAAGCTGTGACTGGCGAGAAACACTTTCATGGAAAGGGGTTGCCAAGCTTCCAAAAATTACGAATCTCCAGAAATCTCAGCAAATATTTTTTCAACCAAACTGGATGATACTTTAAGGTAATGATCAGTACACTAAGGCGACTTGGTTCCCCAAATTTCGTTCTTCTATGTTGAAGCATTCGTTTCCAGTAACAGTTTGAATTTTTAGGTTTCACTCTGTTTTCTCCTATATTGATAGATGTATTTGGAACTCTAATTCCAACACAGTTTCTGCTAGCTTCTTGAAACTTGACAAAATAAAGTAGTTTTACATTCTGTCTCTATGTTTTGTTTCCTCTTGATGTAGCCCTAAGCAGTGACTGGCGAGAAACACTTTCATGGAAAGGGGTTGCCAAGCTTCCAAAAATTACGAATCTCCAGAAATCTCAGCAAATACTTTTTCACCCAAACTGGATGATACTTTCAGGTAATGATCAGTACACTAAGGCGACTTGGTTCCCAAAATTTCGTTCTTCTATGTTGAAGCATTCGTTTCCAGTAACAGTTTGAATTTTTAGGTTTCACTCTGTTTTCTCCTATATTGATAGATGTATTTGGAACTCTAAATCCAACACGGTTTGTGCTAGCTTCTTGAAACTTGACACAATAAAGTAGTTTCACGTTCTATCTCTATGTTTTGTTTCCTCTTGCTGTAGCCCTAAGAAGTGACTGGCGAGAAACACTTTCATGGAAAGGCGTTGCCAAGCTTCCAAAAATTACGAATCTCCAGAAATCTCAGCAAATATTTTTTCACCCAAACTGGATGATACTTTCAGGTAATGATCAGTACACTAAGGCGACTTGGTTCCCCACATTTCGTTCTTCTACGTTAAAGCGTTCATTTCCAGTAACAGTTTGAATTTTTAGGTTTCACTCTGTTTTCTCCTATATTGATAGATGTATTTGGAACTCTAAAACCAACACGGTTTGTGCTAGCTTCTTGAAACTTGACACAATAAAGTAGTTTCACGTTCTATCTCTATGTTTTGTTTCCTCTTGATGTAGCCCTAAGCTGTGACTGGCGAGAAACACTTTCATGGAAAGGGGTTGCCAAGCTTCCAAAAATTACGAATCTCCAGAAATCTCAGCAAATATTTTTTCAACCAAACTGGATGATACTTTAAGGTAATGATCAGTACACTAAGGCGACTTGGTTCCCCAAATTTCGTTCTTCTATGTTGAAGCATTCGTTTCCAGTAACAGTTTGAATTTTTAGGTTTCACTCTGTTTTCTCCTATATTGATAGATGTATTTGGAACTCTAATTCCAACACAGTTTCTGCTAGCTTCTTGAAACTTGACAAAATAAAGTAGTTTTACATTCTGTCTCTATGTTTTGTTTCCTCTTGATGTAGCCCTAAGCAGTGACTGGCGAGAAACACTTTCATGGAAAGGGGTTGCCAAGCTTCCAAAAATTACGAATCTCCAGAAATCTCAGCAAATACTTTTTCACCCAAACTGGATGATACTTTCAGGTAATGATCAGTACACTAAGGCGACTTGGTTCCCAAAATTTCGTTCTTCTATGTTGAAGCATTCGTTTCCAGTAACAGTTTGAATTTTTAGGTTTCACTCTGTTTTCTCCTATATTGATAGATGTATTTGGAACTCTAAATCCAACACGGTTTGTGCTAGCTTCTTGAAACTTGACACAATAAAGTAGTTTCACGTTCTATCTCTATGTTTTGTTTCCTCTTGCTGTAGCCCTAAGCAGTGACTGGCGAGAAACACTTTCATGGAAAGGGGTTGCCAAGCTTCCAAAAATTACGAATCACCAGAAATCTCAGCAAATATTTTTTCACCCAAACTGGATGATACTTTCAGGTAATGATCAGTACACTAAGGCGACTTGGTTCCCCACATTTCGTTCTTCTACGTTAAAGCGTTCGTTTCCAGTAACAGTTTGAATTTTTAGGTTTCACTCTGTTTTCTCCTATATTGATAGATGTATTTGGAACTCTAAATCCAACACGGTTTGTGCTAGCTTCTTGAAACTTGACACAATAAAGTAGTTTCACATTCTATCACTATGTTTTGTTTCCTCTTGATGTAGCCCTAAGCAGTGACTGGCGAGAAACACTTTCATGGAAAGGGGTTGCCAAGCTTCCAAAAATTACGAATCTCCAGAAATCTAAGCAAATACTTTTTCACCCAAACTGGATGATACTTTCAGGTAATGATCAGTACACTAAGGCGACTTGGTTTCCCAAATTTCGTTCTTCTATGTTGAAGCGTTCGTTTCCAGTAACAGTTTGAATTTTTAAGTTTCACTCTGTTTACCCCTATATTGATAGATGCATTTGGAACTCTAAATCCAACACGGTTTATGCTAGCTTCTTGAAACTTGACACAGTACAGTAGTTTCACGTTCTATCTCTATGTATTGTTTCCTCTTGATGTAGCCCTAAGCAGTGACTGGCGAGAAACACTTTCATGGAAAGGGGTTGCCAAGCTTCCAAAAATTACGAATCTCCAGAAATCTCAGCAAATATTTTTCACCCAAACTGGATGATATTTTCAGGTAATGATCAGTACACTAAGGCGACTTGGTTCCCAAAATTTCGTTCTTCTATGTTGAAGTGTTCGTTTCCAGTAACAGTTTGAATTTTTAGGTTTCACTCTGTTTTCTCCTATATTGATAGATGTATTTGGAACTCTAAATCCAACACGGTTTGTGCTAGCTTCTTGAAACTTAACACAGTAAATTAGTTTCACCTTCAATCTCTATGTTTTGTTTCCTCTTGATGTAGCCCTAAGCTGTGACTGGCGAGAAACACTTTCATGGAAAGGGGTTGCCAAGCTTCCAAAAATTACGAATCTCCAGAAATCTCAGCAAATACTTTTTCACCCAAACTGGATGATACTTTCAGGTAATGATCAGTACACTAAGGCGACTTGGTTCCCAAAATTTCGTTCTTCTATGTTGAAGCATTCGTTTCCAGTAACAGTTTGAATTTTTAGGTTTTACTCTGTTTTCTCCTATATTGATAGATGTATTTGGAACTCTAATTCCAACACGGTTTCTGCTAGCTTCTTGAAACTTGACAAAATAAAGTAGTTTTACATTCTGTCTCTATGTTTTGTTTCCTCTTGATGTAGCCCTAAGCAGTGACTGGCGAGAAACACTTTCATGGAAAGGGGTTGCCAAGCTTCCAAAAATTACGAATCTCCAGAAATCTCAGCAAATACTTTTTCACCCAAACTGGATGATACTTTCAGGTAATGATCAGTACACTAAGGCGACTTGGTTCCCAAAATTTCGTTCTTCTATGTTGAAGCATTCGTTTCCAGTAACAGTTTGAATTTTTAGGTTTCACTCGGTTTTCTCCTATATTGATAGATGTATTTGGAACTCTAAATCCAACACGGTTTGTGCTAGCTTCTTGAAACTTGACACAATAATGTAGTTTCACGTTCTATCTCTATGTTTTGTTTCCTCTTGCTGTAGCACTAAGCAGTGACTGGCGAGAAACACTTTCATGGAAAGGGGTTGCCAAGCTTCCAAAAATTACGAATCTCCAGAAATCTCAGCAAATATTTTTTCACCCAAACTGGATGATACTTTCAGGTAATGATCAGTACACTAAGGCGACTTGGTTCCCCACATTTCGTTCTTCTACGTTAAAGCGTTCGTTTCCAGTAACAGTTTGAATTTTTAGGTTTCACTCTGTTTTCTCCTATATTGATAGATGTATTTGGAACTCTAAATCCAAAACGGTTTGTGCTAGCTTCTTGAAACTTGACACAATAAAGGAGTTTCACGTTCTATCACTATGTTTTGTTTCCTCTTGATGTAGCCCTAAGCAGTGACTGGCGAGAAACACTTTCATGGAAAGGGGTTGCCAAGCTTCCAAAAATTACGAATCTCCAGAAATCTCAGCAAATATTTTTTCACCCAAACTGGATGATACTTTCAGGTAATGATCAGTACACTAAGGCGACTTGGTTCCCCACATTTCGTTCTTCTACGTTGAAGCGTTCGTTTCCAGTAACAGTTTGAAATTTTAGGTTTCACTCTGTTTTCTCCTATATTGATAGATGTATTTGGAACTCTAAATCCAACACGGTTTGTGCTAGCTTCTTGAAACTTGACACAATAAAGTAGTTTCACGTTCTATCTCTATGTTTTGTTTCCTCTTGCTGTAGCCCTAAGCAGTGACTGGCGAGAAACACTTTCATGGAAAGGGGTTGCCAAGCTTCCAAAAATTACGAATCTCCAGAAATCTCAGCAAATATTTTTTCACCCAAACTGGATGATATTTTCAGGTAATGATCAGTACACTAAGGCGACTTGGTTCCCCACATGTCTTTCTTCTACGTTGAAGCGTTCGTTTCCAGTAACAGTTTGAATTTTTAGGTTTCACTCTGTTTTCTCCTATATTGATAGATGTATTTGGAACTCTAAATCCAACACGGTTTGTGCTAGCTTCTTGAAACTTGACACAATAAAGTAGTTTCACGTTCTATCTCTATGTTTTGTTTCCTCTTGATGTAGCCCTAAGCAGTGACTGGCGAGAAACACTTTCATGGAAAGGGGTTGCCAAGCTTCCAAAAATTACGAATCTCCAGAAATCTCAGCAAATACTTTTTCACCCAAACTGGATGATATTTTCAGGTAATAATCAGTACACTAAGGCGACTTGGTTCCCAAAATTTCGTTCTTCTATGTTGAAGCATTCGTTTCCAGTAACAGTTTGAATTTTTAGGTTTCACTCTGTTTACTCCTATATTGATAGATGTATTTGGAACTCTAAATCCAACACGGTTTGTGCTAGCTTCTTGAAACTTGACACAATAAAGTAGTTTCACGTTCTATCTCTGTTTTTTTTCCTCTTGCTGTAGCCCTAAGCAGTGACTGGTGAGAAACACTTTCATGGAAAGGGGTTGCCAAGCTTCCAAAAATTACGAATCTCCAGAAGTCTCAGCAAATATTTTTTCACCCAAACTGGATGATACTTTCAGGTAATGATCAGTACACTAAGGCGACTTGGTTCCCCACATTTCGTTCTTCTACGTTGAAGCGTTCGTTTCCAGTAACAGTTTGAATTTTTAGGTTTCACTCTGTTTTCTCCTATATTGATAGATGTATTTGGAACTCTAAATCCAACACGGTTTGTGCTAGCTTCTTGAAACTTGACACAATAAAGTAGTTTCACGTTCTATCTCTATGTTTTGTTTCCTCTTGCTGTAGCCCTAAGCAGTGACTGGCGAGAAACACTTTCATGGAAAGGGGTTGCCAAGCTTCCAAAAATTACGAATCTCCAGAAATCTCAGCAAATACTTTTTCACCCAAACTGGATGATACTTTCAGGTAATGATCAGTACACTAAGGCGACTTGGTTCCCAAAATTTCGTTCTTCTATGTTGAAGCATTCGTTTCCAGTAACAGTTTGAATTTTTAGGTTTCACTCTGTTTTCTCCTATATTGATAGATGTATTTGGAAATCTAAATCCAACACGGTTTGTGCTAGCTTCTTGAAACTTGACACAATAAAGTAGTTTCATGTTCTATCTCTATGTTTTGTTTCCTCTTGCTGTAGCCCTAAGAAGTGACTGGCGAGAAACACTTTCATGGAAAGGGGTTGCCAAGCTTCCAAAAATTACGAATCTCCAGAAATCTCAGCAAATATTTTTTCACCCAAACTGGATGATACTTTCAGGTAATGATCAGTACACTAAGGCGACTTGGTTCCCCACATTTCGTTCTTCTACGTTAAAGCGTTCGTTTCCAGTAACAGTTTGAATTTTTAGGTTTCACTCTGTTTTCTCCTATATTGATAGATGTATTTGGAACTCTAAATCCAACACGGTTTGTGCTAGCTTCTTGAAACTTGACACAATAAAGTAGTTTCACGTTCTATCTCTATGTTTTGTTTCCTCTTGCTGTAGCCCTAAGCAGTGACTGGCGAGAAACTCTTTCATGGAAAGGGGTTGCCAACCTTCCAAAAATTAAGAATCTCTAGAAATCTCAGCAAATACTTTTTCACCCAAACTGGATGATACTTTCAGGTAATGATCAGTACACTAAGGCGACCTGGTTCCCAAAATTTCGTTCTTCTATGTTGAAGCATTCGTTTCCAGTAACAGTTTGAATTTTTAGGTTTCACTCTGTTTTCTCCTATATTGATAGATGTATTTGGAACTCTAAATCCAACACGGTTTGTGCTAGCTTCTTGAAACTTGACACAATAAAGTAGTTTCACATTCTATCTCTATGTTTTGTTTCCTCTTGCTGTAGCCCTAAGCAGTGACTGGCGAAAAACACTTTCATGGAAAGGTGTTGCCAAGCTTCCAAAAATTACGAATCTCCAGAAATCTCAGCAAATATTTTTTCACCCAAACTGGATGATACTTTCAGGTAATGATCAGTACACTAAGGCGACTTGGTTTCCCAAATTTCGTTCTTCTATGTTGAAGCGTTCGTTTCCAGTAACAGTTTGAATTTTTAGGTTTCACTCTGTTTACTCGTATATTGATAGATATATTTGGAACTCTAAATACAACACGGTTTCTGCTAGCTTCTTGAAACTTGACACAATAAATTAGTTTCTCGTTCTATCTCTATGTTTTGTTTCCTCTTGATGTAGCCCTAAGCAGTGACTGGCGAGAAACACTTTCATTGAAAGGGGTTGCCAAGCTTCCAAAAATTACGAATCTCCAGAAATCTCAGCAAATACTTTTTCACCCAAACTGGATGATACTTTCAGGTAATGATCAGTACACTAAGGCGACTTGGTTTCCCAAATTTCGTTCTTCTATGTTGAAGCGTTCGTTTCCAGTAACAGTTTGAATTTTTAGGTTTCACTCTGTTTACTCGTATATTGATAGATGTATTTGGAACTCTAAATCCAACACGGTTTGTGCTAGCTTCTTGAAACTTGACACAATAAATTAGTTTCTCGTTCTATCTCTATGTTTTGTTTCCTCTTGATGTAGCCCTAAGCAGTGACTGGCGAGAAACACTTTCATGGAAAGGGGTTGCCAAGCTTCCAAAAATCACGAATCTCCAGAAATCTCAGCAAATACTTTTTCACCCAAACTGGATGATACTTTCAGGTAATGATCAGTACACTAAGGCGACTTGGTTCCCCACATTTCGTTCTTCTACGTTGAAGCGTTCGTTTCCAGTAACAGTTTGAATTTTTAGGTTTCACTCTGTTTTCTCCTATATTGATAGATGTATTTGGAACTCTAAATCCAACACGGTTTGTGCTAGCTTCTTGAAACTTGACACAATAAAGTAGTTTCACGTTCTATCTCTATGTTTTGTTTCCTCTTGATGTAGCCCTAAGCAGTGACTGGCGAGAAACACTTTCATGGAAAGGGGTTGCCATGCTTCCAAAAATTACGAATCTCCAGAAATCTCAGCAAATACATTTTCACCCAAACTGGATGATACTTTCAGGTAATGATCAGTACACTAAGGCGACTTGGTTCCCCACATTTCGTTCTTCTATGTTGAAGCGTTCGTTTCCAGTAACAGTTTGAATTTTTAAGTTTCACTCTGTTTACCCCTATATTGATAGATGTATTTGGAACTCTAAATCCAACACGGTTTATGCTAGCTTCTTGAAACTTGACACAGTAGAGTAGTTTCACGTTCTATCTCTATGTATTGTTTCCTCTCGATGTAGCCCTAAGCAGTGACTGGCGAGAAACACTTTCATGGAAAGGGGTTGCCAAGCTTCCAAAAATTACGAATTTCTAGAAATCTCAGCAAATACTTTTTCACCCAAACTGGATGATACTTTCAGGTAATGATCAGTACACTAAGGCGACCTGGTTCCCAAAATTTCGTTCTTCTATGTTGAAGCATTCGTTTCCAGTAACAGTTTGAATTTTTAGGTTTCACTCTGTTTTCTCCTATATTGAAAGATGTATTTGGAACTCTAATTCCAACACGGTTTCTGCTAGCTTCTTGAAACTTGACAAAATAAAGTAGTTTTACATTCTGTCTCTACGTTTTGTTTCCTCTTGATGTAGCCCTAAGCAGTGACTGGCGAGAAACACTTTCATGGAAAGGGGTTGCCAAGCTTCCAAAAATTACGAATCTCCAGAAATCTCAGCAAATACTTTATCACCAAAACTGGATGATACTTTCAGGTAATGATCAGTACACTAAGGCGACTTGGTTCCCAAAATTTCGTTCTTCTATGTTGAAGCATTCGTTTCCAGTAACAGTTTGAATTTTTAGGTTTCACTCTGTTTTCTCCTATATTGATAGATGTATTTGGAACTCTAAATCCAACACGGTTTGTGCTAGCTTCTTGAAACTTGACACAATAAAGTAGTTTCACGTTCTATCTCTATGTTTTGTTTCCTCTTGATGTAGCCCTAAGCAGTGACTGGCGAGAAACACTTTCATGGAAAAGGGTTGCCAAGCTTCCAAAAATTACGAATCTCCAGAAATCTCAGTAAATATTTTTTCACCCAAACTGGATGATACTTTCAGGTAATGATCAGTACACTAAGGCGACTTGGTTCCCCAAATTTCATTCTTCTACGTTGAAGCGTTCGTTTCCAGTAACAGTTTGAATTTTTAGGTTTCACTCTGTTTTCTCCTATATTGATAGATGTATTTGGAACTCTAAATCCAACACGGTTTGTGCTAGCTTCTTGAAACTTGACACAATAAATTAGTTTCACGTTCTATCTCTATGTTTTGTTTCCTCTTGATGTAGCCCTAAGCAGTGACTGGCGAGAAACACTTTCATGGAAAGGGGTTGCCAAGCTTCCAAAAATTACGAATCTCCAGAAATCTCAGCAAATACTTTTTCACCCAAACTGGATGATTCTTTCAGGTAATGATCAGTAAACTAAGGCGACTTGGTTCCCAAAATTTCGTTCTTCTATGTTGAAGCATTCGTTTCCAGTAACAGTTTGAATTTTTAGGTTTCACTCTGTTTACTCCTATATTGATAGATGTATTTGGAACTCTAAATCCAACACGGTTTGTGCTAGCTTCTTGAAACTTGACACAATAAAGTAGTTTCACGTTCTATCTCTATGTTTTGTTTCCTCTTGCTGTAGCCCTAAGCAGTGACTGGCAAGAAACACTTTCATGGAAAGGGGTTGCCAAGCTTCCAAAAATTACGAATCTCCAGAAATCTCAGCAAATATTTTTTCACCCAAACTGGATGATACTTTCAGGTAATGATCAGTACACTAAGGCGACTTGGTTCCCCACATTTCGTTCTTCTACGTTGAAGCGTTCGTTTCCAGTAAGAGTTTGAATTTTTAGGTTTCACTCTGTTTTCTCCTATATTGATAGATGTATTTGGAACTCTAAATCCAACACGGTTTGTGCTAGCTTCTTGAAACTTGACACAATAAAGTAGTTTCACGTTCTATCTCTATGTTTTGTTTCCTCTTGCTGTAGCCCTAAGAAGTGACTGGCGAGAAACACTTTCATGGAAAGGCGTTGCCAAGCTTCCAAAAATTACGAATCTCCAGAAATCTCAGCAAATATTTTTTCACCCAAACTGGATGATACTTTCAGGTAATGATCAGTACACTAAGGCGACTTGGTTCCCCACATTTCGTTCTTCTACGTTAAAGCGTTCGTTTCCAGTAACAGTTTGAATTTTTAGGTTTCACTCTGTTTTCTCCTATATTGATAGATGTATTTGGAACTCTAAATCCAACACGGTTTGTGCTAGCTTCTTGAAACTTGACACAATAAAGTAGTTTCACGTTCTATCTCTATGTTTTGTTTCCTCTTGATGTAGCCCTAAGCAGTGACTGGCGAGAAACACTTTCATGGAAAGGGGTTGCCAAGCTTCCAAAAATTACGAATCTCCAGAAATCTCAGCAAATACTTTTTCACCCAAACTGGATGATACTTTCAGGTAATGATCAGTACACTAAGGCGACTTGGTTTCCCAAATTTCGTTCTTCTATGTTGAAGCGTTCGTTTCCAGTAACAGTTTGAATTTTTAAGTTTCACTCTGTTTACTCCTATATTGATAGATGTATTTGGAACTCTAAATCCAACACGGTTTATGCTAGCTTCTTGAAACTTGACACAGTACAGTAGTTTCACGTTCTCTCTCTATGTTTTGTTTCCTCTTGTTGTAGCCCTAAGCAGTGACTGGCGAGAAACACTTTCATGGAAAGGGGTTGCCAAGCTTCCAAAAATTACGAATCCCCAGAAATCTCAGCAAATACTTTTTCACCCTAACTGGATGATACTTTCTGGTAATGATCAGTACACTAAGCCGACTTGGTTCCCAAAATTTCGTTCTTCTATGTTGAAGCATTCGTTTCCAGTAACAGTTTGAATTTTTAGGTTTCACTCTGTTTTCTCCTATATTGATAGATGTATTTGGAACTCTAAATCCAACACGGTTTGTGCTAGCTTCTTGAAACTTGACACGATAAAGTAGTTTCACGTTCTATCTCTATGTTTAGCTTCCTCTTGCTGTAGCCCTAAGCAGTGACTGGCGAGAAACACTTTCATGGAAAGGGGTTGCCAAGCTTCCAAAAAGTACGAATCTCCAGAAGTCTCAGCAAATATTTTTTCACCCAAACTGGATGATACTTTCAGGTAATGATCAGTACACTAAGGCGACTTGGTTCCCCACATTTCGTTCTTCTACGTTGAAGCGTTCGTTTCCAGTAACAGTTTGAATTTTTAGGTTTCACTCTGTTTTCTCCTATATTGATAGATGTATTTGGAACTCTAAATCCAACACGGTTTGTGCTAGCTTCTTGAAACTTGACACAATAAAGTAGTTTCACGTTCTATCTCTATGTTTTGTTTCCTCTTGCTGTAGCCCTAAGCAGTGACTGGCGAGAAACACTTTCATGGAAAGGGGTTGCCAAGCTTCCAAAAATTACGAATCTCCAGAAATCTCAGCAAATACTTTTTCACCCAAACTGGATGATACTTTCAGGTAATGATCAGTACACTAAGGCGACTTGGTTCCCAAAATTTCGTTCTTCTATGTTGAAGCATTCGTTTCCAGTAACAGTTTGAATTTTTAGGTTTCACTCTGTTTTCTCCTATATTGATAGATGTATTTGGAAATCTAAATCCAACACGGTTTGTGCTAGCTTCTTGAAACTTGACACAATAAAGTAGTTTCATGTTCTATCTCTATGTTTTGTTTCCTCTTGCTGTAGCCCTAAGAAGTGACTGGCGAGAAACACTTTCATGGAAAGGGGTTGCCAAGCTTCCAAAAATTACGAATCTCCAGAAATCTCAGCAAATATTTTTTCACCCAAACTGGATGATACTTTCAGGTAATGATCAGTACACTAAGGCGACTTGGTTCCCCACATTTCGTTCTTCTACGTTAAAGCGTTCGTTTCCAGTAACAGTTTGAATTTTTAGGTTTCACTCTGTTTTCTCCTATATTGATAGATGTATTTGGAACTCTAAATCCAACACGGTTTGTGCTAGCTTCTTGAAACTTGACACAATAAAGTAGTTTCACGTTCTATCTCTATGTTTTGTTTCCTCTTGCTGTAGCCCTAAGCAGTGACTGGCGAGAAACTCTTTCATGGAAAGGGGTTGCCAACCTTCCAAAAATTAAGAATCTCTAGAAATCTCAGCAAATACTTTTTCACCCAAACTGGATGATACTTTCAGGTAATGATCAGTACACTAAGGCGACCTGGTTCCCAAAATTTCGTTCTTCTATGTTGAAGCATTCGTTTCCAGTAACAGTTTGAATTTTTAGGTTTCACTCTGTTTTCTCCTATATTGATAGATGTATTTGGAACTCTAAATCCAACACGGTTTGTGCTAGCTTCTTGAAACTTGACACAATAAAGTAGTTTCACATTCTATCTCTATGTTTTGTTTCCTCTTGCTGTAGCCCTAAGCAGTGACTGGCGAAAAACACTTTCATGGAAAGGTGTTGCCAAGCTTCCAAAAATTACGAATCTCCAGAAATCTCAGCAAATATTTTTTCACCCAAACTGGATGATACTTTCAGGTAATGATCAGTACACTAAGGCGACTTGGTTTCCCAAATTTCGTTCTTCTATGTTGAAGCGTTCGTTTCCAGTAACAGTTTGAATTTTTAGGTTTCACTCTGTTTACTCGTATATTGATAGATGTATTTGGAACTCTAAATACAACACGGTTTCTGCTAGCTTCTTGAAACTTGACACAATAAATTAGTTTCTCGTTCTATCTCTATGTTTTGTTTCCTCTTGATGTAGCCCTAAGCAGTGACTGGCGAGAAACACTTTCATTGAAAGGGGTTGCCAAGCTTCCAAAAATTACGAATCTCCAGAAATCTCAGCAAATACTTTTTCACCCAAACTGGATGATACTTTCAGGTAATGATCAGTACACTAAGGCGACTTGGTTTCCCAAATTTCGTTCTTCTATGTTGAAGCGTTCGTTTCCAGTAACAGTTTGAATTTTTAGGTTTCACTCTGTTTACTCGTATATTGATAGATGTATTTGGAACTCTAAATCCAACACGGTTTGTGCTAGCTTCTTGAAACTTGACACAATAAATTAGTTTCTCGTTCTATCTCTATGTTTTGTTTCCTCTTGATGTAGCCCTAAGCAGTGACTGGCGAGAAACACTTTCATGGAAAGGGGTTGCCAAGCTTCCAAAAATCACGAATCTCCAGAAATCTCAGCAAATACTTTTTCACCCAAACTGGATGATACTTTCAGGTAATGATCAGTACACTAAGGCGACTTGGTTCCCCACATTTCGTTCTTCTACGTTGAAGCGTTCGTTTCCAGTAACAGTTTGAATTTTTAGGTTTCACTCTGTTTTCTCCTATATTGATAGATGTATTTGGAACTCTAAATCCAACACGGTTTGTGCTAGCTTCTTGAAACTTGACACAATAAAGTAGTTTCACGTTCTATCTCTATGTTTTGTTTCCTCTTGATGTAGCCCTAAGCAGTGACTGGCGAGAAACACTTTCATGGAAAGGGGTTGCCATGCTTCCACAAATTACGAATCTCCAGAAATCTCAGCAAATACTTTTTCACCCAAACTGGATGATACTTTCAGGTAATGATCAGTACACTAAGGCGACTTGGTTTCCCAAATTTCGTTCTTCTATGTTGAAAAGTTCGTTTCCAGTAACAGTTTGAATTTTTAAGTTTCACTCTGTTTACCCCTATATTGATAGATGTATTTGGAACTCTAAATCCAACACGGTTTATGCTAGCTTCTTGAAACTTGACACAGTACAGTAGTTTCACGTTCTATCTCTATGTATTGTTTCCTCTCGATGTAGCCCTAAGCAGTGACTGGCGAGAAACACTTTCATGGAAAGGGGTTGCCAAGCTTCCAAAAATTACGAATTTCTAGAAATCTCAGCAAATACTTTTTCACCCAAACTGGATGATACTTTCAGGTAATGATCAGTACACTAAGGCGACCTGGTTCCCAAAATTTCGTTCTTCTATGTTGAAGCATTCGTTTCCAGTAACAGTTTGAATTTTTAGGTTTCACTCTGTTTTCTCCTATATTGATAGATGTATTTGGAACTCTAATTCCAACACGGTTTGTGCTAGCTTCTTGAAACTTGACACAATAAATTAGATTCTCGTTCTATCTCTATGTTTTGTTTCCTCTTGATGTAGCCCTAAGCAGTGACTGGCGAGAAACACTTTCATGGAAAGGGGTTGCCAAGCTTCCAAAAATCACGAATCTCCAGAAATCTCAGCAAATACTTTTTCACCCAAACTGGATGATACTTTCAGGTAATGATCAGTACACTAAGGCGACTTGGTTCCCCACATTTCGTTCTTCTACGTTAAAGCGTTCGTTTCCAGTAACAGTTTGAATTTTTAGGTTTCACTCTGTTTTCTCCTATATTGATAGATGTATTTGGAACTCTAAATCCAACACGGTTTGTGCTAGCTTCTTGAAACTTGACACAATAAAGTAGTTTCACGTTCAATCTCTATGTTTTGTTTCCTCTTGCTGTAGCCCTAAGCAGTGACTGGCGAGAAACACTTTCATGGAAAGGTGTTGCCAAGCTTCCAAAAATTACGAATCTCCAGAAATCTCAGCAAATATTTTTTCACCCAAACTGGATGATACTTTCAGGTAATGATCAGTACACTAAGGCGACTTGGTTTCCCAAATTTCGTTCTTCTATGTTGAAGCGTTCGTTTCCAGTAACAGTTTGAATTTTTAGGTTTCACTCTGTTTACTCGTATATTGATAGATGTATTTGGAACTCTAAATACAACACGGTTTGTGCTAGCTTCTTGAAACTTGACACAATAAATTAGTTTCTCGTTCTATCTCTATGTTTTGTTTCCTCTTGATGTAGCCCTAAGCAGTGACTGGCGAGAAACACTTTCATGGAAAGGGGTTGCCAAGCTTCCAAAAATCACGAATCTCCAGAAATCTCAGCAAATATTTTTTCACCCAAACTGGATGATACTTTCAGGTAATGATCAGTACACTAAGGCGACTTGGTTCCCCAAATTTAGTTCTATGTTGAAGCATTCGTTTCCAGTAACAGTTTGAATTTTTAGGTTTCACTCTGTTTTCTCCTATATTGATAGATGTATTTGGAACTCTAATTCCAACACGGTTTCTGCTAGCTTCTTGAAACTTGACAAAATAAAGTAGTTTTACATTCTGTCTCTACGTTTTGTTTCCTCTTGATGTAGCCCTAAGCAGTGACTGGCGAGAAACACTTTCATGGAAAAGGGTTGCCAAGCTTCCAAAAATTACGAATCTCCAGAAATCTCAGTAAATATTTTTTCACCCAAACTGGATGATACTTTCAGGTAATGATCAGTACACTAAGGCGACTTGGTTCCCCAAATTTCATTCTTCTACGTTGAAGCGTTCGTTTCCAGTAACAGTTTGAATTTTAAGTTTCACTCTGTTTTCTCCTATATTGATAGATGTATTTGGAACTCTAAATCCAACACGGTTTGTGCTAGCTTCTTGAAACTTGACACAATAAATTAGTTTCACGTTCTATCTCTATGTTTTGTTTCCTCTTGATGTAGCCCTAAGCAGTGACTGGCGAGAAACACTTTCATGGAAAGGGGTTGCCAAGCTTCCAAAAATTACGAATCTCCAGAAATCTCAGCAAATACTTTTTCACCCAAACTGGATGATTCTTTCAGGTAATGATCAGTAAACTAAGGCGACTTGGTTCCCAAAATTTCGTTCTTCTATGTTGAAGCATTCGTTTCCAGTAACAGTTTGAATTTTTAGGTTTTACTCTGTTTACTCCTATATTGATAGATGTATTTGGAACTCTAAATCCAACACGGTTTGTGCTAGCTTCTTGAAACTTGACACAATAAAGTAGTTTCACGTTCTATCTCTATGTTTTGTTTCCTCTTGCTGTAGCCCTAAGCAGTGACTGGCAAGAAACACTTTCATGGAAAGGGGTTGCCAAGCTTCCAAAAATTACGAATCTCCAGAAATCTCAGCAAATATTTTTTCACCCAAACTGGATGATACTTTCAGGTAATGATCAGTACACTAAGGCGACTTGGTTCCCCACATTTCGTTCTTCTACGTTGAAGCGTTCGTTTCCAGTAAGAGTTTGAATTTTTAGGTTTCACTCTGTTTTCTCCTATATTGATAGATGTATTTGGAACTCTAAATCCAACACGGTTTGTGCTAGCTTCTTGAAACTTGACACAATAAAGTAGTTTCACGTTCTATCTCTATGTTTTGTTTCCTCTTGCTGTAGCCCTAAGAAGTGACTGTCGAGAAACACTTTCATGGAAAGGCGTTGCCAAGCTTCCAAAAATTACGAATCTCCAGAAATCTCAGCAAATATTTTTTCACCCAAACTGGATGATACTTTCAGGTAATGATCAGTACACTAAGGCGACTTGGTTCCCCACATTTCGTTCTTCTACGTTAAAGCGTTCGTTTCCAGTAACAGTTTGAATTTTTAGGTTTCACTCTGTTTTCTCCTATATTGATAGATGTATTTGGAACTCTAAATCCAACACGGTTTGTGCTAGCTTCTTGAAACTTGACACAATAAAGTAGTTTCACGTTCTATCTCTATGTTTTGTTTCCTCTTGATGTAGCCCTAAGCAGTGACTGGCGAGAAACACTTTCATGGAAAGGGGTTGCCAAGCTTCCAAAAATTACGAATCTCCAGAAATCTCAGCAAATACTTTTTCACCCAAACTGGATGATACTTTCAGGTAATGATCAGTACACTAAGGCGACTTGGTTTCCCAAATTTCGTTCTTCTATGTTGAAGCGTTCGTTTCCAGTAACAGTTTGAATTTTTAAGTTTCACTCTGTTTACTCCTATATTGATAGATGTATTTGGAACTCTAAATCCAACACGGTTTATGCTAGCTTCTTGAAACTTGACACAGTACAGTAGTTTCACGTTCTCTCTCTATGTTTTGTTTCCTCTTGTTGTAGCCCTAAGCAGTGACTGGCGAGAAACACTTTCATGGAAAGGGGTTGCCAAGCTTCCAAAAATTACGAATCCCCAGAAATCTCAGCAAATACTTTTTCACCCTAACTGGATGATACTTTCTGGTAATGATCAGTACACTAAGCCGACTTGGTTCCCAAAATTTCGTTCTTCTATGTTGAAGCATTCGTTTCCAGTAACAGTTTGAATTTTTAGGTTTCACTCTGTTTTCTCCTATATTGATAGATGTATTTGGAACTCTAAATCCAACACGGTTTGTGCTAGCTTCTTGAAACTTGACACAATAAAGTAGTTTCACGTTCTATCTCTATGTTTAGCTTCCTCTTGCTGTAGCCCTAAGCAGTGACTGGCGAGAAACACTTTCATGGAAAGGGGTTGCCAAGCTTCCAAAAATTACGAATCTCCAGAAATCTCAGCAAATATTTTTTCACCCAAACTGGATGATACTTTCAGGTAATGATCAGTACACTAAGGCGACTTGGTTCCCCACATGTCGTTATTCTACGTTGAAGCGTTCGTTTCCAGTAACAGTTTGAATTTTTAGGTTTCACTCTGTTTTCTCCTATATTGATAGATGTATTTGGAACTCTAAATCCAACACGGTTTGTGCTAGCTTCTTGAAACTTGACACAATAAAGTAGTTTCACATTCTATCTCTATGTTTTGTTTCCTCATGATGTAGCCCTAAGCAGTGACTGGCGAGAAACACTTTCATGGAAAGGGGTTGCCAAGCTTCCAAAAATTACGAATCTCCAGAAATCTCAGCAAATACTTTTTCACCCAAACTGGATGATATCTTCAGGTAATGATCTGTACACTAAGGCGACTTGGTTCCCAAAATTTCGTTCTTCTATGTTGAAGCATTCGTTTCCAGTAACAGTTTGAATTTTTAGGTTTCACTCTGTTTACTCCTATATTGATAGATGTATTTGGAACTCTAAATCCAACACGGTTTGTGCTAGCTTCTTGAAACTTGACACAATAAAGTAGTTTCACGTTCTATCTCTATGTTTTGTTTCCTCTTGCTGTAGCCCTAAGCAGTGACTGGCGAGAAACACTTTCATGGAAAGGGGTTGCCAAGCTTCCAAAAATTACGAATCTCCAGAAATCTCAGCAAATATTTTTTCACCCAAACTGGATGATACTTTCAGGTAATGATCAGTACACTAAGGCGACTTGGTTCCCAACATTTCGTTCTTCTATGTTGAAGCGTTCCTTTCCAGTAACAGTTTGAATTTTTATGTTTCACTCTGTTTTCTCCTATATTGATAGATGTATTTGGAACTCTAAATCCAACACGGATTCTGCTAGCTTCTTGAAACTTGACACAATAAAGTAGTTTCACGTTCTATCTCTATGTTTTGTTTCCTCTTGCTGTAGCCCTAAGCAGTGACTGGCGAGAAACACTTTCATGGAAAGGGGTTGCCAAGCTTCCAAAAATCACGAATCTCCAGAAATCTCAGCAAATACTTTTTCACCCAAACTGGATGATACTTTCAGGTAATGATCAGTACACTAAGGCGACTTGGTTCCCCACATTTCGTTCTTCTACGTTAAAGCGTTCGTTTCCAGTAACAGTTTGAATTTTTAGGTTTCACTCTGTTTTCTCCTATATTGATAGATGTATTTGGAACTCTAAATCCAACATGGTTTGTGCTAGCTTCTTGAAACTTGACACAATAAAGTAGTTTCACGTTCAATCTCTATGTTTTGTTTCCTCTTGCTGTAGCCCTAAGCAGTGACTGGCGAGAAACACTTTCATGGAAAGGTGTTGCCAAGCTTCCAAAAATTACGAATCTCCAGAAATCTCAGCAAATATTTTTTCACCCAAACTGGATGATACTTTCAGGTAATGATCAGTACACTAAGGCGACTTGGTTTCCCAAATTTCGTTCTTCTATGTTGAAGCGTTCGTTTCCAGTAACAGTTTGAATTTTTAGGTTTCACTCTGTTTACTCGTATATTGATAGATGTATTTGGAACTCTAAATACAACACGGTTTGTGCTAGCTTCTTGAAACTTGACACAATAAATTAGTTTCTCGTTCTATCTCTATGTTTTGTTTCCTCTTGATGTAGCCCTAAGCAGTGACTGGCGAGAAACACTTTCATGGAAAGGGGTTGCCAAGCTTCCAAAAATCACGAATCTCCAGAAATCTCAGCAAATATTTTTTCACCCAAACTGGATGATACTTTCAGGTAATGATCAGTACACTAAGGCGACTTCGTTCCCCAAATTTAGTTCTATGTTGAAGCATTCGTTTCCAGTAACAGTTTGAATTTTTAGGTTTCACTCTGTTTTCTCCTATATTGATAGATGTATTTGGAACTCTAATTCCAACACGGTTTCTGCTAGCTTCTTGAAACTTGACAAAATAAAGTAGTTTTACATTCTGTCTCTACGTTTTGTTTCCTCTTGATGTAGCCCTAAGCAGTGACTGGCGAGAAACACTTTCATGGAAAGGGGTTGCCAAGCTTCCAAAAATTACGAATCTCCAGAAATCTCAGCAAATACTTTATCACCAAAACTGGATGATACTTTCAGGTAATGATCAGTACACTAAGGCGACTTGGTTCCCAAAATTTCGTTCTTCTATGTTGAAGCATTCGTTTCCAGTAACAGTTTGAATTTTTAGGTTTCACTCTGTTTTCTCCTATATTGATAGATGTATTTGGAACTCTAAATCCAACACGGTTTGTGCTAGCTTCTTGAAACTTGACACAATAAAGTAGTTTCACGTTCTATCTCTATGTTTTGTTTCCTCTTGATGTAGCCCTAAGCAGTGACTGGCGAGAAACACTTTCATGGAAAAGGGTTGCCAAGCTTCCAAAAATTACGAATCTCCAGAAATCTCAGTAAATATTTTTTCACCCAAACTGGATGATACTTTCAGGTAATGATCAGTACACTAAGGCGACTTGGTTCCCCAAATTTCATTCTTCTACGTTGAAGCGTTCGTTTCCAGTAACAGTTTGAATTTTTAGGTTTCACTCTGTTTTCTCCTATATTGATAGATGTATTTGGAACTCTAAATCCAACACGGTTTGTGCTAGCTTCTTGAAACTTGACACAATAAATTAGTTTCACGTTCTATCTCTATGTTTTGTTTCCTCTTGATGTAGCCCTAAGCAGTGACTGGCGAGAAACATTTTCATGGAAAGGGGTTGCCAAGCTTCCAAAAATTACGAATCTCCAGAAATCTCAGCAAATACTTTTTCACCCAAACTGGATGATTCTTTCAGGTAATGATCAGTAAACTAAGGCGACTTGGTTCCCAAAATTTCGTTCTTCTATGTTGAAGCATTCGTTTCCAGTAACAGTTTGAATTTTTAGGTTTTACTCTGTTTACTCCTATATTGATAGATGTATTTGGAACTCTAAATCCAACACGGTTTGTGCTAGCTTCTTGAAACTTGACACAATAAAGTAGTTTCACGTTCTATCTCTATGTTTTGTTTCCTCTTGCTGTAGCCCTAAGCAGTGACTGGCAAGAAACACTTTCATGGAAAGGGGTTGCCAAGCTTCCAAAAATTACGAATCTCCAGAAATCTCAGCAAATATTTTTTCACCCAAACTGGATGATACTTTCAGGTAATGATCAGTACACTAAGGCGACTTGGTTCCCCACATTTCGTTCTTCTACGTTGAAGCGTTCGTTTCCAGTAAGAGTTTGAATTTTTAGGTTTCACTCTGTTTTCTCCTATATTGATAGATGTATTTGGAACTCTAAATCCAACACGGTTTGTGCTAGCTTCTTGAAACTTGACACAATAAAGTAGTTTCACGTTCTATCTCTATGTTTTGTTTCCTCTTGCTGTAGCCCTAAGAAGTGACTGGCGAGAAACACTTTCATGGAAAGGCGTTGCCAAGCTTCCAAAAATTACGAATCTCCAGAAATCTCAGCAAATATTTTTTCACCCAAACTGGATGATACTTTCAGGTAATGATCAGTACACTAAGGCGACTTGGTTCCCCACATTTCGTTCTTCTACGTTAAAGCGTTCGTTTCCAGTAACAGTTTGAATTTTTAGGTTTCACTCTGTTTTCTCCTATATTGATAGATGTATTTGGAACTCTAAATCCAACACGGTTTGTGCTAGCTTCTTGAAACTTGACACAATAAAGTAGTTTCACGTTCTATCTCTATGTTTTGTTTCCTCTTGATGTAGCCCTAAGCAGTGACTGGCGAGAAACACTTTCATGGAAAGGGGTTGCCAAGCTTCCAAAAATTACGAATCTCCAGAAATCTCAGCAAATACTTTTTCACCCAAACTGGATGATACTTTCAGGTAATGATCAGTACACTAAGGCGACTTGGTTTCCCAAATTTCGTTCTTCTATGTTGAAGCGTTCGTTTCCAGTAACAGTTTGAATTTTTAAGTTTCACTCTGTTTACTCCTATATTGATAGATGTATTTGGAACTCTAAATCCAACACGGTTTATGCTAGCTTCTTGAAACTTGACACAGTACAGTAGTTTCACGTTCTCTCTCTATGTTTTGTTTCCTCTTGTTGTAGCCCTAAGCAGTGACTGGCGAGAAACACTTTCATGGAAAGGGGTTGCCAAGCTTCCAAAAATTACGAATCCCCAGAAATCTCAGCAAATACTTTTTCACCCTAACTGGATGATACTTTCTGGTAATGATCAGTACACTAAGCCGACTTGGTTCCCAAAATTTCGTTCTTCTATGTTGAAGCATTCGTTTCCAGTAACAGTTTGAATTTTTAGGTTTCACTCTGTTTTCTCCTATATTGATAGATGTATTTGGAACTCTAAATCCAACACGGTTTGTGCTAGCTTCTTGAAACTTGACACAATAAAGTAGTTTCACGTTCTATCTCTATGTTTAGCTTCCTCTTGCTGTAGCCCTAAGCAGTGACTGGCGAGAAACACTTTCATGGAAAGGGGTTGCCAAGCTTCCAAAAATTACGAATCTCCAGAAATCTCAGCAAATATTTTTTCACCCAAACTGGATGATACTTTCAGGTAATGATCAGTACACTAAGGCGACTTGGTTCCCCACATGTCGTTATTCTACGTTGAAGCGTTCGTTTCCAGTAACAGTTTGAATTTTTAGGTTTCACTCTGTTTTCTCCTATATTGATAGATGTATTTGGAACTCTAAATCCAACACGGTTTGTGCTAGCTTCTTGAAACTTGACACAATAAAGTAGTTTCACGTTCTATCTCTATGTTTTGTTTCCTCTTGATGTAGCCCTAAGCAGTGACTGGCGAGAAACACTTTCATGGAAAGGGGTTGCCAAGCTTCCAAAAATTACGAATCTCCAGAAATCTCAGCAAATACTTTTTCACCCAAACTGGATGATATCTTCAGGTAATGATCAGTACACTAAGGCGACTTGGTTCCCCAAATTTAGTTCTATGTTGAAGCATTCGTTTCCAGTAACAGTTTGAATTTTTAGGTTTCACTCTGTTTTCTCCTATATTGATAGATGTATTTGGAACTCTAATTCCAACACGGTTTCTGCTAGCTTCTTGAAACTTGACAAAATAAAGTAGTTTTACATTCTGTCTCTACGTTTTGTTTCCTCTTGATGTAGCCCTAAGCAGTGACTGGCGAGAAACACTTTCATGGAAAGGGGTTGCCAAGCTTCCAAAAATTACGAATCTCCAGAAATCTCAGCAAATACTTTATCACCAAAACTGGATGATACTTTCAGGTAATGATCAGTACACTAAGGCGACTTGGTTCCCAAAATTTCGTTCTTCTAAGTTGAAGCATTCGTTTCCAGTAACAGTTTGAATTTTTAGGTTTCACTCTGTTTTCTCCTATATTGATAGATGTATTTGGAACTCTAAATCCAACACGGTTTGTGCTAGCTTCTTGAAACTTGACACAATAAAGTAGTTTCACGTTCTATCTCTATGTTTTGTTTCCTCTTGATGTAGCCCTAAGCAGTGACTGGCGAGAAACACTTTCATGGAAAAGGGTTGCCAAGCTTCCAAAAATTACGAATCTCCAGAAATCTCAGTAAATATTTTTTCACCCAAACTGGATGATACTTTCAGGTAATGATCAGTACACTAAGGCGACTTGGTTCCCCAAATTTCATTCTTCTACGTTGAAGCGTTCGTTTCCAGTAACAGTTTGAATTTTTAGGTTTCACTCTGTTTTCTCCTATATTGATAGATGTATTTGGAACTCTAAATCCAACACGGTTTGTGCTAGCTTCTTGAAACTTGACACAATAAATTAGTTTCACGTTCTATCTCTATGTTTTGTTTCCTCTTGATGTAGCCCTAAGCAGTGACTGGCGAGAAACATTTTCATGGAAAGGGGTTGCCAAGCTTCCAAAAATTACGAATCTCCAGAAATCTCAGCAAATACTTTTTCACCCAAACTGGATGATTCTTTCAGGTAATGATCAGTAAACTAAGGCGACTTGGTTCCCAAAATTTCGTTCTTCTATGTTGAAGCATTCGTTTCCAGTAACAGTTTGAATTTTTAGGTTTTACTCTGTTTACTCCTATATTGATAGATGTATTTGGAACTCTAAATCCAACACGGTTTGTGCTAGCTTCTTGAAACTTGACACAATAAAGTAGTTTCACGTTCTATCTCTATGTTTTGTTTCCTCTTGCTGTAGCCCTAAGCAGTGACTGGCAAGAAACACTTTCATGGAAAGGGGTTGCCAAGCTTCCAAAAATTACGAATCTCCAGAAATCTCAGCAAATATTTTTTCACCCAAACTGGATGATACTTTCAGGTAATGATCAGTACACTAAGGCGACTTGGTTCCCCACATTTCGTTCTTCTACGTTGAAGCGTTCGTTTCCAGTAAGAGTTTGAATTTTTAGGTTTCACTCTGTTTTCTCCTATATTGATAGATGTATTTGGAACTCTAAATCCAACACGGTTTGTGCTAGCTTCTTGAAACTTGACACAATAAAGTAGTTTCACGTTCTATCTCTATGTTTTGTTTCCTCTTGCTGTAGCCCTAAGAAGTGACTGGCGAGAAACACTTTCATGGAAAGGCGTTGCCAAGCTTCCAAAAATTACGAATCTCCAGAAATCTCAGCAAATATTTTTTCACCCAAACTGGATGATACTTTCAGGTAATGATCAGTACACTAAGGCGACTTGGTTCCCCACATTTCGTTCTTCTACGTTAAAGCGTTCGTTTCCAGTAACAGTTTGAATTTTTAGGTTTCACTCTGTTTTCTCCTATATTGATAGATGTATTTGGAACTCTAAATCCAACACGGTTTGTGCTAGCTTCTTGAAACTTGACACAATAAAGTAGTTTCACGTTCTATCTCTATGTTTTGTTTCCTCTTGATGTAGCCCTAAGCAGTGACTGGCGAGAAACACTTTCATGGAAAGGGGTTGCCAAGCTTCCAAAAATTACGAATCTCCAGAAATCTCAGCAAATACTTTTTCACCCAAACTGGATGATACTTTCAGGTAATGATCAGTACACTAAGGCGACTTGGTTTCCCAAATTTCGTTCTTCTATGTTGAAGCGTTCGTTTCCAGTAACAGTTTGAATTTTTAAGTTTCACTCTGTTTACTCCTATATTGATAGATGTATTTGGAACTCTAAATCCAACACGGTTTATGCTAGCTTCTTGAAACTTGACACAGTACAGTAGTTTCACGTTCTCTCTCTATGTTTTGTTTCCTCTTGTTGTAGCCCTAAGCAGTGACTGGCGAGAAACACTTTCATGGAAAGGGGTTGCCAAGCTTCCAAAAATTACGAATCCCCAGAAATCTCAGCAAATACTTTTTCACCCTAACTGGATGATACTTTCTGGTAATGATCAGTACACTAAGCCGACTTGGTTCCCAAAATTTCGTTCTTCTATGTTGAAGCATTCGTTTCCAGTAACAGTTTGAATTTTTAGGTTTCACTCTGTTTTCTCCTATATTGATAGATGTATTTGGAACTCTAAATCCAACACGGTTTGTGCTAGCTTCTTGAAACTTGACACAATAAAGTAGTTTCACGTTCTATCTCTATGTTTAGCTTCCTCTTGCTGTAGCCCTAAGCAGTGACTGGCGAGAAACACTTTCATGGAAAGGGGTTGCCAAGCTTCCAAAAATTACGAATCTCCAGAAATCTCAGCAAATATTTTTTCACCCAAACTGGATGATACTTTCAGGTAATGATCAGTACACTAAGGCGACTTGGTTCCCCACATGTCGTTATTCTACGTTGAAGCGTTCGTTTCCAGTAACAGTTTGAATTTTTAGGTTTCACTCTGTTTTCTCCTATATTGATAGATGTATTTGGAACTCTAAATCCAACACGGTTTGTGCTAGCTTCTTGAAACTTGACACAATAAAGTAGTTTCACGTTCTATCTCTATGTTTTGTTTCCTCTTGATGTAGCCCTAAGCAGTGACTGGCGAGAAACACTTTCATGGAAAGGGGTTGCCAAGCTTCCAAAAATTACGAATCTCCAGAAATCTCAGCAAATACTTTTTCACCCAAACTGGATGATATCTTCAGGTAATGATCTGTACACTAAGGCGACTTGGTTCCCAAAATTTCGTTCTTCTATGTTGAACCATTCGTTTCCAGTAACAGTTTGAATTTTTAGGTTTCACTCTGTTTACTCCTATATTGATAGATGTATTTGGAACTCTAAATCCAACACGGTTTGTGCTAGCTTCTTGAAACTTGACACAATAAAGTAGTTTCACGTTCTATCTCTATGTTTTGTTTCCTCTTGCTGTAGCCCTAAGCAGTGACTGGCGAGAAACACTTTCATGGAAAGGGGTTGCCAAGCTTCCAAAAATTACGAATCTCCAGAAATCTCAGCAAATATTTTTTCACCCAAACTGGATGATACTTTCAGGTAATGATCAGTACACTAAGGCGACTTGGTTCCCAACATTTCGTTCTTCTATGTTGAAGCGTTCCTTTCCAGTAACAGTTTGAATTTTTAGGTTTCACTCTGTTTTCTCCTATATTGATAGATGTATTTGGAACTCTAAATCCAACACGGTTTGTGCTAGCTTCTTGAAACTTGACACAATAAAGTAGTTTCACGTTCTATCTCTATGTTTTGTTTCCTCTTGCTGTAGCCCTAAGCAGTGACTGGCGAGAAACACTTTCATGGAAAGGGGTTGCCAAGCTTCCAAAAATTACGAATCTCCAGAAATCTCAGCAAATACTTTTTCACCCAAACTGGATGATACTTTCAGGAAATGATCAGTACACTAAGGCGACTTGGTTCCCCACATTTCCTTCTTCTACGTTAAAGCGTTCGTTTCCAGTAACAGTTTGAATTTTTAGGTTTCACTCTGTTTTCTCCTATATTGATAGATGTATTTGGAACTCTAAATCCAACACGGTTTGTGCTAGCTTCTTGAAACTTGACACAATAAAGTAGTTTCACGTTCTATCTCTATGTTTTGTTTCCTCTTGATGTAGCCCTAAGCAGTGACTGGCGAGAAACACTTTCATGGAAAGGGGTTGCAAGCTTCCAAAAATTACGAATCTCCAGAAATCTCAGCAAATACTTTTTCACCCAAACTGGATGATACTTTCAGGTAATGATCAGTACACTAAGGCGACTTGGTTTCCCAAATTTCGTTCTTCTATGTTGAAGCGTTCGTTTCCAGTAACAGTTTGAATTTTTAGGTTTCACTCTGTTTACTCCTATATTGATAGATGTATTTGGAACTCTAAATCCAACACGGTTTGTGCTAGCTTCTTGAAAGTTGACACAGTAAATTAGTTTCTCCTTCTATCTCTATGTTTTGTTTCCTCTTGATGTAGCCCTAAGCAGTGACTGGCGAGAAACACTTTCATTGAAAGGGGTTGCCAAGCTTCCAAAAATTACGAATCTCCAGAAATCTCAGCAAATATTTTTTCACCCAAACTGGATGATACTTTCAGGTAATGATCAGTACACTAAGGCGACTTGGTTCCCCAAATTTAGTTCTATGTTGAAGCATTCGTTTCCAGTAACAGTTTGAATTTTTAGGTTTCACTCTGTTTTCTCCTATATTGATAGATGTATTTGGAACTCTAATTCCAACACGGTTTCTGCTAGCTTCCTGAAACTTGACAAAATAAAGTAGTTTTACATTCTGTCTCTATGTTTTGTTTCCTCTTGATGTAGCCCTAAGCAGTGACTGGCGAGAAACACTTTCATGGAAAGGGGTTGCCAAGCTTCCAAAAATTACGAATCTCCAGAAATCTCAGCAAATACTTTTTCACCCAAACTGGATGATATCTTCAGGTAATGATCTGTACACTAAGGCGACTTGGTTCCCAAAATTTCGTTCTTCTATGTTGAAGCATTCGTTTCCAGTAACAGTTTGAATTTTTAGGTTTCACTCTGTTTACTCCTATATTGATAGATGTATTTGGAACTCTAAATCCAACACGGTTTGTGCTAGCTTCTTGAAACTTGACACAATAATGTAGTTTCACGTTCTATCTCTATGTTTTGTTTCCTCTTGCTGTAGCCCTAAGCAGTGACTGGCGAGAAACACTTTCATGGAAAGGGGTTGCCAAGCTTCCAAAAATTACGAATCTCCAGAAATCTCAGCAAATACTTTTTCACCCAAACTGGATGATACTTTCAGGTAATGATCAGTACACTAAGGCGACTTGGTTCCCAAAATTTCGTTTTTCTATGTTGAAGCATTCGTTTCCAGTAACAGTTTGAATTTTTAGGTTTCACTCTGTTTTCTCCTATATTGATAGATGTATTTGGAACTCTAAATCCAACACGGTTTGTGCTAGCTTCTTGAAACTTGACATAATAAAGTAGTTTCACGTTCTATCTCTATGTTTTGTTTCCTCTTGCTGTAGCCCTAAGAAGTGACTGGCGAGAAACACTTTCATGGAAAGGGGTTGCCAAGCTTCCAAAAATTACGAATCTCCAGAAATCTCAGCAAATATTTTTTCACCCAAACTGGATGATACTTTCAGGTAATGATCAGTACACTAAGGCGACTTGATTCCCCACATTTCGTTCTTCTACGTTAAAGCGTTCGTTTCCAGTAACAGTTTGAATTTTTAGGTTTCACTCTGTTTACTCGTATATTGATAGATGTATTTGGAACTCTAAATCCAACACGGTTTGTGCTAGCTTCTTGAAACTTGACACAATAAATTAGTTTCTCGTTCTATCTCTACGTTTTGTTTCCTCTTGATGTAGCCCTAAGCAGTGACTGGCGAGAAACACTTTCATGGAAAGGGGTTGCCAAGGTTCCAAAAATCACGATTCTCCAGAAATCTCAGCAAATATTTTTTCACCCAAACTGGATGATACTTTCAGGTAATGATCAGTACACTAAGGCGACTTGGTTTCCCAAATTTCGTTCTTCTATGTTGAAGCGTTCGTTTCCAGTAACAGTTTGAATTTTTAGGTTTCACTCTGTTTACTCCTATATTGATAGATGTATTTGGAACTCTAAATCCAACACGGTTTGTGCTAGCTTCTTGAAAGTTGACACAGTAAATTAGTTTCACCTTCTATCTCTATGTTTTGTTTCCTCTTGATGTAGCCCTAAGCAGTGACTGGCGAGAAACACTTTCATTGAAAGGGGTTGCCAAGCTTCCAAAAATTACGAATCTCCAGAAATAACAGCAAATATTTTTTCACCCAAACTGGATGATACATTCAGGTAATGATCAGTACACTAAGGCGACTTGGTTCCCCAAATTTAGTTCTATGTTGAAGCATTCGTTTCCAGTAACAGTTTGAATTTTTAGGTTTCACTCTGTTTTCTCCTATATTGATAGATGTATTTGGAACTCTAATTCCAACACGGTTTCTGCTAGCTTCTTGAAACTTGACACAATAAAGTAGTTTCACGTTCTATCTCTATGTTTTGTTTCCTCTTGATGTAGCCCTAAGCAGTGACTGGCGAGAAACACTTTCATGGAAAGGGGTTGCCAAGCTTCCAAAAATTACGAATCTCCAGAAATCTCAGCAAATACTTTTTCACCCAAACTGGATGATACTTTCAGGTAATGATCAGTACACTAAGGCGACTTGGTTTCCCAAATTTCGTTCTTCTATGTTGAAGCGTTCGTTTCCAGTAACAGTTTGAATTTTTAAGTTTCACTCTGTTTACTCCTATATTGATAGATGTATTTGGAACTCTAAATCCAACACGGTTTATGCTAGCTTCTTGAAACTTGACACAGTACAGTAGTTTCACGTTCTCTCTCTATGTTTTGTTTCCTCTTGTTGTAGCCCTAAGCAGTGACTGGCGAGAAACACTTTCATGGAAAGGGGTTGCCAAGCTTCCAAAAATTACGAATCCCCAGAAATCTCAGCAAATACTTTTTCACCCTAACTGGATGATACTTTCTGGTAATGATCAGTACACTAAGCCGACTTGGTTCCCAAAATTTCGTTCTTCTATGTTGAAGCATTCGTTTCCAGTAACAGTTTGAATTTTTAGGTTTCACTCTGTTTTCTCCTATATTGATAGATGTATTTGGAACTCTAAATCCAACACGGTTTGTGCTAGCTTCTTGAAACTTGACACAATAAAGTAGTTTCACGTTCTATCTCTATGTTTAGCTTCCTCTTGCTGTAGCCCTAAGCAGTGACTGGCGAGAAACACTTTCATGGAAAGGGGTTGCCAAGCTTCCAAAAATTACGAATCTCCAGAAATCTCAGCAAATATTTTTTCACCCAAACTGGATGATACTTTCAGGTAATGATCAGTACACTAAGGCGACTTGGTTCCCCACATGTCGTTATTCTACGTTGAAGCGTTCGTTTCCAGTAACAGTTTGAATTTTTAGGTTTCACTCTGTTTTCTCCTATATTGATAGATGTATTTGGAACTCTAAATCCAACACGGTTTGTGCTAGCTTCTTGAAACTTGACACAATAAAGTAGTTTCACATTCTATCTCTATGTTTTGTTTCCTCTTGATGTAGCCCTAAGCAGTGACTGGCGAGAAACACTTTCATGGAAAGGGGTTGCCAAGCTTCCAAAAATTACGAATCTCCAGAAATCTCAGCAAATACTTTTTCACCCAAACTGGATGATATCTTCAGGTAATGATCTGTACACTAAGGCGACTTGGTTCCCAAAATTTCGTTCTTCTATGTTGAAGCATTCGTTTCCAGTAACAGTTTGAATTTTTAGGTTTCACTCTGTTTACTCCTATATTGATAGATGTATTTGGAACTCTAAATCCAACACGGTTTGTGCTAGCTTCTTGAAACTTGACACAATAAAGTAGTTTCACGTTCTATCTCTATGTTTTGTTTCCTCTTGCTGTAGCCCTAAGCAGTGACTGGCGAGAAACACTTTCATGGAAAGGGGTTGCCAAGCTTCCAAAAATTACGAATCTCCAGAAATCTCAGCAAATATTTTTTCACCCAAACTGGATGATACTTTCAGGTAATGATCAGTACACTAAGGCGACTTGGTTCCCAACATTTCGTTCTTCTATGTTGAAGCGTTCCTTTCCAGTAACAGTTTGAATTTTTATGTTTCACTCTGTTTTCTCCTATATTGATAGATGTATTTGGAACTCTAAATCCAACACGGTTTCTGCTAGCTTCTTGAAACTTGACACAATAAAGTAGTTTCACGTTCTATCTCTATGTTTTGTTTCCTCTTGCTGTAGCCCTAAGCAGTGACTGGCGAGAAACACTTTCATGGAAAGGGGTTGCCAAGCTTCCAAAAATCACGAATCTCCAGAAATCTCAGCAAATACTTTTTCACCCAAACTGGATGATACTTTCAGGTAATGATCAGTACACTAAGGCGACTTGGTTCCCCACATTTCGTTCTTCTACGTTAAAGCGTTCGTTTCCAGTAACAGTTTGAATTTTTAGGTTTCACTCTGTTTTCTCCTATATTGATAGATGTATTTGGAACTCTAAATCCAACATGGTTTGTGCTAGCTTCTTGAAACTTGACACAATAAAGTAGTTTCACGTTCAATCTCTATGTTTTGTTTCCTCTTGCTGTAGCCCTAAGCAGTGACTGGCGAGAAACACTTTCATGGAAAGGTGTTGCCAAGCTTCCAAAAATTACGAATCTCCAGAAATCTCAGCAAATATTTTTTCACCCAAACTGGATGATACTTTCAGGTAATGATCAGTACACTAAGGCGACTTGGTTTCCCAAATTTCGTTCTTCTATGTTGAAGCGTTCGTTTCCAGTAACAGTTTGAATTTTTAGGTTTCACTCTGTTTACTCGTATATTGATAGATGTATTTGGAACTCTAAATACAACACGGTTTGTGCTAGCTTCTTGAAACTTGACACAATAAATTAGTTTCTCGTTCTATCTCTATGTTTTGTTTCCTCTTGATGTAGCCCTAAGCAGTGACTGGCGAGAAACACTTTCATGGAAAGGGGTTGCCAAGCTTCCAAAAATCACGAATCTCCAGAAATCTCAGCAAATATTTTTTCACCCAAACTGGATGATACTTTCAGGTAATGATCAGTACACTAAGGCGACTTCGTTCCCCAAATTTAGTTCTATGTTGAAGCATTCGTTTCCAGTAACAGTTTGAATTTTTAGGTTTCACTCTGTTTTCTCCTATATTGATAGATGTATTTGGAACTCTAATTCCAACACGGTTTCTGCTAGCTTCTTGAAACTTGACAAAATAAAGTAGTTTTACATTCTGTCTCTACATTTTGTTTCCTCTTGATGTAGCCCTAAGCAGTGACTGGCGAGAAACACTTTCATGGAAAGGGGTTGCCAAGCTTCCAAAAATTACGAATCTCCAGAAATCTCAGCAAATACTTTATCACCAAAACTGGATGATACTTTCAGGTAATGATCAGTACACTAAGGCGACTTGGTTCCCAAAATTTCGTTCTTCTATGTTGAAGCATTCGTTTCCAGTAACAGTTTGAATTTTTAGGTTTCACTCTGTTTTCTCCTATATTGATAGATGTATTTGGAACTCTAAATCCAACACGGTTTGTGCTAGCTTCTTGAAACTTGACACAATAAAGTAGTTTCACGTTCTATCTCTATGTTTTGTTTCCTCTTGATGTAGCCCTAAGCAGTGACTGGCGAGAAACACTTTCATGGAAAAGGGTTGCCAAGCTTCCAAAAATTACGAATCTCCAGAAATCTCAGTAAATATTTTTTCACCCAAACTGGATGATACTTTCAGGTAATGATCAGTACACTAAGGCGACTTGGTTCCCCAAATTTCATTCTTCTACGTTGAAGCGTTCGTTTCCAGTAACAGTTTGAATTTTTAGGTTTCACTCTGTTTTCTCCTATATTGATAGATGTATTTGGAACTCTAAATCCAACACGGTTTGTGCTAGCTTCTTGAAACTTGACACAATAAATTAGTTTCACGTTCTATCTCTATGTTTTGTTTCCTCTTGATGTAGCCCTAAGCAGTGACTGGCGAGAAACATTTTCATGGAAAGGGGTTGCCAAGCTTCCAAAAATTACGAATCTCCAGAAATCTCAGCAAATACTTTTTCACCCAAACTGGATGATTCTTTCAGGTAATGATCAGTAAACTAAGGCGACTTGGTTCCCAAAATTTCGTTCTTCTATGTTGAAGCATTCGTTTCCAGTAACAGTTTGAATTTTTAGGTTTTACTCTGTTTACTCCTATATTGATAGATGTATTTGGAACTCTAAATCCAACACGGTTTGTGCTAGCTTCTTGAAACTTGACACAATAAAGTAGTTTCACGTTCTATCTCTATGTTTTGTTTCCTCTTGCTGTAGCCCTAAGCAGTGACTGGCAAGAAACACTTTCATGGAAAGGGGTTGCCAAGCTTCCAAAAATTACGAATCTCCAGAAATCTCAGCAAATATTTTTTCACCCAAACTGGATGATACTTTCAGGTAATGATCAGTACACTAAGGCGACTTGGTTCCCCACATTTCGTTCTTCTACGTTGAAGCGTTCGTTTCCAGTAAGAGTTTGAATTTTTAGGTTTCACTCTGTTTTCTCCTATATTGATAGATGTATTTGGAACTCTAAATCCAACACGGTTTGTGCTAGCTTCTTGAAACTTGACACAATAAAGTAGTTTCACGTTCTATCTCTATGTTTTGTTTCCTCTTGCTGTAGCCCTAAGAAGTGACTGGCGAGAAACACTTTCATGGAAAGGCGTTGCCAAGCTTCCAAAAATTACGAATCTCCAGAAATCTCAGCAAATATTTTTTCACCCAAACTGGATGATACTTTCAGGTAATGATCAGTACACTAAGGCGACTTGGTTCCCCACATTTCGTTCTTCTACGTTAAAGCGTTCGTTTCCAGTAACAGTTTGAATTTTTAGGTTTCACTCTGTTTTCTCCTATATTGATAGATGTATTTGGAACTCTAAATCCAACACGGTTTGTGCTAGCTTCTTGAAACTTGACACAATAAAGTAGTTTCACGTTCTATCTCTATGTTTTGTTTCCTCTTGATGTAGCCCTAAGCAGTGACTGGCGAGAAACACTTTCATGGAAAGGGGTTGCCAAGCTTCCAAAAATTACGAATCTCCAGAAATCTCAGCAAATACTTTTTCACCCAAACTGGATGATACTTTCAGGTAATGATCAGTACACTAAGGCGACTTGGTTTCCCAAATTTCGTTCTTCTATGTTGAAGCGTTCGTTTCCAGTAACAGTTTGAATTTTTAAGTTTCACTCTGTTTACTCCTATATTGATAGATGTATTTGGAACTCTAAATCCAACACGGTTTATGCTAGCTTCTTGAAACTTGACACAGTACAGTAGTTTCACGTTCTCTCTCTATGTTTTGTTTCCTCTTGTTGTAGCCCTAAGCAGTGACTGGCGAGAAACACTTTCATGGAAAGGGGTTGCCAAGCTTCCAAAAATTACGAATCCCCAGAAATCTCAGCAAATACTTTTTCACCCTAACTGGATGATACTTTCTGGTAATGATCAGTACACTAAGCCGACTTGGTTCCCAAAATTTCGTTCTTCTATGTTGAAGCATTCGTTTCCAGTAACAGTTTGAATTTTTAGGTTTCACTCTGTTTTCTCCTATATTGATAGATGTATTTGGAACTCTAAATCCAACACGGTTTGTGCTAGCTTCTTGAAACTTGACACAATAAAGTAGTTTCACGTTCTATCTCTATGTTTAGCTTCCTCTTGCTGTAGCCCTAAGCAGTGACTGGCGAGAAACACTTTCATGGAAAGGGGTTGCCAAGCTTCCAAAAATTACGAATCTCCAGAAATCTCAGCAAATATTTTTTCACCCAAACTGGATGATACTTTCAGGTAATGATCAGTACACTAAGGCGACTTGGTTCCCCACATGTCGTTATTCTACGTTGAAGCGTTCGTTTCCAGTAACAGTTTGAATTTTTAGGTTTCACTCTGTTTTCTCCTATATTGATAGATGTATTTGGAACTCTAAATCCAACACGGTTTGTGCTAGCTTCTTGAAACTTGACACAATAAAGTAGTTTCACGTTCTATCTCTATGTTTTGTTTCCTCTTGATGTAGCCCTAAGCAGTGACTGGCGAGAAACACTTTCATGGAAAGGGGTTGCCAAGCTTCCAAAAATTACGAATCTCCAGAAATCTCAGCAAATACTTTTTCACCCAAACTGGATGATATCTTCAGGTAATGATCAGTACACTAAGGCGACTTGGTTCCCCAAATTTAGTTCTATGTTGAAGCATTCGTTTCCAGTAACAGTTTGAATTTTTAGGTTTCACTCTGTTTTCTCCTATATTGATAGATGTATTTGGAACTCTAATTCCAACACGGTTTCTGCTAGCTTCTTGAAACTTGACAAAATAAAGTAGTTTTACATTCTGTCTCTACGTTTTGTTTCCTCTTGATGTAGCCCTAAGCAGTGACTGGCGAGAAACACTTTCATGGAAAGGGGTTGCCAAGCTTCCAAAAATTACGAATCTCCAGAAATCTCAGCAAATACTTTATCACCAAAACTGGATGATACTTTCAGGTAATGATCAGTACACTAAGGCGACTTGGTTCCCAAAATTTCGTTCTTCTAAGTTGAAGCATTCGTTTCCAGTAACAGTTTGAATTTTTAGGTTTCACTCTGTTTTCTCCTATATTGATAGATGTATTTGGAACTCTAAATCCAACACGGTTTGTGCTAGCTTCTTGAAACTTGACACAATAAAGTAGTTTCACGTTCTATCTCTATGTTTTGTTTCCTCTTGATGTAGCCCTAAGCAGTGACTGGCGAGAAACACTTTCATGGAAAAGGGTTGCCAAGCTTCCAAAAATTACGAATCTCCAGAAATCTCAGTAAATATTTTTTCACCCAAACTGGATGATACTTTCAGGTAATGATCAGTACACTAAGGCGACTTGGTTCCCCAAATTTCATTCTTCTACGTTGAAGCGTTCGTTTCCATTAACAGTTTGAATTTTTAGGTTTCACTCTGTTTTCTCCTATATTGATAGATGTATTTGGAACTCTAAATCCAACACGGTTTGTGCTAGCTTCTTGAAACTTGACACAATAAATTAGTTTCACGTTCTATCTCTATGTTTTGTTTCCTCTTGATGTAGCCCTAAGCAGTGACTGGCGAGAAACATTTTCATGGAAAGGGGTTGCCAAGCTTCCAAAAATTACGAATCTCCAGAAATCTCAGCAAATACTTTTTCACCCAAACTGGATGATTCTTTCAGGTAATGATCAGTAAACTAAGGCGACTTGGTTCCCAAAATTTCGTTCTTCTATGTTGAAGCATTCGTTTCCAGTAACAGTTTGAATTTTTAGGTTTTACTCTGTTTACTCCTATATTGATAGATGTATTTGGAACTCTAAATCCAACACGGTTTGTGCTAGCTTCTTGAAACTTGACACAATAAAGTAGTTTCACGTTCTATCTCTATGTTTTGTTTCCTCTTGCTGTAGCCCTAAGCAGTGACTGGCAAGAAACACTTTCATGGAAAGGGGTTGCCAAGCTTCCAAAAATTACGAATCTCCAGAAATCTCAGCAAATATTTTTTCACCCAAACTGGATGATACTTTCAGGTAATGATCAGTACACTAAGGCGACTTGGTTCCCCACATTTCGTTCTTCTACGTTGAAGCGTTCGTTTCCAGTAAGAGTTTGAATTTTTAGGTTTCACTCTGTTTTCTCCTATATTGATAGATGTATTTGGAACTCTAAATCCAACACGGTTTGTGCTAGCTTCTTGAAACTTGACACAATAAAGTAGTTTCACGTTCTATCTCTATGTTTTGTTTCCTCTTGCTGTAGCCCTAAGAAGTGACTGGCGAGAAACACTTTCATGGAAAGGCGTTGCCAAGCTTCCAAAAATTACGAATCTCCAGAAATCTCAGCAAATATTTTTTCACCCAAACTGGATGATACTTTCAGGTAATGATCAGTACACTAAGGCGACTTGGTTCCCCACATTTCGTTCTTCTACGTTAAAGCGTTCGTTTCCAGTAACAGTTTGAATTTTTAGGTTTCACTCTGTTTTCTCCTATATTGATAGATGTATTTGGAACTCTAAATCCAACACGGTTTGTGCTAGCTTCTTGAAACTTGACACAATAAAGTAGTTTCACGTTCTATCTCTATGTTTTGTTTCCTCTTGATGTAGCCCTAAGCAGTGACTGGCGAGAAACACTTTCATGGAAAGGGGTTGCCAAGCTTCCAAAAATTACGAATCTCCAGAAATCTCAGCAAATACTTTTTCACCCAAACTGGATGATACTTTCAGGTAATGATCAGTACACTAAGGCGACTTGGTTTCCCAAATTTCGTTCTTCTATGTTGAAGCGTTCGTTTCCAGTAACAGTTTGAATTTTTAAGTTTCACTCTGTTTACTCCTATATTGATAGATGTATTTGGAACTCTAAATCCAACACGGTTTATGCTAGCTTCTTGAAACTTGACACAGTACAGTAGTTTCACGTTCTCTCTCTATGTTTTGTTTCCTCTTGTTGTAGCCCTAAGCAGTGACTGGCGAGAAACACTTTCATGGAAAGGGGTTGCCAAGCTTCCAAAAATTACGAATCCCCAGAAATCTCAGCAAATACTTTTTCACCCTAACTGGATGATACTTTCTGGTAATGATCAGTACACTAAGCCGACTTGGTTCCCAAAATTTCGTTCTTCTATGTTGAAGCATTCGTTTCCAGTAACAGTTTGAATTTTTAGGTTTCACTCTGTTTTCTCCTATATTGATAGATGTATTTGGAACTCTAAATCCAACACGGTTTGTGCTAGCTTCTTGAAACTTGACACAATAAAGTAGTTTCACGTTCTATCTCTATGTTTAGCTTCCTCTTGCTGTAGCCCTAAGCAGTGACTGGCGAGAAACACTTTCATGGAAAGGGGTTGCCAAGCTTCCAAAAATTACGAATCTCCAGAAATCTCAGCAAATATTTTTTCACCCAAACTGGATGATACTTTCAGGTAATGATCAGTACACTAAGGCGACTTGGTTCCCCACATGTCGTTATTCTACGTTGAAGCGTTCGTTTCCAGTAACAGTTTGAATTTTTAGGTTTCACTCTGTTTTCTCCTATATTGATAGATGTATTTGGAACTCTAAATCCAACACGGTTTGTGCTAGCTTCTTGAAACTTGACACAATAAAGTAGTTTCACGTTCTATCTCTATGTTTTGTTTCCTCTTGATGTAGCCCTAAGCAGTGACTGGCGAGAAACACTTTCATGGAAAGGGGTTGCCAAGCTTCCAAAAATTACGAATCTCCAGAAATCTCAGCAAATACTTTTTCACCCAAACTGGATGATATCTTCAGGTAATGATCTGTACACTAAGGCGACTTGGTTCCCAAAATTTCGTTCTTCTATGTTGAACCATTCGTTTCCAGTAACAGTTTGAATTTTTAGGTTTCACTCTGTTTACTCCTATATTGATAGATGTATTTGGAACTCTAAATCCAACACGGTTTGTGCTAGCTTCTTGAAACTTGACACAATAAAGTAGTTTCACGTTCTATCTCTATGTTTTGTTTCCTCTTGCTGTAGCCCTAAGCAGTGACTGGCGAGAAACACTTTCATGGAAAGGGGTTGCCAAGCTTCCAAAAATTACGAATCTCCAGAAATCTCAGCAAATATTTTTTCACCCAAACTGGATGATACTTTCAGGTAATGATCAGTACACTAAGGCGACTTGGTTCCCAACATTTCGTTCTTCTATGTTGAAGCGTTCCTTTCCAGTAACAGTTTGAATTTTTAGGTTTCACTCTGTTTTCTCCTATATTGATAGATGTATTTGGAACTCTAAATCCAACACGGTTTGTGCTAGCTTCTTGAAACTTGACACAATAAAGTAGTTTCACGTTCTATCTCTATGTTTTGTTTCCTCTTGCTGTAGCCCTAAGCAGTGACTGGCGAGAAACACTTTCATGGAAAGGGGTTGCCAAGCTTCCAAAAATTACGAATCTCCAGAAATCTCAGCAAATACTTTTTCACCCAAACTGGATGATACTTTCAGGAAATGATCAGTACACTAAGGCGACTTGGTTCCCCACATTTCCTTCTTCTACGTTAAAGCGTTCGTTTCCAGTAACAGTTTGAATTTTTAGGTTTCACTCTGTTTTCTCCTATATTGATAGATGTATTTGGAACTCTAAATCCAACACGGTTTGTGCTAGCTTCTTGAAACTTGACACAATAAAGTAGTTTCACGTTCTATCTCTATGTTTTGTTTCCTCTTGATGTAGCCCTAAGCAGTGACTGGCGAGAAACACTTTCATGGAAAGGGGTTGCAAGCTTCCAAAAATTACGAATCTCCAGAAATCTCAGCAAATACTTTTTCACCCAAACTGGATGATACTTTCAGGTAATGATCAGTACACTAAGGCGACTTGGTTTCCCAAATTTCGTTCTTCTATGTTGAAGCGTTCGTTTCCAGTAACAGTTTGAATTTTTAGGTTTCACTCTGTTTACTCCTATATTGATAGATGTATTTGGAACTCTAAATCCAACACGGTTTGTGCTAGCTTCTTGAAAGTTGACACAGTAAATTAGTTTCTCCTTCTATCTCTATGTTTTGTTTCCTCTTGATGTAGCCCTAAGCAGTGACTGGCGAGAAACACTTTCATTGAAAGGGGTTGCCAAGCTTCCAAAAATTACGAATCTCCAGAAATCTCAGCAAATATTTTTTCACCCAAACTGGATGATACTTTCAGGTAATGATCAGTACACTAAGGCGACTTGGTTCCCCAAATTTAGTTCTATGTTGAAGCATTCGTTTCCAGTAACAGTTTGAATTTTTAGGTTTCACTCTGTTTTCTCCTATATTGATAGATGTATTTGGAACTCTAATTCCAACACGGTTTCTGCTAGCTTCCTGAAACTTGACAAAATAAAGTAGTTTTACATTCTGTCTCTATGTTTTGTTTCCTCTTGATGTAGCCCTAAGCAGTGACTGGCGAGAAACACTTTCATGGAAAGGGGTTGCCAAGCTTCCAAAAATTACGAATCTCCAGAAATCTCAGCAAATACTTTTTCACCCAAACTGGATGATATCTTCAGGTAATGATCTGTACACTAAGGCGACTTGGTTCCCAAAATTTCGTTCTTCTATGTTGAAGCATTCGTTTCCAGTAACAGTTTGAATTTTTAGGTTTCACTCTGTTTACTCCTATATTGATAGATGTATTTGGAACTCTAAATCCAACACGGTTTGTGCTAGCTTCTTGAAACTTGACACAATAATGTAGTTTCACGTTCTATCTCTATGTTTTGTTTCCTCTTGCTGTAGCCCTAAGCAGTGACTGGCGAGAAACACTTTCATGGAAAGGGGTTGCCAAGCTTCCAAAAATTACGAATCTCCAGAAATCTCAGCAAATACTTTTTCACCCAAACTGGATGATACTTTCAGGTAATGATCAGTACACTAAGGCGACTTGGTTCCCAAAATTTCGTTTTTCTATGTTGAAGCATTCGTTTCCAGTAACAGTTTGAATTTTTAGGTTTCACTCTGTTTTCTCCTATATTGATAGATGTATTTGGAACTCTAAATCCAACACGGTTTGTGCTAGCTTCTTGAAACTTGACATAATAAAGTAGTTTCACGTTCTATCTCTATGTTTTGTTTCCTCTTGCTGTAGCCCTAAGAAGTGACTGGCGAGAAACACTTTCATGGAAAGGGGTTGCCAAGCTTCCAAAAATTACGAATCTCCAGAAATCTCAGCAAATATTTTTTCACCCAAACTGGATGATACTTTCAGGTAATGATCAGTACACTAAGGCGACTTGATTCCCCACATTTCGTTCTTCTACGTTAAAGCGTTCGTTTCCAGTAACAGTTTGAATTTTTAGGTTTCACTCTGTTTACTCGTATATTGATAGATGTATTTGGAACTCTAAATCCAACACGGTTTGTGCTAGCTTCTTGAAACTTGACACAATAAATTAGTTTCTCGTTCTATCTCTACGTTTTGTTTCCTCTTGATGTAGCCCTAAGCAGTGACTGGCGAGAAACACTTTCATGGAAAGGGGTTGCCAAGGTTCCAAAAATCACGATTCTCCAGAAATCTCAGCAAATATTTTTTCACCCAAACTGGATGATACTTTCAGGTAATGATCAGTACACTAAGGCGACTTGGTTTCCCAAATTTCGTTCTTCTATGTTGAAGCGTTCGTTTCCAGTAACAGTTTGAATTTTTAGGTTTCACTCTGTTTACTCCTATATTGATAGATGTATTTGGAACTCTAAATCCAACACGGTTTGTGCTAGCTTCTTGAAAGTTGACACAGTAAATTAGTTTCACCTTCTATCTCTATGTTTTGTTTCCTCTTGATGTAGCCCTAAGCAGTGACTGGCGAGAAACACTTTCATTGAAAGGGGTTGCCAAGCTTCCAAAAATTACGAATCTCCAGAAATAACAGCAAATATTTTTTCACCCAAACTGGATGATACATTCAGGTAATGATCAGTACACTAAGGCGACTTGGTTCCCCAAATTTAGTTCTATGTTGAAGCATTCGTTTCCAGTAACAGTTTGAATTTTTAGGTTTCACTCTGTTTTCTCCTATATTGATAGATGTATTTGGAACTCTAATTCCAACACGGTTTCTGCTAGCTTCTTGAAACTTGACAAAATAAAGTAGTTTTACATTCTGTCTCTATGTTTTGTTTCCTCTTGATGTAGCCCTAAGCAGTGACTGGCGAGAAACACTTTCATGGAAAGGGGTTGCCAAGCTTCCAAAAATTACGAATCTCCAGAAATCTCAGCAAATACTTTTTCACCCAAACTGGATGATACTTTCAGGTAATGATCAGTACACTAAGGCGACTTGGTTCCCAAAATTTCGTTCGTCTATGTTGAAGCATTCGTTTCCAGTAACAGTTTGAATTTTTAGGTTTCACTCTGTTTTCTCCTATATTGATAGATGTATTTGGAACTCTAAATCCAACACGGTTTGTGCTAGCTTCTTGAAACTTGACACAATAAAGTAGTTTCACGTTCTATCTCTATGTTTTGTTTCCTCTTGCTGTAGCCCTAAGAAGTGACTGGCGAGAAACACTTTCATGGAAAGGGGTTGCCAAGCTTCCAAAAATTAAGAATCTCCAGAAATCTCAGCAAATATTTTTTCACCCAAACTGGATGATACTTTCAGGTAATGATCAGTAGACTAAGGCGACTTGGTTTCCCAAATTTCGTTCTTCTATGTTGAAGCGTTCGTTTCCAGTAACAGTTTGAATTTTTAGGTTTCACTCTGTTTACTCCTATATTGATAGATGTATTTGGAACTCTAAATCCAACACGGTTTGTACTAGCTTCTTGAAACTTGACACAATAAAGTAGTTTCACGTTCTCTCTCTATGTTTTGTTTCCTCTTGATGTAGCCCTAAGCAGTGACTGGCGAGAAACACTTTCATGGAAAGGGGTTGCCAAGCTTCCAAAAATTACGAATCTCCAGAAATCTCAGCAAATACTTTTTCACCCAAACTGGATGATACTTTCAGGTAATGATCAGTACACTAAGGCGACTTGGTTTCCCAAATTTCGTTCTTCTATGTTGAAGCGTTCGTTTCCAGTAACAGTTTGAATTTTTAGGTTTCACTCTTTTTACTCCTATATTGATAGATGTATTTGGAACTCTAAATCCAACACGGTTTGTGCTAGCTTCTTGAAACTTGACACAGTAAATTAGTTTCACCTTCTATCTCTATGTTTTGTTTCCTCTTGCTGTAGCCCTAAGCAGTGACTGGCGAGAAACACTTTCATGGAAAGGGGTTGCCAAGCTTCCAAAAATTACGAATCTCCAGAAATCTCAGCAAATACTTTTTCACCCAAACTGGATGATACTTTCAGGTAATGATCAGTACACTAAGGCGACTTGGTTCCCAAAATTTCGTTCTTCTATGTTGAAGCATTCGTTTCCAGTAACAGTTTGAATTTTTAGGTTTCACTCTGTTTTCTCCTATATTGATAGATGTATTTGGAAATCTAAATCCAACACGGTTTGTGCTAGCTTCTTGAAACTTGACACAATAAAGTAGTTCCACGTTCTATCTCTATGTTTTGTTTCCTCTTGCTGTAGCCCTAAGAAGTGACTGGCGAGAAACACTTTCATGGAAAGGGGTTGCCAAGCTTCCAAAAATTTACGAATCTCCAGAAATCTCAGCAAATATTTTTTCACCCAAACTGGATGATACTTTCAGGTAATGATCAGTACACTAAGGCGACTTGGTTCCCCACATTTCGTTCTTCTACGTTAAAGCGTTCGTTTCCAGTAACAGTTTGAATTTTTAGGTTTCACTCTGTTTTCTCCTATATTGATAGATGTATTTGGAACTCTAAATCCAACACGGTTTGTGCTAGCTTCTTGAAACTTGACACAATAAAGTAGTTTCACGTTCTATCTCTATGTTTTGTTTCCTCTTGCTGTAGCCCTAAGAAGTGACTGGCGAGAAACACTTTCATGGAAAGGGGTTGCCAAGCTTCCAAAAATTACGAATCTCCAGAAATCTCAGCAAATACTTTTTCACCCAAACTGGATGATACTTTCAGGTAATGATCAGTACACTAAGGCGACTTGGTTCCCCACATTTCGTTCTTCTACGTTAAAGCGTTCGTTTCCAGTAACAGTTTGAATTTTTAGGTTTCTCTCTGTTTTCTCCTATATTGATAGATGTATTTGGAACTCTAAATCCAACACGGTTTGTGCTAGCTTCTTGAAACTTGACACAATAAAGTAGTTTCACGTTCTATCTCTATGTTTTGTTTCCTCTTGCTGTAGCCCTAAGAAGTGACTGGCGAGAAACACTTTCATGGAAAGGGGTTGCCAAGCTTCCAAAAATTACGAATCTCCAGAAATCTCAGCAAATACTTTTTCACCCAAACTGGATGATACTTTCAGGTAATGATCAGTACACTAAGGCGACTTGGTTCCCAAAATTTCGTTCTTCTATGTTGAAGCATTCGTTTCCAGTAACAGTTTGAATTTTTAGGTTTCACTCTGTTTTCTCCTATATTGATAGATGTATTTGGAACTCTAAATCCAACACGGTTTGTGCTAGCTTCTTGAAACTTGACACAATAAAGTAGTTTCACGTTCTATCTCTATGTTTTGTTTCCTCTTGATGTAGCCCTAAGCAGTGACTGGCGAGAAACACTTTCATGGAAAGGGGTTGCCAAGCTTCCAAAAATTACGAATCTCCAGAAATCTCAGCAAATACTTTTTCACCCAAACTGGATGATACTTTCAGGTAATGATCAGTACACTAAGGCGACTTGGTTCCCAAAATTTCGTTCGTCTATGTTGAAGCATTCGTTTCCAGTAACAGTTTGAATTTTTAGGTTTCACTCTGTTTTCTCCTATATTGATAGATGTATTTGGAACTCTAAATCCAACACGGTTTGTGCTAGCTTCTTGAAACTTGACACAATAAAGTAGTTTCACGTTCTATCTCTATGTTTTGTTTCCTCTTGCTGTAGCCCTAAGAAGTGACTGGCGAGAAACACTTTCATGGAAAGGGGTTGCCAAGCTTCCAAAAATTAAGAATCTCCAGAAATCTCAGCAAATATTTTTTCACCCAAACTGGATGATACTTTCAGGTAATGATCAGTACACTAAGGCGACTTGGTTTCCCAAATTTCGTTCTTCTATGTTGAAGCGTTCGTTTCCAGTAACAGTTTGAATTTTTAGGTTTCACTCTGTTTACTCCTATATTGATAGATGTATTTGGAACTCTAAATCCAACACGGTTTGTACTAGCTTCTTGAAACTTGACACAATAAAGTAGTTTCACGTTCTCTCTCTATGTTTTGTTTCCTCTTGATGTAGCCCTAAGAAGTGACTGGCGAGAAACACTTTCATGGAAAGGGGTTGCCAAGCTTCCAAAAATTACGAATCTCCAGAAATCTCAGCAAATATTTTTTCACCCAAACTGGATGATACTTTCAGGTAATGATCAGTACACTAAGGCGACTTGATTCCCCACATTTCGTTCTTCTACGTTAAAGCGTTCGTTTCCAGTAACAGTTTGAATTTTTAGGTTTCACTCTGTTTACTCGTATATTGATAGATGTATTTGGAACTCTAAATCCAACACGGTTTGTGCTAGCTTCTTGAAACTTGACACAATAAATTAGTTTCTCGTTCTATCTCTACGTTTTGTTTCCTCTTGATGTAGCCCTAAGCAGTGACTGGCGAGAAACACTTTCATGGAAAGGGGTTGCCAAGGTTCCAAAAATCACGATTCTCCAGAAATCTCAGCAAATATTTTTTCACCCAAACTGGATGATACTTTCAGGTAATGATCAGTACACTAAGGCGACTTGGTTTCCCAAATTTCGTTCTTCTATGTTGAAGCGTTCGTTTCCAGTAACAGTTTGAATTTTTAGGTTTCACTCTGTTTACTCCTATATTGATAGATGTATTTGGAACTCTAAATCCAACACGGTTTGTGCTAGCTTCTTGAAAGTTGACACAGTAAATTAGTTTCACCTTCTATCTCTATGTTTTGTTTCCTCTTGATGTAGCCCTAAGCAGTGACTGGCGAGAAACACTTTCATTGAAAGGGGTTGCCAAGCTTCCAAAAATTACGAATCTCCAGAAATAACAGCAAATATTTTTTCACCCAAACTGGATGATACTTTCAGGTAATGATCAGTACACTAAGGCGACTTGGTTCCCCAAATTTAGTTCTATGTTGAAGAATTCGTTTCCAGTAACAGTTTGAATTTTTAGGTTTCACTCTGTTTTCTCCTATATTGATAGATGTATTTGGAACTCTAATTCCAACACGGTTTCTGCTAGCTTCTTGAAACTTGACAAAATAAAGTAGTTTTACATTCTGTCTCTATGTTTTGTTTCCTCTTGATGTAGCCCTAAGCAGTGACTGGCGAGAAACACTTTCATGGAAAGGGGTTGCCAAGCTTCCAAAAATTACGAATCTCCAGAAATCTCAGCAAATACTTTTTCACCCAAACTGGATGATACTTTCAGGTAATGATCAGTACACTAAGGCGACTTGGTTCCCAAAATTTCGTTCGTCTATGTTGAAGCATTCGTTTCCAGTAACAGTTTGAATTTTTAGGTTTCACTCTGTTTTCTCCTATATTGATAGATGTATTTGGAACTCTAAATCCAACACGGTTTGTGCTAGCTTCTTGAAACTTGACACAATAAAGTAGTTTCACGTTCTATCTCTATGTTTTGTTTCCTCTTGCTGTAGCCCTAAGAAGTGACTGGCGAGAAACACTTTCATGGAAAGGGGTTGCCAAGCTTCCAAAAATTAAGAATCTCCAGAAATCTCAGCAAATATTTTTTCACCCAAACTGGATGATACTTTCAGGTAATGATCAGTAGACTAAGGCGACTTGGTTTCCCAAATTTCGTTCTTCTATGTTGAAGCGTTCGTTTCCAGTAACAGTTTGAATTTTTAGGTTTCACTCTGTTTACTCCTATATTGATAGATGTATTTGGAACTCTAAATCCAACACGGTTTGTACTAGCTTCTTGAAACTTGACACAATAAAGTAGTTTCACGTTCTCTCTCTATGTTTTGTTTCCTCTTGATGTAGCCCTAAGCAGTGACTGGCGAGAAACACTTTCATGGAAAGGGGTTGCCAAGCTTCCAAAAATTACGAATCTCCAGAAATCTCAGCAAATACTTTTTCACCCAAACTGGATGATACTTTCAGGTAATGATCAGTACACTAAGGCGACTTGGTTTCCCAAATTTCGTTCTTCTATGTTGAAGCGTTCGTTTCCAGTAACAGTTTGAATTTTTAGGTTTCACTCTTTTTACTCCTATATTGATAGATGTATTTGGAACTCTAATTCCAACACGGTATCTGCTAGCTTCTTGAAACTTGACAAAATAAAGTAGTTTTACATTCTGTCCCTATGTTTTGTTTCCTCTTGATGTAGCCCTAAGCAGTGACTGGCGAGAAACACTTTCATGGAAAGCGGTTGCCAAGCTTCCAAAAATTACGAATCTCCAGAAATCTCAGCAAATACTTTTTCACCCAAACTGGTTGATACTTTCAGGTAATGATCAGTACACTAAGGCGACTTGGTTCCCAAAATTTCGTTCTTCTATGTTGAAGCATTCGTTTCCAGTAACAGTTTGAATTTTTAGGTTTCACTCTGTTTTCTCCTATATTGATAGATGTATTTGGAAATCTAAATCCAACACGGTTTGTGCTAGCTTCTTGAAACTTGACACAATAAAGTAGTTCCACGTTCTATCTCTATGTTTTGTTTCCTCTTGCTGTAGCCCTAAGAAGTGACTGGCGAGAAACACTTTCATGGAAAGGGGTTGCCAAGCTTCCAAAAATTTACGAATCTCCAGAAATCTCAGCAAATATTTTTTCACCCAAACTGGATGATACTTTCAGGTAATGATCAGTACACTAAGGCGACTTGGTTCCCCACATTTCGTTCTTCTACGTTAAAGCGTTCGTTTCCAGTAACAGTTTGAATTTTTAGGTTTCACTCTGTTTTCTCCTATATTGATAGATGTATTTGGAACTCTAAATCCAACACGGTTTGTGCTAGCTTCTTGAAACTTGACACAATAAAGTAGTTTCACGTTCTATCTCTATGTTTTGTTTCCTCTTGCTGTAGCCCTAAGAAGTGACTGGCGAGAAACACTTTCATGGAAAGGGGTTGCCAAGCTTCCAAAAATTACGAATCTCCAGAAATCTCAGCAAATACTTTTTCACCCAAACTGGATGATACTTTCACGTAATGATCAGTACACTAAGGCGACTTGGTTCCCCACATTTCGTTCTTCTACGTTAAAGCGTTCGTTTCCAGTAACAGTTTGAATTTTTAGGTTTCTCTCTGTTTTCTCCTATATTGATAGATGTATTTGGAACTCTAAATCCAACACGGTTTGTGCTAGCTTCTTGAAACTTGACACAATAAAGTAGTTTCACGTTCTATCTCTATGTTTTGTTTCCTCTTGCTGTAGCCCTAAGAAGTGACTGGCGAGAAACACTTTCATGGAAAGGGGTTGCCAAGCTTCCAAAAATTACGAATCTCCAGAAATCTCAGCAAATACTTTTTCACCCAAACTGGATGATACTTTCAGGTAATGATCAGTACACTAAGGCGACTTGGTTCCCCACATTTCGTTCTTCTACGTTAAAGCGTTCGTTTCCAGTAACAGTTTGAATTTTTAGGTTTCTCTCTGTTTTCTCCTATATTGATAGATGTATTTGGAACTCTAAATCCAACACGGTTTGTGCTAGCTTCTTGAAACTTGACACAATAAAGTAGTTTCACGTTCTATCTCTATGTTTTGTTTCCTCTTGCTGTAGCCCTAAGAAGTGACTGGCGAGAAACACTTTCATGGAAAGGGGTTGCCAAGCTTCCAAAAATTACGAATCTCCAGAAATCTCAGCAAATACTTTTTCACCCAAACTGGATGATACTTTCAGGTAATGATCAGTACACTAAGGCGACTTGGTTCCCAAAATTTCGTTCTTCTATGTTGAAGCATTCGTTTCCAGTAACAGTTTGAATTTTTAGGTTTCACTCTGTTTTCTCCTATATTGATAGATGTATTTGCAACTCTAAATCCAACACGGTTTGTGCTAGCTTCTTGAAACTTGACACAATAAAGTAGTTTCACGTTCTATCTCTATGTTTTGTTTCCTCTTGATGTAGCCCTAAGCAGTGACTGGCGAGAAACACTTTCATGGAAAGGGGTTGCCAAGCTTCCAAAAATTACGAATCTCCAGAAATCTCAGCAAATACTTTTTCACCCAAACTGGATGATATCTTCAGGTAATGATCTGTACACTAAGGCGACTTGGTTCCCAAAATTTCGTTCTTCTATGTTGAAGCATTCGTTTCCAGTAACAGTTTGAATTTTTAGGTTTCACTCTGTTTACTCCTATATTGATAGATGTATTTGGAACTCTAAATCCAACACGGTTTGTGCTAGCTTCTTGAAACTTGACACAATAAAGTAGTTTCACGTTCTATCTCTATGTTTTGTTTCCTCTTGCTGTAGCCCTAAGCAGTGACTGGCGAGAAACACTTTCATGGAAAGGGGTTGCCAAGCTTCCAAAAATTACGAATCTCCAGAAATCTCAGCAAATATTTTTTCACCCAAACTGGATGATACTTTCAGGTAATGATCAGTACACTAAGGCGACTTGGTTCCCAACATTTCGTTCTTCTATGTTGAAGCGTTCCTTTCCAGTAACAGTTTGAATTTTTAGGTTTCACTCTGTTTTCTCCTATATTGATAGATGTATTTGGAACTCTAAATCCAACACGGTTTGTGCTAGCTTCTTGAAACTTGACACAATAAAGTAGTTTCACGTTCTATCTCTATGTTTTGTTTCCTCTTGATGTAGCCCTAAGCAGTGACTGGCGAGAAACACTTTCATGGAAAGGGGTTGCCAAGCTTCCAAAAATTACGAATCTCCAGAAATCTCAGCAAATACTTTTTCACCCAAACTGGATGATACTTTCAGGTAATGATCAGTACACTAAGCCCACTTGCTTCAGCAAATTTCCTTCTTCTATGTTGAAGCGTTCGTTTCCAGTAACAGTTTGAATTTTTAGGTTTCACGCTGTTTACTCCTATATTGATAGATGTATTTGGAACTCTAAATCCAACACGGTTTGTGCTAGCTTCTTGAAGCTTGACACAATAAAGTAGTTTCACGTTCTATCTCTATGTTTTGTTTCCTCTTGCTGTAGCCCTAAGCAGTGACTGGCGAGAAACACTTTCATGGAAAGGGGTTGCCAAGCTTCCAAAAATTACGAATCTCCAGAAATCTCAGCAAATATTTTTCACCCAAACTGGATGATACTTTCAGGTAATGATCAGTACACTAAGGCGACTTGGTTCCCCACATTTCGTTCTTCTACGTTAAAGCGTTCGTTTCCAGTAACAGTTTGAATTTTTAGGTTTCACTCTGTTTTCTCCTATATTGATAGATGTATTTGGAACTCTAAATCCAACACGGTTTGTGCTAGCTTCTTGAAACTTGACACAATAAAGTAGTTTCACGTTCTATCTCTATGTTTTGTTTCCTCTTGATGTAGCCCTAAGCAGTGACTGGCGAGAAACACTTTCATGGAAAGGGGTTGCAAGCTTCCAAAAATTACGAATCTCCAGAAATCTCAGCAAATACTTTTTCACCCAAACTGGATGATACTTTCAGGTAATGATCAGTACACTAAGGCGACTTGGTTTCCCAAATTTCGTTCTTCTATGTTGAAGCGTTCGTTTCCAGTAACAGTTTGAATTTTTAGGTTTCACTCTGTTTACTCCTATATTGATAGATGTATTTGGAACTCTAAATCCAACACGGTTTGTGCTAGCTTCTTGAAAGTTGACACAGTAAATTAGTTTCTCCTTCTATCTCTATGTTTTGTTTCCTCTTGATGTAGCCCTAGCAGTGACTGGCGAGAAACACTTTCATTGAAAGGGGTTGCCAAGCTTCCAAAAATTACGAATCTCCAGAAATCTCAGCAAATATTTTTTCACCCAAACTGGATGATACTTTCAGGTAATGATCAGTACACTAAGGCGACTTGGTTCCCCAAATTTAGTTCTATGTTGAAGCATTCGTTTCCAGTAACAGTTTGAATTTTTAGGTTTCACTCTGTTTTCTCCTATATTGATAGATGTATTTGGAACTCTAATTCCAACACGGTTTCTGCTAGCTTCCTGAAACTTGACAAAATAAAGTAGTTTTACATTCTGTCTCTATGTTTTGTTTCCTCTTGATGTAGCCCTAAGCAGTGACTGGCGAGAAACACTTTCATGGAAAGGGGTTGCCAAGCTTCCAAAAATTACGAATCTCCAGAAATCTCAGCAAATACTTTTTCACCCAAACTGGATGATATCTTCAGGTAATGATCTGTACACTAAGGCGACTTGGTTCCCAAAATTTCGTTCTTCTATGTTGAAGCATTCGTTTCCAGTAACAGTTTGAATTTTTAGGTTTCACTCTGTTTACTCCTATATTGATAGATGTATTTGGAACTCTAAATCCAACACGGTTTGTGCTAGCTTCTTGAAACTTGACACAATAAAGTAGTTTCACGTTCTATCTCTATGTTTTGTTTCCTCTTGCTGTAGCCCTAAGCAGTGACTGGCGAGAAATACTTTCATGGAAAGGGGTTGCCAAGCTTCCAAAAATTACGAATCTCCAGAAATCTCAGCAAATACTTTTTCACCCAAACTGGATGATACTTTCAGGTAATGATCAGTACACTAAGGCGACTTGGTTCCCAAAATTTCGTTCTTCTATGTTGAAGCATTCGTTTCCAGTAACAGTTTGAATTTTTAGGTTTCACTCTGTTTTCTCCTATATTGATAGATGTATTTGGAACTCTAAATCCAACACGGTTTGTGCTAGCTTCTTGAAACTTGACACAATAAAGTAGTTTCACGTTCTATCTCTATGTTTTGTTTCCTCTTGCTGTAGCCCTAAGAAGTGACTGGCGAGAAACACTTTCATGGAAAGGGGTTGCCAAGCTTCCAAAAATTACGAATCTCCAGAAATCTCAGCAAATATTTTTTCACCCAAACTGGATGATACTTTCAGGTAATGATCAGTACACTAAGGCGACTTGATTCCCCACATTTCGTTCTTCTACGTTAAAGCGTTCGTTTCCAGTAACAGTTTGAATTTTTAGGTTTCACTCTGTTTACTCGTATATTGATAGATGTATTTGGAACTCTAAATCCAACACGGTTTGTGCTAGCTTCTTGAAACTTGACACAATAAATTAGTTTCTCGTTCTATCTCTATGTTTTGTTTCCTCTTGATGTAGCCCTAAGCAGTGACTGGCGAGAAACACTTTCATGGAAAGGGGTTGCCAAGCTTCCAAAAATCACGATTCTCCAGAAATCTCAGCAAATATTTTTTCACCCAAACTGGATGATACTTTCAGGTAATGATCAGTACACTAAGGCGACTTGGTTTCCCAAATTTCGTTCTTCTATGTTGAAGCGTTCGTTTCCAGTAACAGTTTGAATTTTTAGGTTTCACTCTGTTTACTCCTATATTGATAGATGTATTTGGAACTCTAAATCCAACACGGTTTGTGCTAGCTTCTTGAAAGTTGACACAGTAAATTAGTTTCACCTTCTATCTCTATGTTTTGTTTCCTCTTGATGTAGCCCTAAGCAGTGACTGGCGAGAAACACTTTCATTGAAAGGGGTTGCCAAGCTTCCAAAAATTACGAATCTCCAGAAATCACTGCAAATATTTTTTCACCCAAACTGGATGATACTTTCAGGTAATGATCAGTACACTAAGGCGACTTGGTTCCCCACATTTCGTTCTTCTATGTTGAAGCATTCGTTTCCAGTAACAGTTTGAATTTTTAGGTTTCACTCTGTTTTCTCCTATATTGATAGATGTATTTGGAACTCTAATTCCAACACGGTTTCTGCTAGCTTCTTGAAACTTGACAAAATAAAGTAGTTTTACATTCTGTCTCTATGTTTTGTTTCCTCTTGATGTAGCCCTAAGCAGTGACTGGCGAGAAACACTTTCATGGAAAGGGGTTGCCAAGCTTCCAAAAATTACGAATCTCCAGAAATCTCAGCAAATACTTTTTCACCCAAACTGGATGATACTTTCAGGTAATGATCAGTACACTAAGGCGACTTGGTTTCCCAAATTTCGTTCTTCTATGTTGAAGCGTTCGTTTCCAGTAACAGTTTGAATTTTTAGGTTTCACTCTTTTTACTCCTATATTGATAGATGTATTTGGAACTCTAAATCCAACACGGTTTGTGCTAGCTTCTTGAAACTTGACACAGTAAATTAGTTTCACCTTCTATCTCTATGTTTTGTTTCCTCTTGCTGTAGCCCTAAGCAGTGACTGGCGAGAAACACTTTCATGGAAAGGGGTTGCCAAGCTTCCAAAAATTACGAATCTCCAGAAATCTCAGCAAATACTTTTTCACCCAAACTGGATGATACTTTCAGGTAATGATCAGTACACTAAGCCGACTTGGTTCCCCAAATTTTGTTCTTCTATGTTGAAGCATTCGTTTCCAGTAACAGTTTGAATTTTTAGGTTTCACTCTGTTTTCTCCTATATTGATAGATGTATTTGGAACTCTAATTCCAACACGGTTTCTGCTAGCTTCTTGAAACTTGACAAAATAAAGTAGTTTTACATTCTGTCCCTATGTTTTGTTTCCTCTTGATGTAGCCCTAAGCAGTGACTGGCGAGAAACACTTTCATGGAAAGCGGTTGCCAAGCTTCCAAAAATTACGAATCTCCAGAAATCTCAGCAAATACTTTTTCACCCAAACTGGATGATACTTTCAGGTAATGATCAGTACACTAAGGCGACTTGGTTCCCCACATTTCGTTCTTCTACGTTAAAGCGTTCGTTTCCAGTAACAGTTTGAATTTTTAGGTTTCTCTCTGTTTTCTCCTATATTGATAGATGTATTTGGAACTCTAAATCCAACACGGTTTGTGCTAGCTTCTTGAAACTTGACACAATAAAGTAGTTTCACGTTCTATCTCTATGTTTTGTTTCCTCTTGCTGTAGCCCTAAGAAGTGACTGGCGAGAAACACTTTCATGGAAAGGGGTTGCCAAGCTTCCAAAAATTACGAATCTCCAGAAATCTCAGCAAATACTTTTTCACCCAAACTGGATGATACTTTCAGGTAATGATCAGTACACTAAGGCGACTTGGTTCCCCACATTTCGTTCTTCTACGTTAAAGCGTTCGTTTCCAGTAACAGTTTGAATTTTTAGGTTTCACTCTGTTTTCTCCTATATTGATAGATGTATTTGGAACTCTAAATCCAACACGGTTTGTGCTAGCTTCTTGAAACTTGACACAATAAAGTAGTTTCACGTTCTATCTCTATGTTTTGTTTCCTCTTGATGTAGCCCTAAGCAGTGACTGGCGAGAAACACTTTCATGGAAAGGGGTTGCAAGCTTCCAAAAATTACGAATCTCCAGAAATCTCAGCAAATACTTTTTCACCCAAACTGGATGATACTTTCAGGTAATGATCAGTACACTAAGGCGACTTGGTTTCCCAAATTTCGTTCTTCTATGTTGAAGCGTTCGTTTCCAGTAACAGTTTGAATTTTTAGGTTTCACTCTGTTTACTCCTATATTGATAGATGTATTTGGAACTCTAAATCCAACACGGTTTGTGCTAGCTTCTTGAAACTTGACACAGTAAATTAGTTTCACCTTCTATCTCTATGTTTTGTTTCCTCTTGCTGTAGCCCTAAGCAGTGACTGGCGAGAAACACTTTCATGGAAAGGGGTTGCCAAGCTTCCAAAAATTACGAATCTCCAGAAATCTCAGCAAATACTTTTTCACCCAAACTGGATGATACTTTCAGGTAATGATCAGTACACTAAGCCGACTTGGTTCCCCAAATTTTGTTCTTCTATGTTGAAGCATTCGTTTCCAGTAACAGTTTGAATTTTTAGGTTTCACTCTGTTTTCTCCTATATTGATAGATGTATTTGGAACTCTAATACCAACACGGTTTCTGCTAGCTTCTTGAAACTTGACACAGTACAGTAGTTTCACGTTCTATCTGTATGTATTGTTTCCTCTTGATGTAGCCCTAAGCAGTGACTGGCGAGAAACACTTTCATGGAAATGGGTTGCCAAGCTTCCAAAAATTACGAATCTCCAGAAATCTCAGCAAATACTTTTTCACCCAAACTGGATGATACTTTCAGGTAATGATCAGTACACTAAGGCGACTTGGTTCCCCACATTTCGTTCTTCTACGTTAAAGCGTTCGTTTCCAGTAACAGTTTGAATTTTTAGGTTTCACTCTGTTTTCTCCTATATTGATAGATGTATTTGGAACTCTAAATCCAACACGGTTTGTGCTAGCTTCTTGAAACTTGACACAATAAAGTAGTTTCACGTTCTATCTCTATGTTTTGTTTCCTCTTGATGTAGCCCTAAGCAGTGACTGGCGAGAAACACTTTCATGGAAAGGGGTTGCCAAGCTTCCAAAAATTACGAATCTCCAGAAATCTCAGCAAATATTTTTTCACCCAAACTGGATGATACTTTCAGGTAATGATCAGTACACTAAGGCGACTTGGTTTGCCAAATTTCGTTCTTCTATGTTGAAGCGTTCGTTTCCAGTAACAGTTTGAATTTTTAAGTTTCACTCTGTTTACTCCTATATTGATAGATGTATTTGGAACTCTAAATCCAACACAGTTTATGCTAGCTTCTTGAAACTTGACACAGTACAGTAGTTTCACGTTCTATCTGTATGTATTGTTTCCTCTTGATGTAGCCCTAAGCAGTGACTGGCGAGAAACACTTTCATGGAAATGGGTTGCCAAGCTTCCAAAAATTACGAATCTCCAGAAATCTCAGCAAATACTTTTTCACCCAAACTGGATGATACTTTCAGGTAATGATCAGTACACTAAGGCGACTTGGTTCCCCACATTTCGTTCTTCTACGTTAAAGCGTTCGTTTCCAGTAACAGTTTGAATTTTTAGGTTTCACTCTGTTTTCTCCTATATTGATAGATGTATTTGGAACTCTAAATCCAACACGGTTTGTGCTAGCTTCTTGAAACTTGACACAATAAAGTAGTTTCACGTTCTATCTCTATGTTTTGTTTCCCTTGATGTAGCCCTAAGCAGTGACTGGCGAGAAACACTTTCATGGAAAAGGGTTGCCAAGCTTCCAAAAATTACGAATCTCCAGAAATCACAGCAAATATTTTTTCACCCAAACTGGATGATACTTTCAGGTAATGATCAGTACACTAAGGCGACTTGGTTCCCCAAATTTTATTCTTCTACATTGAAGCGTTCGTTTCCAGTAACAGTTTGAATTTTTAGGTTTCACTCTGTTTTCTCCTATATTGATATATGTATTTGGAACTCTAAATCCAACACGGTTTGTGCTAGCTTCTTGAAACTTGACACAATAAAGTAGTTTCACGTTCTATCTCTATGTTTTGTTTCCTCTTGATGTAGCCCTAAGCAGTGACTGGCGAGAAACACTTTCATGGAAAGGGGTTGCCAAGCTTCCAAAAATTACGAAACTCCAGAAATCTCAGCAAATACTTTTTCACCCAAACTGGATGATACTTTCAGGTAATGATCAGTACACTAAGGCGACTTGGTTCCCAAAATTTCGTTCTTCTATGTTGAAGCATTCGTTTCCAGTAACAGTTTGAATTTTTAGGTTTCACTCTGTTTTCTCCTATATTGATAGATGTATTTGGAAATCTAAATCCAACACGGTTTGTGCTAGCTTCTTGAAACTTGACACAATAAAGTAGTTTCACGTTCTATCTCTATGTTTTGTTTCCTCTTGCTGTAGCCCTAAGAAGTGACTGGCGAGAAACACTTTCATGGAAAGGGGTTGCCAAGCTTCCAAAAATTACGAATCTCCAGAAATCTCAGCAAATATTTTTTCACCCAAACTGGATGATACTTTCAGGTAATGATCAGTACACTAAGGCGACTTGGTTCCCCACATTTCGTTCTTCTACGTTAAAGCGTTCGTTTCCAGTAACAGTTTGAATTTTTAGGTTTCACTCTGTTTTCTCCTATATTGATAGATGTATTTGGAACTCTAAATCCAACACGGTTTGTGCTAGCTTCTTGAAACTTGACACAGTACAGTAGTTTCACGTTCTATCTCTATGTATTGTTTCCTCTTGATGTAGCCCTAAGCAGTGACTGGCGAGAAACACTTTCATGGAAAGGGGTTGCCAAGCTTCCAAAAATTACGAATCTCCAGAAATCTCAGCAAATACTTTTTCACCCAAACTGGATGATACTTTCTGGTAATGATCAGTACACTAAGCCGACTTGGTTCCCAAAATTTCGTTCTTCTATGTTGAAGCATTCGTTTCCAGTAACAGTTTGAATTTTTAGGTTTCACTCTGTTTTCTCCTATATTGATAGATATATTTGGAACTCTAAATCCAACACGGTTTGTGCTAGCTTCTTGAAACTTGACACAATAAAGTAGTTTCACGTTCTATCTCTATGTTTTGTTTCCTCTTGATGTAGCCCTAAGCAGTGACTGGCGAGAAACACTTTCATGGAAAGGGGTTGCCAAGCTTCCAAAAATTACGAATCTCCAGAAATCTCAGCAAATACTTTTTCACCCAAACTGGATGATACTTTCAGGTAATGTTCAGTACACTAAGGCGACTTGGTTCCCCAAATTTCATTCTTCTACGTTGAAGCGTTCGTTTCCAGTAACAGTTTGAATTTTTAGGTTTCACTCTGTTTTCTCCTATATTGATAGATGTATTTGGAACTCTAAATCCAACACGGTTTGTGCTAGCTTCTTGAAACTTGACACAATAAAGTAGTTTCACGTTCTATCTCTATGTTTTGTTTCCTCTTGATGTAGCCCTAAGCAGTGACTGGCGAGAAACACTTTCATGGAAAGGGGTTGCCAAGCTTCCAAAAATTACGAAACTCCAGAAATCTCAGCAAATACTTTTTCACCCAAACTGGATGATACTTTCAGGTAATGATCAGTACACGAAGGCGACTTGGTTTCCCAAATTTCGTTCTTCTATGTTGAAGCGTTCATTTCCAATAACAGTTTGAATTTTTAGGTTTCACTCTGTTTACTCCTATATTGATAGATGTATTTGGAACTCTAAATCCAACACGGTTTGTGCTAGCTTCTTGAAACTTGACACAGTAAATTAGTTTCACGTTCTATCTCTATGTTTTGTTTCCTCTTGATGTAGCCCTAAGCAGTGACTGGCGAGAAACACTTTCATGGAAAAGGGTTGCCAAGCTTCCAAAAATTACGAATCTCCAGAAATCTCAGCAAATATTTTTTCACCCAAACTGGATGATACTTTCAGGTAATGATCAGTACACTAAGGCGACTTGGTTCCCCAAATTTAGTTCTTCTATGTTGAAGCATTCGTTTCCAGTAACAGTTTGAATTTTTAGGTTTCACTCTGTTTTCTCCTATATTGATAGATGTATTTGGAACTCTAATTCCAACACGGTTTCTGCTAGCTTCTTGAAACTTGACAAAATAAAGTAGTTTTACATTCTGTCTCTATGTTTTGTTTCCTCTTGATGTAGCCCTAAGCAGTGACTGGCGAGAAACACTTTCATGGAAAGGGGTTGCCAAGCTTCCAAAAATTACGAATCTCCAGAAATCTCAGCAAATACTTTTTCACCCAAACTGGATGATTCTTTCAGGTAATGATCAGTAAACTAAGGCGACTTGGTTCCCAAAATTTCGTTCTTCTATGTTTAAGCATTCGTTTCCAGTAACAGTTTGAATTTTTAGGTTTCACTCTGTTTACTCCTATATTGATAGATGTATTTGGAACTCTAAATCCAACACGGTTTGCGCTAGCTTCTTGAAACTTGACACAATAAAGTAGTTTCACGTTCTATCTCTATGTTTTGTTTCCTCTTGCTGTAGCCCTAAGCAGTGACTGGCGAGAAACACTTTCATGGAAAGGGGTTGCCAAGCTTCCAAAAATTACGAATCTCCAGAAATCTCAGCAAATATTTTTTCACCCAAAGTGGATGGATGATACTTTCAGGTAATGATCAGTACACTATGGCGACTTGGTTCCCCACATTTCGTTCTTCTACGTTGAAGCGTTCGTTTCCAGTAAGAGTTTGAATTTTTAGGTTTCACTCTGTTTTCTCCTATATTGATAGATGTATTTGGAACTCTAAATCCAACACGGTTTGTGCGAGCTTCTTGAAACTTGACACAATAAAGTAGTTTCACGTTCTATCTCTATGTTTTGTTTCCTCTTGCTGTAGCCCTAAGAAGTGACTGGCGAGAAACACTTTCATGGAAACGCGTTGCCAAGCTTCCAAAAATTACGAATCTCCAGAAATCTCAGCAAATATTTTTTTCACCCAAACTGGATGATACTTTCAGGTAATGATCAGTACACGAAGGCGACTTGGTTCCCCACATTTCGTTCTTCTGCGTTAAAGCGTTCGTTTCCAGTAACAGTTTGAATTTTTAGGTTTCACTCTGTTTTCTCCTATATTGATAGATATATTTGGAACTCTAAATCCAACACGGTTTGTGCTAGCTTCTTGAAACTTGACACAATAAAGTAGTTTCACGTTCTATCTCTATGTTTTGTTTCCTCTTGATGTAGCCCTAAGCAGTGACTGGCGAGAAACACTTTCATGGAAAGGGGTTGCCAAGCTTCCAAAAATTACGAATCTCCAGAAATCTCAGCAAATACTTTTTCACCCAAACTGGATGATACTTTCAGGTAATGATCAGTACACTAAGGCGACTTGGTTTCCCAAATTTCGTTCTTCTATGTTGAAGCGTTCGTTTCCAGTAACAGTTTGAATTTTTAAGTTTCACTCTGTTTACTCCTATATTGATAGATGTATTTGGAACTCTAAATCCAACACAGTTTATGCTAGCTTCTTGAAACTTGACACAATAAAGTAGTTTCACGTTCTATCTCTATGTTTTGTTTCCTCTTGATGTAGCCCTAAGCAGTGACTGGCGAGAAACACTTTCATGGAAAGGGGTTGCAAGCTTCCAAAAATTACGAATCTCCAGAAATCTCAGCAAATACTTTTTCACCCAAACTGGATGATACTTTCAGGTAATGATCAGTACACTAAGGCGACTTGGTTTCCCAAATTTCGTTCTTCTATGTTGAAGCGTTCGTTTCCAGTAACAGTTTGAATTTTTAGGTTTCACTCTGTTTACTCCTATATTGATAGATGTATTTGGAACTCTAAATCCAACACGGTTTGTGCTAGCTTCTTGAAACTTGACACAATAAAGTAGTTTCACGTTCTCTCTCTATGTTTTGTTTCCTCTTGATGTAGCCCTAAGCAGTGACTGGCGAGAAACACTTTCATGGAAAGGGGTTGCCAAGCTTCCAAAAATTACGAATCTCCAGAAATCTCAGCAAATACTTTTTCACCCAAACTGGATGATACTTTCAGGTAATGATCAGTACACTAAGGCGACTTGGTTTCCCAAATTTCGTTCTTCTATGTTGAAGCGTTCGTTTCCAGTAACAGTTTGAATTTTTAGGTTTCACTCTTTTTACTCCTATATTGATAGATGTATTTGGAACTCTAAATCCAACACGGTTTGTGCTAGCTTCTTGAAACTTGACACAGTAAATTAGTTTCACCTTCTATCTCTATGTTTTGTTTCCTCTTGCTGTAGCCCTAAGCAGTGACTGGCGAGAAACACTTTCATGGAAAGGGGTTGCCAAGCTTCCAAAAATTATGAATCTCCAGAAATCTCAGCAAATACTTTTTCACCCAAACTGGATGATACTTTCAGGTAATGATCAGTACACTAAGCCGACTTGGTTCCCCAAATTTTGTTCTTCTATGTTGAAGCATTCGTTTCCAGTAACAGTTTGAATTTTTAGGTTTCACTCTGTTTTCTCCTATATTGATAGATGTATTTGGAACTCTAATTCCAACACGGTTTCTGCTAGCTTCTTGAAACTTGACAAAATAACGTAGTTTTACATTCTGTCTCTATGTTTTGTTTCCTCTTGATGTAGCCCTAAGCAGTGACTGGCGAGAAACACTTTCATGGAAAGGGGTTGCCAAGCTTCCAAAAATTACGAATCTCCAGAAATCTCAGCAAATACTTTTTCACCCAAACTGGATGATACTTTCAGGTAATGATCAGTACACTAAGGCGACTTGGTTCCCAAAATTTCGTTCTTCTATGTTGAAGCATTCGTTTCCAGTAACAGTTTGAATTTTTAGGTTTCACTCTGTTTTCTCCTATATTGATAGATGTATTTGGAAATCTAAATCCAACACGGTTTGTGCTAGCTTCTTGAAACTTGACACAATAAAGTAGTTTCATGTTCTATCTCTATGTTTTGTTTCCTCTTGCTGTAGCCCTAAGAAGTGACTGGCGAGAAACACTTTCATGGAAAGGGGTTGCCAAGCTTCCAAAAATTACGAATCTCCAGAAATCTCAGCAAATATTTTTTCACCCAAACTGGATGATACTTTCAGGTAATGATCAGTACACTAAGGCGACTTGGTTCCCCACATTTCGTTCTTCTACGTTAAAGCGTTCGTTTCCAGTAACAGTTTGAATTTTTAGGTTTCACTCTGTTTTCTCCTATATTGATAGATGTATTTGGAACTCTAAATCCAACACGGTTTGTGCTAGCTTCTTGAAACTTGACACAATAAAGTAGTTTCACGTTCTATCTCTATGTTTTGTTTCCTCTTGATGTAGCCCTAAGCAGTGACTGGCGAGAAACACTTTCATGGAAAGGGGTTGCCAAGCTTCCAAAAATTACGAATCTCCAGAAATCTCAGCAAATACTTTTTCACCCAAACTGGATGATACTTTCAGGTAATGATCAGTACACTAAGGCGACTTGGTTCCCAAAATTTCGTTCTTCTATGTTGAAGCATTCGTTTCCAGTAACAGTTTGAATTTTTAGGTTTCACTCTGTTTTCTCCTATATTGATAGATGTATTTGGAACTCTAAATCCAACACGGTTTGTGCTAGCTTCTTGAAACTTGACACAATAAAGTAGTTTCACGTTCTATCTCTATGTTTTGTTTCCTCTTGCTGTAGCCCTAAGAAGTGACTGGCGAGAAACACTTTCATGGAAAGGGGTTGCCAAGCTTCCAAAAATTACGAATCTCCAGAAATCTCAGCAAATATTTTTTCACCCAAACTGGATGATACTTTCAGGTAATGATCAGTACACTAAGGCGACTTGATTCCCCACATTTCGTTCTTCTACGTTAAAGCGTTCGTTTCCAGTAACAGTTTGAATTTTTAGGTTTCACTCTGTTTACTCGTATATTGATAGATGTATTTGGAACTCTAAATCCAACACGGTTTGTGCTAGCTTCTTGAAACTTGACACAATAAATTAGTTTCTCGTTCTATCTCTATGTTTTGTTTCCTCTTGATGTAGCCCTAAGCAGTGACTGGCGAGAAACACTTTCATGGAAAGGGGTTGCCAAGCTTCCAAAAATCACGATTCTCCAGAAATCTCAGCAAATATTTTTTCACCCAAACTGGATGATACTTTCAGGTAATGATCAGTACACTAAGGCGACTTGGTTTCCCAAATTTCGTTCTTCTATGTTGAAGCGTTCGTTTCCAGTAACAGTTTGAATTTTTAGGTTTCACTCTGTTTACTCCTATATTGATAGATGTATTTGGAACTCTAAATCCAACACGGTTTGTGCTAGCTTCTTGAAAGTTGACACAGTAAATTAGTTTCACCTTCTATCTCTATGTTTTGTTTCCTCTTGATGTAGCCCTAAGCAGTGACTGGCGAGAAACACTTTCATTGAAAGGGGTTGCCAAGCTTCCAAAAATTACGAATCTCCAGAAATCACTGCAAATATTTTTTCACCCAAACTGGATGATACTTTCAGGTAATGATCAGTACACTAAGGCGACTTGGTTCCCCACATTTCGTTCTTCTATGTTGAAGCATTCGTTTCCAGTAACAGTTTGAATTTTTAGGTTTCACTCTGTTTTCTCCTATATTGATAGATGTATTTGGAACTCTAATTCCAACACGGTTTCTGCTAGCTTCTTGAAACTTGACAAAATAAAGTAGTTTTACATTCTGTCTCTATGTTTTGTTTCCTCTTGATGTAGCCCTAAGCAGTGACTGGCGAGAAACACTTTCATGGAAAGGGGTTGCCAAGCTTCCAAAAATTACGAATCTCCAGAAATCTCAGCAAATACTTTTTCACCCAAACTGGATGATACTTTCAGGTAATGATCAGTACACTAAGCCCACTTGCTTCAGCAAATTTCCTTCTTCTATGTTGAAGCGTTCGTTTCCAGTAACAGTTTGAATTTTTAGGTTTCACGCTGTTTACTCCTATATTGATAGATGTATTTGGAACTCTAAATCCAACACGGTTTGTGCTAGCTTCTTGAAGCTTGACACAATAAAGTAGTTTCACGTTCTATCTCTATGTTTTGTTTCCTCTTGCTGTAGCCCTAAGCAGTGACTGGCGAGAAACACTTTCATGGAAAGGGGTTGCCAAGCTTCCAAAAATTACGAATCTCCAGAAATCTCAGCAAATATTTTTCACCCAAACTGGATGATACTTTCAGGTAATGATCAGTACACTAAGGCGACTTGGTTCCCCACATTTCGTTCTTCTACGTTAAAGCGTTCGTTTCCAGTAACAGTTTGAATTTTTAGGTTTCACTCTGTTTTCTCCTATATTGATAGATGTATTTGGAACTCTAAATCCAACACGGTTTGTGCTAGCTTCTTGAAACTTGACACAATAAAGTAGTTTCACGTTCTATCTCTATGTTTTGTTTCCTCTTGATGTAGCCCTAAGCAGTGACTGGCGAGAAACACTTTCATGGAAAGGGGTTGCAAGCTTCCAAAAATTACGAATCTCCAGAAATCTCAGCAAATACTTTTTCACCCAAACTGGATGATACTTTCAGGTAATGATCAGTACACTAAGGCGACTTGGTTTCCCAAATTTCGTTCTTCTATGTTGAAGCGTTCGTTTCCAGTAACAGTTTGAATTTTTAGGTTTCACTCTGTTTACTCCTATATTGATAGATGTATTTGGAACTCTAAATCCAACACGGTTTGTGCTAGCTTCTTGAAAGTTGACACAGTAAATTAGTTTCTCCTTCTATCTCTATGTTTTGTTTCCTCTTGATGTAGCCCTAGCAGTGACTGGCGAGAAACACTTTCATTGAAAGGTGGTTGCCAAGCTTCCAAAAATTACGAATCTCCAGAAATCTCAGCAAATATTTTTTCACCCAAACTGGATGATACTTTCAGGTAATGATCAGTACACTAAGGCGACTTGGTTCCCCAAATTTAGTTCTATGTTGAAGCATTCGTTTCCAGTAACAGTTTGAATTTTTAGGTTTCACTCTGTTTTCTCCTATATTGATAGATGTATTTGGAACTCTAATTCCAACACGGTTTCTGCTAGCTTCCTGAAACTTGACAAAATAAAGTAGTTTTACATTCTGTCTCTATGTTTTGTTTCCTCTTGATGTAGCCCTAAGCAGTGACTGGCGAGAAACACTTTCATGGAAAGGGGTTGCCAAGCTTCCAAAAATTACGAATCTCCAGAAATCTCAGCAAATACTTTTTCACCCAAACTGGATGCTATCTTCAGGTAATGATCTGTACACTAAGGCGACTTGGTTCCCAAAATTTCGTTCTTCTATGTTGAAGCATTCGTTTCCAGTAACAGTTTGAATTTTTAGGTTTCACTCTGTTTACTCCTATATTGATAGATGTATTTGGAACTCTAAATCCAACACGGTTTGTGCTAGCTTCTTGAAACTTGACACAATAAAGTAGTTTCACGTTCTATCTCTATGTTTTGTTTCCTCTTGCTGTAGCCCTAAGCAGTGACTGGCGAGAAATACTTTCATGGAAAGGGGTTGCCAAGCTTCCAAAAATTACGAATCTCCAGAAATCTCAGCAAATACTTTTTCACCCAAACTGGATGATACTTTCAGGTAATGATCAGTACACTAAGGCGACTTGGTTCCCAAAATTTCGTTCTTCTATGTTGAAGCATTCGTTTCCAGTAACAGTTTGAATTTTTAGGTTTCACTCTGTTTTCTCCTATATTGATAGATGTATTTGGAACTCTAAATCCAACACGGTTTGTGCTAGCTTCTTGAAACTTGACACAATAAAGTAGTTTCACGTTCTATCTCTATGTTTTGTTTCCTCTTGCTGTAGCCCTAAGAAGTGACTGGCGAGAAACACTTTCATGGAAAGGGGTTGCCAAGCTTCCAAAAATTACGAATCTCCAGAAATCTCAGCAAATATTTTTTCACCCAAACTGGATGATACTTTCAGGTAATGATCAGTACACTAAGGCGACTTGATTCCCCACATTTCGTTCTTCTACGTTAAAGCGTTCGTTTCCAGTAACAGTTTGAATTTTTAGGTTTCACTCTGTTTACTCGTATATTGATAGATGTATTTGGAACTCTAAATCCAACACGGTTTGTGCTAGCTTCTTGAAACTTGACACAATAAATTAGTTTCTCGTTCTATCTCTATGTTTTGTTTCCTCTTGATGTAGCCCTAAGCAGTGACTGGCGAGAAACACTTTCATGGAAAGGGGTTGCCAAGCTTCCAAAAATCACGATTCTCCAGAAATCTCAGCAAATACTTTTTCACCCAAACTGGATGATACTTTCAGGTAATGATCAGTACACTAAGCCGACTTGGTTCCCCAAATTTTGTTCTTCTATGTTGAAGCATTCGTTTCCAGTAACAGTTTGAATTTTTAGGTTTCACTCTGTTTTCTCCTATATTGATAGATGTATTTGGAACTCTAATTCCAACACGGTTTCTGCTAGCTTCTTGAAACTTGACAAAATAAAGTAGTTTTACATTCTGTCCCTATGTTTTGTTTCCTCTTGATGTAGCCCTAAGCAGTGACTGGCGAGAAACACTTTCATGGAAAGCGGTTGCCAAGCTTCCAAAAATTACGAATCTCCAGAAATCTCAGCAAATACTTTTTCACCCAAACTGGATGATACTTTCAGGTAATGATCAGTACACTAAGGCGACTTGGTTCCCCACATTTCGTTCTTCTACGTTAAAGCGTTCGTTTCCAGTAACAGTTTGAATTTTTAGGTTTCTCTCTGTTTTCTCCTATATTGATAGATGTATTTGGAACTCTAAATCCAACACGGTTTGTGCTAGCTTCTTGAAACTTGACACAATAAAGTAGTTTCACGTTCTATCTCTATGTTTTGTTTCCTCTTGCTGTAGCCCTAAGAAGTGACTGGCGAGAAACACTTTCATGGAAAGGGGTTGCCAAGCTTCCAAAAATTACGAATCTCCAGAAATCTCAGCAAATACTTTTTCACCCAAACTGGATGATACTTTCAGGAAATGATCAGTACACTAAGGCGACTTGGTTCCCCACATTTCCTTCTTCTACGTTAAAGCGTTCGTTTCCAGTAACAGTTTGAATTTTTAGGTTTCACTCTGTTTTCTCCTATATTGATAGATGTATTTGGAACTCTAAATCCAACACGGTTTGTGCTAGCTTCTTGAAACTTGACACAATAAAGTAGTTTCACGTTCTATCTCTATGTTTTGTTTCCTCTTGATGTAGCCCTAAGCAGTGACTGGCGAGAAACACTTTCATGGAAAGGGGTTGCAAGCTTCCAAAAATTACGAATCTCCAGAAATCTCAGCAAATACTTTTTCACCCAAACTGGATGATACTTTCAGGTAATGATCAGTACACTAAGGCGACTTGGTTTCCCAAATTTCGTTCTTCTATGTTGAAGCGTTCGTTTCCAGTAACAGTTTGAATTTTTAGGTTTCACTCTGTTTACTCCTATATTGATAGATGTATTTGGAACTCTAAATCCAACACGGTTTGTGCTAGCTTCTTGAAACTTGACACAGTAAATTAGTTTCACCTTCTATCTCTATGTTTTGTTTCCTCTTGCTGTAGCCCTAAGCAGTGACTGGCGAGAAACACTTTCATGGAAAGGGGTTGCCAAGCTTCCAAAAATTACGAATCTCCAGAAATCTCAGCAAATACTTTTTCACCCAAACTGGATGATACTTTCAGGTAATGATCAGTACACTAAGCCGACTTGGTTCCCCAAATTTTGTTCTTCTATGTTGAAGCATTCGTTTCCAGTAACAGTTTGAATTTTTAGGTTTCACTCTGTTTTCTCCTATATTGATAGATGTATTTGGAACTCTAATACCAACACGGTTTCTGCTAGCTTCTTGAAACTTGACACAGTACAGTAGTTTCACGTTCTATCTGTATGTATTGTTTCCTCTTGATGTAGCCCTAAGCAGTGACTGGCGAGAAACACTTTCATGGAAATGGGTTGCCAAGCTTCCAAAAATTACGAATCTCCAGAAATCTCAGCAAATACTTTTTCACCCAAACTGGATGATACTTTCAGGTAATGATCAGTACACTAAGGCGACTTGGTTCCCCACATTTCGTTCTTCTACGTTAAAGCGTTCGTTTCCAGTAACAGTTTGAATTTTTAGGTTTCACTCTGTTTTCTCCTATATTGATAGATGTATTTGGAACTCTAAATCCAACACGGTTTGTGCTAGCTTCTTGAAACTTGACACAATAAAGTAGTTTCACGTTCTATCTCTATGTTTTGTTTCCTCTTGATGTAGCCCTAAGCAGTGACTGGCGAGAAACACTTTCATGGAAAGGGGTTGCCAAGCTTCCAAAAATTACGAATCTCCAGAAATCTCAGCAAATATTTTTTCACCCAAACTGGATGATACTTTCAGGTAATGATCAGTACACTAAGGCGACTTGGTTTCCCAAATTTCGTTCTTCTATGTTGAAGCGTTCGTTTCCAGTAACAGTTTGAATTTTTATGTTTCACTCTGTTTACTCCTATATTGATAGATGTATTTGGAACTCTAAATCCAACACAGTTTATGCTAGCTTCTTGAAACTTGACACAGTACAGTAGTTTCACGTTCTATCTGTATGTATTGTTTCCTCTTGATGTAGCCCTAAGCAGTGACTGGCGAGAAACACTTTCATGGAAATGGGTTGCCAAGCTTCCAAAAATTACGAATCTCCAGAAATCTCAGCAAATTCTTTTTCACCCAAACTGGATGATACTTTCAGGTAATGATCAGTACACTAAGGCGACTTGGTTCCCCACATTTCGTTCTTCTACGTTAAAGCGTTCGTTTCCAGTAACAGTTTGAATTTTTAGGTTTCACTCTGTTTTCTCCTATATTGATAGATGTATTTGGAACTCTAAATCCAACACGGTTTGTGCTAGCTTCTTGAAACTTGACACAATAAAGTAGTTTCACGTTCTATCTCTATGTTTTGTTTCCCTTGATGTAGCCCTAAGCAGTGACTGGCGAGAAACATTTTCATGGAAAAGGGTTGCCAAGCTTCCAAAAATTACGAATCTCCAGAAATCACAGCAAATATTTTTTCACCCAAACTGGATGATACTTTCAGGTAATGATCAGTACACTAAGGCGACTTGGTTCCCCAAATTTTATTCTTCTACATTGAAGCGTTCGTTTCCAGTAACAGTTTGAATTTTTAGGTTTCACTCTGTTTTCTCCTATATTGATATATGTATTTGGAACTCTAAATCCAACACGGTTTGTGCTAGCTTCTTGAAACTTGACACAATAAAGTAGTTTCACGTTCTATCTCTATGTTTTGTTTCCTCTTGATGTAGCCCTAAGCAGTGACTGGCGAGAAACACTTTCATGGAAAGGGGTTGCCAAGCTTCCAAAAATTACGAAACTCCAGAAATCTCAGCAAATACTTTTTCACCCAAACTGGATGATACTTTCAGGTAATGATCAGTACACTAAGGCGACTTGGTTCCCAAAATTTCGTTCTTCTATGTTGAAGCATTCGTTTCCAGTAACAGTTTGAATTTTTAGGTTTCACTCTGTTTTCTCCTATATTGATAGATGTATTTGGAAATCTAAATCCAACACGGTTTGTGCTAGCTTCTTGAAACTTGACACAATAAAGTAGTTTCACGTTCTATCTCTATGTTTTGTTTCCTCTTGCTGTAGCCCTAAGAAGTGACTGGCGAGAAACACTTTCATGGAAAGGGGTTGCCAAGCTTCCAAAAATTACGAATCTCCAGAAATCTCAGCAAATATTTTTTCACCCAAACTGGATGATACTTTCAGGTAATGATCAGTACACTAAGGCGACTTGGTTCCCCACATTTCGTTCTTCTACGTTAAAGCGTTCGTTTCCAGTAACAGTTTGAATTTTTAGGTTTCACTCTGTTTTCTCCTATATTGATAGATGTATTTGGAACTCTAAATCCAACACGGTTTGTGCTAGCTTCTTGAAACTTGACACAGTACAGTAGTTTCACGTTCTATCTCTATGTATTGTTTCCTCTTGATGTAGCCCTAAGCAGTGACTGGCGAGAAACACTTTCATGGAAAGGGGTTGCCAAGCTTCCAAAAATTACGAATCTCCAGAAATCTCAGCAAATACTTTTTCACCCAAACTGGATGATACTTTCTGGTAATGATCAGTACACTAAGCCGACTTGGTTCCCAAAATTTCGTTCTTCTATGTTGAAGCATTCGTTTCCAGTAACAGTTTGAATTTTTAGGTTTCACTCTGTTTTCTCCTATATTGATAGATATATTTGGAACTCTAAATCCAACACGGTTTGTGCTAGCTTCTTGAAACTTGACACAATAAAGTAGTTTCACGTTCTATCTCTATGTTTTGTTTCCTCTTGATGTAGCCCTAAGCAGTGACTGGCGAGAAACACTTTCATGGAAAGGGGTTGCCAAGCTTCCAAAAATTACGAATCTCCAGAAATCTCAGCAAATACTTTTTCACCCAAACTGGATGATACTTTCAGGTAATGTTCAGTACACTAAGGCGACTTGGTTCCCCAAATTTCATTCTTCTACGTTGAAGCGTTCGTTTCCAGTAACAGTTTGAATTTTTAGGTTTCACTCTGTTTTCTCCTATATTGATAGATGTATTTGGAACTCTAAATCCAACACGGTTTGTGCTAGCTTCTTGAAACTTGACACAATAAAGTAGTTTCACGTTCTATCTCTATGTTTTGTTTCCTCTTGATGTAGCCCTAAGCAGTGACTGGCGAGAAACACTTTCATGGAAAGGGGTTGCCAAGCTTCCAAAAATTACGAAACTCCAGAAATCTCAGCAAATACTTTTTCACCCAAACTGGATGATACTTTCAGGTAATGATCAGTACACTAAGGCGACTTGGTTTCCCAAATTTCGTTCTTCTATGTTGAAGCGTTCATTTCCAATAACAGTTTGAATTTTTAGGTTTCACTCTGTTTACTCCTATATTGATAGATGTATTTGGAACTCTAAATCCAACACGGTTTGTGCTAGCTTCTTGAAACTTGACACAGTAAATTAGTTTCACGTTCTATCTCTATGTTTTGTTTCCTCTTGATGTAGCCCTAAGCAGTGACTGGCGAGAAACACTTTCATGGAAAAGGGTTGCCAAGCTTCCAAAAATTACGAATCTCCAGAAATCTCAGCAAATATTTTTTCACCCAAACTGGATGATACTTTCAGGTAATGATCAGTACACTAAGGCGACTTGGTTCCCCAAATTTAGTTCTTCTATGTTGAAGCATTCGTTTCCAGTAACAGTTTGAATTTTTAGGTTTCACTCTGTTTTCTCCTATATTGATAGATGTATTTGGAACTCTAATTCCAACACGGTTTCTGCTAGCTTCTTGAAACTTGACAAAATAAAGTAGTTTTACATTCTGTCTCTATGTTTTGTTTCCTCTTGATGTAGCCCTAAGCAGTGACTGGCGAGAAACACTTTCATGGAAAGGGGTTGCCAAGCTTCCAAAAATTACGAATCTCCAGAAATCTCAGCAAATACTTTTTCACCCAAACTGGATGATTCTTTCAGGTAATGATCAGTAAACTAAGGCGACTTGGTTCCCAAAATTTCGTTCTTCTATGTTTAAGCATTCGTTTCCAGTAACAGTTTGAATTTTTAGGTTTCACTCTGTTTATTCCTATATTGATAGATGTATTTGGAACTCTAAATCCAACACGGTTTGCGCTAGCTTCTTGAAACTTGACACAATAAAGTAGTTTCACGTTCTATCTCTATGTTTTGTTTCCTCTTGCTGTAGCCCTAAGCAGTGACTGGCGAGAAACACTTTCATGGAAAGGGGTTGCCAAGCTTCCAAAAATTACGAATCTCCAGAAATCTCAGCAAATATTTTTTCACCCAAAGTGGATGGATGATACTTTCAGGTAATGATCAGTACACTATGGCGACTTGGTTCCCCACATTTCGTTCTTCTACGTTGAAGCGTTCGTTTCCAGTAAGAGTTTGAATTTTTAGGTTTCACTCTGTTTTCTCCTATATTGATAGATGTATTTGGAACTCTAAATCCAACACGGTTTGTGCGAGCTTCTTGAAACTTGACACAATAAAGTAGTTTCACTTTCTATCTCTATGTTTTGTTTCCTCTTGCTGTAGCCCTAAGAAGTGACTGGCGAGAAACACTTTCATGGAAACGCGTTGCCAAGCTTCCAAAAATTACGAATCTCCAGAAATCTCAGCAAATATTTTTTTCACCCAAACTGGATGATACTTTCAGGTAATGATCAATACACGAAGGCGACTTGGTTCCCCACATTTCGTTCTTCTGCGTTAAAGCGTTCGTTTCCAGTAACAGTTTGAATTTTTAGGTTTCACTCTGTTTTCTCCTATATTGATAGATATATTTGGAACTCTAAATCCAACACGGTTTGTGCTAGCTTCTTGAAACTTGACACAATAAAGTAGTTTCACGTTCTATCTCTATGTTTTGTTTCCTCTTGATGTAGCCCTAAGCAGTGACTGGCGAGAAACACTTTCATGGAAAGGGGTTGCCAAGCTTCCAAAAATTACGAATCTCCAGAAATCTCAGCAAATACTTTTTCACCCAAACTGGATGATACTTTCAGGTAATGATCAGTACACTAAGGCGACTTGGTTTCCCAAATTTCGTTCTTCTATGTTGAAGCGTTCGTTTCCAGTAACAGTTTGAATTTTTAAGTTTCACTCTGTTTACTCCTATATTGATAGATGTATTTGGAACTATAAATCCAACACAGTTTATGCTAGCTTCTTGAAACTTGACACAATAAAGTAGTTTCACGTTCTATCTCTATGTTTTGTTTCCTCTTGATGTAGCCCTAAGCAGTGACTGGCGAGAAACACTTTCATGGAAAGGGGTTGCAAGCTTCCAAAAATTACGAATCTCCAGAAATCTCAGCAAATACTTTTTCACCCAAACTGGATGATACTTTCAGGTAATGATCAGTACACTAAGGCGACTTGGTTTCCCAAATTTCGTTCTTCTATGTTGAAGCGTTCGTTTCCAGTAACAGTTTGAATTTTTAGGTTTCACTCTGTTTACTCCTATATTGATAGATGTATTTGGAACTCTAAATCCAACACGGTTTGTGCTAGCTTCTTGAAACTTGACACAATAAAGTAGTTTCACGTTCTCTCTCTATGTTTTGTTTCCTCTTGATGTAGCCCTAAGCAGTGACTGGCGAGAAACACTTTCATGGAAAGGGGTTGCCAAGCTTCCAAAAATTACGAATCTCCAGAAATCTCAGCAAATACTTTTTCACCCAAACTGGATGATACTTTCAGGTAATGATCAGTACACTAAGGCGACTTGGTTTCCCAAATTTCGTTCTTCTATGTTGAAGCGTTCGTTTCCAGTAACAGTTTGAATTTTTAGGTTTCACTCTTTTTACTCCTATATTGATAGATGTATTTGGAACTCTAAATCCAACACGGTTTGTGCTAGCTTCTTGAAACTTGACACAGTAAATTAGTTTCACCTTCTATCTCTATGTTTTGTTTCCTCTTGCTGTAGCCCTAAGCAGTGACTGGCGAGAAACACTTTCATGGAAAGGGGTTGCCAAGCTTCCAAAAATTATGAATCTCCAGAAATCTCAGCAAATACTTTTTCACCCAAACTGGATGATACTTTCAGGTAATGATCAGTACACTAAGCCGACTTGGTTCCCCAAATTTTGTTCTTCTATGTTGAAGCATTCGTTTCCAGTAACAGTTTGAATTTTTAGGTTTCACTCTGTTTTCTCCTATATTGATAGATGTATTTGGAACTCTAATTCCAACACGGTTTCTGCTAGCTTCTTGAAACTTGACAAAATAAAGTAGTTTTACATTCTGTCTCTATGTTTTGTTTCCTCTTGATGTAGCCCTAAGCAGTGACTGGCGAGAAACACTTTCATGGAAAGGGGTTGCCAAGCTTCCAAAAATTACGAATCTCCAGAAATCTCAGCAAATACTTTTTCACCCAAACTGGATGATACTTTCAGGTAATGATCAGTACACTAAGGCGACTTGGTTCCCAAAATTTCGTTCTTCTATGTTGAAGCATTCGTTTCCAGTAACAGTTTGAATTTTTAGGTTTCACTCTGTTTTCTCCTATATTGATAGATGTATTTGGAAATCTAAATCCAACACGGTTTGTGCTAGCTTCTTGAAACTTGACACAATAAAGTAGTTTCACGTTCTATCTCTATGTTTTGTTTCCTCTTGCTGTAGCCCTAAGAAGTGACTGGCGAGAAACACTTTCATGGAAAGGGGTTGCCAAGCTTCCAAAAATTACGAATCTCCAGAAATCTCAGCAAATATTTTTTCACCCAAACTGGATGATACTTTCAGGTAATGATCAGTACACTAAGGCGACTTGGTTCCCCACATTTCGTTCTTCTACGTTAAAGCGTTCGTTTCCAGTAACAGTTTGAATTTTTAGGTTTCACTCTGTTTTCTCCTATATTGATAGATGTATTTGGAACTCTAAATCCAACACGGTTTGTGCTAGCTTCTTGAAACTTGACACAATAAAGTAGTTTCACGTTCTATCTCTATGTTTTGTTTCCTCTTGATGTAGCCCTAAGCAGTGACTGGCGAGAAACACTTTCATGGAAAGGGGTTGCAAGCTTCCAAAAATTACGAATCTCCAGAAATCTCAGCAAATACTTTTTCACCCAAACTGGATGATACTTTCAGGTAATGATCAGTACACTAAGGCGACTTGGTTTCCCAAATTTCGTTCTTCTATGTTGAAGCGTTCGTTTCCAGTAACAGTTTGAATTTTTAGGTTTCACTCTGTTTACTCCTATATTGATAGATGTATTTGGAACTCTAAATCCAACACGGTTTGTGCTAGCTTCTTGAAACTTGACACAGTAAATTAGTTTCACCTTCTATCTCTATGTTTTGTTTCCTCTTGCTGTAGCCCTAAGCAGTGACTGGCGAGAAACACTTTCATGGAAAGGGGTTGCCAAGCTTCCAAAAATTACGAATCTCCAGAAATCTCAGCAAATACTTTTTCACCCAAACTGGATGATACTTTCAGGTAATGATCAGTACACTAAGCCGACTTGGTTCCCCAAATTTTGTTCTTCTATGTTGAAGCATTCGTTTCCAGTAACAGTTTGAATTTTTAGGTTTCACTCTGTTTTCTCCTATATTGATAGATGTATTTGGAACTCTAATACCAACACGGTTTCTGCTAGCTTCTTGAAACTTGACAAAATAAAGTAGTTTTACATTCTGTCTCTATGTTTTGTTTCCTCTTGATGTAGCCCTAAGCAGTGACTGGCGAGAAACACTTTCATGGAAAGGGGTTGCCAAGCTTCCAAAAATTACGAATCTCCAGAAATCTCAGCAAATACTTTTTCACCCAAACTGGATGATACTTTCAGGTAATGATCAGTACACTAAGGCGACTTGGTTCCCAAAATTTCGTTCTTCTATGTTGAAGCATTCGTTTCCAGTAACAGTTTGAATTTTTAGGTTTCACTCTGTTTTCTCCTATATTGATAGATGTATTTGGAAATCTAAATCCAACACGGTTTGTGCTAGCTTCTTGAAACTTGACACAATAAAGTAGTTTCACGTTCTATCTCTATGTTTTGTTTCCTCTTGCTGTAGCCCTAAGAAGTGACTGGCGAGAAACACTTTCATGGAAAGGGGTTGCCAAGCTTCCAAAAATTACGAATCTCCAGAAATCTCAGCAAATATTTTTTCACCCAAACTGGATGATACTTTCAGGTAATGATCAGTACACTAAGGCGACTTGGTTCCCCACATTTCGTTCTTCTATGTTGAAGCGTTCGTTTCCAGTAACAGTTTGAATTTTTAAGTTTCACTCTGTTTACTCCTATATTGATAGATGTATTTGGAACTCTAAATCCAACACAGTTTATGCTAGCTTCTTGAAACTTGACACAGTACAGTAGTTTCACGTTCTATCTGTATGTATTGTTTCCTCTTGATGTAGCCCTAAGCAGTGACTGGCGAGAAACACTTTCATGGAAATGGGTTGCCAAGCTTCCAAAAATTACAAATCTCCAGAAATCTCAGCAAATACTTTTTCACCCAAACTGGATGATACTTTCAGGTAATGATCAGTACACTAAGGCGACTTGGTTCCCCACATTTCGTTCTTCTACGTTAAAGCGTTCGTTTCCAGTAACAGTTTGAATTTTTAGGTTTCACTCTGTTTTCTCCTATATTGATAGATGTATTTGGAACTCTAAATCCAACACGGTTTGTGCTAGCTTCTTGAAACTTGACACAATAAAGTAGTTTCACGTTCTATCTCTATGTTTTGTTTCCTCTTGATGTAGCCCTAAGCAGTGACTGGCGAGAAACACTTTCATGGAAAGGGGTTGCCAAGCTTCCAAAAATTACGAATCTCCAGAAATCTCAGCAAATATTTTTTCACCCAAACTGGATGATACTTTCAGGTAATGATCAGTACACTAAGGCGACTTGGTTTCCCAAATTTCGTTCTTCTATGTTGAAGCGTTCGTTTCCAGTAACAGTTTGAATTTTTAAGTTTCACTCTGTTTACTCCTATATTGATAGATGTATTTGGAACTCTAAATCCAACACAGTTTATGCTAGCTTCTTGAAACTTGACACAGTACAGTAGTTTCACGTTCTATCTGTATGTATTGTTTCCTCTTGATGTAGCCCTAAGCAGTGACTGGCGAGAAACACTTTCATGGAAATGGGTTGCCAAGCTTCCAAAAATTACGAATCTCCAGAAATCTCAGCAAATACTTTTTCACCCAAACTGGATGATACTTTCAGGTAATGATCAGTACACTAAGGCGACTTGGTTCCCCACATTTCGTTCTTCTACGTTAAAGCGTTCGTTTCCAGTAACAGTTTGAATTTTTAGGTTTCACTCTGTTTTCTCCTATATTGATAGATGTATTTGGAACTCTAAATCCAACACGGTTTGTGCTAGCTTCTTGAAACTTGACACAATAAAGTAGTTTCACGTTCTATCTCTATGTTTTGTTTCCTCTTGATGTAGCCCTAAGCAGTGACTGGCGAGAAACACTTTCATGGAAAGGGGTTGCAAGCTTCCAAAAATTACGAATCTCCAGAAATCTCAGCAAATACTTTTTCACCCAAACTGGATGATACTTTCAGGTAATGATCAGTACACTAAGGCGACTTGGTTTCCCAAATTTCGTTCTTCTATGTTGAAGCGTTCGTTTCCAGTAACAGTTTGAATTTTTAGGTTTCACTCTGTTTACTCCTATATTGATAGATGTATTTGGAACTCTAAATCCAACACGGTTTGTGCTAGCTTCTTGAAACTTGACACAGTAAATTAGTTTCACCTTCTATCTCTATGTTTTGTTTCCTCTTGCTGTAGCCCTAAGCAGTGACTGGCGAGAAACACTTTCATGGAAAGGGGTTGCCAAGCTTCCAAAAATTACGAATCTCCAGAAATCTCAGCAAATACTTTTTCACCCAAACTGGATGATACTTTCAGGTAATGATCAGTACACTAAGCCGACTTGGTTCCCCAAATTTTGTTCTTCTATGTTGAAGCATTCGTTTCCAGTAACAGTTTGAATTTTTAGGTTTCACTCTGTTTTCTCCTATATTGATAGATGTATTTGGAACTCTAATACCAACACGGTTTCTGCTAGCTTCTTGAAACTTGACAAAATAAAGTAGTTTTACATTCTGTCTCTATGTTTTGTTTCCTCTTGATGTAGCCCTAAGCAGTGACTGGCGAGAAACACTTTCATGGAAAGGGGTTGCCAAGCTTCCAAAAATTACGAATCTCCAGAAATCTCAGCAAATACTTTTTCACCCAAACTGGATGATACTTTCAGGTAATGATCAGTACACTAAGGCGACTTGGTTCCCAAAATTTCGTTCTTCTATGTTGAAGCATTCGTTTCCAGTAACAGTTTGAATTTTTAGGTTTCACTCTGTTTTCTCCTATATTGATAGATGTATTTGGAAATCTAAATCCAACACGGTTTGTGCTAGCTTCTTGAAACTTGACACAATAAAGTAGTTTCACGTTCTATCTCTATGTTTTGTTTCCTCTTGCTGTAGCCCTAAGAAGTGACTGGCGAGAAACACTTTCATGGAAAGGGGTTGCCAAGCTTCCAAAAATTACGAATCTCCAGAAATCTCAGCAAATATTTTTTCACCCAAACTGGATGATACTTTCAGGTAATGATCAGTACACTAAGGCGACTTGGTTCCCCACATTTCGTTCTTCTATGTTGAAGCGTTCGTTTCCAGTAACAGTTTGAATTTTTAAGTTTCACTCTGTTTACTCCTATATTGATAGATGTATTTGGAACTCTAAATCCAACACAGTTTATGCTAGCTTCTTGAAACTTGACACAGTACAGTAGTTTCACGTTCTATCTGTATGTATTGTTTCCTCTTGATGTAGCCCTAAGCAGTGACTGGCGAGAAACACTTTCATGGAAATGGGTTGCCAAGCTTCCAAAAATTACAAATCTCCAGAAATCTCAGCAAATACTTTTTCACCCAAACTGGATGATACTTTCAGGTAATGATCAGTACACTAAGGCGACTTGGTTCCCCACATTTCGTTCTTCTACGTTAAAGCGTTCGTTTCCAGTAACAGTTTGAATTTTTAGGTTTCACTCTGTTTTCTCCTATATTGATAGATGTATTTGGAACTCTAAATCCAACACGGTTTGTGCTAGCTTCTTGAAACTTGACACAATAAAGTAGTTTCACGTTCTATCTCTATGTTTTGTTTCCTCTTGATGTAGCCCTAAGCAGTGACTGGCGAGAAACACTTTCATGGAAAGGGGTTGCCAAGCTTCCAAAAATTACGAATCTCCAGAAATCTCAGCAAATATTTTTTCACCCAAACTGGATGATACTTTCAGGTAATGATCAGTACACTAAGGCGACTTGGTTTCCCAAATTTCGTTCTTCTATGTTGAAGCGTTCGTTTCCAGTAACAGTTTGAATTTTTAAGTTTCACTCTGTTTACTCCTATATTGATAGATGTATTTGGAACTCTAAATCCAACACAGTTTATGCTAGCTTCTTGAAACTTGACACAGTACAGTAGTTTCACGTTCTATCTGTATGTATTGTTTCCTCTTGATGTAGCCCTAAGCAGTGACTGGCGAGAAACACTTTCATGGAAATGGGTTGCCAAGCTTCCAAAAATTACGAATCTCCAGAAATCTCAGCAAATACTTTTTCACCCAAACTGGATGATACTTTCAGGTAATGATCAGTACACTAAGGCGACTTGGTTCCCCACATTTCGTTCTTCTACGTTAAAGCGTTCGTTTCCAGTAACAGTTTGAATTTTTAGGTTTCACTCTGTTTTCTCCTATATTGATAGATGTATTTGGAACTCTAAATCCAACACGGTTTGTGCTAGCTTCTTGAAACTTGACACAATAAAGTAGTTTCACGTTCTATCTCTATGTTTTGTTTCCCTTGATGTAGCCCTAAGCAGTGACTGGCGAGAACCACTTTCATGGAAAAGGGTTGCCAAGCTTCCAAAAATTACGAATCTCCAGAAATCACAGCAAATATTTTTTCACCCAAACTGGATGATACTTTCAGGTAATGATCAGTACACTAAGGCGACTTGGTTCCCCAAATTTTATTCTTCTACATTGAAGCGTTCATTTCCAGTAACAGTTTGAATTTTTAGGTTTCACTCTGTTTTCTCCTATATTGATATATGTATTTGGAACTCTAAATCCAACACGGTTTGTGCTAGCTTCTTGAAACTTGACACAATAAAGTAGTTTCACGTTCTATCTCTATGTTTTGTTTCCTCTTGATGTAGCCCTAAGCAGTGACTGGCGAGAAACACTTTCATGGAAAGGGGTTGCCAAGCTTCCAAAAATTACGAAACTCCAGAAATCTCAGCAAATACTTTTTCACCCAAACTGGATGATACTTTCAGGTAATGATCAGTACACTAAGGCGACTTGGTTCCCAAAATTTCGTTCTTCTATGTTGAAGCATTCGTTTCCAGTAACAGTTTGAATTTTTAGGTTTCACTCTGTTTTCTCCTATATTGATAGATGTATTTGGAAATCTAAATCCAACACGGTTTGTGCGAGCTTCTTGAAACTTGACACAATAAAGTAGTTTCACGTTCTATCTCTATGTTTTGTTTCCTCTTGCTGTAGCCCTAAGAAGTGACTGGCGAGAAACACTTTCATGGAAAGGGGTTGCCAAGCTTCCAAAAATTACGAATCTCCAGAAATCTCAGCAAATATTTTTTCACCCAAACTGGATGATACTTTCAGGTAATGATCAGTACACTAAGGCGACTTGGTTCCCCACATTTCGTTCTTTTACGTTAAAGCGTTCGTTTCCAGTAACAGTTTGAATTTTTAGGTTTCACTCTGTTTTCTCCTATATTGATAGATGTATTTGGAACTCTAAATCCAACACGGTTTGTGCTAGCTTCTTGAAACTTGACACAGTACAGTAGTTTCACGTTCTATCTCTATGTATTGTTTCCTCTTGATGTAGCCCTAAGCAGTGACTGGCGAGAAACACTTTCATGGAAAGGGGTTGCCAAGCTTCCAAAAATTACGAATCTCCAGAAATCTCAGCAAATACTTTTTCACCCAAACTGGATGATACTTTCTGGTAATGATCAGTACACTAAGCCGACTTGGTTCCCAAAATTTCGTTCTTCTATGTTGAAGCATTCGTTTCCAGTAACAGTTTGAATTTTTAGGTTTCACTCTGTTTTCTCCTATATTGATAGATATATTTGGAACTCTAAATCCAACACGGTTTGTGCTAGCTTCTTGAAACTTGACACAATAAAGTAGTTTCACGTTCTATCTCTATGTTTTGTTTCCTCTTGATGTAGCCCTAAGCAGTGACTGGCGAGAAACACTTTCATGGAAAGGGGTTGCCAAGCTTCCAAAAATTACGAATCTCCAGAAATCTCAGCAAATACTTTTTCACCCAAACTGGATGATACTTTCAGGTAATGATCAGTACACTAAGGCGACTTGGTTTCCCAAATTTCGTTCTTCTATGTTGAAGCGTTCGTTTCCAGTAACAGTTTGAATTTTTAAGTTTCACTCTGTTTACTCCTATATTGATAGATGTATTTGGAACTCTAAATCCAACACAGTTTATGCTAGCTTCTTGAAACTTGACACAGTACAGTAGTTTCACGTTCTATCTCTATGTATTGTTTCCTCTTGATGTAGCCCTAAGCAGTGACTGGCGAGAAACACTTTCATGGAAAGGGGTTGCCAAGCTTCCAAAAATTACGAATCTCCAGAAATCTCAGCAAATACTTTTTCACCCAAACTGGATGATACTTTCTGGTAATGATCAGTACACTAAGCCGACATGGTTCCCAACATTTCGTTCTTCTATGTTGAAGCATTCGTTTCCAGTAACAGTTTGAATTTTTAGGTTTCACTCTGTTTTCTCCTATATTGATAGATGTATTTGGAACTCTAAATCCAACACGGTTTGTGCTAGCTTCTTGAAACTTGACACAATAAAGTAGTTTCACGTTCTATCTCTATGTTTTGTTTCCTCTTGATGTAGCCCTAAGCAGTGACTGGCGAGAAACACTTTCATGGAAAGGGGTTGCAAGCTTCCAAAAATTACGAATCTCCAGAAATCTCAGCAAATACTTTTTCACCCAAACTGGATGATACTTTCAGGTAATGATCAGTACACTAAGGCGACTTGGTTTCCCAAATTTCGTTCTTCTATGTTGAAGCGTTCGTTTCCAGTAACAGTTTGAATTTTTAGGTTTCACTCTGTTTACTCCTATATTGATAGATGTATTTGGAACTCTAAATCCAACACGGTTTGTGCTAGCTTCTTGAAACTTGACACAATAAAGTAGTTTCACGTTCTCTCTCTATGTTTTGTTTCCTCTTGATGTAGCCCTAAGCAGTGACTGGCGAGAAACACTTTCATGGAAAGGGGTTGCCAAGCTTCCAAAAATTACGAATCTCCAGAAATCTCAGCAAATACTTTTTCACCCAAACTGGATGATACTTTCAGGTAATGATCAGTACACTAAGGCGACTTGGTTTCCCAAATTTCGTTCTTCTATGTTGAAGCGTTCGTTTCCAGTAACAGTTTGAATTTTTAGGTTTCACTCTTTTTACTCCTATATTGATAGATGTATTTGGAACTCTAAATCCAACACGGTTTGTGCTAGCTTCTTGAAACTTGACACAGTAAATTAGTTTCACCTTCTATCTCTATGTTTTGTTTCCTCTTGCTGTAGCCCTAAGCAGTGACTGGCGAGAAACACTTTCATGGAAAGGGGTTGCCAAGCTTCCAAAAATTACGAATCTCCAGAAATCTCAGCAAATACTTTTTCACCCAAACTGGATGATACTTTCAGGTAATGATCAGTACACTAAGCCGACTTGGTTCCCCAAATTTTGTTCTTCTATGTTGAAGCATTCGTTTCCAGTAACAGTTTGAATTTTTAGGTTTCACTCTGTTTTCTCCTATATTGATAGATGTATTTGGAACTCTAATACCAACACGGTTTCTGCTAGCTTCTTGAAACTTGACAAAATAAAGTAGTTTTACATTCTGTCTCTATGTTTTGTTTCCTCTTGATGTAGCCCTAAGCAGTGACTGGCGAGAAACACTTTCATGGAAAGGGGTTGCCAAGCTTCCAAAAATTACGAATCTCCAGAAATCTCAGCAAATACTTTTTCACCCAAACTGGATGATACTTTCAGGTAATGATCAGTACACTAAGGCGACTTGGTTCCCAAAATTTCGTTCTTCTATGTTGAAGCATTCGTTTCCAGTAACAGTTTGAATTTTTAGGTTTCACTCTGTTTTCTCCTATATTGATAGATGTATTTGGAAATCTAAATCCAACACGGTTTGTGCTAGCTTCTTGAAACTTGACACAATAAAGTAGTTTCACGTTCTATCTCTATGTTTTGTTTCCTCTTGCTGTAGCCCTAAGAAGTGACTGGCGAGAAACACTTTCATGGAAAGGGGTTGCCAAGCTTCCAAAAATTACGAATCTCCAGAAATCTCAGCAAATATTTTTTCACCCAAACTGGATGATACTTTCAGGTAATGATCAGTACACTAAGGCGACTTGGTTCCCCACGTTTCGTTCTTCTATGTTGAAGCATTCGTTTCCAGTAACAGTTTGAATTTTTAGGTTTCACTCTGTTTTCTCCTATATTGATAGATGTATTTGGAACTCTAATTCCAACACGGTTTCTGCTAGCTTCTTGAAACTTGACAAAATAAAGTAGTTTTACATTCTGTCTCTATGTTTTGTTTCCTCTTGATGTAGCCCTAAGCAGTGACTGGCGAGAAACACTTTCATGGAAAGGGGTTGCCAAGCTTCCAAAAATTACGAATCTCCAGAAATCTCAGCAAATACTTTTTCACCCAAACTGGATGATACTTTCAGGTAATGATCAGTACACTAAGGCGACTTGGTTCCCAAAATTTCGTTCTTCTATGTTGAAGCATTCGTTTCCAGTAACAGTTTGAATTTTTAGGTTTCACTCTGTTTTCTCCTATATTGATAGATGTATTTGGAAATCTAAATCCAACACGGTTTGTGCTAGCTTCTTGAAACTTGACACAATAAAGTAGTTTCATGTTCTATCTCTATGTTTTGTTTCCTCTTGCTGTAGCCCTAAGAAGTGACTGGCGAGAAACACTTTCATGGAAAGGGGTTGCCAAGCTTCCAAAAATTACGAATCTCCAGAAATCTCAGCAAATATTTTTTCACCCAAACTGGATGATACTTTCAGGTAATGATCAGTACACTAAGGCGACTTGGTTCCCCACATTTCGTTCTTCTACGTTAAAGCGTTCGTTTCCAGTAACAGTTTGAATTTTTAGGTTTCACTCTGTTTTCTCCTATATTGATAGATGTATTTGGAACTCTAAATCCAACACAGTTTATGCTAGCTTTTTGAAACTTGACACAGTACAGTAGTTTCACGTTCTATCTGTATGTATTGTTTCCTCTTGATGTAGCCCTAAGCAGTGACTGGCGAGAAACACTTTCATGGAAATGGGTTGCCAAGCTTCCAAAAATTACGAATCTCCAGAAATCTCAGCAAATACTTTTTCACCCAAACTGGATGATACTTTCAGGTAATGATCAGTACACTAAGGCGACTTGGTTCCCAAAATTTCGTTCTTCTATGTTGAAGCATTCGTTTCCAGTAACAGTTTGAATTTTTAGGTTTCACTCTGTTTTCTCCTATATTGATAGATGTATTTGGAACTCTAAATCCAACACGGTTTGTGCTAGCTTCTTGAAACTTGACACAATAAAGTAGTTTCACGTTCTATCTCTATGTTTTGTTTCCCTTGATGTAGCCCTAAGCAGTCACTGGCGAGAAACACTTTCATGGAAAAGGGTTGCCAAGCTTCCAAAAATTACGAATCTCCAGAAATCACAGCAAATATTTTTTCACCCAAACTGGATGATACTTTCAGGTAATGATCAGTACACTAAGGCGACTTGGTTCCCCAAATTTTATTCTTCTACGTTGAAGCGTTCGTTTCCAGTAACAGTTTGAATTTTTAGGTTTCACTCTGTTTTCTCCTATATTGATATATGTATTTGGAACTCTAAATCCAACACGGTTTGTGCTAGCTTCTTGAAACTTGACACAATAAAGTAGTTTCACGTTCTATCTCTATGTTTTGTTTCCTCTTGATGTAGCCCTAAGCAGTGACTGGCGAGAAACACTTTCATGGAAAGGGGTTGCCAAGCTTCCAAAAATTACGAAACTCCAGAAATCTCAGCAAATACTTTTTCACCCAAACTGGATGATACTTTCAGGTAATGATCAGTACACTAAGGCGACTTGGTTCCCAAAATTTCGTTCTTCTATGTTGAAGCATTCGTTTCCAGTAACAGTTTGAATTTTTAGGTTTCACTCTGTTTTCTCCTATATTGATAGATGTATTTGGAAATCTAAATCCAACACGGTTTGTGCTAGCTTCTTGAAACTTGACACAATAAAGTAGTTTCACGTTCTATCTCTATGTTTTGTTTCCTCTTGCTGTAGCCCTAAGAAGTGACTGGCGAGAAACACTTTCATGGAAAGGGGTTGCCAAGCTTCCAAAAATTACGAATCTCCAGAAATCTCAGCAAATATTTTTTCACCCAAACTGGATGATACTTTCAGGTAATGATCAGTACACTAAGGCGACTTGGTTCCCCACATTTCGTTCTTCTACGTTAAAGCGTTCGTTTCCAGTAACAGTTTGAATTTTTAGGTTTCACTCTGTTTTCTCCTATATTGATAGATGTATTTGGAACTCTAAATCCAACACGGTTTGTGCTAGCTTCTTGAAACTTGACACAATAAAGTAGTTTCACGTTCTATCTCTATGTTTTGTTTCCTCTTGATGTAGCCCTAAGCAGTGACTGGCGAGAAACACTTTCATGGAAAGGGGTTGCCAAGCTTCCAAAAATTACGAATCTCCAGAAATCTCAGCAAATACTTTTTCACCCAAACTGGATGATACTTTCAGGTAATGATCAGTACACTAAGGCGACTTGGTTTCCCAAATTTCGTTCTTCTATGTTGAAGCGTTCGTTTCCAGTAACAGTTTGAATTTTTAAGTTTCACTCTGTTTACTCCTATATTGATAGATGTATTTGGAACTCTAAATCCAACACAGTTTATGCTAGCTTTTTGAAACTTGACACAGTACAGTAGTTTCACGTTCTATCTGTATGTATTGTTTCCTCTTGATGTAGCCCTAAGCAGTGACTGGCGAGAAACACTTTCATGGAAATGGGTTGCCAAGCTTCCAAAAATTACGAATCTCCAGAAATCTCAGCAAATACTTTTTCACCCAAACTGGATGATACTTTCAGGTAATGATCAGTACACTAAGGCGACTTGGTTCCCAAAATTTCGTTCTTCTATGTTGAAGCATTCGTTTCCAGTAACAGTTTGAATTTTTAGGTTTCACTCTGTTTTCTCCTATATTGATAGATGTATTTGGAACTCTAAATCCAACACGGTTTGTGCTAGCTTCTTGAAACTTGACACAATAAAGTAGTTTCACGTTCTATCTCTATGTTTTGTTTCCCTTGATGTAGCCCTAAGCAGTGACTGGCGAGAAACACTTTCATGGAAAAGGGTTGCCAAGCTTCCAAAAATTACGAATCTCCAGAAATCACAGCAAATATTTTTTCACCCAAACTGGATGATACTTTCAGGTAATGATCAGTACACTAAGGCGACTTGGTTCCCCAAATTTTATTCTTCTACGTTGAAGCGTTCGTTTCCAGTAACAGTTTGAATTTTTAGGTTTCACTCTGTTTTCTCCTATATTGATATATGTATTTGGAACTCTAAATCCAACACGGTTTGTGCTAGCTTCTTGAAACTTGACACAATAAAGTAGTTTCACGTTCTATCTCTATGTTTTGTTTCCTCTTGATGTAGCCCTAAGCAGTGACTGGCGAGAAACACTTTCATGGAAAGGGGTTGCCAAGCTTCCAAAAATTACGAAACTCCAGAAATCTCAGCAAATACTTTTTCACCCAAACTGGATGATACTTTCAGGTAATGATCAGTACACTAAGGCGACTTGGTTCCCAAAATTTCGTTCTTCTATGTTGAAGCATTCGTTTCCAGTAACAGTTTGAATTTTTAGGTTTCACTCTGTTTTCTCCTATATTGATAGATGTATTTGGAAATCTAAATCCAACACGGTTTGTGCTAGCTTCTTGAAACTTGACACAATAAAGTAGTTTCACGTTCTATCTCTATGTTTTGTTTCCTCTTGCTGTAGCCCTAAGAAGTGACTGGCGAGAAACACTTTCATGGAAAGGGGTTGCCAAGCTTCCAAAAATTACGAATCTCCAGAAATCTCAGCAAATATTTTTTCACCCAAACTGGATGATACTTTCAGGTAATGATCAGTACACTAAGGCGACTTGGTTCCCCACATTTCGTTCTTCTACGTTAAAGCGTTCGTTTCCAGTAACAGTTTGAATTTTTAGGTTTCACTCTGTTTTCTCCTATATTGATAGATGTATTTGGAACTCTAAATCCAACACGGTTTGTGCTAGCTTCTTGAAACTTGACACAATAAAGTAGTTTCACGTTCTATCTCTATGTTTTGTTTCCTCTTGATGTAGCCCTAAGCAGTGACTGGCGAGAAACACTTTCATGGAAAGGGGTTGCCAAGCTTCCAAAAATTACGAATCTCCAGAAATCTCAGCAAATACTTTTTCACCCAAACTGGATGATACTTTCAGGTAATGATCAGTACACTAAGGCGACTTGGTTTCCCAAATTTCGTTCTTCTATGTTGAAGCGTTCGTTTCCAGTAACAGTTTGAATTTTTAAGTTTCACTCTGTTTACTCCTATATTGATAGATGTATTTGGAACTCTAAATCCAACACAGTTTATGCTAGCTTCTTGAAACTTGACACAGTACAGTAGTTTCACGTTCTATCTCTATGTATTGTTTCCTCTTGATGTAGCCCTAAGCAGTGACTGGCGAGAAACACTTTCATGGAAAGGGGTTGCCAAGCTTCCAAAAATTACGAATCTCCAGAAATCTCAGCAAATACTTTTTCACCCAAACTGGATGATACTTTCTGGTAATGATCAGTACACTAAGCCGACTTGGTTCCCAACATTTCGTTCTTCTATGTTGAAGCATTCGTTTCCAGTAACAGTTTGAATTTTTAGGTTTCACTCTGTTTTCTCCTATATTGATAGATATATTTGGAACTCTAAATCCAACACGGTTTGTGCTAGCTTCTTGAAACTTGACACAATAAAGTAGTTTCACGTTCTATCTCTATGTTTTGTTTCCTCTTGATGTAGCCCTAAGCAGTGACTGGCGAGAAACACTTTCATGGAAAGGGGTTGCCAAGCTTCCAAAAATTACGAATCTCCAGAAATCTCAGCAAATACTTTTTCACCCAAACTGGATGATACTTTCAGGTAATGTTCAGTACACTAAGGCGACTTGGTTCCCCAAATTTCATTCTTCTACGTTGAAGCGTTCGTTTCCAGTAACAGTTTGAATTTTTAGGTTTCACTCTGTTTTCTCCTATATTGATAGATGTATTTGGAACTCTAAATCCAACACGGTTTGTGCTAGCTTCTTGAAACTTGACACAATAAAGTAGTTTCACGTTCTATCTCTATGTTTTGTTTCCTCTTGATGTAGCCCTAAGCAGTGACTGGGGAGAAACACTTTCATGGAAAGGGGTTGCCAAGCTTCCAAAAATTACGAAACTCCAGAAATCTCAGCAAATACTTTTTCACCCAAACTGGATGATACTTTCAGGTAATGATCAGTACACTAAGGCGACTTGGTTTCCCAAATTTCGTTCTTCTATGTTGAAGCGTTCATTTCCAATAACAGTTTGAATTTTTAGGTTTCACTCTGTTTACTCCTATATTGATAGATGTATTTGGAACTCTAAATCCAACACGGTTTGTGCTAGCTTCTTGAAACTTGACACAGTAAATTAGTTTCACGTTCTATCTCTATGTTTTGTTTCCTCTTGATGTAGCCCTAAGCAGTGACTGGCGAGAAACACTTTCATGGAAAAGGGTTGCCAAGCTTCCAAAAATTACGAATCTCCAGAAATCTCAGCAAATATTTTTTCACCCAAACTGGATGATACTTTCAGGTAATGATCAGTACACTAAGGCGACTTGGTTCCCCAAATTTAGTTCTTCTATGTTGAAGCATTCGTTTCCAGTAACAGTTTGAATTTTTAGGTTTCACTCTGTTTTCTCCTATATTGATAGATGTATTTGGAACTCTAATTCCAACACGGTTTCTGCTAGCTTCTTGAAACTTGACAAAATAAAGTAGTTTTACATTCTGTCTCTATGTTTTGTTTCCTCTTGATGTAGCCCTAAGCAGTGACTGGCGAGAAACACTTTCATGGAAAGGGGTTGCCAAGCTTCCAAAAATTACGAATCTCCAGAAATCTCAGCAAATACTTTTTCACCCAAACTGGATGATTCTTTCAGGTAATGATCAGTAAACTAAGGCGACTTGGTTCCCAAAATTTCGTTCTTCTATGTTTAAGCATTCGTTTCCAGTAACAGTTTGAATTTTTAGGTTTCACTCTGTTTACTCCTATATTGATAGATGTATTTGGAACTCTAAATCCAACACGGTTTGCGCTAGCTTCTTGAAACTTGACACAATAAAGTAGTTTCACGTTCTATCTCTATGTTTTGTTTCCTCTTGCTGTAGCCCTAAGCAGTGACTGGCGAGAAACACTTTCATGGAAAGGGGTTGCCAAGCTTCCAAAAATTACGAATCTCCAGAAATCTCAGCAAATATTTTTTTCACCCAAAGTGGATGATACTTTCAGGTAATGATCAGTACACTATGGCGACTTGGTTCCCCACATTTCGTTCTTCTACGTTGAAGCGTTCGTTTCCAGTAAGAGTTTGAATTTTTAGGTTTCACTCTGTTTTCTCCTATATTGATAGATGTATTTGGAACTCTAAATCCAACACGGTTTGTGCGAGCTTCTTGAAACTTGACACAATAAAGTAGTTTCACGTTCTATCTCTATGTTTTGTTTCCTCTTGCTGTAGCCCTAAGAAGTGACTGGCGAGAAACACTTTCATGGAAAGGGGTTGCCAAGCTTCCAAAAATTACGAATCTCCAGAAATCTCAGCAAATATTTTTTTCACCCAAACTGGATGATACTTTCAGGTAATGATCAGTACACGAAGGCGACTTGGTTCCCCACATTTCGTTCTTCTGCGTTAAAGCGTTCGTTTCCAGTAACAGTTTGAATTTTTAGGTTTCACTCTGTTTTCTCCTATATTGATAGATATATTTGGAACTCTAAATCCAACACGGTTTGTGCTAGCTTCTTGAAACTTGACACAATAAAGTAGTTTCACGTTCTATCTCTATGTTTTGTTTCCTCTTGATGTAGCCCTAAGCAGTGACTGGCGAGAAACACTTTCATGGAAAGGGGTTGGCAAGCTTCCAAAAATTACGAATCTCCAGAAATCTCAGCAAATACTTTTTCACCCAAACTGGATGATACTTTCAGGTAATGATCAGTACACTAAGGCGACTTGGTTTCCCAAATTTCGTTCTTCTATGTTGAAGCGTTCGTTTCCAGTAACAGTTTGAATTTTTAAGTTTCACTCTGTTTACTCCTATATTGATAGATGTATTTGGAACTCTAAATCCAACACAGTTTATGCTAGCTTCTTGAAACTTGACACAGTACAGTAGTTTCACGTTCTATCTCTATGTATTGTTTCCTCTTGATGTAGCCCTAAGCAGTGACTGGCGAGAAACACTTTCATGGAAAGGGGTTGCCAAGCTTCCAAAAATTACGAATCTCCAGAAATCTCAGCAAATACTTTTTCACCCAAACTGGATGATACTTTCTGGTAATGATCAGTACACTAAGCCGACTTGGTTCCCAACATTTCGTTCTTCTATGTTGAAGCATTCGTTTCCAGTAACAGTTTGAATTTTTAGGTTTCACTCTGTTTTCTCCTATATTGATAGATGTATTTGGAACTCTAAATCCAACACGGTTTGTGCTAGCTTCTTGAAACTTGACACAATAAAGTAGTTTCACGTTCTATCTCTATGTTTTGTTTCCTCTTGATGTAGCCCTAAGCAGTGACTGGCGAGAAACACTTTCATGGAAAAGGGTTGCCAAGCTTCCAAAAATTACGAATCTCCAGAAATCTCAGCAAATACTTTTTCACCCAAACTGGATGATACTTTCAGGTAATGATCAGTACACTAAGGCAACTTGGTTCCCCAAATTTCATTCTTCTACGTTGAAGCATTCGTTTCCAGTAACAGTTTGAATTTTTAGGTTTCACTCTGTTTTCTCCTATATTGATAGATGTATTTGGAAATCTAAATCCAACACGGTTTGTGCTAGCTTCTTGAAACTTGACACAATAAAGTAGTTTCACGTTCTATCTCTATGTTTTGTTTCCTCTTGATGTAGCCCTAAGCAGTGACTGGCGAGAAACACTTTCATGGAAAGGGGTTGCCAAGCTTCCAAATTTACGAAACTCCAGAAATCTCAGCAAATACTTTTTCACCCAAACTGGATGATACTTTCAGGTAATGATCAGTACACTAAGGCGACTTGGTTTCCCAAATTTCGTTCTTCTATGTTGAAGCGTTCATTTCCAATAACAGTTTGAATTTTTAGGTTTCACTCTGTTTACTCCTATATTGATAGATGTATTTGGAACTCTAAATTAAACACGGTTTGTGCTAGCTTCTTGAAACTTGACACAGTAAATTAGTTTCACGTTCTATCTCTATGTTTTGTTTCCTCTTGATGTAGCCCTAAGCAGTGACTGGCGAGAAACACTTTCATGGAAAAGGGTTGCCAAGCTTCCAAAAATTACGAATCTCCAGAAATCTCTGCAAATATTTTTTCACCCAAACTGGATGATACTTTCAGGTAATGATCAGTACACTAAGGCGACTTGGTTCCCCACATTTCATTCTTCTATGTTGAAGCATTCGTTTCCAGTAACAGTTTGAATTTTTAGGTTTCACTCTGTTTTCTCCTATATTGATAGATGTATTTGGAACTCTAAATCCAACACGGTTTGTGCTAGCTTCTTGAAACTTGACACAATAAAGTAGTTTCACGTTCTATCTCTATGTTTTGTTTCCTCTTGCTGTAGCCCTAAGAAGTGACTGGCGAGAAACACTTTCATGGAAAGGCGTTGCCAAGCTTCCAAAAATTACGAATCTCCAGAAATCTCAGCAAATATTTTTTCACCCAAACTGGATGATACTTTCAGGTAATGATCAGTACACTAAGGCGACTTGGTTCCCCACATTTCATTCTTCTATGTTGAAGCATTCGTTTCCAGTAACAGTTTGAATTTTTAGGTTTCACTCTGTTTTCTCCTATATTGATAGATATATTTGGAACTCTAAATCCAACACGGTTTGTGCTAGCTTCTTGAAACTTGACACAATAAAGTAGTTTCACGTTCTATCTCTATGTTTTGTTTCCTCTTGATGTAGCCCTAAGCAGTGACTGGCGAGAAACACTTTCATGGAAAGGGGTTGCCAAGCTTCCAAAAATTACGAATCTCCAGAAATCTCAGCAAATACTTTTTCACCCAAACTGGATGATACTTTCAGGTAATGATCAGTACACTAAGGCGACTTGGTTTCCCAAATTTCGTTCTTCTATGTTGAAGCGTTCGTTTCCAGTAACAGTTTGAATTTTTAAGTTTCACTCTGTTTACTCCTATATTGATAGATGTATTTGGAACTCTAAATCCAACACAGTTTATGCTAGCTTCTTGAAACTTGACACAATAAAGTAGTTTCACGTTCTATCTCTATGTTTTGTTTCCTCTTGATGTAGCCCTAAGCAGTGACTGGCGAGAAACACTTTCATGGAAAGGGGTTGCAAGCTTCCAAAAATTACGAATCTCCAGAAATCTCAGCAAATACTTTTTCACCCAAACTGGATGATACTTTCAGGTAATGATCAGTACACTAAGGCGACTTGGTTTCCCAAATTTCGTTCTTCTATGTTGAAGCGTTCGTTTCCAGTAACAGTTTGAATTTTTAGGTTTCACTCTGTTTACTCCTATATTGATAGATATATTTGGAACTCTAAATCCAACACGGTTTGTGCTAGCTTCTTGAAACTTGACACAATAAAGTAGTTTCACGTTCTATCTCTATGTTTTGTTTCCTCTTGATGTAGCCCTAAGCAGTGACTGGCGAGAAACACTTTCATGGAAAGGGGTTGCCAAGCTTCCAAAAATTACGAATCTCCAGAAATCTCAGCAAATACTTTTTCACCCTAACTGGATGATACTTTCAGGTAATGATCAGTACACTAAGGCGACTTGGTTTCCCAAATTTCGTTCTTCTATGTTGAAGCGTTCGTTTCCAGTAACAGTTTGAATTTTTAAGTTTCACTCTGTTTACTCCTATATTGATAGATGTATTTGGAACTCTAAATCCAACACAGTTTATGCTAGCTTCTTGAAACTTGACACAGTACAGTAGTTTCACGTTCTATCTCTATGTATTGTTTCCTCTTGATGTAGCCCTAAGCAGTGACTGGCGAGAAACACTTTCATGGAAAGGGGTTGCCAAGCTTCCAAAAATTACGAATCTCCAGAAATCTCAGCAAATACTTTTTCACCCAAACTGGATGATACTTTCTGGTAATGATCAGTACACTAAGCCGACTTGGTTCCCAACATTTCGTTCTTCTATGTTGAAGCATTCGTTTCCAGTAACAGTTTGAATTTTTAGGTTTCACTCTGTTTTCTCCTATATTGATAGATGTATTTGGAACTCTAAATCCAACACGGTTTGTGCTAGCTTCTTGAAACTTGACACAATAAAGTAGTTTCACGTTCTATCTCTATGTTTTGTTTCCTCTTGATGTAGCCCTAAGCAGTGACTGGCGAGAAACACTTTCATGGAAAGGGGTTGCAAGCTTCCAAAAATTACGAATCTCCAGAAATCTCAGCAAATACTTTTTCACCCAAACTGGATGATACTTTCAGGTAATGATCAGTACACTAAGGCGACTTGGTTTCCCAAATTTCGTTCTTCTATGTTGAAGCGTTCGTTTCCAGTAACAGTTTGAATTTTTAGGTTTCACTCTGTTTACTCCTATATTGATAGATGTATTTGGAACTCTAAATCCAACACGGTTTGTGCTAGCTTCTTGAAACTTGACACAATAAAGTAGTTTCACGTTCTCTCTCTATGTTTTGTTTCCTCTTGATGTAGCCCTAAGCAGTGACTGGCGAGAAACACTTTCATGGAAAGGGGTTGCCAAGCTTCCAAAAATTACGAATCTCCAGAAATCTCAGCAAATACTTTTTCACCCAAACTGGATGATACTTTCAGGTAATGATCAGTACACTAAGGCGACTTGGTTTCCCAAATTTCGTTCTTCTATGTTGAAGCGTTCGTTTCCAGTAACAGTTTGAATTTTTAGGTTTCACTCTTTTTACTCCTATATTGATAGATGTATTTGGAACTCTAAATCCAACACGGTTTGTGCTAGCTTCTTGAAACTTGACACAGTAAATTAGTTTCACCTTCTATCTCTATGTTTTGTTTCCTCTTGCTGTAGCCCTAAGCAGTGACTGGCGAGAAACACTTTCATGGAAAGGGGTTGCCAAGCTTCCAAAAATTACGAATCTCCAGAAATCTCAGCAAATACTTTTTCACCCAAACTGGATGATACTTTCAGGTAATGATCAGTACACTAAGCCGACTTGGTTCCCCAAATTTTGTTCTTCTATGTTGAAGCATTCGTTTCCAGTAACAGTTTGAATTTTTAGGTTTCACTCTGTTTTCTCCTATATTGATAGATGTATTTGGAACTCTAATACCAACACGGTTTCTGCTAGCTTCTTGAAACTTGACAAAATAAAGTAGTTTTACATTCTGTCTCTATGTTTTGTTTCCTCTTGATGTAGCCCTAAGCAGTGACTGGCGAGAAACACTTTCATGGAAAGGGGTTGCCAAGCTTCCAAAAATTACGAATCTCCAGAAATCTCAGCAAATACTTTTTCACCCAAACTGGATGATACTTTCAGGTAATGATCAGTACACTAAGGCGACTTGGTTCCCAAAATTTCGTTCTTCTATGTTGAAGCATTCGTTTCCAGTAACAGTTTGAATTTTTAGGTTTCACTCTGTTTTCTCCTATATTGATAGATGTATTTGGAAATCTAAATCCAACACGGTTTGTGCTAGCTTCTTGAAACTTGACACAATAAAGTAGTTTCACGTTCTATCTCTATGTTTTGTTTCCTCTTGCTGTAGCCCTAAGAAGTGACTGGCGAGAAACACTTTCATGGAAAGGGGTTGCCAAGCTTCCAAAAATTACGAATCTCCAGAAATCTCAGCAAATATTTTTTCACCCAAACTGGATGATACTTTCAGGTAATGATCAGTACACTAAGGCGACTTGGTTCCCCACGTTTCGTTCTTCTATGTTGAAGCATTCGTTTCCAGTAACAGTTTGAATTTTTAGGTTTCACTCTGTTTTCTCCTATATTGATAGATGTATTTGGAACTCTAATTCCAACACGGTTTCTGCTAGCTTCTTGAAACTTGACAAAATAAAGTAGTTTTACATTCTGTCTCTATGTTTTGTTTCCTCTTGATGTAGCCCTAAGCAGTGACTGGCGAGAAACACTTTCATGGAAAGGGGTTGCCAAGCTTCCAAAAATTACGAATCTCCAGAAATCTCAGCAAATACTTTTTCACCCAAACTGGATGATACTTTCAGGTAATGATCAGTACACTAAGGCGACTTGGTTCCCAAAATTTCGTTCTTCTATGTTGAAGCATTCGTTTCCAGTAACAGTTTGAATTTTTAGGTTTCACTCTGTTTTCTCCTATATTGATAGATGTATTTGGAAATCTAAATCCAACACGGTTTGTGCTAGCTTCTTGAAACTTGACACAATAAAGTAGTTTCATGTTCTATCTCTATGTTTTGTTTCCTCTTGCTGTAGCCCTAAGAAGTGACTGGCGAGAAACACTTTCATGGAAAGGGGTTGCCAAGCTTCCAAAAATTACGAATCTCCAGAAATCTCAGCAAATATTTTTTCACCCAAACTGGATGATACTTTCAGGTAATGATCAGTACACTAAGGCGACTTGGTTCCCCACATTTCGTTCTTCTACGTTAAAGCGTTCGTTTCCAGTAACAGTTTGAATTTTTAGGTTTCACTCTGTTTTCTCCTATATTGATAGATGTATTTGGAACTCTAAATCCAACATGGTTTGTGCTAGCTTCTTGAAACTTGACACAATAAAGTAGTTTCACGTTCTATCTCTATGTTTTGTTTCCTCTTGATGTAGCCCTAAGCAGTGACTGGCGAGAAACACTTTCATGGAAAGGGGTTGCCAAGCTTCCAAAAATTACGAATCTCCAGAAATCTCAGCAAATACTTTTTCACCCAAACTGGATGATACTTTCAGGTAATGATCAGTACACTAAGGCGACTTGGTTTCCCAAATTTCGTTCTTCTATGTTGAAGCGTTCGTTTCCAGTAACAGTTTGAATTTTTAGGTTTCACTCTGTTTACTCCTATATTGATAGATGTATTTGGAACTCTAAATCCAACACAGTTTATGCTAGCTTTTTGAAACTTGACACAGTACAGTAGTTTCACGTTCTATCTGTATGTATTGTTTCCTCTTGATGTAGCCCTAAGCAGTGACTGGCGAGAAACACTTTCATGGAAATGGGTTGCCAAGCTTCCAAAAATTACGAATCTCCAGAAATCTCAGCAAATACTTTTTCACCCAAACTGGATGATACTTTCAGGTAATGATCAGTACACTAAGGCGACTTGGTTCCCAAAATTTCGTTCTTCTATGTTGAAGCATTCGTTTCCAGTAACAGTTTGAATTTTTAGGTTTCACTCTGTTTTCTCCTATATTGATAGATGTATTTGGAACTCTAAATCCAACACGGTTTGTGCTAGCTTCTTGAAACTTGACACAATAAAGTAGTTTCACGTTCTATCTCTATGTTTTGTTTCCCTTGATGTAGCCCTAAGCAGTCACTGGCGAGAAACACTTTCATGGAAAAGGGTTGCCAAGCTTCCAAAAATTACGAATCTCCAGAAATCACAGCAAATATTTTTTCACCCAAACTGGATGATACTTTCAGGTAATGATCAGTACACTAAGGCGACTTGGTTCCCCAAATTTTATTCTTCTAAGTTGAAGCGTTCGTTTCCAGTAACAGTTTGAATTTTTAGGTTTCACTCTGTTTTCTCCTATATTGATATATGTATTTGGAACTCTAAATCCAACACGGTTTGTGCTAGCTTCTTGAAACTTGACACAATAAAGTAGTTTCACGTTCTATCTCTATGTTTTGTTTCCTCTTGATGTAGCCCTAAGCAGTGACTGGCGAGAAACACTTTCATGGAAAGGGGTTGCCAAGCTTCCAAAAATTACGAAACTCCAGAAATCTCAGCAAATACTTTTTCACCCAAACTGGATGATACTTTCAGGTAATGATCAGTACACTAAGGCGACTTGGTTCCCAAAATTTCGTTCTTCTATGTTCAAGCATTCGTTTCCAGTAACAGTTTGAATTTTTAGGTTTCACTCTGTTTTCTCCTATATTGATAGATGTATTTGGAAATCTAAATCCAACACGGTTTGTGCTAGCTTCTTGAAACTTGACACAATAAAGTAGTTTCACGTTCTATCTCTATGTTTTGTTTCCTCTTGCTGTAGCCCTAAGAAGTGACTGGCGAGAAACACTTTCATGGAAAGGGGTTGCCAAGCTTCCAAAAATTACGAATCTCCAGAAATCTCAGCAAATATTTTTTCACCCAAACTGGATGATACTTTCAGGTAATGATCAGTACACTAAGGCGACTTGGTTCCCCACATTTCGTTCTTCTACGTTAAAGCGTTCGTTTCCAGTAACAGTTTGAATTTTTAGGTTTCACTCTGTTTTCTCCTATATTGATAGATGTATTTGGAACTCTAAATCCAACACGGTTTGTGCTAGCTTCTTGAAACTTGACACAATAAAGTAGTTTCACGTTCTATCTCTATGTTTTGTTTCCTCTTGCTGTAGCCCTAAGCAGTGACTGGCGAGAAACACTTTCATGGAAAGGGGTTGCCAAGCTTCCAAAAATTACGAATCTCCAGAAATCTCAGCAAATACTTTTTCACCCAAACTGGATGATACTTTCAGGTAATGATCAGTACACTAAGGCGACTTGGTTTCCCAAATTTCGTTCTTCTATGTTGAAGCGTTCGTTTCCAGTAACAGTTTGAATTTTTAAGTTTCACTCTGTTTACTCCTATATTGATAGATGTATTTGGAACTCTAAATCCAACACAGTTTATGCTAGCTTCTTGAAACTTGACACAGTACAGTAGTTTCACGTTCTATCTCTATGTATTGTTTCCTCTTGATGTAGCCCTAAGCAGTGACTGGCGAGAAACACTTTCTTGGAAAGGGGTTGCCAAGCTTCCAAAAATTACGAATCTCCAGAAATCTCAGCAAATACTTTTTCACCCAAACTGGATGATACTTTCTGGTAATGATCAGTACACTAAGCCGACTTGGTTCCCAACATTTCGTTCTTCTATGTTGAAGCATTCGTTTCCAGTAACAGTTTGAATTTTTAGGTTTCACTCTGTTTTCTCCTATATTGATAGATATATTTGGAACTCTAAATCCAACACGGTTTGTGCTAGCTTCTTGAAACTTGACACAATAAAGTAGTTTCACGTTCTATCTCTATGTTTTGTTTCCTCTTGATGTAGCCCTAAGCAGTGACTGGCGAGAAACACTTTCATGGAAAGGGGTTGCCAAGCTTCCAAAAATTACGAATCTCCAGAAATCTCAGCAAATACTTTTTCACCCAAACTGGATGATACTTTCAGGTAATGTTCAGTACACTAAGGCGACTTGGTTCCCCAAATTTCATTCTTCTACGTTGAAGCGTTCGTTTCCAGTAACAGTTTGAATTTTTAGGTTTCACTCTGTTTTCTCCTATATTGATAGATGTATTTGGAACTCTAAATCCAACACGGTTTGTGCTAGCTTCTTGAAACTTGACACAATAAAGTAGTTTCACGTTCTATCTCTATGTTTTGTTTCCTCTTGATGTAGCCCTAAGCAGTGACTGGGGAGAAACACTTTCATGGAAAGGGGTTGCCAAGCTTCCAAAAATTACGAAACTCCAGAAATCTCAGCAAATACTTTTTCACCCAAACTGGATGATACTTTCAGGTAATGATCAGTACACTAAGGCGACTTGGTTTCCCAAATTTCGTTCTTCTATGTTGAAGCGTTCATTTCCAATAACAGTTTGAATTTTTAGGTTTCACTCTGTTTACTCCTATATTGATAGATGTATTTGGAACTCTAAATCCAACACGGTTTGTGCTAGCTTCTTGAAACTTGACACAGTAAATTAGTTTCACGTTCTATCTCTATGTTTTGTTTCCTCTTGATGTAGCCCTAAGCAGTGACTGGCGAGAAACACTTTCATGGAAAAGGGTTGCCAAGCTTCCAAAAATTACGAATCTCCATAAATCTCAGCAAATATTTTTTCACCCAAACTGGATGATACTTTCAGGTAATGATCAGTACACTAAGGCGACTTGGTTCCCCAAATTTAGTTCTTCTATGTTGAAGCATTCGTTTCCAGTAACAGTTTGAATTTTTAGGTTTCACTCTGTTTTCTCCTATATTGATAGATGTATTTGGAACTCTAATTCCAACACGGTTTCTGCTAGCTTCTTGAAACTTGACAAAATAAAGTAGTTTTACATTCTGTCTCTATGTTTTGTTTCCTCTTGATGTAGCCCTAAGCAGTGACTGGCGAGAAACACTTTCATGGAAAGGGGTTGCCAAGCTTCCAAAAATTACGAATCTCCAGAAATCTCAGCAAATACTTTTTCACCCAAACTGGATGATTCTTTCAGGTAATGATCAGTAAACTAAGGCGACTTGGTTCCCAAAATTTCGTTCTTCTATGTTTAAGCATTCGTTTCCAGTAACAGTTTGAATTTTTAGGTTTCACTCTGTTTACTCCTATATTGATAGATGTATTTGGAACTCTAAATCCAACACGGTTTGCGCTAGCTTCTTGAAACTTGACACAATAAAGTAGTTTCACGTTCTATCTCTATGTTTTGTTTCCTCTTGCTGTAGCCCTAAGCAGTGACTGGCGAGAAACACTTTCATGGAAAGGGGTTGCCAAGCTTCCAAAAATTACGAATCTCCAGAAATCTCAGCAAATATTTTTTTCACCCAAAGTGGATGATACTTTCAGGTAATGATCAGTACACTATGGCGACTTGGTTCCCCACATTTCGTTCTTCTACGTTGAAGCGTTCGTTTCCAGTAAGAGTTTGAATTTTTAGGTTTCACTCTGTTTTCTCCTATATTGATAGATGTATTTGGAACTCTAAATCCAACACGGTTTGTGCGAGCTTCTTGAAACTTGACACAATAAAGTAGTTTCACGTTCTATCTCTATGTTTTGTTTCCTCTTGCTGTAGCCCTAAGAAGTGACTGGCGAGAAACACTTTCATGGAAAGGGGTTGCCAAGCTTCCAAAAATTACGAATCTCCAGAAATCTCAGCAAATACTTTTTCACCCAAACTGGATGATACTTTCTGGTAATGATCAGTACACTAAGCCGACTTGGTTCCCAAAATTTCGTTCTTCTATGTTTTAGCATTCGTTTCCAGTAACAGTTTGAATTTTTAGGTTTCACTCTGTTTTCTCCTATATTGATAGATGTATTTGGAACTCTAAATCCAACACGGTTTGTGCTAGCTTCTTGAAACTTGACACAATAAAGTAGTTTCACGTTCTATCTCTATGTTTTGTTTCCTCTTGATGTAGCCCTAAGCAGTGACTGGCGAGAAACACTTTCATGGAAAAGGGTTGCCAAGCTTCCAAAAATTACGAATCTCCAGAAATCTCAGCAAATACTTTTTCACCCAAACTGGATGATACTTTCAGGTAATGATCAGTACACTAAGGTGACTTGGTTTCCCAAATTTCGTTCTTCTATGTTGAAGCGTTCGTTTCCAGTAACAGTTTGAATTTTTAGGTTTCACTTTGTTTTCTCCTATATTGATAGATGTATTTGGAACTCTAAATCCAACACGGTTTGTGCTAGCTTCTTGAAACTTGACACAATAAAGTAGTTTCACGTTCTATCTCTATGTTTTGTTTCCTCTTGATGTAGCCCTAAGCAATGACTGGCGAGAAACACTTTCATGGAAAGGGGTTGCCAAGCTTCCAAATTTACGAAACTCCAGAAATCTCAGCAAATACTTTTTCACCCAAACTGGATGATACTTTCAGGTAATGATCAGTACACTAAGGCGACTTGGTTTCCCAAATTTAGTTCTTCTATGTTGAAGCGTTCATTTCCAATAACAGTTTGAATTTTTAGGTTTCACTCTGTTTACTCCTATATTGATAGATGTATTTGGAACTCTAAATCCAACACGGTTTGTGCTAGCTTCTTGAAACTTGACACAGTAAATTAGTTTCACGTTCTATCTCTATGTTTTGTTTCCTCTTGCTGTAGCCCTAAGCAGTGACTGGCGAGAAACACTTTCATGGAAAGGGGTTGCCAAGCTTCCAAAAATTACGAATCTCCAGAAATCTCAGCAAATATTTTTTCACCCAAACTGGATGATACTTTCAGGTAATGATCAGTACACTAAGGCGACTTGGTTCCCCACATTTCGTTCTTCTATGTTGAAGCATTCGTTTCCAGTAACAGTTTGAATTTTTAGGTTTCACTCTGTTTTCTCCTATATTGATAGATGTATTTGGAACTCTAAATCCAACACGGTTTGTGCTAGCTTCTTGAAACTTGACACAATAAATTAGTTTCACGTTCTATCTCTATGTTTTGTTTCCTCTTGCTGTAGCCCTAAGAAGTGACTGGCGAGAAACACTTTCATGGAAAGGCGTTGCCAAGCTTCCAAAAATTACGAATCTCCAGAAATCTCAGCAAATATTTTTTCACCCAAACTGGATGATACTTTCAGGTAATGATCAGTACACTAAGGCGACTTGGTTCCCCACATTTCGTTCTTCTACGTTAAAGCGTTCATTTCCAGTAACAGTTTGAATTTTTAGGTTTCACTCTGTTTTCTCCTATATTGATAGATGTATTTGGAACTCTAAATCCAACACGGTTTGTGCTAGCTTCTTGAAACTTGACACAATAAAGTAGTTTCACGTTCTATCTCTATGTTTTCTTTCCTCTTGATGTAGCCCTAAGCATTGACTGGCGAGAAACACTTTCATGGAAAGGGGTTGCCAAGCTTCCAAAAATTACGAATCTCCAGAAATCTCAGCAAATACTTTTTCACCCAAACTGGATGATACTTTCAGGTAATGATCAGTACACTAAGGCGACTTGGTTTCCCAAATTTCGTTCTTCTATGTTGAAGCGTTCGTTTCCAGTAACAGTTTGAATTTTTAAGTTTCACTCTGTTTACTCCAGTATTGATAGATGTATTTGGAACTCTAAATCCAACACAGTTTATGCTAGCTTCTTGAAACTTGACACAGTACAGTAGTTTCACGTTCTATCTCTTTGTATTGTTTCCTCTTGATGTAGCCCTAAGCAGGACTGGCGAGAAACACTTTCATGGAAAGGGGTTGCCAAGCTTCCAAAAATTACGAATCTCCAGAAATCTCAGCAAATACTTTTTCACCCAAACTGGATGATACTTTCTGGTAATGATCAGTACACTAAGCCGACTTGGTACCCAACATTTCGTTCTTCTATGTTGAAGCATTCGTTTCCAGTAACAGTTTGAATTTTTAGGTTTCACTCTGTTTTCTCCTATATTGATAGATGTATTTGGAACTCTAAATCCAACACGGTTTGTGCTAGCTTCTTGAAACTTGACACAATGAAGTAGTTTCACGTTCTATCTCTATGTTTTGTTTCCTCTTGATGTAGCCCTAAGCAGTGACTGGCGAGAAACACTTTCATGGAAAGGGGTTGCCAAGCTTCCAAAAATTACGAATCTCCAGAAATCTCAGCAAATACTTTTTCACCCAAACTGGATGATACTTTCAGGTAATGATCAGTACACTAAGGCGACTTGGTTCCCCAAATTTCATTCTTCTACGTTGAAGCGTTCGTTTCCAGTAACAGTTTGAATTTTTAGGTTTCACTCTGTTTTCTCCTATATTGATAGATGTATTTGGAACTCTAAATCCAACACGGTTTGTGCGAGCTTCTTGAAACTTGACACAATAAAGTAGTTTCACGTTCTATCTCTATGTTTTGTTTCCTCTTGCTGTAGCCCTAAGAAGTGACTGGCGAGAAACACTTTCATGGAAAGGCGTTGCCAAGCTTCCAAAAATTACGAATCTCCAGAAATCTCAGCAAATATTTTTTCACCCAAACTGGATGATACTTTCAGGTAATGATCAGTACACTAAGGCGACTTGGTTCCCCACATTTCGTTCTTCTGCGTTAAAGCGTTCGTTTCCAGTAACAGTTTGAATTTTTAGGTTTCACTCTGTTTTCTCCTATATTGATAGATGTATTTGGAACTCTAAATCCAACACGGTTTGTGCTAGCTTCTTGAAACTTGACACAATAAAGTAGTTTCACGTTCTATCTCTATGTTTTGTTTCCTCTTGATGTAGCCCTAAGCAGTGACTGGCGAGAAACACTTTCATGGAAAGGGGTTGCCAAGCTTCCAAAAATTACGAATCTCCAGAAATCTCAGCAAATACTTTTTCACCCAAACTGGATGATACTTTCAGGTAATGATCAGTACACTAAGGCGACTTGGTTTCCCAAATTTCGTTCTTCTATGTTGAAGCGTTCGTTTCCAGTAACAGTTTGAATTTTTAAGTTTCACTCTGTTTACTCCTATATTGATAGATGTATTTGGAACTCTAAATCCAACACAGTTTATGCTAGCTTCTTGAAACTTGACACAGTACAGTAGTTTCACGTTCTATCTGTATGTATTGTTTCCTCTTGATGTAGCCCTAAGCAGTGACTGGCGAGAAACACTTTCATGGAAAGGGGTTGCCAAGCTTCCAAAAATTACGAATCTCCAGAAATCTCAGCAAATACTTTTTCACCCAAACTGGATGATACTTTCTGGTAATGATCAGTACACTAAGCCGACTTGGTTCCCAACATTTCGTTCTTCTATGTTGAAGCATTCGTTTCCAGTAACAGTTTGAATTTTTAGGTTTCACTCTGTTTTCTCCTATATTGATAGATGTATTTGGAACTCTAAATCCAACACGGTTTGTGCTAGCTTCTTGAAACTTGACACAATAAAGTAGTTTCACGTTCTATCTCTATGTTTTGTTTCCTCTTGATGTAGCCCTAAGCAGTGACTGGCGAGAAACACTTTCATGGAAAAGGGTTGCCAAGCTTCCAAAAATTACGAATCTCCAGAAATCTCAGCAAATACTTTTTCACCCAAACTGGATGATACTTTCAGGTAATGATCAGTACACTAAGGCAACTTGGTTCCCCAAATTTCATTCTTCTACGTTGAAGCGTTCGTTTCCAGTAACAGTTTGAATTTTTAGGTTTCACTCTGTTTTCTCCTATATTGATAGATGTATTTGGAACTCTAAATCCAACACGGTTTGTGCTAGCTTCTTGAAACTTGACACAATAAAGTAGTTTCACGTTCTATCTCTATGTTTTGTTTCCTCTTGATGTAGCCCTAAGCAGTGACTGGCGAGAAACACTTTCATGGAAAGGGGTTGCCAAGCTTCCAAATTTACGAAACTCCAGAAATCTCAGCAAATACTTTTTCACCCAAACTGGATGATACTTTCAGGTAATGATCAGTACACTAAGGCGACTTGGTTTCCCAAATTTCGTTCTTCTATGTTGAAGCGTTCATTTCCAATAACAGTTTGAATTTTTAGGTTTCACTCTGTTTACTCCTATATTGATAGATGTATTTGGAACTCTAAATCCAACACGGTTTGTGCTAGCTTTTTGAAACTTGACACAGTAAATTAGTTTCACGTTCTATCTCTATGTTTTGTTTCCTCTTGATGTAGCCCTAAGCAGTGACTGGCGAGAAACACTTTCATGGAAAAGGGTTGCCAAGCTTCCAAAAATTACGAATCTCCAGAAATCTCTGCAAATATTTTTTCACCCAAACTGGATGATACTTTCAGGTAATGATCAGTACACTAAGGCGACTTGGTTCCCCACATTTCGTTCTTCTATGTTGAAGCATTCGTTTCCAGTAACAGTTTGAATTTTTAGGTTTCACTCTGTTTTCTCCTATATTGATAGATGTATTTGGAACTCTAAATCCAACACGGTTTGTGCTAGCTTCTTGAAACTTGACACAATAAAGTAGTTTCACGTTCTATCTCTATGTTTTGTTTCCTCTTGCTGTAGCCCTAAGAAGTGACTGGCGAGAAACACTTTCATGGAAAGGCGTTGCCAAGCTTCCAAAAATTACGAATCTCCAGAAATCTCAGCAAATATTTTTTCACCCAAACTGGATGATACTTTCAGGTAATGATCAGTACACTAAGGCGACTTGGTTCCCCACATTTCGTTCTTCTACGTTAAAGCGTTCATTTCCAGTAACAGTTTGAATTTTTAGGTTTCACTCTGTTTTCTCCTATATTGATAGATGTATTTGGAACTCTAAATCCAACACGGTTTGTGCTAGCTTCTTGAAACTTGACACAATAAAGTAGTTTCACGTTCTATCTCTATGTTTTGTTTCCTTTTGATGTAGCCCTAAGCAGTGACTGGCGAGAAACACTTTCATGGAAAGGGGTTGCCAAGCTTCCAAAAATTACGAATCTCCAGAAATCTCAGCAAATACTTTTTCACCCAAACTGGATGATACTTTCTGGTAATGATCAGTACACTAAGCTGACTTGGTTCCCAAAATTTCGTTCTTCTATGTTGAAGCATTCGTTTCCAGTAACAGTTTGAATTTTTAGGTTTCACTCTGTTTTCTCCTATATTGATAGATGTATTTGGAACTCTAAATCCAACACGGTTTGTGCTAGCTTCTTGAAACTTGACACAATAAAGTAGTTTCACGTTCTATCTCTATGTTTTGTTTCCTCTTGATGTAGCCCTAAGCAGTGACTGGCGAGAAACACTTTCATGGAAAAGGGTTGCCAAGCTTCCAAAAATTACGAATCTCCAGAAATCTCAGCAAATACTTTTTCACCCAAACTGGATGATACTTTCAGGTAATGATCAGTACACTAAGGCGACTTGGTTTCCCAAATTTCGTTCTTCTATGTTGAAGCGTTCGTTTCCAGTAACAGTTTGAATTTTTAGGTTTCACTCTGTTTTCTCCTATATTGATAGATGTATTTGGAACTCTAAATCCAACACGGTTTGTGCTAGCTTCTTGAAACTTGACACAGTACAGTAGTTTCACGTTCTATCTCTATGTTTTGTTTCCTCTTGATGTAGCCCTAAGCAATGACTGGCGAGAAACACTTTCATGGAAAGGGGTTGCCAAGCTTCCAAATTTACGAAACTCCAGAAATCTCAGCAAATACTTTTTCACCCAAACTGGATGATACTTTCAGGTAATGATCAGTACACTAAGGCGACTTGGTTTCCCAAATTTCGTTCTTCTATGTTGAAGCGTTCATTTCCAATAACAGTTTGAATTTTTAGGTTTCACTCTGTTTACTCCTATATTGATAGATGTATTTGGAACTCTAAATCCAACACAGTTTGTGCTAGCTTGTTGAAACTTGACACAGTAAATTAGTTTCACGTTCTATCTCTATGTTTTGTTTCCTCTTGCTGTAGCCCTAAGCAGTGACTGGCGAGAAACACTTTCATGGAAAGGGGTTGCCAAGCTTCCAAAAATTACGAATCTCCAGAAATCTCAGCAAATATTTTTTCACCCAAACTGGATGATACTTTCAGGTAATGATCAGTACACTAAGGCGACTTGGTTCCCCACATTTCGTTCTTCTATGTTGAAGCATTCGTTTCCAGTAACAGTTTGAATTTTTAGGTTTCACTCTGTTTTCTCCTATATTGATAGATGTATTTGGAACTCTAAATCCAACACGGTTTGTGCTAGCTTCTTGAAACTTGACTCAATAAAGTAGTTTCACGTTCTATCTCTATGTTTTGTTTCCTCTTGCTGTAGCCCTAAGAAGTGACTGGCGAGAAACACTTTCATAGAAAGGCGTTGCCAAGCTTCCAAAAATTACGAATCTCCAGAAATCTCAGCAAATATTTTTTCACCCAAACTGGATGATACTTTCAGGTAATGATCAGTACACTAAGCCGACTTGGTTCCCCACATTTCGTTCTTCTACGTTAAAGCATTCATTTCCAGTAACAGTTTGAATTTTTAGGTTTCACTCTGTTTTCTCCTATATTGATAGATGTATTTGGAACTCTAAATCCAACACGGTTTGTGCTAGCTTCTTGAAACTTGACACAATAAAGTAGTTTCACGTTCTATCTCTATGTTTTCTTTCCTCTTGATGTAGCCCTAAGCATTGACTGGCGAGAAACACTTTCATGGAAAGGGGTTGCCAAGCTTCCAAAAATTACGAATCTCCAGAAATCTCAGCAAATACTTTTTCACCCAAACTGAATGATACTTTCAGGTAATGATCAGTACACTAAGGCGACTTGGTTTCCCAAATTTCGTTCTTCTATGTTGAAGCGTACGTTTCCAGTAACAGTTTGAATTTTTAAGTTTCACTCTGTTTACTCCAGTATTGATAGATGTATTTGGAACTCTAAATCCAACACAGTTTATGCTAGCTTCTTGAAACTTGACACAGTACAGTAGTTTCACGTTCTATCTCTATGTATTGTTTCCTCTTGATGTAGCCCTAAGCAGTGACTGGCGAGAAACACTTTCATGGAAAGGGGTTGCCAAGCTTCCAAAAATTACGAATCTCCAGAAATCTCAGCAAATATTTTTTCACCCAAACTGGATGATACTTTCAGGTAATGATCAGTACACTAAGGCGACTTGGTTCCCCACATTTCGTTCTTCTACGTTAAAGCGTTCATTTCCAGTAACAGTTTGAATTTTTAGGTTTCACTCTGTTTTCTCCTATATTGATAGATGTATTTGGAACTCTAAATCCAACACGGTTTGTGCTAGCTTCTTGAAACTTGACACAATAAAGTAGTTTCACGTTCTATCTCTATGTTTTCTTTCCTCTTGATGTAGCCCTAAGCATTGACTGGCGAGAAACACTTTCATGGAAAGGGGTTGCCAAGCTTCCAAAAATTACGAATCTCCAGAAATCTCAGCAAATACTTTTTCACCCAAACTGGATGATACTTTCAGGTAATGATCAGTACACTAAGGCGACTTGGTTTCCCAAATTTCGTTTTCTATGTTGAAGCGTTCGTTTCCAGTAACAGTTTGAATTTTTAAGTTTCACTCTGTTTACTCCAGTATTGATAGATGTATTTGGAACTCTAAATCCAACACAGTTTATGCTACCTTCTTGAAACTTGACACAGTACAGTAGTTTCACGTTCTATCTCTATGTTTTCTTTCCTCTTGATGTAGCCCTAAGCAGTGACTGGCGAGAAACACTTTCATGGAAAGGGGTTGCCAAGCTTCCAAAAATTACGAATCTCCAGAAATCTCAGCAAACACTTTTTCACCCAAACTGGATGATACTTTCAGGTAATGATCAGTACACTAAGGCGACTTGGTTCCCCAAATTTAGTTCTTCTATGTTGAAGCATTCGTTTCCAGTAACAGTTTGAATTTTTAGGTTTCACTCTGTTTACTCCTATATTGATAGATGTATTTGGAACTCTAAATCCAACACGGTTTGTGCTAGCTTCTTGAAACTTGACACAGTAAATTAGTTTCACGTTCTATCTCTATGTTTTGTTTCCTCTTGATGTAGCCCTAAGCAGTGACTGGCGAGAAACACTTTCATGGAAAAGGGTTGCCAAGCTTCCAAAAATTACGAATCTCCAGAAATCTCAGCAAATATTTTTTCACCCAAACTGGATGATACTTTCAGGTAATGATCAGTACACTAAGGCGACTTGGTTCCCCAAATTTAGTTCTTCTATGTTGAAGCATTCGTTTCCAGTAACAGTTTGAATTTTTAGGTTTCACTCTGTTTTCTCCTATATTGATAGATGTATTTGGAACTCTAATTCCAACACGGTTTCTGCTAGCTTCTTGAAACTTGACAAAATAAAGTAGTTTTACATTCTGTCTCTATGTTTTGTTTCCTCTTGATGTAGCCCTAAGCAGTGACTGGCGAGAAACACTTTCATGGAAAGGGGTTGCCAAGCTTCCAAAAATTACGAATCTCCAGAAATCTCAGCAAATACTTTTTCACCCAAACTGGATGATTCTTTCAGGTAATGATCAGTACACTAAGGCGACTTGGTTTCCCAAATTTCGTTCTTCTATGTTGAAGCGTTCATTTCCAATAACAGTTTGAATTTTTAGGTTTCACTCTGTTTACTCCTATATTGATAGATGTATTTGGAACTCTAAATCCAACACGGTTTGTGCTAGCTTCTTGAAACTTGACACAGTAAATTAGTTTCACGTTCTATCTCTATGTTTTGTTTCCTCTTGCTGTAGCCCTAAGCAGTGACTGGCGAGAAACACTTTCATGGAAAGGGGTTGCCAAGCTTCCAAAAATTACGAATCTCCAGAAATCTCAGCAAATATTTTTTCACCCAAACTGGATGATACTTTCAGGTAATGATCAGTACACTAAGGCGACTTGGTTCCCCACATTTCGTTCTTCTATGTTGAAGCATTCGTTTCCAGTAACAGTTTGAATTTTTAGGTTTCACTCTGTTTTCTCCTATATTGATAGATGTATTTGGAACTCTAAATCCAACACGGTTTGTGCTAGCTTCTTGAAACTTGACACAATAAATTAGTTTCACGTTCTATCTCTATGTTTTGTTTCCTCTTGCTGTAGCCCTAAGAAGTGACTGGCGAGAAACACTTTCATGGAAAGGCGTTGCCAAGCTTCCAAAAATTACGAATCTCCAGAAATCTCAGCAAATATTTTTTCACCCAAACTGGATGATACTTTCAGGTAATGATCAGTACACTAAGGCGACTTGGTTCCCCACATTTCGTTCTTCTACGTTAAAGCGTTCATTTCCAGTAACAGTTTGAATTTTTAGGTTTCACTCTGTTTTCTCCTATATTGATAGATGTATTTGGAACTCTAAATCCAACACGGTTTGTGCTAGCTTCTTGAAACTTGACACAATAAAGTAGTTTCACGTTCTATCTCTATGTTTTCTTTCCTCTTGATGTAGCCCTAAGCATTGACTGGCCTGAAACACTTTCATGGAAAGGGGTTGCCAAGCTTCCAAAAATTACGAATCTCCAGAAATCTCAGCAAATACTTTTTCACCCAAACTGGATGATACTTTCAGGTAATGATCAGTACACTAAGGCGACTTGGTTCCCCACATTTCGTTCTTCTACGTTAAAGCGTTCATTTCCAGTAACAGTTTGAATTTTTAGGTTTCACTCTGTTTTCTCCTATATTGATAGATGTATTTGGAACTCTAAATCCAACACAGTTTATGCTAGCTTCTTGAAACTTGACACAGTACAGTAGTTTCACGTTCTATCTCTTTGTATTGTTTCCTCTTGATGTAGCCCTAAGCAGTGACTGGCGAGAAACACTTTCATGGAAAGGGGTTGCCAAGCTTCCAAAAATTACGAATCTCCAGAAATCTCAGCAAATACTTTTTCACCCAAACTGGATGATACTTTCAGGTAATGATCAGTACACTAAGGCGACTTGGTTCCCCAAATTTCATTCTTCTACGTTGAAGCGTTCGTTTCCAGTAACAGTTTGAATTTTTAGGTTTCACTCTGTTTTCTCCTATATTGATAGATGTATTTGGAACTCTAAATCCAACACGGTTTGTGCGAGCTTCTTGAAACTTGACACAATAAAGTAGTTTCACGTTCTATCTCTATGTTTTGTTTCCTCTTGCTGTAGCCCTAAGAAGTGACTGGCGAGAAACACTTTCATGGAAAGGCGTTGCCAAGCTTCCAAAAATTACGAATCTCCAGAAATCTCAGCAAATATTTTTTCACCCAAACTGGATGATACTTTCAGGTAATGATCAGTACACTAAGGCGACTTGGTTCCCCACATTTCGTTCTTCTGCGTTAAAGCGTTCGTTTCCAGTAACAGTTTGAATTTTTAGGTTTCACTCTGTTTTCTCCTATATTGATAGATATATTTGGAACTCTAAATCCAACACGGTTTGTGCTAGCTTCTTGAAACTTGACACAATAAAGTAGTTTCACGTTCTATCTCTATGTTTTGTTTCCTCTTGATGTAGCCCTAAGCAGTGACTGGCGAGAAACACTTTCATGGAAAGGGGTTGCCAAGCTTCCAAAAATTACGAATCTCCAGAAATCTCAGCAAATACTTTTTCACCCAAACTGGATGATACTTTCAGGTAATGATCAGTACACTAAGGCGACTTGGTTTCCCAAATTTCGTTCTTCTATGTTGAAGCGTTCGTTTCCAGTAACAGTTTGAATTTTTAAGTTTCACTCTGTTTACTCCTATATTGATAGATGTATTTGGAACTCTAAATCCAACACAGTTTATGCTAGCTTCTTGAAACTTGACACAGTACAGTAGTTTCACGTTCTATCTGTATGTATTGTTTCCTCTTGATGTAGCCCTAAGCAGTGACTGGCGAGAAACACTTTCATGGAAAGGGGTTGCCAAGCTTCCAAAAATTACGAATCTCCAGAAATCTCAGCAAATACTTTTTCACCCAAACTGGATGATACTTTCTGGTAATGATCAGTACACTAAGCCGACTTGGTTCCCAACATTTCGTTCTTCTATGTTGAAGCATTCGTTTCCAGTAACAGTTTGAATTTTTAGGTTTCACTCTGTTTTCTCCTATATTGATAGATGTATTTGGAACTCTAAATCCAACACGGTTTGTGCTAGCTTCTTGAAACTTGACACAATAAAGTAGTTTCACGTTCTATCTCTATGTTTTGTTTCCTCTTGATGTAGCCCTAAGCAGTGACTGGCGAGAAACACTTTCATGGAAAAGGGTTGCCAAGCTTCCAAAAATTACGAATCTCCAGAAATCTCAGCAAATACTTTTTCACCCAAACTGGATGATACTTTCAGGTAATGATCAGTACACTAAGGCAACTTGGTTCCCCAAATTTCGTTCTTCTATGTTGAAGCGTTCATTTCCAATAACAGTTTGAATTTTTAGGTTTCACTCTGTTTACTCCTATATTGATAGATGTATTTGGAACTCTAAATCCAACACGGTTTGTGCTAGCTTTTTGAAACTTGACACAGTAAATTAGTTTCACGTTCTATCTCTATGTTTTGTTTCCTCTTGATGTAGCCCTAAGCAGTGACTGGCGAGAAACACTTTCATGGAAAAGGGTTGCCAAGCTTCCAAAAATTACGAATCTCCAGAAATCTCTGCAAATATTTTTTCACCCAAACTGGATGATACTTTCAGGTAATGATCAGTACACTAAGGCGACTTGGTTCCCCACATTTCGTTCTTCTATGTTGAAGCATTCGTTTCCAGTAACAGTTTGAATTTTTAGGTTTCACTCTGTTTTCTCCTATATTGATAGATGTATTTGGAACTCTAAATCCAACACGGTTTGTGCTAGCTTCTTGAAACTTGACACAATAAAGTAGTTTCACGTTCTATCTCTATGTTTTGTTTCCTCTTGCTGTAGCCCTAAGAAGTGACTGGCGAGAAACACTTTCATGGAAAGGCGTTGCCAAGCTTCCAAAAATTACGAATCTCCAGAAATCTCAGCAAATATTTTTTCACCCAAACTGGATGATACTTTCAGGTAATGATCAGTACACTAAGGCGACTTGGTTCCCCACATTTCGTTCTTCTACGTTAAAGCGTTCATTTCCAGTAACAGTTTGAATTTTTAGGTTTCACTCTGTTTTCTCCTATATTGATAGATGTATTTGGAACTCTAAATCCAACACGGTTTGTGCTAGCTTCTTGAAACTTGACACAATAAAGTAGTTTCACGTTCTATCTCTATGTTTTGTTTCCTTTTGATGTAGCCCTAAGCAGTGACTGGCGAGAAACACTTTCATGGAAAGGGGTTGCCAAGCTTCCAAAAATTACGAATCTCCAGAAATCTCAGCAAATACTTTTTCACCCAAACTGGATGATACTTTCTGGTAATGATCAGTACACTAAGCTGACTTGGTTCCCAAAATTTCGTTCTTCTATGTTGAAGCATTCGTTTCCAGTAACAGTTTGAATTTTTAGGTTTCACTCTGTTTTCTCCTATATTGATAGATGTATTTGGAACTCTAAATCCAACACGGTTTGTGCTAGCTTCTTGAAACTTGACACAATAAAGTAGTTTCACATTCTATCTCTATGTTTTGTTTCCTCTTGATGTAGCCCTAAGCAGTGACTGGCGAGAAACACTTTCATGGAAAAGGGTTGCCAAGCTTCCAAAAATTACGAATCTCCAGAAATCTCAGCAAATACTTTTTCACCCAAACTGGATGATACTTTCAGGTAATGATCAGTACACTAAGGCGACTTGGTTTCCCAAATTTCGTTCTTCTATGTTGAAGCGTTCGTTTCCAGTAACAGTTTGAATTTTTAGGTTTCACTCTGTTTTCTCCTATATTGATAGATGTATTTGGAACTCTAAATCCAACACGGTTTGTGCTAGCTTCTTGAAACTTGACACAGTACAGTAGTTTCACGTTCTATCTCTATGTTTTGTTTCCTCTTGATGTAGCCCTAAGCAATGACTGGCGAGAAACACTTTCATGGAAAGGGGTTGCCAAGCTTCCAAATTTACGAAACTCCAGAAATCTCAGCAAATACTTTTTCACCCAAACTGGATGATACTTTCAGGTAATGATCAGTACACTAAGGCGACTTGGTTTCCCAAATTTCGTTCTTCTATGTTGAAGCGTTCATTTCCAATAACAGTTTGAATTTTTAGGTTTCACTCTGTTTACTCCTATATTGATAGATGTATTTGGAACTCTAAATCCAACACAGTTTGTGCTAGCTTGTTGAAACTTGACACAGTAAATTAGTTTCACGTTCTATCTCTATGTTTTGTTTCCTCTTGCTGTAGCCCTAAGCAGTGACTGGCGAGAAACACTTTCATGGAAAGGGGTTGCCAAGCTTCCAAAAATTACGAATCTCCAGAAATCTCAGCAAATATTTTTTCACCCAAACTGGATGATACTTTCAGGTAATGATCAGTACACTAAGGCGACTTGGTTCCCCACATTTCGTTCTTCTATGTTGAAGCATTCGTTTCCAGTAACAGTTTGAATTTTTAGGTTTCACTCTGTTTTCTCCTATATTGATAGATGTATTTGGAACTCTAAATCCAACACGGTTTGTGCTAGCTTCTTGAAACTTGACTCAATAAAGTAGTTTCACGTTCTATCTCTATGTTTTGTTTCCTCTTGCTGTAGCCCTAAGAAGTGACTGGCGAGAAACACTTTCATAGAAAGGCGTTGCCAAGCTTCCAAAAATTACGAATCTCCAGAAATCTCAGCAAATATTTTTTCACCCAAACTGGATGATACTTTCAGGTAATGATCAGTACACTAAGCCGACTTGGTTCCCCACATTTCGTTCTTCTACGTTAAAGCGTTCATTTCCAGTAACAGTTTGAATTTTTAGGTTTCACTCTGTTTTCTCCTATATTGATAGATGTATTTGGAACTCTAAATCCAACACGGTTTGTGCTAGCTTCTTGAAACTTGACACAATAAAGTAGTTTCACGTTCTATCTCTATGTTTTTTTTCCTCTTGATGTAGCCCTAAGCATTGACTGGCGAGAAACACTTTCATGGAAAGGGGTTGCCAAGCTTCCAAAAATTACGAATCTCCAGAAATCTCAGCAAATACTTTTTCACCCAAACTGAATGATACTTTCAGGTAATGATCAGTACACTAAGGCGACTTGGTTTCCCAAATTTCGTTCTTCTATGTTGAAGCGTTCGTTTCCAGTAACAGTTTGAATTTTTAAGTTTCACTCTGTTTACTCCAGTATTGATAGATGTATTTGGAACTCTAAATCCAACACAGTTTATGCTAGCTTCTTGAAACTTGACACAGTACAGTAGTTTCACGTTCTATCTCTATGTATTGTTTCCTCTTGATGTAGCCCTAAGCAGTGACTGGCGAGAAACACTTTCATGGAAAGGGGTTGCCAAGCTTCCAAAAATTACGAATCTCCAGAAATCTCAGCAAATATTTTTTCACCCAAACTGGATGATACTTTCAGGTAATGATCAGTACACTAAGGCGACTTGGTTCCCCACATTTCGTTCTTCTACGTTAAAGCGTTCATTTCCAGTAACAGTTTGAATTTTTAGGTTTCACTCTGTTTTCTCCTATATTGATAGATGTATTTGGAACTCTAAATCCAACACGGTTTGTGCTAGCTTCTTGAAACTTGACACAATAAAGTAGTTTCACGTTCTATCTCTATGTTTTCTTTCCTCTTGATGTAGCCCTAAGCATTGACTGGCGAGAAACACTTTCATGGAAAGGGGTTGCCAAGCTTCCAAAAATTACGAATCTCCAGAAATCTCAGCAAATACTTTTTCACCCAAACTGGATGATACTTTCAGGTAATGATCAGTACACTAAGGCGACTTGGTTTCCCAAATTTCGTTCTTCTATGTTGAAGCGTTCGTTTCCAGTAACAGTTTGAATTTTTAAGTTTCACTCTGTTTACTCCAGTATTGATAGATGTATTTGGAACTCTAAATCCAACACAGTTTATGCTACCTTCTTGAAACTTGACACAGTACAGTAGTTTCACGTTCTATCTCTATGTTTTCTTTCCTCTTGATGTAGCCCTAAGCAGTGACTGGCGAGAAACACTTTCATGGAAAGGGGTTGCCAAGCTTCCAAAAATTACGAATCTCCAGAAATCTCAGCAAACACTTTTTCACCCAAACTGGATGATACTTTCAGGTAATGATCAGTACACTAAGGCGACTTGGTTCCCCAAATTTAGTTCTTCTATGTTGAAGCATTCGTTTCCAGTAACAGTTTGAATTTTTAGGTTTCACTCTGTTTACTCCTATATTGATAGATGTATTTGGAACTCTAAATCCAACACGGTTTGTGCTAGCTTCTTGAAACTTGACACAGTAAATTAGTTTCACGTTCTATCTCTATGTTTTGTTTCCTCTTGATGTAGCCCTAAGCAGTGACTGGCGAGAAACACTTTCATGGAAAAGGGTTGCCAAGCTTCCAAAAATTACGAATCTCCAGAAATCTCAGCAAATATTTTTTCACCCAAACTGGATGATACTTTCAGGTAATGATCAGTACACTAAGGCGACTTGGTTCCCCAAATTTAGTTCTTCTATGTTGAAGCATTCGTTTCCAGTAACAGTTTGAATTTTTAGGTTTCACTCTGTTTTCTCCTATATTGATAGATGTATTTGGAACTCTAATTCCAACACGGTTTCTGCTAGCTTCTTGAAACTTGACAAAATAAAGTAGTTTTACATTCTGTCTCTATGTTTTGTTTCCTCTTGATGTAGCCCTAAGCAGTGACTGGCGAGAAACACTTTCATGGAAAGGGGTTGCCAAGCTTCCAAAAATTACGAATCTCCAGAAATCTCAGCAAATACTTTTTCACCCAAACTGGATGATTCTTTCAGGTAATGATCAGTAAACTAAGGCGACTTGGTTCCCAAAATTTCGTTCTTCTATGTTGAAGCATTCGTTTCCAGTAACAGTTTGAATTTTTAGGTTTCACTCTGTTTACTCCTATATTGATAGATGTATTTGGAACTCTAAATCCAACACGGTTTGTGCTAGCTTCTTGAAACTTGACACAATAAAGTAGTTTCACGTTCTATCTCTATGTTTTGTTTCCTCTTGCTGTAGCCCTAAGCAGTGACTGGCGAGAAACACTTTCATGGAAAGGGGTTGCCAAGCTTCCAAAAATTACGAATCTCCAGAAATCTCAGCAAATATTTTTTCACCCAAAGTGGATGATACTTTCAGGTAATGATCAGTACACTAAGGCGACTTGGTTCCCCACATTTCGTTCTTCTACGTTGAAGCGTTCGATTCCAGTAAGAGTTTGAATTTTTAGGTTTCACTCTGTTTTCTCCTATATTGATAGATGTATTTGGAACTCTAAATCCAACACGGTTTGTGCGAGCTTCTTGAAACTTGACACAATAAAGTAGTTTCACGTTCTATCTCTATGTTTTGTTTCCTCTTGCTGTAGCCCTAAGAAGTGACTGGCGAAAAACACTTTCATGGAAAGGCGTTGCCAAGCTTCCAAAAATTAAGAATCTCCAGAAATCTCAGCAAATATTTTTTCACCCAAACTGGATGATACTTTCAGGTAATGATCAGTACACTAAGGCGACTTGGTTCCCCACATTTCTTTCTTCTACGTTAAAGCGTTCGTTTCCAGTAACAGTTTGAATTTTTAGGTTTCACTCTGTTTTCTCCTATATTGATAGATGTATTTGGAACTCTAAATCCAACACGGTTTGTGCTAGCTTCTTGAAACTTGACACAATAAAGTAGTTTCACGTTCTATCTCTATGTTTTGTTTCCTCTTAATGTAGCCCTAAGCAGTGACTGGCGAGAAACACTTTCATGGAAAGGGGTTGCCAAGCTTCCAAAAATTACGAATCTCCAGAAATCTCAGCAAATACTTTTTCACCCAAACTGGATGATACTTTCAGGTAATGATCAGTACACTAAGGCGACTTGGTTTCCCAAATTTCGTTCTTCTATGTTGAAGCGTTCGTTTCCAGTAACAGTTTGAATTTTTAAGTTTCACTCTGTTTACTCCTATATTGATAGATGTATTTGGAACTCTAAATCCAACACGGTTTGTGCTAGCTTCTTGAAACTTGACACAATAAAGTAGTTTCACGTTCTATCTCTATGTTTTGTTTCCTCTTGATGTAGCCCTAAGCAGTGACTGGCGAGAAACACTTTCATGGAAAGGGGTTGCCAAGCTTCCAAAAATTACGAAACTCCTGAAATCTCAGCAAATACTTTTTCACCCAAACTGGATGATACTTTCAGGTAATGATCAGTACACTAAGGCGACTTGGTTTCCCAAATTTCGTTCTTCTATGTTGAAGCGTTCATTCCAATAACAGTTTGAATTTTTAGGTTTCACTCTGTTTACTCCTATATTGATAGATGTATTTGGAACTCTAAATCCAACACGGTTTGTGCTAGCTTCTTGAAACTTGACACAGTAAATTAGTTTCACGTTCTATCTCTATGTTTTGTTTCCTCTTGATGTAGCCCTAAGCAGTGACTGGCGAGAAACACTTTCATGGAAAAGGGTTGCCAAGCTTCCAAAAATTATGAATCTCCAGAAATCTCAGCAAATATTTTTTCACCCAAACTGGATGATACTTTCAGGTAATGATCAGTACACTAAGGCGACTTGGTTCCCCAAATTTAGTTCTTCTATGTTGAAGCATTCGTTTCCAGTAACAGTTTGAATTTTTAGGTTTCACTCTGTTTTCTCCTATATTGATAGATGTATTTGGAACTCTAATTCCAACACGGTTTCTGCTAGCTTCTTGAAACTTGACAAAATAAAGTAGTTTTACATTCTGTCTCTATGTTTTGTTTCCTCTTGATGTAGCCCTAAGCAGTGACTGGCGAGAAACACTTTCATGGAAAGGGGTTGCCAAGCTTCCAAAAATTACGAATCTCCAGAAATCTCAGCAAATACTTTTTCACCCAAACTGGATGATTCTTTCAGGCAATGATCAGTAAACTAAGGCGACTTGGTTCCCAAAATTTCGTTCTTCTATGTTGAAGCATTCGTTTCCAGTAACAGTTTGAATTTTTAGGTTTCACTCTGTTTTCTCCTATATTGATAGATGTATTTGGAACTCTAAATCCAACACGGTTTGTGCTAGCTTCTTGAAACTTGACACAATAAAGTAGTTTCACGTTCTATCTCTATGTTTTGTTTCCTCTTGCTGTAGCCCTAAGCAGTGACTGGCGAGAAACACTTTCATGGAAAGGGGTTGCCAAGCTTCCAAAAATTACGAATCTCCAGAAATCTCAGCAAATATTTTTTCACCCAAAGTGGATGATACTTTCAGGTCATGATCAGTACACTATGGCGACTTGGTTCCCCACATTTCGTTTTTCTACGTTGAAGCGTTCGTTTCCAGTAAGAGTTTGAATTTTTAGGTTTCACTCTGTTTTCTCCTATATTGATAGATGTATTTGGAACTCTAAATCCAACACGGTTTGTGCGAGCTTCTTGAAACTTGACACAATAAAGTAGTTTCACGTTCTATCTCTATGTTTTGTTTCCTCTTGCTGTAGCCCTAAGAAGTGACTGGCGAGAAACACTTTCATGGAAAGGCGTTGCCAAGCTTCCAAAAATTACGAATCTCCAGAAATCTCAGCAAATATTTTTTCACCCAAACTGGATGATACTTTAAGGTAATGATCAGTACACTAGGCGACTTGGTTCCCCACATTTCGTTCTTCTGCGTTAAAGCGTTCGTTTCCAGTAACAGTTTGAATTTTTAGGTTTCACTCTGTTTTCTCCTATATTGATAGATATATTTGGAACTCTAAATCCAACACGGTTTGTGCTAGCTTCTTGAAACTTGACACAATAAAGTAGTTTCACGTTCTATCTCTATGTTTTGTTTCCTCTTGATGTAGCCCTAAGCAGTGACTGGCGAGAAACACTTTCATGGAAAGGGGTTGCCAAGCTTCCAAAAATTACGAATCTCCAGAAATCTCAGCAAATACTTTTTCACCCAAACTGGATGATACTTTCAGGTAATGATCAGTACACTAAGGCGACTTGGTTTCCCAAATTTCGTTCTTCTATGTTGAAGCGTTCGTTTCCAGTAACAGTTTGAATTTTTAAGTTTCACTCTGTTTACTCCTATATTGATAGATGTATTTGGAACTCTAAATCCAACACAGTTTATGCTAGCTTCTTGAAACTTGACACAGTACAGTAGTTTCACGTTCTATCTCTATGTATTGTTTCCTCTTGATGTAGCCCTAAGCAGTGACTGGCGAGAAACACTTTCATGGAAAGGGGTTGCCAAGCTTCCAAAAATTACGAATCTCCAGAAATCTCAGCAAATACTTTTTCACCCAAACTGGATGATACTTTCTGGTAATGATCAGTACACTAAGGCGACTTGGTTCCCAAAATTTCGTTCTTCTATGTTGAAGCATTCGTTTCCAGTAACAGTTTGAATTTTTAGGTTTCACTCTGTTTTCTCCTATATTGATAGATGTATTTGGAACTCTAAATCCAACACGGTTTGTGCTAGCTTCTTGAAACTTGACTCAATAAAGTAGTTTCACGTTCTATCTCTATGTTTTGTTTCCTCTTGCTGTAGCCCTAAGAAGTGACTGGCGAGAAACACTTTCATAGAAAGGCGTTGCCAAGCTTCCAAAAATTACGAATCTCCAGAAATCTCAGCAAATATTTTTTCACCCAAACTGGATGATACTTTCAGGTAATGATCAGTACACTAAGCCGACTTGGTTCCCCACATTTCGTTCTTCTACGTTAAAGCGTTCATTTCCAGTAACAGTTTGAATTTTTAGGTTTCACTCTGTTTTCTCCTATATTGATAGATGTATTTGGAACTCTAAATCCAACACGGTTTGTGCTAGCTTCTTGAAACTTGACACAATAAAGTAGTTTCACGTTCTATCTCTATGTTTTTTTTCCTCTTGATGTAGCCCTAAGCATTGACTGGCGAGAAACACTTTCATGGAAAGGGGTTGCCAAGCTTCCAAAAATTACGAATCTCCAGAAATCTCAGCAAATACTTTTTCACCCAAACTGAATGATACTTTCAGGTAATGATCAGTACACTAAGGCGACTTGGTTTCCCAAATTTCGTTCTTCTATGTTGAAGCGTTCGTTTCCAGTAACAGTTTGAATTTTTAAGTTTCACTCTGTTTACTCCAGTATTGATAGATGTATTTGGAACTCTAAATCCAACACAGTTTATGCTAGCTTCTTGAAACTTGACACAGTACAGTAGTTTCACGTTCTATCTCTATGTATTGTTTCCTCTTGATGTAGCCCTAAGCAGTGACTGGCGAGAAACACTTTCATGGAAAGGGGTTGCCAAGCTTCCAAAAATTACGAATCTCCAGAAATCTCAGCAAATATTTTTTCACCCAAACTGGATGATACTTTCAGGTAATGATCAGTACACTAAGGCGACTTGGTTCCCCACATTTCGTTCTTCTACGTTAAAGCGTTCATTTCCAGTAACAGTTTGAATTTTTAGGTTTCACTCTGTTTTCTCCTATATTGATAGATGTATTTGGAACTCTAAATCCAACACGGTTTGTGCTAGCTTCTTGAAACTTGACACAATAAAGTAGTTTCACGTTCTATCTCTATGTTTTCTTTCCTCTTGATGTAGCCCTAAGCATTGACTGGCGAGAAACACTTTCATGGAAAGGGGTTGCCAAGCTTCCAAAAATTACGAATCTCCAGAAATCTCAGCAAATACTTTTTCACCCAAACTGGATGATACTTTCAGGTAATGATCAGTACACTAAGGCGACTTGGTTTCCCAAATTTCGTTCTTCTATGTTGAAGCGTTCGTTTCCAGTAACAGTTTGAATTTTTAAGTTTCACTCTGTTTACTCCAGTATTGATAGATGTATTTGGAACTCTAAATCCAACACAGTTTATGCTACCTTCTTGAAACTTGACACAGTACAGTAGTTTCACGTTCTATCTCTATGTTTTGTTTCCTCTTGATGTAGCCCTAAGCAGTGACTGGCGAGAAACACTTTCATGGAAAGGGGTTGCCAAGCTTCCAAAAATTACGAATCTCCAGAAATCTCAGCAAACACTTTTTCACCCAAACTGGATGATACTTTCAGGTAATGATCAGTACACTAAGGCGACTTGGTTCCCCAAATTTAGTTCTTCTATGTTGAAGCATTCGTTTCCAGTAACAGTTTGAATTTTTAGGTTTCACTCTGTTTACTCCTATATTGATAGATGTATTTGGAACTCTAAATCCAACACGGTTTGTGCTAGCTTCTTGAAACTTGACACAGTAAATTAGTTTCACGTTCTATCTCTATGTTTTGTTTCCTCTTGATGTAGCCCTAAGCAGTGACTGGCGAGAAACACTTTCATGGAAAAGGGTTGCCAAGCTTCCAAAAATTACGAATCTCCAGAAATCTCAGCAAATATTTTTTCACCCAAACTGGATGATACTTTCAGGTAATGATCAGTACACTAAGGCGACTTGGTTCCCCAAATTTAGTTCTTCTATGTTGAAGCATTCGTTTCCAGTAACAGTTTGAATTTTTAGGTTTCACTCTGTTTTCTCCTATATTGATAGATGTATTTGGAACTCTAATTCCAACACGGTTTCTGCTAGCTTCTTGAAACTTGACAAAATAAAGTAGTTTTACATTCTGTCTCTATGTTTTGTTTCCTCTTGATGTAGCCCTAAGCAGTGACTGGCGAGAAACACTTTCATGGAAAGGGGTTGCCAAGCTTCCAAAAATTACGAATCTCCAGAAATCTCAGCAAATACTTTTTCACCCAAACTGGATGATTCTTTCAGGCAATGATCAGTAAACTAAGGTGACTTGGTTCCCAAAATTTCGTTCTTCTATGTTGAAGCATTCGTTTCCAGTAACAGTTTGAATTTTTAGGTTTCACTCTGTTTTCTCCTATATTGATAGATGTATTTGGAACTCTAAATCCAACACGGTTTGTGCTAGCTTCTTGAAACTTGACACAATAAAGTAGTTTCACGTTCTATCTCTATGTTTTGTTTCCTCTTGCTGTAGCCCTAAGCAGTGACTGGCGAGAAACACTTTCATGGAAAGGGGTTGCCAAGCTTCCAAAAATTACGAATCTCCAGAAATCTCAGCAAATATTTTTTCACCCAAAGTGGATGATACTTTCAGGTCATGATCAGTACACTATGGCGACTTGGTTCCCCACATTTCGTTTTTCTACGTTGAAGCGTTCGTTTCCAGTAAGAGTTTGAATTTTTAGGTTTCACTCTGTTTTCTCCTATATTGATAGATGTATTTGGAACTCTAAATCCAACACGGTTTGTGCGAGCTTCTTGAAACTTGACACAATAAAGTAGTTTCACGTTCTATCTCTATGTTTTGTTTCCTCTTGCTGTAGCCCTAAGAAGTGACTGGCGAGAAACACTTTCATGGAAAGGCGTTGCCAAGCTTCCAAAAATTACGAATCTCCAGAAATCTCAGCAAATATTTTTTCACCCAAACTGGATGATACTTTAAGGTAATGATCAGTACACTAGGCGACTTGGTTCCCCACATTTCGTTCTTCTGCGTTAAAGCGTTCGTTTCCAGTAACAGTTTGAATTTTTAGGTTTCACTCTGTTTTCTCCTATATTGATAGATATATTTGGAACTCTAAATCCAACACGGTTTGTGCTAGCTTCTTGAAACTTGACACAATAAAGTAGTTTCACGTTCTATCTCTATGTTTTGTTTCCTCTTGATGTAGCCCTAAGCAGTGACTGGCGAGAAACACTTTCATGGAAAGGGGTTGCCAAGCTTCCAAAAATTACGAATCTCCAGAAATCTCAGCAAATACTTTTTCACCCAAACTGGATGATACTTTCAGGTAATGATCAGTACACTAAGGCGACTTGGTTTCCCAAATTTCGTTCTTCTATGTTGAAGCGTTCGTTTCCAGTAACAGTTTGAATTTTTAAGTTTCACTCTGTTTACTCCTATATTGATAGATGTATTTGGAACTCTAAATCCAACACAGTTTATGCTAGCTTCTTGAAACTTGACACAGTACAGTAGTTTCACGTTCTATCTCTATGTATTGTTTCCTCTTGATGTAGCCCTAAGCAGTGACTGGCGAGAAACACTTTCATGGAAAGGGGTTGCCAAGCTTCCAAAAATTACGAATCTCCAGAAATCTCAGCAAATACTTTTTCACCCAAACTGGATGATACTTTCTGGTAATGATCAGTACACTAAGGCGACTTGGTTCCCAAAATTTCGTTCTTCTATGTTGAAGCATTCGTTTCCAGTAACAGTTTGAATTTTTAGGTTTCACTCTGTTTTCTCCTATATTGATAGATGTATTTGGAACTCTAAATCCAACACGGTTTGTGCTAGCTTCTTGAAACTTGACTCAATAAAGTAGTTTCACGTTCTATCTCTATGTTTTGTTTCCTCTTGCTGTAGCCCTAAGAAGTGACTGGCGAGAAACACTTTCATAGAAAGGCGTTGCCAAGCTTCCAAAAATTACGAATCTCCAGAAATCTCAGCAAATATTTTTTCACCCAAACTGGATGATACTTTCAGGTAATGATCAGTACACTAAGCCGACTTGGTTCCCCACATTTCGTTCTTCTACGTTAAAGCGTTCATTTCCAGTAACAGTTTGAATTTTTAGGTTTCACTCTGTTTTCTCCTATATTGATAGATGTATTTGGAACTCTAAATCCAACACGGTTTGTGCTAGCTTCTTGAAACTTGACACAATAAAGTAGTTTCACGTTCTATCTCTATGTTTTTTTTCCTCTTGATGTAGCCCTAAGCATTGACTGGCGAGAAACACTTTCATGGAAAGGGGTTGCCAAGCTTCCAAAAATTACGAATCTCCAGAAATCTCAGCAAATACTTTTTCACCCAAACTGAATGATACTTTCAGGTAATGATCAGTACACTAAGGCGACTTGGTTTCCCAAATTTCGTTCTTCTATGTTGAAGCGTTCGTTTCCAGTAACAGTTTGAATTTTTAAGTTTCACTCTGTTTACTCCAGTATTGATAGATGTATTTGGAACTCTAAATCCAACACAGTTTATGCTAGCTTCTTGAAACTTGACACAGTACAGTAGTTTCACGTTCTATCTCTATGTATTGTTTCCTCTTGATGTAGCCCTAAGCAGTGACTGGCGAGAAACACTTTCATGGAAAGGGGTTGCCAAGCTTCCAAAAATTACGAATCTCCAGAAATCTCAGCAAATATTTTTTCACCCAAACTGGATGATACTTTCAGGTAATGATCAGTACACTAAGGCGACTTGGTTCCCCACATTTCGTTCTTCTACGTTAAAGCGTTCATTTCCAGTAACAGTTTGAATTTTTAGGTTTCACTCTGTTTTCTCCTATATTGATAGATGTATTTGGAACTCTAAATCCAACACGGTTTGTGCTAGCTTCTTGAAACTTGACACAATAAAGTAGTTTCACGTTCTATCTCTATGTTTTCTTTCCTCTTGATGTAGCCCTAAGCATTGACTGGCGAGAAACACTTTCATGGAAAGGGGTTGCCAAGCTTCCAAAAATTACGAATCTCCAGAAATCTCAGCAAATACTTTTTCACCCAAACTGGATGATACTTTCAGGTAATGATCAGTACACTAAGGCGACTTGGTTTCCCAAATTTCGTTCTTCTATGTTGAAGCGTTCGTTTCCAGTAACAGTTTGAATTTTTAAGTTTCACTCTGTTTACTCCAGTATTGATAGATGTATTTGGAACTCTAAATCCAACACAGTTTATGCTACCTTCTTGAAACTTGACACAGTACAGTAGTTTCACGTTCTATCTCTATGTTTTCTTTCCTCTTGATGTAGCCCTAAGCAGTGACTGGCGAGAAACACTTTCATGGAAAGGGGTTGCCAAGCTTCCAAAAATTACGAATCTCCAGAAATCTCAGCAAACACTTTTTCACCCAAACTGGATGATACTTTCAGGTAATGATCAGTACACTAAGGCGACTTGGTTCCCCAAATTTAGTTCTTCTATGTTGAAGCATTCGTTTCCAGTAACAGTTTGAATTTTTAGGTTTCACTCTGTTTACTCCTATATTGATAGATGTATTTGGAACTCTAAATCCAACACGGTTTGTGCTAGCTTCTTGAAACTTGACACAGTAAATTAGTTTCACGTTCTATCTCTATGTTTTGTTTCCTCTTGATGTAGCCCTAAGCAGTGACTGGCGAGAAACACTTTCATGGAAAAGGGTTGCCAAGCTTCCAAAAATTACGAATCTCCAGAAATCTCAGCAAATATTTTTTCACCCAAACTGGATGATACTTTCAGGTAATGATCAGTACACTAAGGCGACTTGGTTCCCCAAATTTAGTTCTTCTATGTTGAAGCATTCGTTTCCAGTAACAGTTTGAATTTTTAGGTTTCACTCTGTTTTCTCCTATATTGATAGATGTATTTGGAACTCTAATTCCAACACGGTTTCTGCTAGCTTCTTGAAACTTGACAAAATAAAGTAGTTTTACATTCTGTCTCTATGTTTTGTTTCCTCTTGATGTAGCCCTAAGCAGTGACTGGCGAGAAACACTTTCATGGAAAGGGGTTGCCAAGCTTCCAAAAATTACGAATCTCCAGAAATCTCAGCAAATACTTTTTCACCCAAACTGGATGATTCTTTCAGGTAATGATCAGTAAACTAAGGCGACTTGGTTCCCAAAATTTCGTTCTTCTATGTTGAAGCATTCGTTTCCAGTAACAGTTTGAATTTTTAGGTTTCACTCTGTTTACTCCTATATTGATAGATGTATTTGGAACTCTAAATCCAACACGGTTTGTGCTAGCTTCTTGAAACTTGACACAATAAAGTAGTTTCACGTTCTATCTCTATGTTTTGTTTCCTCTTGCTGTAGCCCTAAGCAGTGACTGGCGAGAAACACTTTCATGGAAAGGGGTTGCCAAGCTTCCAAAAATTACGAATCTCCAGAAATCTCAGCAAATATTTTTTCACCCAAAGTGGATGATACTTTCAGGTAATGATCAGTACACTAAGGCGACTTGGTTCCCCACATTTCGTTCTTCTACGTTGAAGCGTTCGATTCCAGTAAGAGTTTGAATTTTTAGGTTTCACTCTGTTTTCTCCTATATTGATAGATGTATTTGGAACTCTAAATCCAACACGGTTTGTGCGAGCTTCTTGAAACTTGACACAATAAAGTAGTTTCACGTTCTATCTCTATGTTTTGTTTCCTCTTGCTGTAGCCCTAAGAAGTGACTGGCGAAAAACACTTTCATGGAAAGGCGTTGCCAAGCTTCCAAAAATTAAGAATCTCCAGAAATCTCAGCAAATATTTTTTCACCCAAACTGGATGATACTTTCAGGTAATGATCAGTACACTAAGGCGACTTGGTTCCCCACATTTCTTTCTTCTACGTTAAAGCGTTCGTTTCCAGTAACAGTTTGAATTTTTAGGTTTCACTCTGTTTTCTCCTATATTGATAGATGTATTTGGAACTCTAAATCCAACACGGTTTGTGCTAGCTTCTTGAAACTTGACACAATAAAGTAGTTTCACGTTCTATCTCTATGTTTTGTTTCCTCTTGATGTAGCCCTAAGCAGTGACTGGCGAGAAACACTTTCATGGAAAGGGGTTGCCAAGCTTCCAAAAATTACGAATCTCCAGAAATCTCAGCAAATACTTTTTCACCCAAACTGGATGATACTTTCAGGTAATGATCAGTACACTAAGGCGACTTGGTTTCCCAAATTTCGTTCTTCTATGTTGAAGCGTTCGTTTCCAGTAACAGTTTGAATTTTTAAGTTTCACTCTGTTTACTCCTATATTGATAGATGTATTTGGAACTCTAAATCCAACACGGTTTGTGCTAGCTTCTTGAAACTTGACACAATAAAGTAGTTTCACGTTCTATCTCTATGTTTTGTTTCCTCTTGATGTAGCCCTAAGCAGTGACTGGCGAGAAACACTTTCATGGAAAGGGGTTGCCAAGCTTCCAAAAATTACGAATCTCCAGAAATCTCAGCAAATACTTTTTCACCCAAACTGGATGATACTTTCAGGTAATGATCAGTACACTAAGGCGACTTGGTTTCCCAAATTTCGTTCTTCTATGTTGAAGCGTTCATTCCAATAACAGTTTGAATTTTTAGGTTTCACTCTGTTTACTCCTATATTGATAGATGTATTTGGAACTCTAAATCCAACACGGTTTGTGCTAGCTTCTTGAAACTTGACACAGTAAATTAGTTTCACGTTCTATCTCTATGTTTTGTTTCCTCTTGATGTAGCCCTAAGCAGTGACTGGCGAGAAACACTTTCATGGAAAAGGGTTGCCAAGCTTCCAAAAATTATGAATCTCCAGAAATCTCAGCAAATATTTTTTCACCCAAACTGGATGATACTTTCAGGTAATGATCAGTACACTAAGGCGACTTGGTTCCCCAAATTTAGTTCTTCTATGTTGAAGCATTCGTTTCCAGTAACAGTTTGAATTTTTAGGTTTCACTCTGTTTTCTCCTATATTGATAGATGTATTTGGAACTCTAATTCCAACACGGTTTCTGCTAGCTTCTTGAAACTTGACAAAATAAAGTAGTTTTACATTCTGTCTCTATGTTTTGTTTCCTCTTGATGTAGCCCTAAGCAGTGACTGGCGAGAAACACTTTCATGGAAAGGGGTTGCCAAGCTTCCAAAAATTACGAATCTCCAGAAATCTCAGCAAATACTTTTTCACCCAAACTGGATGATTCTTTCAGGCAATGATCAGTAAACTAAGGCGACTTGGTTCCCAAAATTTCGTTCTTCTATGTTGAAGCATTCGTTTCCAGTAACAGTTTGAATTTTTAGGTTTCACTCTGTTTTCTCCTATATTGATAGATGTATTTGGAACTCTAAATCCAACACGGTTTGTGCTAGCTTCTTGAAACTTGACACAATAAAGTAGTTTCACGTTCTATCTCTATGTTTTGTTTCCTCTTGCTGTAGCCCTAAGCAGTGACTGGCGAGAAACACTTTCATGGAAAGGGGTTGCCAAGCTTCCAAAAATTACGAATCTCCAGAAATCTCAGCAAATATTTTTTCACCCAAAGTGGATGATACTTTCAGGTCATGATCAGTACACTATGGCGACTTGGTTCCCCACATTTCGTTTTTCTACGTTGAAGCGTTCGTTTCCAGTAAGAGTTTGAATTTTTAGGTTTCACTCTGTTTTCTCCTATATTGATAGATGTATTTGGAACTCTAAATCCAACACGGTTTGTGCGAGCTTCTTGAAACTTGACACAATAAAGTAGTTTCACGTTCTATCTCTATGTTTTGTTTCCTCTTGCTGTAGCCCTAAGAAGTGACTGGCGAGAAACACTTTCATGGAAAGGCGTTGCCAAGCTTCCAAAAATTACGAATCTCCAGAAATCTCAGCAAATATTTTTTCACCCAAACTGGATGATACTTTAAGGTAATGATCAGTACACTAGGCGACTTGGTTCCCCACATTTCGTTCTTCTGCGTTAAAGCGTTCGTTTCCAGTAACAGTTTGAATTTTTAGGTTTCACTCTGTTTTCTCCTATATTGATAGATATATTTGGAACTCTAAATCCAACACGGTTTGTGCTAGCTTCTTGAAACTTGACACAATAAAGTAGTTTCACGTTCTATCTCTATGTTTTGTTTCCTCTTGATGTAGCCCTAAGCAGTGACTGGCGAGAAACACTTTCATGGAAAGGGGTTGCCAAGCTTCCAAAAATTACGAATCTCCAGAAATCTCAGCAAATACTTTTTCACCCAAACTGGATGATACTTTCAGGTAATGATCAGTACACTAAGGCGACTTGGTTTCCCAAATTTCGTTCTTCTATGTTGAAGCGTTCGTTTCCAGTAACAGTTTGAATTTTTAAGTTTCACTCTGTTTACTCCTATATTGATAGATGTATTTGGAACTCTAAATCCAACACAGTTTATGCTAGCTTCTTGAAACTTGACACAGTACAGTAGTTTCACGTTCTATCTCTATGTATTGTTTCCTCTTGATGTAGCCCTAAGCAGTGACTGGCGAGAAACACTTTCATGGAAAGGGGTTGCCAAGCTTCCAAAAATTACGAATCTCCAGAAATCTCAGCAAATACTTTTTCACCCAAACTGGATGATACTTTCTGGTAATGATCAGTACACTAAGGCGACTTGGTTCCCAAAATTTCGTTCTTCTATGTTGAAGCATTCGTTTCCAGTAACAGTTTGAATTTTTAGGTTTCACTCTGTTTTCTCCTATATTGATAGATGTATTTGGAACTCTAAATCCAACACGGTTTGTGCTAGCTTCTTGAAACTTGACACAATAAAGTAGTTTCACGTTCTCTCTCTATGTTTTATTTCCTCTTGATGTAGCCCTAAGCAGTGACTGGCGAGAAACACTTTCATGGAAAAGGGTTGCCAAGCTTCCAAAAATTACGAATCTCCAGAAATCTCAGCAAATACTTTTTCACCCAAACTGGATGATACTTTCAGGTAATGATCAGTACACTAAGGCGACTTGGTTTCCCAAATTTCGTTCTTCTATGTTGAAGCGTTCATTTCCAATAACAGTTTGAATTTTTAGGTTTCACTCTGTTTACTCCTATATTGATAGATGTATTTGGAACTCTAAATCCATCACGGTTTGTGCTAGCTTCTTGAAACTTGACACAGTAAATTAGTTTCACGTTCTATCTCTATGTTTTGTTTCCTCTTGATGTAGCCCTAAGCAGTGACTGGCGAGAAACACTTTCATGGAAAAGGGTTGCCAAGCTTCCAAAAATTACGAATCTCCAGAAATCACTGCAAATATTTTTTCACCCAAACTGGATGATACTTTCAGGTAATGATCAGTACACTAAGGCGACTTGGTTCCCCACATTTCGTTCTTCTATGTTGAAGCATTCGTTTCCAGTAACAGTTTGAATTTTTAGGTTTCACTCTGTTTTCTCCTATATTGATAGATGTATTTGGAACTCTAAATCCAACACGGTTTGTGCTAGCTTCTTGAAACTTGACACAATAAAGTAGTTTCACGTTCTATCTCTATGTTTTGTTTCCTCTTGCTGTAGCCCTAAGAAGTGACTGGCGAGAAACACTTTCATGGAAAGGCGTTGCCAAGCTTCCAAAAATTACGAATCTCCAGAAATCTCAGCAAATATTTTTTCACCCAAACTGGATGATACTTTCAGGTAATGATCAGTACACTAAGGCGACTTGGTTCCCCACATTTCGTTCTTCTACGTTAAAGCGTTCATTTCCAGTAACAGTTTGAATTTTTAGGTTTCACTCTGTTTTCTCCTATATTGATAGATGTATTTGGAACTCTAAATCCAACACGGTTTGTGCTAGCTTCTTGAAACTTGACACAATAAAGTAGTTTCACGTTCTATCTCTATGTTTTGTTTCCTCTTGATGTAGCCCTAAGCAGTGACTGGCGAGAAACACTTTCATGGAAAGGGGTTGCCAAGCTTCCAAAAATTACGAATCTCCAGAAATCTCAGCAAATACTTTTTCACCCAAACTGGATGATACTTTCTGGTAATGATCAGTACACTAAGGCGACTTGGTTCCCAAAATTTCGTTCTTCTATGTTGAAGCATTCGTTTCCAGTAACAGTTTGAATTTTTAGGTTTCACTCTGTTTTCTCCTATATTGATAGATGTATTTGGAACTCTAAATCCAACACGGTTTGTGCTAGCTTCTTGAAACTTGACACAATAAAGTAGTTTCACGTTCTATCTCTATGTTTTATTTCCTCTTGATGTAGCCCTAAGCAGTGACTGGCGAGAAACACTTTCATGGAAAAGGGTTGCCAAGCTTCCAAAAATTACGAATCTCCAGAAATCTCAGCAAATACTTTTTCACCCAAACTGGATGATACTTTCAGGTAATGATCAGTACACTAAGGCGACTTGGTTTCCCAAATTTCGTTCTTCTATGTTGAAGCGTTCATTTCCAATAACAGTTTGAATTTTTAGGTTTCACTCTGTTTACTCCTATATTGATAGATGTATTTGGAACTCTAAATCCAACACGGTTTGTGCTAGCTTCTTGAATCTTGACACAGTAAATTAGTTTCACGTTCTATCTCTATGTTTTGTTTCCTCTTGATGTAGCCCTAAGCAGTGACTGGCGAGAAACACTTTCATGGAAAAGGGTTGCCAAGCTTCCAAAAATTACGAATCTCCAGAAATCTCTGCAAATATTTTTTCACCCAAACTGGATGATACTTTCAGGTAATGATCAGTACACTAAGGCGACTTGGTTCCCCACATTTCGTTCTTCTATGTTGAAGCATTCGTTTCCAGTAACAGTTTGAATTTTTAGGTTTCACTCTGTTTTCTCCTATATTGATAGATGTATTTGGAACTCTAAATCCAACACGGTTTGTGCTAGCTTCTTGAAACTTGACACAATAAAGTAGTTTCACGTTCTATCTCTATGTTTTGTTTCCTCTTGCTGTAGCCCTAAGAAGTGACTGGCGAGAAACACTTTCATGGAAAGGCGTTGCCAAGCTTCCAAAAATTACGAATCTCCAGAAATCTCAGCAAATACTTTTTCACCCAAACTGGATGATACTTTCAGGTAATGATCAGTACACTAAGGCGACTTGGTTTCCCAAATTTCGTTCTTCTATGTTGAAGCGTTCATTTCCAATAACAGTTTGAATTTTTAGGTTTCACTCTGTTTACTCCTATATTGATAGATGTATTTGGAACTCTAAATCCATCACGGTTTGTGCTAGCTTCTTGAAACTTGACACAGTAAATTAGTTTCACGTTCTATCTCTATGTTTTGTTTCCTCTTGATGTAGCCCTAAGCAGTGACTGGCGAGAAACACTTTCATGGAAAAGGGTTGCCAAGCTTCCAAAAATTACGAATCTCCAGAAATCTCTGCAAATATTTTTTCACCCAAACTGGATGATACTTTCAGGTAATGATCAGTACACTAAGGCGACTTGGTTCCCCACATTTCGTTCTTCTATGTTGAAGCATTCGTTTCCAGTAACAGTTTGAATTTTTAGGTTTCACTCTGTTTTCTCCTATATTGATAGATGTATTTGGAACTCTAAATCCAACACGGTTTGTGCTAGCTTCTTGAAACTTGACACAATAAAGTAGTTTCCCGTTCTATCTCTATGTTTTGTTTCCTCTTGCTGTAGCCCTAAGAAGTGACTGGCGAGAAACACTTTCATGGAAAGGCGTTGCCAAGCTTCCAAAAATTACGAATCTCCAGAAATCTCAGCAAATATTTTTTCACCCAAACTGGATGATACTTTCAGGTAATGATCAGTACACTAAGGCGACTTGGTTCCCCACATTTCGTTCTTCTACGTTAAAGCGTTCATTTCCAGTAACAGTTTGAATTTTTAGGTTTCACTCTGTTTTCTCCTATATTGATAGATGTATTTGGAACTCTAAATCCAACACGGTTTGTGCTAGCTTCTTGAAACTTGACACAATAAAGTAGTTTCACGTTCTATCTCTATGTTTTGTTTCCTCTTGATGTAGCCCTAAGCAGTGACTGGCGAGAAACACTTTCATGGAAAGGGGTTGCCAAGCTTCCAAAAATTACGAATCTCCAGAAATCTCAGCAAATACTTTTTCACCCAAACTGGATGATACTTTCTGGTAATGATCAGTACACTAAGGCGACTTGGTTCCCAAAATTTCGTTCTTCTATGTTGAAGCATTCGTTTCCAGTAACAGTTTGAATTTTTAGGTTTCACTCTGTTTTCTCCTATATTGATAGATGTATTTGGAACTCTAAATCCAACACGGTTTGTGCTAGCTTCTTGAAAGTTGACACAATAAAGTAGTTTCACGTTCTATCTCTATGTTTTATTTCCTCTTGATGTAGCCCTAAGCAGTGACTGGCGAGAAACACTTTCATGGAAAAGGGTTGCCAAGCTTCCAAAAATTACGAATCTCCAGAAATCTCAGCAAATACTTTTTCACCCAAACTGGATGATACTTTCAGGTAATGATCAGTACACTAAGGCGACTTGGTTTCCCAAATTTCGTTCTTCTATGTTGAAGCGTTCATTTCCAATAACAGTTTGAATTTTTAGGTTTCACTCTGTTTACTCCTATATTGATAGATGTATTTGGAACTCTAAATCCAACACGGTTTGTGCTAGCTTCTTGAATCTTGACACAGTAAATTAGTTTCACGTTCTATCTCTATGTTTTGTTTCCTCTTGATGTAGCCCTAAGCAGTGACTGGCGAGAAACACTTTCATGGAAAAGGGTTGCCAAGCTTCCAAAAATTACGAATCTCCAGAAATCTCTGCAAATATTTTTTCACCCAAACTGGATGATACTTTCAGGTAATGATCAGTACACTAAGGCGACTTGGTTCCCCACATTTCGTTCTTCTATGTTGAAGCATTCGTTTCCAGTAACAGTTTGAATTTTTAGGTTTCACTCTGTTTTCTCCTATATTGATAGATGTATTTGGAACTCTAAATCCAACACGGTTTGTGCTAGCTTCTTGAAACTTGACACAATAAAGTAGTTTCACATTCTATCTCTATGTTTTGTTTCCTCTTGCTGTAGCCCTAAGAAGTGACTGGCGAGAAACACTTTCATGGAAAGGCGTTGCCAAGCTTCCAAAAATTACGAATCTCCAGAAATCTCAGCAAATATTTTTTCACCCAAACTGGATGATACTTTCAGGTAATGATCAGTACACTAAGGCGACTTGGTTCCCCACATTTCGTTCTTCTACGTTAAAGCGTTCATTTCCAGTAACAGTTTGAATTTTTAGGTTTCACTCTGTTTTCTCCTATATTGATAGATGTATTTGGAACTCTAAATCCAATACGGTTTGTGCTAGCTTCTTGAAACTTGACACAATAAAGTAGTTTCACGTTCTATCTCTATGTTTTGTTTCCTCTTGATGTAGCCCTAAGCAGTGACTGGCGAGAAACACTTTCATGGAAAGGCGTTGCCAAGCTTCCAAAAATTACGAATCTCCAGAAATCTCAGCAAATACTTTTTCACCCAAACTGGATGATACTTTCTGGTAATGATCAGTACACTAAGCCGACTTGGTTCCCAAAATTTCGTTCTTCTATGTTGAAGCATTCGTTTCCAGTAACAGTTTGAATTTTTAGGTTTCACTCTGTTTTCTCCTATATTGATAGATGTATTTGGAACTCTAAATCCAACACGGTTTGTGCTAGCTTCTTGAAACTTGACACAATAAAGTAGTTTCACGTTCTATCTCTATGTTTTATTTCCTCTTGATGTAGCCCTAAGCAGTGACTGGCGAGAAACACTTTCATGGAAAAGGGTTGCCAAGCTTCCAAAAATTACGAATCTCCAGAAATCTCAGCAAATACTTTTTCACCCAAACTGGATGATACTTTCAGGTAATGATCAGTACACTAAGGCGACTTGGTTTCCCAAATTTCGTTCTTCTATGTTGAAGCGTTCATTTCCAATAACAGTTTGAATTTTTAGGTTTCACTCTGTTTACTCCTATATTGATAGATGTATTTGGAAATCTAAATCCAACACGGTTTGTGCTAGCTTCTTGAATCTTGACACAGTAAATTAGTTTCACGTTCTATCTCTATGTTTTGTTTCCTCTTGATGTAGCCCTAAGCAGTGACTGGCGAGAAACACTTTCATGGAAAAGGGTTGCCAAGCTTCCAAAAATTACGAATCTCCAGAAATCTCTGCAAATATTTTTTCACCCAAACTGGATGATACTTTCAGGTAATGATCAGTACACTAAGGCGACTTGGTTCCCCACATTTCGTTCTTCTATGTTGAAGCATTCGTTTCCAGTAACAGTTTGAATTTTTAGGTTTCACTCTGTTTTCTCCTATATTGATAGATGTATTTGGAACTCTAAATCCAACACGGTTTGTGCTAGCTTCTTGAAACTTGACACAATAAAGTAGTTTCCCGTTCTATCTCTATGTTTTGTTTCCTCTTGCTGTAGCCCTAAGAAGTGACTGGCGAGAAACACTTTCATGGAAATGCGTTGCCAAGCTTCCAAAAATTACGAATCTCCAGAAATCTCAGCAAATATTTTTTCACCCAAACTGGATGATACTTTCAGGTAATGATCAGTACACTAAGGCGACTTGGTTCCCCACATTTCGTTCTTCTACGTTAAAGCGTTCATTTCCAGTAACAGTTTGAATTTTTAGGTTTCACTCTGTTTTCTCCTATATTGATAGATGTATTTGGAACTCTAAATCCAACACGGTTTGTGCTAGCTTCTTGAAACTTGACACAATAAAGTAGTTTCACGTTCTATCTCTATGTTTTGTTTCCTCTTGATGTAGCCCTAAGCAGTGACTGGCGAGAAACACTTTCATGGAAAGGGGTTGCCAAGCTTCCAAAAATTACGAATCTCCAGAAATCTCAGCACATACTTTTTCACCCAAACTGGATGATACTTTCTGGTAATGATCAGTACACTAAGCCGACTTGGTTCCCAAAATTTCGTTCTTCTATGTTGAAGCATTCGTTTCCAGTAACAGTTTGAATTTTTAGGTTTCACTCTGTTTTCTCCTATATTGATAGATGTATTTGGAACTCTAAATCCAACACGGTTTGTGCTAGCTTCTTGAAACTTGACACAATAAAGTAGTTTCACGTTCTATCTCTATGTTTTGTTTCCTCTTGATGTAGCCCTAAGCAGTGACTGGCGAGAAACACTTTCATGGAAAAGGGTTGCCAAGCTTCCAAAAATTACGAATCTCCAGAAATCTCAGCAAATACTTTTTCACCCAAACTGGATGATACTTTCAGGTAATGATCAGTACACTAAGGCGACTTGGTTTCCCAAATTTCGTTCTTCTATGTTGAAGCGTTCGTTTCCAGTAACAGTTTGAATTTTTAGGTTTCACTCTGTTTTCTCCTATATTGATAGATGTATTTGGAACTCTAAATCCAACACGGTTTGTGCTAGCTTCTTGAAACTTGACACAATAAAGTAGTTTCACGTTCTATCTCTATGTTTTGTTTCCTCTTGATGTAGCCCTAAGCAGTGACTGGCGAGAAACACTTTCATGGAAAGGGGTTGCCAAGCTTCCAAATTTACGAAACTCCAGAAATCTCAGCAAATACTTTTTCACCCAAACTGGATGATACTTTCAGGTAATGATCAGTACACTAAGGCGACTTGGTTCCCCACATTTCGTTCTTCTATGTTGAAGCATTCGTTTCCAGTAACAGTTTGAATTTTTAGATTTCACTCTGTTTTCTCCTATATTGATAGATGTATTTGGAACTCTAAATCCAACACGGTTTGTGCTAGCTTCTTGAAACTTGACACAATAAAGTAGTTTCACGTTCTATCTCTATGTTTTGTTTCCTCTTGCTGTAGCCCTAAGAAGTGACTGGCGAGAAACACTTTCATGGAAAGGCGTTGCCAAGCTTCCAAAAATTACGAATCTCCAGAAATCTCAGCAAATACTTTTTCACCCAAACTGGATGATACTTTCAGGTAATGATCAGTACACTAAGGCGACTTGGTTCCCCAAATTTAGTTCTTCTATGTTGAAGCATTCGTTTCCAGTAACAGTTTGAATTTTTAGGTTTCACTCTGTTTACTCCTATATTGATAGATGTATTTGGAACTCTAAATCCAACACGGTTTGTGCTAGCTTCTTGAAACTTGACACAGTAAATTAGTTTCACGTTCTATCTCTATGTTTTATTTCCTCTTGATGTAGCCCTAAGCAGTGACTGGCGAGAAACACTTTCATGGAAAAGGGTTGCCAAGCTTCCAAAAATTACGAATCTCCAGAAATCTCAGCAAATACTTTTTCACCCAAACTGGATGATACTTTCAGGTAATGATCAGTACACTAAGGCGACTTGGTTTCCCAAATTTCGTTCTTCTATGTTGAAGCGTTCATTTCCAATAACAGTTTGAATTTTTAGGTTTCACTCTGTTTACTCCTATATTGATAGATGTATTTGGAAATCTAAATCCAACACGGTTTGTGCTAGCTTCTTGAATCTTGACACAGTAAATTAGTTTCACGTTCTATCTCTATGTTTTATTTCCTCTTGATGTAGCCCTAAGCAGTGACTGGCGAGAAACACTTTCATGGAAAAGGGTTGCCAAGCTTCCAAAAATTACGAATCTCCAGAAATCTCAGCAAATACTTTTTCACCCAAACTGGATGATACTTTCAGGTAATGATCAGTACACTAAGGCGACTTGGTTTCCCAAATTTCGTTCTTCTATGTTGAAGCGTTCATTTCCAATAACAGTTTGAATTTTTAGGTTTCACTCTGTTTACTCCTATATTGATAGATGTATTTGGAAATCTAAATCCAACACGGTTTGTGCTAGCTTCTTGAATCTTGACACAGTAAATTAGTTTCACGTTCTATCTCTATGTTTTGTTTCCTCTTGATGTAGCCCTAAGCAGTGACTGGCGAGAAACACTTTCATGGAAAAGGGTTGCCAAGCTTCCAAAAATTACGAATCTCCAGAAATCTCTGCAAATATTTTTTCACCCAAACTGGATGATACTTTCAGGTAATGATCAGTACACTAAGGCGACTTGGTTCCCCACATTTCGTTCTTCTATGTTGAAGCATTCGTTTCCAGTAACAGTTTGAATTTTTAGGTTTCACTCTGTTTTCTCCTATATTGATAGATGTATTTGGAACTCTAAATCCAACACGGTTTGTGCTAGCTTCTTGAAACTTGACACAATAAAGTAGTTTCCCGTTCTATCTCTATGTTTTGTTTCCTCTTGCTGTAGCCCTAAGAAGTGACTGGCGAGAAACACTTTCATGGAAAGGCGTTGCCAAGCTTCCAAAAATTACGAATCTCCAGAAATCTCAGCAAATATTTTTTCACCCAAACTGGATGATACTTTCAGGTAATGATCAGTACACTAAGGCGACTTGGTTCCCCACATTTCGTTCTTCTACGTTAAAGCGTTCATTTCCAGTAACAGTTTGAATTTTTAGGTTTCACTCTGTTTTCTCCTATATTGATAGATGTATTTGGAACTCTAAATCCAACACGGTTTGTGCTAGCTTCTTGAAACTTGACACAATAAAGTAGTTTCACGTTCTATCTCTATGTTTTGTTTCCTCTTGATGTAGCCCTAAGCAGTGACTTGCGAGAAACACTTTCATGGAAAGGGGTTGCCAAGCTTCCAAAAATTACGAATCTCCAGAAATCTCAGCAAATACTTTTTCACCCAAACTGGATGATACTTTCTGGTAATGATCAGTACACTAAGCCGACTTGGTTCCCAAAATTTCGTTCTTCTATGTTGAAGCATTCGTTTCCAGTAACAGTTTGAATTTTTAGGTTTCACTCTGTTTTCTCCTATATTGATAGATGTATTTGGAACTCTAAATCCAACACGGTTTGTGCTAGCTTCTTGAAACTTGACACAATAAAGTAGTTTCACGTTCTATCTCTATGTTTTGTTTCCTCTTGATGTAGCCCTAAGCAGTGACTGGCGAGAAACACTTTCATGGAAAAGGGTTGCCAAGCTTCCAAAAATTACGAATCTCCAGAAATCTCAGCAAATACTTTTTCACCCAAACTGGATGATACTTTCAGGTAATGATCAGTACACTAAGGCGACTTGGTTTCCCAAATTTCGTTCTTCTATGTTGAAGCGTTCGTTTCCAGTAACAGTTTGAATTTTTAGGTTTCACTCTGTTTTCTCCTATATTGATAGATGTATTTGGAACTCTAAATCCAACACGGTTTGTGCTAGCTTCTTGAAACTTGACACAATAAAGTAGTTTCACGTTCTATCTCTATGTTTTGTTTCCTCTTGATGTAGCCCTAAGCAGTGACTGGCGAGAAACACTTTCATGGAAAGGGGTTGCCAAGCTTCCAAATTTACGAAACTCCAGAAATCTCAGCAAATACTTTTTCACCCAAACTGGATGATACTTTCAGGTAATGATCAGTACACTAAGGCGACTTGGTTCCCCACATTTCGTTCTTCTATGTTGAAGCATTCGTTTCCAGTAACAGTTTGAATTTTTAGATTTCACTCTGTTTTCTCCTATATTGATAGATGTATTTGGAACTCTAAATCCAACACGGTTTGTGCTAGCTTCTTGAAACTTGACACAATAAAGTAGTTTCACGTTCTATCTCTATGTTTTGTTTCCTCTTGCTGTAGCCCTAAGAAGTGACTGGCGAGAAACACTTTCATGGAAAGGCGTTGCCAAGCTTCCAAAAATTACGAATCTCCAGAAATCTCAGCAAATACTTTTTCACCCAAACTGGATGATACTTTCAGGTAATGATCAGTACACTAAGGCGACTTGGTTCCCCAAATTTAGTTCTTCTATGTTGAAGCATTCGTTTCCAGTAACAGTTTGAATTTTTAGGTTTCACTCTGTTTACTCCTATATTGATAGATGTATTTGGAACTCTAAATCCAACACGGTTTGTGCTAGCTTCTTGAAACTTGACACAGTAAATTAGTTTCACGTTCTATCTCTATGTTTTGTTTCCTCTTGATGTAGCCCTAAGCAGTGACTGGCGAGAAACACTTTCATGGAAAAGGGTTGCCAAGCTTCCAAAAATTACGAATCTCCAGAAATCTCAGCAAATATTTTTTCACCCAAACTGGATGATACTTTCAGGTAATGATCAGTACACTAAGGCGACTTGGTTCCCCAAATTTAGTTCTTCTATGTTGAAGCATTCGTTTCCAGTAACAGTTTGAATTTTTAGGTTTCACTCTGTTTTCTCCTATATTGATAGATGTATTTGGAACTCTAATTCCAACACGGTTTCTGCTAGCTTCTTGAAACTTGACAAAATAAAGTAGTTTTACATTCTGTCTCTATGTTTTGTTTCCTCTTGATGTAGCCCTAAGCAGTGACTGGCGAGAAACACTTTCATGGAAAGGGGTTGCCAAGCTTCCAAAAATTACGAATCTCCAGAAATCTCAGCAAATACTTTTTCACCCAAACTGGATGATTCTTTCAGGTAATGATCAGTAAACTAAGGCGACTTGGTTCCCAAAATTTCGTTCTTCTATGTTGAAGCATTCGTTTCCAGTAACAGTTTGAATTTTTAGGTTTCACTCTGTTTACTCCTATATTGATAGATGTATTTGGAACTCTAAATCCAACACGGTTTGTGCTAGCTTCTTGAAACTTGACACAATAAAGTAGTTTCACGTTCTATCTCTATGTTTTGTTTCCTCTTGCTGTAGCCCTAAGCAGTGACTGGCGAGAAACACTTTCATGGAAAGGGGTTGCCAAGCTTCCAAAAATTACGAATCTCCAGAAATCTCAGCAAATATTTTTTCACCCAAAGTGGATGATACTTTCAGGTAATGATCAGTACACTAAGGCGACTTGGTTCCCCACATTTCGTTCTTCTACGTTGAAGCGTTCGTTTCCAGTAAGAGTTTGAATTTTTATGTTTCACTCTGTTTTCTCCTATATTGATAGATGTATTTGGAACTCTAAATCCAACACGGTTTGTGCGAGCTTCTTGAAACTTGACACAATAAAGTAGTTTCACGTTCTATCTCTATGTTTTGTTTCCTCTTGCTGTAGCCCTAAGAAGTGACTGGCGAGAAACACTTTCATGGAAAGGGGTTGCCAAGCTTCCAAAAATTACGAATCTCCAGAAATCTCAGCAAATACTTTTTCACCCAAACTGGATGATACTTTCTGGTAATGATCAGTACACTAAGCCGACTTGGTTCCCAAAATTTCGTTCTTCTATGTTGAAGCATTCGTTTCCAGTAACAGTTTGAATTTTTAGGTTTCACTCTGTTTTCTCCTATATTGATAGATGTATTTGGAACTCTAAATCCAACACGGTTTGTGCTAGCTTCTTGAAACTTGACACAATAAAGTAGTTTCACGTTCTATCTCTATGTTTTGTTTCCTCTTGATGTAGCCCTAAGCAGTGACTGGCGAGAAACACTTTCATGGAAAAGGGTTGCCAAGCTTCCAAAAATTACGAATCTCCAGAAATCTCAGCAAATACTTTTTCACCCAAACTGGATGATACTTTCAGGTAATGATCAGTACACTATGGCGACTTGGTTTCCCAAATTTCGTTCTTCTATGTTGAAGCGTTCGTTTCCAGTAACAGTTTGAATTTTTAGGTTTCACTCTGTTTTCTCCTATATTGATAGATGTATTTGGAACTCTAAATCCAACACGGTTTGTGCTAGCTTCTTGAAACTTGACACAATAAAGTAGTTTCACGTTCTATCTCTATGTTTTGTTTCCTCTTGATGTAGCCCTAAGCAGTGACTGGCGAGAAACACTTTCATGGAAAGGGGTTGCCAAGCTTCCAAATTTACGAAACTCCAGAAATCTCAGCAAATACTTTTTCACCCAAACTGGATGATACTTTCAGGTAATGATCAGTACACTAAGGCGACTTGGTTCCCCACATTTCGTTCTTCTATGTTGAAGCATTCGTTTCCAGTAACAGTTTGAATTTTTAGATTTCACTCTGTTTTCTCCTATATTGATAGATGTATTTGGAATTCTAAATCCAACACGGTTTGTGCTAGCTTCTTGAAACTTGACACAATAAAGTAGTTTCACGTTCTATCTCTATGTTTTGTTTCCTCTTGCTGTAGCCCTAAGAAGTGACTGGCGAGAAACACTTTCATGGAAAGGCGTTGCCAAGCTTCCAAAAATTACGAATCTCCAGAAATCTCAGCAAATACTTTTTCACCCAAACTGGATGATACTTTCAGGTAATGATCAGTACACTAAGGCGACTTGGTTCCCCAAATTTAGTTCTTCTATGTTGAAGCATTCGTTTCCAGTAACAGTTTGAATTTTTAGGTTTCACTCTGTTTACTCCTATATTGATAGATGTATTTGGAACTCTAAATCCAACACGGTTTGTGCTAGCTTCTTGAAACTTGACACAGTAAATTAGTTTCACGTTCTATCTCTATGTTTTGTTTCCTCTTGATGTAGCCCTAAGCAGTGACTGGCGAGAAACACTTTCATGGAAAAGGGTTGCCAAGCTTCCAAAAATTACGAATCTCCAGAAATCTCAGCAAATATTTTTTCACCCAAACTGGATGATACTTTCAGGTAATGATCAGTACACTAAGGCGACTTGGTTCCCCAAATTTAGTTCTTCTATGTTGAAGCATTCGTTTCCAGTAACAGTTTGAATTTTTAGGTTTCACTCTGTTTTCTCCTATATTGATAGATGTATTTGGAACTCTAATTCCAACACGGTTTCTGCTAGCTTCTTGAAACTTGACAAAATAAAGTAGTTTTACATTCTGTCTCTATGTTTTGTTTCCTCTTGATGTAGCCCTAAGCAGTGACTGGCGAGAAACACTTTCATGGAAAGGGGTTGCCAAGCTTCCAAAAATTACGAATCTCCAGAAATCTCAGCAAATACTTTTTCACCCAAACTGGATGATTCTTTCAGGTAATGATCAGTAAACTAAGGCGACTTGGTTCCCAAAATTTCGTTCTTCTATGTTGAAGCATTCGTTTCCAGTAACAGTTTGAATTTTTAGGTTTCACTCTGTTTACTCCTATATTGATAGATGTATTTGGAACTCTAAATCCAACACGGTTTGTGCTAGCTTCTTGAAACTTGACACAATAAAGTAGTTTCACGTTCTATCTCTATGTTTTGTTTCCTCTTGCTGTAGCCCTAAGCAGTGACTGGCGAGAAACACTTTCATGGAAAGGGGTTGCCAAGCTTCCAAAAATTACGAATCTCCAGAAATCTCAGCAAATATTTTTTCACCCAAAGTGGATGATACTTTCAGGTAATGATCAGTACACTAAGGCGACTTGGTTCCCCACATTTCGTTCTTCTACGTTGAAGCGTTCGTTTCCAGTAAGAGTTTGAATTTTTATGTTTCACTCTGTTTTCTCCTATATTGGTAGATGTATTTGGAACTCTAAATCCAACACGGTTTGTGCGAGCTTCTTGAAACTTGACACAATAAAGTAGTTTCACGTTCTATCTCTATGTTTTGTTTCCTCTTGCTGTAGCCCTAAGAAGTGACTGGCGAGAAACACTTTCATGGAAAGGGGTTGCCAAGCTTCCAAAAATTACGAATCTCCAGAAATCTCAGCAAATACTTTTTCACCCAAACTGGATGATACTTTCTGGTAATGATCAGTACACTAAGCCGACTTGGTTCCCAAAATTTCGTTCTTCTATGTTGAAGCATTCGTTTCCAGTAACAGTTTGAATTTTTAGGTTTCACTCTGTTTTCTCCTATATTGATAGATGTATTTGGAACTCTAAATCCAACACGGTTTGTGCTAGCTTCTTGAAACTTGACACAATAAAGTAGTTTCACGTTCTATCTCTATGTTTTGTTTCCTCTTGATGTAGCCCTAAGCAGTGACTGGCGAGAAACACTTTCATGGAAAAGGGTTGCCAAGCTTCCAAAAATTACGAATCTCCAGAAATCTCAGCAAATACTTTTTCACCCAAACTGGATGATACTTTCAGGTAATGATCAGTACACTATGGCGACTTGGTTTCCCAAATTTCGTTCTTCTATGTTGAAGCGTTCGTTTCCAGTAACAGTTTGAATTTTTAGGTTTCACTCTGTTTTCTCCTATATTGATAGATGTATTTGGAACTCTAAATCCAACACGGTTTGTGCTAGCTTCTTGAAACTTGACACAATAAAGTAGTTTCACGTTCTATCTCTATGTTTTGTTTCCTCTTGATGTAGCCCTAAGCAGTGACTGGCGAGAAACACTTTCATGGAAAGGGGTTGCCAAGCTTCCAAATTTACGAAACTCCAGAAATCTCAGCAAATACTTTTTCACCCAAACTGGATGATACTTTCAGGTAATGATCAGTACACTAAGGCGACTTGGTTCCCCACATTTCGTTCTTCTATGTTGAAGCATTCGTTTCCAGTAACAGTTTGAATTTTTAGATTTCACTCTGTTTTCTCCTATATTGATAGATGTATTTGGAATTCTAAATCCAACACGGTTTGTGCTAGCTTCTTGAAACTTGACACAATAAAGTAGTTTCACGTTCTATCTCTATGTTTTGTTTCCTCTTGCTGTAGCCCTAAGAAGTGACTGGCGAGAAACACTTTCATGGAAAGGCGTTGCCAAGCTTCCAAAAATTACGAATCTCCAGAAATCTCAGCAAATACTTTTTCACCCAAACTGGATGATACTTTCAGGTAATGATCAGTACACTAAGGCGACTTGGTTCCCCAAATTTAGTTCTTCTATGTTGAAGCATTCGTTTCCAGTAACAGTTTGAATTTTTAGGTTTCACTCTGTTTACTCCTATATTGATAGATGTATTTGGAACTCTAAATCCAACACGGTTTGTGCTAGCTTCTTGAAACTTGACACAGTAAATTAGTTTCACGTTCTATCTCTATGTTTTGTTTCCTCTTGATGTAGCCCTAAGCAGTGACTGGCGAGAAACACTTTCATGGAAAAGGGTTGCCAAGCTTCCAAAAATTACGAATCTCCAGAAATCTCAGCAAATATTTTTTCACCCAAACTGGATGATACTTTCAGGTAATGATCAGTACACTAAGGCGACTTGGTTCCCCAAATTTAGTTCTTCTATGTTGAAGCATTCGTTTCCAGTAACAGTTTGAATTTTTAGGTTTCACTCTGTTTTCTCCTATATTGATAGATGTATTTGGAACTCTAATTCCAACACGGTTTCTGCTAGCTTCTTGAAACTTGACAAAATAAAGTAGTTTTACATTCTGTCTCTATGTTTTGTTTCCTCTTGATGTAGCCCTAAGCAGTGACTGGCGAGAAACACTTTCATGGAAAGGGGTTGCCAAGCTTCCAAAAATTACGAATCTCCAGAAATCTCAGCAAATACTTTTTCACCCAAACTGGATGATTCTTTCAGGTAATGATCAGTAAACTAAGGCGACTTGGTTCCCAAAATTTCGTTCTTCTATGTTGAAGCATTCGTTTCCAGTAACAGTTTGAATTTTTAGGTTTCACTCTGTTTACTCCTATATTGATAGATGTATTTGGAACTCTAAATCCAACACGGTTTGTGCTAGCTTCTTGAAACTTGACACAATAAAGTAGTTTCACGTTCTATCTCTATGTTTTGTTTCCTCTTGCTGTAGCCCTAAGCAGTGACTGGCGAGAAACACTTTCATGGAAAGGGGTTGCCAAGCTTCCAAAAATTACGAATCTCCAGAAATCTCAGCAAATATTTTTTCACCCAAAGTGGATGATACTTTCAGGTAATGATCAGTACACTAAGGCGACTTGGTTCCCCAAATTTAGTTCTTCTATGTTGAAGCATTCGTTTCCAGTAACAGTTTGAATTTTTAGGTTTCACTCTGTTTACTCCTATATTGATAGATGTATTTGGAACTCTAAATCCAACACGGTTTGTGCTAGCTTCTTGAAACTTGACACAGTAAATTAGTTTCACGTTCTATCTCTATGTTTTGTTTCCTCTTGATGTAGCCCTAAGCAGTGACTGGCGAGAAACACTTTCATGGAAAAGGGTTGCCAAGCTTCCAAAAATTACGAATCTCCAGAAATCTCAGCAAATATTTTTTCACCCAAAGTGGATGATACTTTCAGGTAATGATCAGTACACTAAGGCGACTTGGTTCCCCACATTTCGTTCTTCTACGTTGAAGCGTTCGTTTCCAGTAAGAGTTTGAATTTTTAGGTTTCACTCTGTTTTCTCCTATATTGATAGATGTATTTGGAACTCTAAATCCAACACGGTTTGTGCTAGCTTCTTGAAACTTGACACAATAAAGTAGTTTCACGTTCTATCTCTATGTTTTGTTTCCTCTTGCTGTAGCCCTAAGAAGTGACTGGCGAGAAACACTTTCATGGAAAGGGGTTGCCAAGCTTCCAAAAATTACGAATCTCCAGAAATCTCAGCAAATACTTTTTCACCCAAACTGGATGATACTTTCTGGTAATGATCAGTACACTAAGCCGACTTGGTTCCCAAAATTTCGTTCTTCTATGTTGAAGCATTCGTTTCCAGTAACAGTTTGAATTTTTAGGTTTCACTCTGTTTTCTCCTATATTGATAGATGTATTTGGAACTCTAAATCCAACACGGTTTGTGCTAGCTTCTTGAAACTTGACACAATAAAGTAGTTTCACGTTCTATCTCTATGTTTTGTTTCCTCTTGATGTAGCCCTAAGCAGTGACTGGCGAGAAACACTTTCATGGAAAAGGGTTGCCAAGCTTCCAAAAATTACGAATCTCCAGAAATCTCAGCAATACTTTTTCACCCAAACTGGATGATACTTTCAGGTAATGATCAGTACACTAAGGCGACTTGGTTTCCCAAATTTCGTTCTTCTATGTTGAAGCGTTCGTTTCCAGTAACAGTTTGAATTTTTAGGTTTCACTCTGTTTTCTCCTATATTGATAGATGTATTTGGAACTCTAAATCCAACACGGTTTGTGCTAGCTTCTTGAAACTTGACACAATAAAGTAGTTTCACGTTCTATCTCTATGTTTTGTTTCCTCTTGATGTAGCCCTAAGCAGTGACTGGCGAGAAACACTTTCATGGAAAGGGGTTGCCAAGCTTCCAAATTTACGAAACTCCAGAAATCTCAGCAAATACTTTTTCACCCAAACTGGATGATACTTTCAGGTAATGATCAGTACACTAAGGCGACTTGGTTCCCCACATTTCGTTCTTCTATGTTGAAGCATTCGTTTCCAGTAACAGTTTGAATTTTTAGATTTCACTCTGTTTTCTCCTATATTGATAGATGTATTTGGAACTCTAAATCCAACACGGTTTGTGCTAGCTTCTTGAAACTTGACACAATAAAGTAGTTTCACGTTCTATCTCTATGTTTTGTTTCCTCTTGCTGTAGCCCTAAGAAGTGACTGGCGAGAAACACTTTCATGGAAAGGCGTTGCCAAGCTTCCAAAAATTACGAATCTCCAGAAATCTCAGCAAATACTTTTTCACCCAAACTGGATGATACTTTCAGGTAATGATCAGTACACTAAGGCGACTTGGTTCCCCAAATTTAGTTCTTCTATGTTGAAGCATTCGTTTCCAGTAACAGTTTGAATTTTTAGGTTTCACTCTGTTTACTCCTATATTGATAGATGTATTTGGAACTCTAAATCCAACACGGTTTGTGCTAGCTTCTTGAAACTTGACACAGTAAATTAGTTTCACGTTCTATCTCTATGTTTTGTTTCCTCTTGATGTAGCCCTAAGCAGTGACTGGCGAGAAACACTTTCATGGAAAAGGGTTGCCAAGCTTCCAAAAATTACGAATCTCCAGAAATCTCAGCAAATATTTTTTCACCCAAAGTGGATGATACTTTCAGGTAATGATCAGTACACTAAGGCGACTTGGTTCCCCACATTTCGTTCTTCTACGTTGAAGCGTTCGTTTCCAGTAAGAGTTTGAATTTTTATGTTTCACTCTGTTTTCTCCTATATTGATAGATGTATTTGGAACTCTAAATCCAACACGGTTTGTGCGAGCTTCTTGAAACTTGACACAATAAAGTAGTTTCACGTTCTATCTCTATGTTTTGTTTCCTCTTGCTGTAGCCCTAAGAAGTGACTGGCGAGAAACACTTTCATGGAAAGGGGTTGCCAAGCTTCCAAAAATTACGAATCTCCAGAAATCTCAGCAAATACTTTTTCACCCAAACTGGATGATACTTTCTGGTAATGATCAGTACACTAAGCCGACTTGGTTCCCAAAATTTCATTCTTCTATGTTGAAGCATTCGTTTCCAGTAACAGTTTGAATTTTTAGGTTTCACTCTGTTTTCTCCTATATTGATAGATGTATTTGGAACTCTAATTCCAACACGGTTTCTGCTAGCTTCTTGAAACTTGACAAAATAAAGTAGTTTTACATTCTGTCTCTATGTTTTGTTTCCTCTTGATGTAGCCCTAAGCAGTGACTGGCGAGAAACACTTTCATGGAAAGGGGTTGCCAAGCTTCCAAAAATTACGAATCTCCAGAAATCTCAGCAAATACTTTTTCACCCAAACTGGATGATTCTTTCAGGTAATGATCAGTAAACTAAGGCGACTTGGTTCCCAAAATTTCGTTCTTCTATGTTGAAGCATTCGTTTCCAGTAACAGTTTGAATTTTTAGGTTTCACTCTGTTTACTCCTATATTGATAGATGTATTTGGAACTCTAAATCCAACACGGTTTGTGCTAGCTTCTTGAAACTTGACACAATAAAGTAGTTTCACGTTCTATCTCTATGTTTTGTTTCCTCTTGCTGTAGCCCTAAGCAGTGACTGGCGAGAAACACTTTCATGGAAAGGGGTTGCCAAGCTTCCAAAAATTACGAATCTCCAGAAATCTCAGCAAATATTTTTTCACCCAAAGTGGATGATACTTTCAGGTAATGATCAGTACACTAAGGCGACTTGGTTCCCCACATTTCGTTCTTCTACGTTGAAGCGTTCGTTTCCAGTAAGAGTTTGAATTTTTATGTTTCACTCTGTTTTCTCCTATATTGATAGATGTATTTGGAACTCTAAATCCAACACGGTTTGTGCGAGCTTCTTGAAACTTGACACAATAAAGTAGTTTCACGTTCTATCTCTATGTTTTGTTTCCTCTTGCTGTAGCCCTAAGAAGTGACTGGCGAGAAACACTTTCATGGAAAAGGGTTGCCAAGCTTCCAAAAATTACGAATCTCCAGAAATCTCAGCAAATACTTTTTCACCCAAACTGGATGATACTTTCAGGTAATGATCAGTACACTATGGCGACTTGGTTTCCCAAATTTCGTTCTTCTATGTTGAAGCGTTCGTTTCCAGTAACAGTTTGAATTTTTAGGTTTCACTCTGTTTTCTCCTATATTGATAGATGTATTTGGAACTCTAAATCCAACACGGTTTGTGCTAGCTTCTTGAAACTTGACACAATAAAGTAGTTTCACGTTCTATCTCTATGTTTTGTTTCCTCTTGATGTAGCCCTAAGCAGTGACTGGCGAGAAACACTTTCATGGAAAGGGGTTGCCAAGCTTCCAAATTTATGAAACTCCAGAAATCTCAGCAAATACTTTTTCACCCAAACTGGATGATACTTTCAGGTAATGATCAGTACACTAAGGCGACTTGGTTCCCCACATTTCGTTCTTCTATGTTGAAGCATTCGTTTCCAGTAACAGTTTGAATTTTTAGATTTCACTCTGTTTTCTCCTATATTGATAGATGTATTTGGAACTCTAAATCCAACACGGTTTGTGCTAGCTTCTTGAAACTTGACACAATAAAGTAGTTTCACGTTCTATCTCTATGTTTTGTTTCCTCTTGCTGTAGCCCTAAGAAGTGACTGGCGAGAAACACTTTCATGGAAAGGCGTTGCCAAGCTTCCAAAAATTACGAATCTCCAGAAATCTCAGCAAATACTTTTTCACCCAAACTGGATGATACTTTCAGGTAATGATCAGTACACTAAGGCGACTTGGTTCCCCAAATTTAGTTCTTCTATGTTGAAGCATTCGTTTCCAGTAACAGTTTGAATTTTTAGGTTTCACTCTGTTTACTCCTATATTGATAGATGTATTTGGAACTCTAAATCCAACACGGTTTGTGCTAGCTTCTTGAAACTTGACACAGTAAATTAGTTTCACGTTCTATCTCTATGTTTTGTTTCCTCTTGATGTAGCCCTAAGCAGTGACTGGCGAGAAACACTTTCATGGAAAAGGGTTGCCAAGCTTCCAAAAATTACGAATCTCCAGAAATCTCAGCAAATATTTTTTCACCCAAACTGGATGATACTTTCAGGTAATGATCAGTACACTAAGGCGACTTGGTTCCCCAAATTTAGTTCTTCTATGTTGAAGCATTCGTTTCCAGTAACAGTTTGAATTTTTAGGTTTCACTCTGTTTTCTCCTATATTGATAGATGTATTTGGAACTCTAATTCCAACACGGTTTCTGCTAGCTTCTTGAAACTTGACAAAATAAAGTAGTTTTACATTCTGTCTCTATGTTTTGTTTCCTCTTGATGTAGCCCTAAGCAGTGACTGGCGAGAAACACTTTCATGGAAAGGGGTTGCCAAGCTTCCAAAAATTACGAATCTCCAGAAATCTCAGCAAATACTTTTTCACCCAAACTGGATGATTCTTTCAGGTAATGATCAGTAAACTAAGGCGACTTGGTTCCCAAAATTTCGTTCTTCTATGTTGAAGCATTCGTTTCCAGTAACAGTTTGAATTTTTAGGTTTCACTCTGTTTACTCCTATATTGATAGATGTATTTGGAACTCTAAATCCAACACGGTTTGTGCTAGCTTCTTGAAACTTGACACAATAAAGTAGTTTCACGTTCTATCTCTATGTTTTGTTTCCTCTTGCTGTAGCCCTAAGCAGTGACTGGCGAGAAACACTTTCATGGAAAGGGGTTGCCAAGCTTCCAAAAATTACGAATCTCCAGAAATCTCAGCAAATATTTTTTCACCCAAAGTGGATGATACTTTCAGGTAATGATCAGTACACTAAGGCGACTTGGTTCCCCACATTTCGTTCTTCTACGTTGAAGCGTTCGTTTCCAGTAAGAGTTTGAATTTTTATGTTTCACTCTGTTTTCTCCTATATTGATAGATGTATTTGGAACTCTAAATCCAACACGGTTTGTGCGAGCTTCTTGAAACTTGACACAATAAAGTAGTTTCACGTTCTATCTCTATGTTTTGTTTCCTCTTGCTGTAGCCCTAAGAAGTGACTGGCGAGAAACACTTTCATGGAAAGGGGTTGCCAAGCTTCCAAAAATTACGAATCTCCAGAAATCTCAGCAAATACTTTTTCACCCAAACTGGATGATACTTTCTGGTAATGATCAGTACACTAAGCCGACTTGGTTCCCAAAATTTCGTTCTTCTATGTTGAAGCATTCGTTTCCAGTAACAGTTTGAATTTTTAGGTTTCACTCTGTTTTCTCCTATATTGATAGATGTATTTGGAACTCTAATTCCAACACGGTTTCTGCTAGCTTCTTGAAACTTGACAAAATAAAGTAGTTTTACATTCTGTCTCTATGTTTTGTTTCCTCTTGATGTAGCCCTAAGCAGTGACTGGCGAGAAACACTTTCATGGAAAGGGGTTGCCAAGCTTCCAAAAATTACGAATCTCCAGAAATCTCAGCAAATACTTTTTCACCCAAACTGGATGATTCTTTCAGGTAATGATCAGTAAACTAAGGCGACTTGGTTCCCAAAATTTCGTTCTTCTATGTTGAAGCATTCGTTTCCAGTAACAGTTTGAATTTTTAGGTTTCACTCTGTTTACTCCTATATTGATAGATGTATTTGGAACTCTAAATCCAACACGGTTTGTGCTAGCTTCTTGAAACTTGACACAATAAAGTAGTTTCACGTTCTATCTCTATGTTTTGTTTCCTCTTGCTGTAGCCCTAAGCAGTGACTGGCGAGAAACACTTTCATGGAAAGGGGTTGCCAAGCTTCCAAAAATTACGAATCTCCAGAAATCTCAGCAAATATTTTTTCACCCAAAGTGGATGATACTTTCAGGTAATGATCAGTACACTAAGGCGACTTGGTTCCCCACATTTCGTTCTTCTACGTTGAAGCGTTCGTTTCCAGTAAGAGTTTGAATTTTTATGTTTCACTCTGTTTTCTCCTATATTGATAGATGTATTTGGAACTCTAAATCCAACACGGTTTGTGCGAGCTTCTTGAAACTTGACACAATAAAGTAGTTTCACGTTCTATCTCTATGTTTTGTTTCCTCTTGCTGTAGCCCTAAGAAGTGACTGGCGAGAAACACTTTCATGGAAAAGGGTTGCCAAGCTTCCAAAAATTACGAATCTCCAGAAATCTCAGCAAATACTTTTTCACCCAAACTGGATGATACTTTCAGGTAATGATCAGTACACTATGGCGACTTGGTTTCCCAAATTTCGTTCTTCTATGTTGAAGCGTTCGTTTCCAGTAACAGTTTGAATTTTTAGGTTTCACTCTGTTTTCTCCTATATTGATAGATGTATTTGGAACTCTAAATCCAACACGGTTTGTGCTAGCTTCTTGAAACTTGACACAATAAAGTAGTTTCACGTTCTATCTCTATGTTTTGTTTCCTCTTGATGTAGCCCTAAGCAGTGACTGGCGAGAAACACTTTCATGGAAAGGGGTTGCCAAGCTTCCAAATTTACGAAACTCCAGAAATCTCAGCAAATACTTTTTCACCCAAACTGGATGATACTTTCAGGTAATGATCAGTACACTAAGGCGACTTGGTTCCCCACATTTCGTTCTTCTATGTTGAAGCATTCGTTTCCAGTAACAGTTTGAATTTTTAGATTTCACTCTGTTTTCTCCTATATTGATAGATGTATTTGGAACTCTAAATCAAGCACCGTTTGTGCTAGCTTTTTGAAACTTGACACAATTAAGGCGTTTTAAGTTCTATCTCTATGTTTTGTTTCCTATTGGTGTAGCCCTAAGCAGTGACAGACGAGAAACACTTTCATTGAAAGGGGTTGCCAAGCTTCCAAAAATTACGAATCTCCAGAAATCTCAGCAAATATTTTTACACCCAAACTGGGTGATACTTTCAGGTAATGATCAGTTCACTGAGCCCACTTTGTTCCCCAAATTTCGTTCTTCTATGTTGAAGCGTTCGTTTCCAGTAACAGTTTGAATTTTTAGGTTTCACTCTGTTTTCTCCTATATTGATAGATGTATTTGGAACTCTAAATCAAACACGGTTTGTGTTAGCTTCTTGAAACTTGACACAATTAAGTAGTTTCAAGTTCTATCTCTATGTTCTGTATCCTATTGATGTAGCCCTAAGCAGTGACAGGCGAGAAAGTCTTTAAATGAAAGGGGTTGCCAAGCTTCCAAAAATTACGAATCTCCAGAAATCTCAGCAAATATTTTTTCACCCAAACTGGATGATACTTTCAGGTAATGATCAGTACACTAAGGCGACTTGGTTCCCCAAATTTAGTTCTTCTATGTTGAAGCATTCGTTTCCAGTAACAGTTTGAATTTTTAGGTTTCACTCTGTTTTCTCCTATATTGATAGATGTATTTGGAACTCTAATTCCAACACGGTTTCTGCTAGCTTCTTGAAACTTGACAAAATAAAGTAGTTTTACATTCTGTCTCTATGTTTTGTTTCCTCTTGATGTAGCCCTAAGCAGTGACTGGCGAGAAACACTTTCATGGAAAGGGGTTGCCAAGCTTCCAAAAATTACGAATCTCCAGAAATCTCAGCAAATACTTTTTCACCCAAACTGGATGATTCTTTCAGGTAATGATCAGTAAACTAAGGCGACTTGGTTCCCAAAATTTCGTTCTTCTATGTTGAAGCATTCGTTTCCAGTAACAGTTTGAATTTTTAGGTTTCACTCTGTTTACTCCTATATTGATAGATGTATTTGGAACTCTAAATCCAACACGGTTTGTGCTAGCTTCTTGAAACTTGACACAATAAAGTAGTTTCACGTTCTATCTCTATGTTTTGTTTCCTCTTGCTGTAGCCCTAAGCAGTGACTGGCGAGAAACACTTTCATGGAAAGGGGTTGCCAAGCTTCCAAAAATTACGAATCTCCAGAAATCTCAGCAAATATTTTTTCACCCAAAGTGGATGATACTTTCAGGTAATGATCAGTACACTAAGGCGACTTGGTTCCCCACATTTCGTTCTTCTACGTTGAAGCGTTCGTTTCCAGTAAGAGTTTGAATTTTTATGTTTCACTCTGTTTTCTCCTATATTGATAGATGTATTTGGAACTCTAAATCCAACACGGTTTGTGCGAGCTTCTTGAAACTTGACACAATAAAGTAGTTTCACGTTCTATCTCTATGTTTTGTTTCCTCTTGCTGTAGCCCTAAGAAGTGACTGGCGAAAAACACTTTCATGGAAAGGCGTTGCCAAGCTTCCAAAAATTACGAATCTCCAGAAATCTCAGCAAATATTTTTTCACCCAAACTGGATGATACTTTCAGGTAATGATCAGTACACTAAGGCGACTTGGTTCCCCACATTTCGTTCTTCTACGTTAAAGCGTTCGTTTCCAGTAACAGTTTGAAATTTTAGGTTTCACTCTGTTTTCTCCTATATTGATAGATGTATTTGGAACTCTAAATCCAACACGGTTTGTGCTAGCTTCTTGAAACTTGACACAATAAAGTAGTTTCACGTTCTATCTCTATGTTTTGTTTCCTCTTGATGTAGCCCTAAGCAGTGACTGGCGAGAAACACTTTCATGGAAAGGGGTTGCCAAGCTTCCAAAAATTACGAATCTCCAGAAATCTCAGCAAATACTTTTTCACCCAAACTGGATGATACTTTCAGGTAATGATCAGTACACTAAGGCGACTTGGTTCCCCAAATTTAGTTCTTCTATGTTGAAGCATTCGTTTCCAGTAACAGTTTGAATTTTTAGGTTTCACTCTGTTTACTCCTATATTGATAGATGTATTTGGAACTCTAAATCCAACACGGTTTGTGCTAGCTTCTTGAAACTTGACACAGTAAATTAGTTTCACGTTCTATCTCTATGTTTTGTTTCCTCTTGATGTAGCCCTAAGCAGTGACTGGCGAGAAACACTTTCATGGAAAGGGGTTGCCAAGCTTCCAAAAATTACGAATCTCCAGAAATCTCAGCAAATATTTTTTCACCCAAACTGGATGATACTTTCAGGTAATGATCAGTACACTAAGGCGACTTGGTTCCCCACATTTCGTTCTTCTACGTTAAAGCGTTCGTTTCCAGTAACAGTTTGAATTTTTAGGTTTCACTCTGTTTTCTCCTATATTGATAGATGTATTTGGAACTCTAAATCCAACACGGTTTGTGCTAGCTTCTTGAAACTTGACACAATAAAGTAGTTTCACGTTCTATCTCTATGTTTTGTTTCCTCTTGATGTAGCCCTAAGCAGTGACTGGCGAGAAACACTTTCATGGAAAGGGGTTGCCAAGCTTCCAAAAATTACGAATCTCCAGAAATCTCAGCAAATACTTTTTCACCCAAACTGGATGATACTTTCAGGTAATGATCAGTACACTAAGGCGACTTGGTTTCCCAAATTTCGTTCTTCTATGTTGAAGCGTTCGTTTCCAGTAACAGTTTGAATTTTTAGGTTTCACTCTGTTTTCTCCTATATTGATAGATGTATTTGGAACTCTAAATCCAACACGGTTTGTGCTAGCTTCTTGAAACTTGACACAATAAAGTAGTTTCACGTTCTATCTCTATGTTTTGTTTCCTCTTGATGTAGCCCTAAGCAGTGACTGGCGAGAAACACTTTCATGGAAAGGGGTTGCCAAGCTTCCAAATTTACGAATCTCCAGAAATCTCAGCAAATATTTTTTCACCCAAACTGGATGATACTTTCAGGTAATGATCAGTACACTAAGGCGACTTGGTTCCCCAAATTTAGTTCTTCTATGTTGAAGCATTCGTTTCCAGTAACAGTTTGAATTTTTAGGTTTCACTCTGTTTTCTCCTATATTGATAGATGTATTTGGAACTCTAATTCCAACACGGTTTGTGCTAGCTTCTTGAAACTTGACAAAATAAAGTAGTTTTACATTCTGTCTCTATGTTTTGTTTCCTCTTGATGTAGCCCTAAGCAGTGACTGGCGAGAAACACTTTCATGGAAAGGGGTTGCCAAGCTTCCAAAAATTACGAATCTCCAGAAATCTCAGCAAATACTTTTTCACCCAAACTGGATGATTCTTTCAGGTAATGATCACTAAACTAAGGCGACTTGGTTCCCAAAATTTCGTTCTTCTATGTTGAAGCGTTCGTTTCCAGTAAGAGTTTGAATTTTTAGGTTTCACTCTGTTTTCTCCTATATTGATAGATGTATTTGGAACTCTAAATCCAACACGGTTTGTGCGAGCTTCTTGAAACTTGACACAATAAAGTAGTTTCACGTTCTATCTCTATGTTTTGTTTCCTCTTCCTGTAGCCCTAAGAAGTGACTGGCGGGAAACACTTTCATGGAAAGGCGTTGCCAAGCTTCCAAAAATTACGAATCTCCAGAAATCTCAGCAAATATTTTTTCACCCAAACTGGATGATACTTTCAGGTAATGATCAGTACACTAAGGCGACTTGGTTCCCCACATTTCGTTCTTCTGCGTTAAAGCGTTCGTTTCCAGTAACAGTTTGAATTTTTAGGTTTCACTCTGTTTTCTCCTATATTGATAGATGTATTTGGAACTCTAAATCCAACACGGTTTGTGCTAGCTTCTTGAAACTTGACACAATAAAGTAGTTTCACGTTCTATCTCTATGTTTTGTTTCCTCTTGCTGTAGCCCTAAGAAGTGACTGGCGAGAAACACTTTCATGGAAAGGGGTTGCCAAGCTTCCAAAAATTACGAATCTCCAGAAATCTCAGCAAATATTTTTTCACCCAAACTGGATGATACTTTCAGGTAATGATCAGTACACTAAGGCGACTTGGTTCCCCACATTTCGTTCTTCTATGTTAAAGCGTTCGTTTCCAGTAACAGTTTGAATTTTTAGGTTTCACTCTCTTTTCTCCTATATTGATAGATGTATTTGGAACTCTAAATCCAACACGGTTTGTGCTAGCTTCTTGAAACTTGACACAATAAAGTAGTTTCACGTTCTATCTCTATGTTTTGTTTCCTCTTGATGTAGCCCTAAGAAGTGACTGGCGAGAAACACTTTCATGGAAAGGGGTTGCCAAGCTTCCAAAAATTACGAATCTCCAGAAATCTCAGCAAATACTTTTTCACCCAAACTGGATGATACTTTCTGGTAATGATCAGTACACTAAGCCGACTTGGTTCCCAAAATTTCGTTCTTCTATGTTGAAGCATTCGTTTCCAGTAACAGTTTGAATTTTTAGGTTTCACTCTGTTTTCTCCTATATTGATAGATGTATTTGGAACTCTAAATCCAACACGGTTTGTGCTAGCTTCTTGAAACTTGACACAATAAAGTAGTTTCACGTTCTATCTCTATGTTTTGTTTCCTCTTGATGTAGCCCTAAGCAGTGACTGGCGAGAAACACTTTCATGGAAAAGGGTTGCCAAGCTTCCAAAAATTACGAATCTCCAGAAATCTCAGCAAATACTTTTTCACCCAAACTGGATGATACTTTCAGGTAATGATCAGTACACTAAGGCGACTTGGTTTCCCAAATTTCGTTCTTCTATGTTGAAGCGTTCGTTTCCAGTAACAGTTTGAATTTTTAGGTTTCACTCTGTTTTCTCCTATATTGATAGATGTATTTGGAACTCTAAATCCAACACGGTTTGTGCTAGCTTCTTGAAACTTGACACAATAAAGTAGTTTCACGTTCTATCTCTATGTTTTGTTTCCTCTTGATGTAGCCCTAAGCAGTGACTGGCGAGAAACACTTTCATGGAAAGGGGTTGCCAAGCTTCCAAATTTACGAAACTCCAGAAATCTCAGCAAATACTTTTTCACCCAAACTGGATGATACTTTCAGGTAATGATCAGTACACTAAGGCGACTTGGTTCCCCACATTTCGTTCTTCTATGTTGAAGCATTCGTTTCCAGTAACAGTTTGAATTTTTAGGTTTCACTCTGTTTTCTCCTATATTGATAGATGTATTTGGAACTCTAAATCCAACACGGTTTGTGCTAGCTTCTTGAAACTTGACACAATAAAGTAGTTTCACGTTCTATCTCTATGTTTTGTTTCCTCTTGCTGTAGCCCTAAGAAGTGACTGGCGAGAAACACTTTCATGGAAAGGCGTTGCCAAGCTTCCAAAAATTACGAATCTCCAGAAATCTCAGCAAATATTTTTTCACCCAAACTGGATGATACTTTCAGGTAATGATCAGTACACTAAGGCGACTTGGTTCCCCACATTTCGTTCTTCTACGTTAAAGCGTTCATTTCCAGTAACAGTTTGAATTTTTAGGTTTCACTCTGTTTTCTCATATATTGATAGATATATTTGGAACTCTAAATCCAACACGGTTTGTGCTAGCTTCTTGAAACTTGACACAGTACAGTAGTTTCACGTTCTATCTCTATGTATTGTTTCCTCTTGATGTAGCCCTAAGCAGTGACTGGCGAGAAACACTTTCATGGAAAGGGGTTGCCAAGCTTCCAAAAATTACGAATCTCCAGAAATCTCAGCAAATATTTTTTCACCCAAAGTGGATGATACTTTCAGGTAATGATCAGTACACTATGGCGACTTGGTTCCCCACATTTCGTTCTTCTACGTTGAAGCGTTCGTTTCCAGTAAGAGTTTGAATTTTTAGGTTTCACTCTGTTTTCTCCTATATTGATAGATGTATTTGGAACTCTAAATCCAACACGGTTTGTGCGAGCTTCTTGAAACTTGACACAATAAAGTAGTTTCACGTTCTATCTCTATGTTTTGTTTCCTCTTGCTGTAGCCCTAAGAAGTGACTGGCGGGAAACACTTTCATGGAAAGGCGTTGCCAAGCTTCCAAAAATTACGAATCTCCAGAAATCTCAGCAAATATTTTTTCAACCAAACTGGATGATACTTTCAGGTAATGATCAGTACACTAAGGCGACTTGGTTCCCCACATTTCATTCTTCTGCGTTAATGCGTTCGTTTCCAGTAACAGTTTGAATTTTTAGGTTTCACTCTGTTTTCTCCTATATTGATAGATGTATTTGGAACTCTAAATCCAACACGGTTTATGCTAGCTTCTTGAAACTTGACACAATAAAGTAGTTTCACGTTCTATCTCTATGTTTTGTTTCCTCTTGATGTAGCCCTAAGCAGTGACTGGCGAGAAACACTTTCATGGAAAGGGGTTGCCAAGCTTCCAAAAATTACGAATCTCCAGAAATCTCAGCAAATATTTTTTCACCCAAACTGGATGATACTTTCAGGTAATGATCAGTACACTAAGGCGACTTGGTTCCCCACATTTCGTTCTTCTACGTTAAAGCGTTCATTTCCAGTAACAGTTTGAATTTTTAGGTTTCACTCTGTTTTCTCATATATTGATAGATATATTTGGAACTCTAAATCCAACACGGTTTGTGCTAGCTTCTTGAAACTTGACACAGTACAGTAGTTTCACGTTCTATCTCTATGTATTGTTTCCTCTTGATGTAGCCCTAAGCAGTGACTGGCGAGAAACACTTTCATGGAAAGGGCTTGCCAAGCTTCCAAAAATTACGAATCTCCAGAAATCTCAGCAAATACTTTTTCACCCAAACTGGATGATACTTTCAGGTAATGATCAGTACACTAAGGCGACTTGGTTCCCCAAATTTCGTTCTTCTATGTTGAAGCATTCGTTTCCAGTAACAGTTTGAATTTTTAGGTTTCACTCCGTTTTCTCCTATATTGATAGATGTATTTGGAACTCTAATTCTAACACGGTTTCTGCTAGCATCTTGAAACTTGACAAAATAAAGTAGTTTTACATTCTGTCTCTATGTTTTGTTTCCTCTTGATGTAGCCCTAAGCAGTGACTGGCGAGAAACACTTTCATGGAAAGGGGTTGCCAAGCTTCCAAAAATTACGAATCTCCAGAAATCTCAGCAAATACTTTTTCACCCAAACTGGATGATTCTTTCAGGTAATGATCAGTAAACTAAGGCGACTTGGTTCCCAAAATTTCGTTCTTCTATGTTGAAGCATTCGTTTCCAGTAACAGTTTGAATTTTTAGGTTTCACTCTGTTTACTCCTATATTGATAGATGTATTTGGAACTCTAAATCCAACACGGTTTGTGCTAGCTTCTTGAAACTTGACACAATAAAGTAGTTTCACGTTCTATCTCTATGTTTTGTTTCCTCTTGCTGTAGCCCTAAGCAGTGACTGGTGAGAAACACTTTCATGGAAAGGGGGTGCCAAGCTTCCAAAAATTACGAATCTCCAGAAATCTCAGCAAATACTTTTTCACCCAAACTGGATGATACTTTCAGGTAATGATCAGGACACTAAGGCGACTTGGTTCCCAAAATTTCGTTCTTCTATGTTGAAGCGTTCGTTTCCAGTAACAGTTTGAATTTTTAGGTTTCACTCTGTTTTGTCCTATATTGATAGATGTATTTGGAACTCTAAATCCAACACGGTTTGTGCTAGCTTCTTGAAACTTGACACAATAAAGTAGTTTCACGTTCTATCTCTATGTTTTGTTTCCTCTTGCTGTAGCCCTAAGAAGTGACTGGCGAGAAACACTTTCATGGAAAGGCGTTGCCAAGCTTCCAAAAATTACGAATCTCCAGAAATCTCAGCAAATATTTTTTCACCCAAACTGGATGATACTTTCAGGTAATGATCAGTACACTAAGGCGACTTGGTTCCCCACATTTCGTTCTTCTACGTTAAAGCGTTCATTTCCAGTAACAGTTTGAATTTTTAGGTTTCACTCTGTTTTCTCATATATTGATAGATATATTTGGAACTCTAAATCCAACACGGTTTGTGCTAGCTTCTTGAAACTTGACACAGTACAGTAGTTTCACGTTCTATCTCTATGTTTTGTTTCCTCTTGATGTAGCCCTAAGCAGTGACTGGCGAGAAACACTTTCATGGAAAGGGCTTGCCAAGCTTCCAAAAATTACGAATCTCCAGAAATCTCAGCAAATACTTTTTCACCCAAACTGGATGATACTTTCAGGTAATGATCAGTACACTAAGGCGACTTGGTTCCCCAAATTTAGTTCTTCTATGTTGAAGCATTCGTTTCCAGTAACAGTTTGAATTTTTAGGTTTCACTCTGTTTACTCCTATATTGATAGATGTATTTGGAACTCTAAATCCAATACGGTTTGTGCTAGCTTCTTGAAACTTGACACAGTAAATTAGTTTCACGTTCTATCTCTATGTTTTGTTTCCTCTTGATGTAGCCCTAAGCAGTGACTGGCGAGAAACACTTTCATGGAAAAGGGTTGCCAAGCTTCCAAAAATTACGAATCTCCAGAAATCTCAGCAAATATTTTTTCACCCAAACTGGATGATACTTTCAGGTAATGATCAGTACACTAAGGCGACTTGGTTCCCCACAATTCGTTCTTCTATGTTGAAGCATTCGTTTCCAGTAACAGTTTGAATTTTTAGGTTTCACTCTGTTTTCTCCTATATTGATAGATGTATTTGGAACTCTAATTCCAACACGGTTTCTGCTAGCTTCTTGAAACTTGACAAAATAAAGTAGTTTTACATTCTGTCTCTATGTTTTGTTTCCTCTTGATGTAGCCCTAAGCAGTGACTGGCGAGAAACACTTTCATGGAAAGGGGTTGCCAAGCTTCCAAAAATTACGAATCTCCAGAAATCTCAGCAAATACTTTTTCACCCAAACTGGATGATTCTTTCAGGTAAAGATCAGTAAACTAAGGCGACTTGGTTCCCAAAATTTCGTTCTTCTATGTTGAAGCATTCGTTTCCAGTAACAGTTTGAATTTTTAGGTTTCACTCTGTTTACTCCTATATTGATAGATGTATTTGGAACTCTAAATCCAACACGGTTTGCGTTAGCTTCTTGAAACTTGACACAATAAAGTAGTTTCACGTTCTATCTCTATGTTTTGTTTCCTCTTGCTGTAGCCCTAAGCAGTGACTGGCGAGAAACACTTTCATGGAAAGGGGTTGCCAAGCTTCCAAAAATTACGAATCTCCAGAAATCTCAGCAAATATTTTTTCACCCAAAGTGGATGATACTTTCAGGTAATGATCAGTACACTATGGCGACTTGGTTCCCCACATTTCGTTCTTCTACGTTGAAGCGTTCGTTTCCAGTAAGAGTTTGAATTTTTAGGTTTCACTCTGTTTTCTCCTATATTGATAGATGTATTTGGAACTCTAAATCCAACACGGTTTGTGCGAGCTTCTTGAAACTTGACACAATAAAGTAGTTTCACGTTCTATCTCTATGTTTTGTTTCCTCTTGCTGTAGCCCTAAGAAGTGACTGACGGGAAACACTTTCATTGAAAGGCGTTGCCAAGCTTCCAAAAATTACGAATCTCCAGAAATCTCAGCAAATATTTTTTCACCCAAACTGGATGATACTTTCAGGTAATGATCAGTACACTAAGGCGACTTGGTTCCCCACATTTCGTTCTTCTGCGTTAAAGCGTTCGTTTCCAGTAACAGTTTGAATTTTTAGGTTTCACTCTGTTTTCTCCTATATTGATAGATGTATTTGGAACTCTAAATCCAACACGGTTTGTGCTAGCTTCTTGAAACTTGACACAATAAAGTAGTTTCACGTTCTATCTCTATGTTTTGTTTCCTCTTGATGTAGCCCTAAGCAGTGACTGGCGAGAAACACTTTCATGGAAAGGGGTTGCCAAGCTTCCAAAAATTACGAATCTCCAGAAATCTCAGCAAATACTTTTTCACCCAAACTGGATGATACTTTCAGGTAATGATCAGTACACTAAGGCGACTTGGTTCCCCACATTTCGTTCTTCTACGTTAAAGCGTTCATTTCCAGTAACAGTTTGAATTTTTAGGTTTCACTCTGTTTTCTCATATATTGATAGATATATTTGGAACTCTAAATCCAACACGGTTTGTGCTAGCTTCTTGAAACTTGACACAGTACAGTAGTTTCACGTTCTATCTCTATGTTTTGTTTCCTCTTGATGTAGCCCTAAGCAGTGACTGGCGAGAAACACTTTCATGGAAAGGGCTTGCCAAGCTTCCAAAAATTACGAATCTCCAGAAATCTCAGCAAATACTTTTTCACCCAAACTGGATGATACTTTCAGGTAATGATCAGTACACTAAGGCGACTTGGTTCCCCAAATTTAGTTCTTCTATGTTGAAGCATTCGTTTCCAGTAACAGTTTGAATTTTTAGGTTTCACTCTGTTTACTCCTATATTGATAGATGTATTTGGAACTCTAAATCCAACACGGTTTGTGCTAGCTTCTTGAAACTTGACACAGTAAATTAGTTTCACGTTCTATCTCTATGTTTTGTTTCCTCTTGATGTAGCCCTAAGCAGTGACTGGCGAGAAACACTTTCATGGAAAAGGGTTGCCAAGCTTCCAAAAATTACGAATCTCCAGAAATCTCAGCAAATATTTTTTCACCCAAACTGGATGATACTTTCAGGTAATGATCAGTACACTAAGGCGACTTGGTTCCCCACATTTCGTTCTTCTATGTTGAAGCATTCGTTTCCAGTAACAGTTTGAATTTTTAGGTTTCACTCTGTTTTCTCCTATATTGATAGATGTATTTGGAACTCTAATTCCAACACGGTTTCTGCTAGCTTCTTGAAACTTGACAAAATAAAGTAGTTTTACATTCTGTCTCTATGTTTTGTTTCCTCTTGATGTAGCCCTAAGCAGTGACTGGCGAGAAACACTTTCATGGAAAGGGGTTGCCAAGCTTCCAAAAATTACGAATCTCCAGAAATCTCAGCAAATACTTTTTCACCCAAACTGGATGATTCTTTCAGGTAATGATCAGTAAACTAAGGCGACTTGGTTCCCAAAATTTCGTTCTTCTATGTTGAAGCATTCGTTTCCAGTAACAGTTTGAATTTTTAGGTTTCACTCTGTTTACTCCTATATTGATAGATGTATTTGGAACTCTAAATCCAACACGGTTTGCGTTAGCTTCTTGAAACTTGACACAATAAAGTAGTTTCACGTTCTATCTCTATGTTTTGTTTCCTCTTGCTGTAGCCCTAAGCAGTGACTGGCGAGAAACACTTTCATGGAAAGGGGTTGCCAAGCTTCCAAAAATTACGAATCTCCAGAAATCTCAGCAAATATTTTTTCACCCAAAGTGGATGATACTTTCAGGTAATGATCAGTACACTATGGCGACTTGGTTCCCCACATTTCGTTCTTCTACGTTGAAGCGTTCGTTTCCAGTAAGAGTTTGAATTTTTAGGTTTCACTCTGTTTTCTCCTATATTGATAGATGTATTTGGAACTCTAAATCCAACACGGTTTGTGCGAGCTTCTTGAAACTTGACACAATAAAGTAGTTTCACGTTCTATCTCTATGTTTTGTTTCCTCTTGCTGTAGCCCTAAGAAGTGACTGACGGGAAACACTTTCATGGAAAGGCGTTGCCAAGCTTCCAAAAATTACGAATCTCCAGAAATCTCAGCAAATATTTTTTCACCCAAACTGGATGATACTTTCAGGTAATGATCAGTACACTAAGGCGACTTGGTTCCCCACATTTCGTTCTTCTGCGTTAAAGCGTTCGTTTCCAGTAACAGTTTGAATTTTTAGGTTTCACTCTGTTTTCTCCTATATTGATAGATGTATTTGGAACTCTAAATCCAACACGGTTTGTGCTAGCTTCTTGAAACTTGACACAATAAAGTAGTTTCACGTTCTATCTCTATGTTTTGTTTCCTCTTGATGTAGCCCTAAGCAGTGACTGGCGAGAAACACTTTCATGGAAAGGGGTTGCCAAGCTTCCAAAAATTACGAATCTCCAGAAATCTCAGCAAATACTTTTTCACCCAAACTGGATGATACTTTCAGGTAATGATCAGTACACTAAGGCGACTTGGTTCCCCACATTTCGTTCTTCTACGTTAAAGCGTTCATTTCCAGTAACAGTTTGAATTTTTAGGTTTCACTCTGTTTTCTCATATATTGATAGATATATTTGGAACTCTAAATCCAACACGGTTTGTGCTAGCTTCTTGAAACTTGACACAGTACAGTAGTTTCACGTTCTATCTCTATGTTTTGTTTCCTCTTGATGTAGCCCTAAGCAGTGACTGGCGAGAAACACTTTCATGGAAAGGGCTTGCCAAGCTTCCAAAAATTACGAATCTCCAGAAATCTCAGCAAATACTTTTTCACCCAAACTGGATGATACTTTCAGGTAATGATCAGTACACTAAGGCGACTTGGTTCCCCAAATTTAGTTCTTCTATGTTGAAGCATTCGTTTCCAGTAACAGTTTGAATTTTTAGGTTTCACTCTGTTTACTCCTATATTGATAGATGTATTTGGAACTCTAAATCCAACACGGTTTGTGCTAGCTTCTTGAAACTTGACACAGTAAATTAGTTTCACGTTCTATCTCTATGTTTTGTTTCCTCTTGATGTAGCCCTAAGCAGTGACTGGCGAGAAACACTTTCATGGAAAAGGGTTGCCAAGCTTCCAAAAATTACGAATCTCCAGAAATCTCAGCAAATATTTTTTCACCCAAACTGGATGATACTTTCAGGTAATGATCAGTACACTAAGGCGACTTGGTTCCCCACATTTCGTTCTTCTATGTTGAAGCATTCGTTTCCAGTAACAGTTTGAATTTTTAGGTTTCACTCTGTTTTCTCCTATATTGATAGATGTATTTGGAACTCTAATTCCAACACGGTTTCTGCTAGCTTCTTGAAACTTGACAAAATAAAGTAGTTTTACATTCTGTCTCTATGTTTTGTTTCCTCTTGATGTAGCCCTAAGCAGTGACTGGCGAGAAACACTTTCATGGAAAGGGGTTGCCAAGCTTCCAAAAATTACGAATCTCCAGAAATCTCAGCAAATACTTTTTCACCCAAACTGGATGATTCTTTCAGGTAATGATCAGTAAACTAAGGCGACTTGGTTCCCAAAATTTCGTTCTTCTATGTTGAAGCATTCGTTTCCAGTAACAGTTTGAATTTTTAGGTTTCACTCTGTTTACTCCTATATTGATAGATGTATTTGGAACTCTAAATCCAACACGGTTTGCGTTAGCTTCTTGAAACTTGACACAATAAAGTAGTTTCACGTTCTATCTCTATGTTTTGTTTCCTCTTGCTGTAGCCCTAAGCAGTGACTGGCGAGAAACACTTTCATGGAAAGGGGTTGCCAAGCTTCCAAAAATTACGAATCTCCAGAAATCTCAGCAAATATTTTTTCACCCAAAGTGGATGATACTTTCAGGTAATGATCAGTACACTATGGCGACTTGGTTCCCCACATTTCGTTCTTCTACGTTGAAGCGTTCGTTTCCAGTAAGAGTTTGAATTTTTAGGTTTCACTCTGTTTTCTCCTATATTGATAGATGTATTTGGAACTCTAAATCCAACACGGTTTGTGCGAGCTTCTTGAAACTTGACACAATAAAGTAGTTTCACGTTCTATCTCTATGTTTTGTTTCCTCTTGCTGTAGCCCTAAGAAGTGACTGGCGAGAAACACTTTCATGGAAAGGGGTTGCCAAGCTTCCAAAAATTACGAATCTCCAGAAATCTCAGCAAATACTTTTTCACCCAAACTGGATGATACTTTCAGGTAATGATCAGTACACTATGGCGACTTGGTTCCCCACATTTCGTTCTTCTACGTTAAAGCGTTCATTTCCAGTAACAGTTTGAATTTTTAGGTTTCACTCTGTTTTCTCATATATTGATAGATATATTTGGAACTCTAAATCCAACACGGTTTGTGCTAGCTTCTTGAAACTTGACACAGTACAGTAGTTTCACGTTCTATCTCTATGTTTTGTTTCCTCTTGATGTAGCCCTAAGCAGTGACTGGCGAGAAACACTTTCATGGAAAAGGGTTGCCAAGCTTCCAAAAATTACGAATCTCCAGAAATCTCAGCAAATATTTTTTCACCCAAACTGGATGATACTTTCAGGTAATGATCAGTACACTAAGGCGACTTGGTTCCCCACATTTCGTTCTTCTATGTTGAAGCATTCGTTTCCAGTAACAGTTTGAATTTTTAGGTTTCACTCTGTTTTCTCCTATATTGATAGATGTATTTGGAACTCTAATTCCAACACGGTTTCTGCTAGCTTCTTGAAACTTGACAAAATAAAGTAGTTTTACATTCTGTCTCTATGTTTTGTTTCCTCTTGATGTAGCCCTAAGCAGTGACTGGCGAGAAACACTTTCATGGAAAGGGGTTGCCAAGCTTCCAAAAATTACGAATCTCCAGAAATCTCAGCAAATACTTTTTCACCCAAACTGGATGAATCTTTCAGGTAATGATCAGTAAACTAAGGCGACTTGGTTCCCAAAATTTCGTTCTTCTATGTTGAAGCATTCGTTTCCAGTAACAGTTTGAATTTTTAGGTTTCACTCTGTTTACTCCTATATTGATAGATGTATTTGGAACTCTAAATCCAACACGGTTTGCGTTAGCTTCTTGAAACTTGACACAATAAAGTAGTTTCACGTTCTATCTCTATGTTTTGTTTCCTCTTGCTGTAGCCCTAAGCAGTGACTGGCGAGAAACACTTTCATGGAAAGGGGTTGCCAAGCTTCCAAAAATTACGAATCTCCAGAAATCTCAGCAAATATTTTTTCACCCAAAGTGGATGATACTTTCAGGTAATGATCAGTACACTATGGCGACTTGGTTCCCCACATTTCGTTCTTCTACGTTGAAGCGTTCGTTTCCAGTAAGAGTTTGAATTTTTAGGTTTCACTCTGTTTTCTCCTATATTGATAGATGTATTTGGAACTCTAAATCCAACACGGTTTGTGCGAGCTTCTTGAAACTTGACACAATAAAGTAGTTTCACGTTCTATCTCTATGTTTTGTTTCCTCTTGCTGTAGCCCTAAGAAGTGACTGACGGGAAACACTTTCATGGAAAGGCGTTGCCAAGCTTCCAAAAATTACGAATCTCCAGAAATCTCAGCAAATATTTTTTCACCCAAACTGGATGATACTTTCAGGTAATGATCAGTACACTAAGGCGACTTGGTTCCCCACATTTCGTTCTTCTGCGTTAAAGCGTTCGTTTCCAGTAACAGTTTGAATTTTTAGGTTTCACTCTGTTTTCTCCTATATTGATAGATGTATTTGGAACTCTAAATCCAACACGGTTTGTGCTAGCTTCTTGAAACTTGACACAATAAAGTAGTTTCACGTTCTATCTCTATGTTTTGTTTCCTCTTGATGTAGCCCTAAGCAGTGACTGGCGAGAAACACTTTCATGGAAAGGGGTTGCCAAGCTTCCAAAAATTACGAATCTCCAGAAATCTCAGCAAATACTTTTTCACCCAAACTGGATGATACTTTCAGGTAATGATCAGTACACTAAGGCGACTTGGTTCCCCACATTTCGTTCTTCTACGTTAAAGCGTTCATTTCCAGTAACAGTTTGAATTTTTAGGTTTCACTCTGTTTTCTCATATATTGATAGATATATTTGGAACTCTAAATCCAACACGGTTTGTGCTAGCTTCTTGAAACTTGACACAGTACAGTAGTTTCACGTTCTATCTCTATGTTTTGTTTCCTCTTGATGTAGCCCTAAGCAGTGACTGGCGAGAAACACTTTCATGGAAAGGGCTTGCCAAGCTTCCAAAAATTACGAATCTCCAGAAATCTCAGCAAATACTTTTTCACCCAAACTGGATGATACTTTCAGGTAATGATCAGTACACTAAGGCGACTTGGTTCCCCAAATTTAGTTCTTCTATGTTGAAGCATTCGTTTCCAGTAACAGTTTGAATTTTTAGGTTTCACTCTGTTTACTCCTATATTGATAGATGTATTTGGAACTCTAAATCCAACACGGTTTGTGCTAGCTTCTTGAAACTTGACACAGTAAATTAGTTTCACGTTCTATCTCTATGTTTTGTTTCCTCTTGATGTAGCCCTAAGCAGTGACTGGCGAGAAACACTTTCATGGAAAAGGGTTGCCAAGCTTCCAAAAATTACGAATCTCCAGAAATCTCAGCAAATATTTTTTCACCCAAACTGGATGATACTTTCAGGTAATGATCAGTACACTAAGGCGACTTGGTTCCCCACATTTCGTTCTTCTATGTTGAAGCATTCGTTTCCAGTAACAGTTTGAATTTTTAGGTTTCACTCTGTTTTCTCCTATATTGATAGATGTATTTGGAACTCTAATTCCAACACGGTTTCTGCTAGCTTCTTGAAACTTGACAAAATAAAGTAGTTTTACATTCTGTCTCTATGTTTTGTTTCCTCTTGATGTAGCCCTAAGCAGTGACTGGCGAGAAACACTTTCATGGAAAGGGGTTGCCAAGCTTCCAAAAATTACGAATCTCCAGAAATCTCAGCAAATACTTTTTCACCCAAACTGGATGATTCTTTCAGGTAATGATCAGTAAACTAAGGCGACTTGGTTCCCAAAATTTCGTTCTTCTATGTTGAAGCATTCGTTTCCAGTAACAGTTTGAATTTTTAGGTTTCACTCTGTTTACTCCTATATTGATAGATGTATTTGGAACTCTAAATCCAACACGGTTTGCGTTAGCTTCTTGAAACTTGACACAATAAAGTAGTTTCACGTTCTATCTCTATGTTTTGTTTCCTCTTGCTGTAGCCCTAAGCAGTGACTGGCGAGAAACACTTTCATGGAAAGGGGTTGCCAAGCTTCCAAAAATTACGAATCTCCAGAAATCTCAGCAAATATTTTTTCACCCAAAGTGGATGATACTTTCAGGTAATGATCAGTACACTATGGCGACTTGGTTCCCCACATTTCGTTCTTCTACGTTGAAGCGTTCGTTTCCAGTAAGAGTTTGAATTTTTAGGTTTCACTCTGTTTTCTCCTATATTGATAGATGTATTTGGAACTCTAAATCCAACACGGTTTGTGCGAGCTTCTTGAAACTTGACACAATAAAGTAGTTTCACGTTCTATCTCTATGTTTTGTTTCCTCTTGCTGTAGCCCTAAGAAGTGACTGGCGAGAAACACTTTCATGGAAAGGGGTTGCCAAGCTTCCAAAAATTACGAATCTCCAGAAATCTCAGCAAATACTTTTTCACCCAAACTGGATGATACTTTCAGGTAATGATCAGTACACTAAGGCGACTTGGTTCCCCACATTTCGTTCTTCTACGTTAAAGCGTTCATTTCCAGTAACAGTTTGAATTTTTAGGTTTCACTCTGTTTTCTCATATATTGATAGATATATTTGGAACTCTAAATCCAACACGGTTTGTGCTAGCTTCTTGAAACTTGACACAGTACAGTAGTTTCACGTTCTATCTCTATGTTTTGTTTCCTCTTGATGTAGCCCTAAGCAGTGACTGGCGAGAAACACTTTCATGGAAAGGGCTTGCCAAGCTTCCAAAAATTACGAATCTCCAGAAATCTCAGCAAATACTTTTTCACCCAAACTGGATGATACTTTCAGGTAATGATCAGTACACTAAGGCGACTTGGTTCCCCAAATTTAGTTCTTCTATGTTGAAGCATTCGTTTCCAGTAACAGTTTGAATTTTTAGGTTTCACTCTGTTTACTCCTATATTGATAGATGTATTTGGAACTCTAAATCCAACACGGTTTGTGCTAGCTTCTTGAAACTTGACACAGTAAATTAGTTTCACGTTCTATCTCTATGTTTTGTTTCCTCTTGATGTAGCCCTAAGCAGTGACTGGCGAGAAACACTTTCATGGAAAAGGGTTGCCAAGCTTCCAAAAATTACGAATCTCCAGAAATCTCAGCAAATATTTTTTCACCCAAACTGGATGATACTTTCAGGTAATGATCAGTACACTAAGGCGACTTGGTTCCCCACATTTCGTTCTTCTATGTTGAAGCATTCGTTTCCAGTAACAGTTTGAATTTTTAGGTTTCACTCTGTTTTCTCCTATATTGATAGATGTATTTGGAACTCTAATTCCAACACGGTTTCTGCTAGCTTCTTGAAACTTGACAAAATAAAGTAGTTTTACATTCTGTCTCTATGTTTTGTTTCCTCTTGATGTAGCCCTAAGCAGTGACTGGCGAGAAACACTTTCATGGAAAGGGGTTGCCAAGCTTCCAAAAATTACGAATCTCCAGAAATCTCAGCAAATACTTTTTCACCCAAACTGGATGATTCTTTCAGGTAATGATCAGTAAACTAAGGCGACTTGGTTCCCAAAATTTCGTTCTTCTATGTTGAAGCATTCGTTTCCAGTAACAGTTTGAATTTTTAGGTTTCACTCTGTTTACTCCTATATTGATAGATGTATTTGGAACTCTAAATCCAACACGGTTTGCGTTAGCTTCTTGAAACTTGACACAATAAAGTAGTTTCACGTTCTATCTCTATGTTTTGTTTCCTCTTGCTGTAGCCCTAAGCAGTGACTGGCGAGAAACACTTTCATGGAAAGGGGTTGCCAAGCTTCCAAAAATTACGAATCTCCAGAAATCTCAGCAAATATTTTTTCACCCAAAGTGGATGATACTTTCAGGTAATGATCAGTACACTATGGCGACTTGGTTCCCCACATTTCGTTCTTCTACGTTGAAGCGTTCGTTTCCAGTAAGAGTTTGAATTTTTAGGTTTCACTCTGTTTTCTCCTATATTGATAGATGTATTTGGAACTCTAAATCCAACACGGTTTGTGCGAGCTTCTTGAAACTTGACACAATAAAGTAGTTTCACGTTCTATCTCTATGTTTTGTTTCCTCTTGCTGTAGCCCTAAGAAGTGACTGACGGGAAACACTTTCATGGAAAGGCGTTGCCAAGCTTCCAAAAATTACGAATCTCCAGAAATCTCAGCAAATATTTTTTCACCCAAACTGGATGATACTTTCAGGTAATGATCAGTACACTAAGGCGACTTGGTTCCCCACATTTCGTTCTTCTGCGTTAAAGCGTTCGTTTCCAGTAACAGTTTGAATTTTTAGGTTTCACTCTGTTTTCTCCTATATTGATAGATGTATTTGGAACTCTAAATCCAACACGGTTTGTGCTAGCTTCTTGAAACTTGACACAATAAAGTAGTTTCACGTTCTATCTCTATGTTTTGTTTCCTCTTGATGTAGCCCTAAGAAGTGACTGGCGAGAAACACTTTCATGGAAAGGGGTTGCCAAGCTTCCAAAAATTACGAATCTCCAGAAATCTCAGCAAATATTTTTTCACCCAAACTGGATACTTTCAGGTAATGATCAGTACACTAAGGCGACTTGGTTCCCCACATTTCGTTCTTCTATGTTAAAGCGTTCGTTTCCAGTAACAGTTTGAATTTTTAGGTTTCACTCTCTTTTCTCCTATATTGATAGATGTATTTGGAACTCTAAATCCAACACGGTTTGTGCTAGCTTCTTGAAACTTGACACAATAAAGTAGTTTCACGTTCTATCTCTATGTTTTGTTTCCTCTTGATGTAGCCCTAAGCAGTGACTGGCGAGAAACACTTTCATGGAAAGGGGTTGCCAAGCTTCCAAAAATTACGAATCTCCAGAAATCTCAGCAAATACTTTTTCACCCAAACTGGATGATACTTTCTGGTAATGATCAGTACACTAAGCCGACTTGGTTCCCAAAATTTCGTTCTTCTATGTTGAAGCATTCGTTTCCAGTAACAGTTTGAATTTTTAGGTTTCACTCTGTTTTCTCCTATATTGATAGATGTATTTGGAACTCTAAATCCAACACGGTTTGTGCTAGCTTCTTGAAACTTGACACAATAAAGTAGTTTCACGTTCTATCTCTATGTTTTGTTTCCTCTTGATGTAGCCCTAAGCAGTGACTGGCGAGAAACACTTTCATGGAAAAGGGTTGCCAAGCTTCCAAAAATTACGAATCTCCAGAAATCTCAGCAAATACTTTTTCACCCAAACTGGATGATACTTTCAGGTAATGATCAGTACACTAAGGCGACTTGGTTTCCCAAATTTCGTTCTTCTATGTTGAAGCGTTCGTTTCCAGTAACAGTTTGAATTTTTAGGTTTCACTCTGTTTTCTCCTATATTGATAGATGTATTTGGAACTCTAAATCCAACACGGTTTGTGCTAGCTTCTTGAAACTTGACACAATAAAGTAGTTTCACGTTCTATCTCTATGTTTTGTTTCCTCTTGCTGTAGCCCTAAGCAGTGACTGGCGAGAAACACTTTCATGGAAAGGGGTTGCCAAGCTTCCAAATTTACGAAACTCCAGAAATCTCAGCAAATACTTTTTCACCCAAACTGGATGATACTTTCAGGTAATGATCAGTACACTAAGGCGACTTGGTTCCCCACATTTCGTTCTTCTATGTTGAAGCATTCGTTTCCAGTAACAGTTTGAATTTTTAGGTTTCACTCTGTTTTCTCCTATATTGATAGATGTATTTGGAACTCTAAATCCAACACGGTTTGTGCTAGCTTCTTGAAACTTGACACAATAAAGTAGTTTCACGTTCTATCTCTATGTTTTGTTTCCTCTTGCTGTAGCCCTAAGAAGTGACTGGCGAGAAACACTTTCATGGAAAGGCGTTGCCAAGCTTCCAAAAATTACGAATCTCCAGAAATCTCAGCAAATATTTTTTCACCCAAACTGGATGATACTTTCAGGTAATGATCAGTACACTAAGGCGACTTGGTTCCCCACATTTCGTTCTTCTACGTTAAAGCGTTCATTTCCAGTAACAGTTTGAATTTTTAGGTTTCACTCTGTTTTCTCATATATTGATAGATATATTTGGAACTCTAAATCCAACACGGTTTGTGCTAGCTTCTTGAAACTTGACACAGTACAGTAGTTTCACGTTCTATCTCTATGTATTGTTTCCTCTTGATGTAGCCCTAAGCAGTGACTGGCGAGAAACACTTTCATGGAAAGGGGTTGCCAAGCTTCCAAAAATTACGAATCTCCAGAAATCTCAGCAAATATTTTTTCACCCAAAGTGGATGATACTTTCAGGTAATGATCAGTACACTATGGCGACTTGGTTCCCCACATTTCGTTCTTCTACGTTGAAGCGTTCGTTTCCAGTAAGAGTTTGAATTTTTAGGTTTCACTCTGTTTTCTCCTATATTGATAGATGTATTTGGAACTCTAAATCCAACACGGTTTGTGCGAGCTTCTTGAAACTTGACACAATAAAGTAGTTTCACGTTCTATCTCTATGTTTTGTTTCCTCTTGCTGTAGCCCTAAGAAGTGACTGGCGGGAAACACTTTCATGGAAAGGCGTTGCCAAGCTTCCAAAAATTACGAATCTCCAGAAATCTCAGCAAATATTTTTTCACCCAAACTGGATGATACTTTCAGGTAATGATCAGTACACTAAGGCGACTTGGTTCCCCACATTTCATTCTTCTGCGTTAATGCGTTCGTTTCCAGTAACAGTTTGAATTTTTAGGTTTCACTCTGTTTTCTCCTATATTGATAGATGTATTTGGAACTCTAAATCCAACACGGTTTGTGCTAGCTTCTTGAAACTTGACACAATAAAGTAGTTTCACGTTCTATCTCTATGTTTTGTTTCCTCTTGATGTAGCCCTAAGCAGTGACTGGCGAGAAACACTTTCATGGAAAGGGGTTGCCAAGCTTCCAAAAATTACGAATCTCCAGAAATCTCAGCAAATATTTTTTCACCCAAACTGGATGATACTTTCAGGTAATGATCAGTACACTAAGGCGACTTGGTTCCCCACATTTCGTTCTTCTACGTTAAAGCGTTCATTTCCAGTAACAGTTTGAATTTTTAGGTTTCACTCTGTTTTCTCATATATTGATAGATATATTTGGAACTCTAAATCCAACACGGTTTGTGCTAGCTTCTTGAAACTTGACACAGTACAGTAGTTTCACGTTCTATCTCTATGTATTGTTTCCTCTTGATGTAGCCCTAAGCAGTGACTGGCGAGAAACACTTTCATGGAAAGGGCTTGCCAAGCTTCCAAAAATTACGAATCTCCAGAAATCTCAGCAAATACTTTTTCACCCAAACTGGATGATACTTTCAGGTAATGATCAGTACACTAAGGCGACTTGGTTCCCCAAATTTAGTTCTTCTATGTTGAAGCATTCGTTTCGAGTAACAGTTTGAATTTTTAGGTTTCACTCTGTTTACTCCTATATTGATAGATGTATTTGGAACTCTAAATCCAACACGGTTTGTGCTAGCTTCTTGAAACTTGACACAGTAAATTAGTTTCACGTTCTATCTCTATGTTTTGTTTCCTCTTGATGTAGCCCTAAGCAGTGACTGGCGAGAAACACTTTCATGGAAAAGGGTTGCCAAGCTTCCAAAAATTACGAATCTCCAGAAATCTCAGCAAATATTTTTTCACCCAAACTGGATGATACTTTCAGGTAATGATCAGTACACTAAGGCGACTTGGTTCCCCACATTTCGTTCTTCTACGTTAAAGCGTTCATTTCCAGTAACAGTTTGAATTTTTAGGTTTCACTCTGTTTACTCCTATATTGATAGATGTATTTGGAACTCTAAATCCAACACGGTTTGTGCTAGCTTCTTGAAACTTGACACAGTAAATTAGTTTCACGTTCTATCTCTATGTTTTGTTTCCTCTTGATGTAGCCCTAAGCAGTGACTGGCGAGAAACACTTTCATGGAAAGGGGTTGCCAAGCTTCCAAATTTACGAATCTCCAGAAATCTCAGCAAATATTTTTTCACCCAAACTGGATGATACTTTCAGGTAATGATCAGTACACTAAGGCGACTTGGTTCCCCAAATTTCGTTCTTCTATGTTGAAGCATTCGTTTCCAGTAACAGTTTGAATTTTTAGGTTTCACTCTGTTTTCTCCTATATTGATAGATGTATTTGGAACTCTAATTCCAACACGGTTTCTGCTAGCTTCTTGAAACTTGACAAAATAAAGTAGTTTTACATTCTGTCTCTATGTTTTGTTTCCTCTTGATGTAGCCCTAAGCAGTGACTGGCGAGAAACACTTTCATGGAAAGGGGTTGCCAAGCTTCCAAAAATTACGAATCTCCAGAAATCTCAGCAAATACTTTTTCACCCAAACTGGATGATTCTTTCAGGTAATGATCAGTAAACTAAGGCGACTTGGTTCCCAAAATTTCGTTCTTCTATGTTGAAGCATTCGTTTCCAGTAACAGTTTGAATTTTTAGGTTTCACTCTGTTTACTCCTATATTGATAGATGTATTTGGAACTCTAAATCCAACACGGTTTGTGCTAGCTTCTTGAAACTTGACACAATAAAGTAGTTTCACGTTCTATCTCTATGTTTTGTTTCCTCTTGCTGTAGCCCTAAGCAGTGACTGGTGAGAAACACTTTCATGGAAAGGGGGTGCCAAGCTTCCAAAAATTACGAATCTCCAGAAATCTCAGCAAATACTTTTTCACCCAAACTGGATGATACTTTCAGGTAATGATCAGGACACTAAGGCGACTTGGTTCCCAAAATTTCGTTCTTCTATGTTGAAGCGTTCGTTTCCAGTAACAGTTTGAATTTTTAGGTTTCACTCTGTTTTGTCCTATATTGATAGATGTATTTGGAACTCTAAATCCAACACGGTTTGTGCTAGCTTCTTGAAACTTGACACAATAAAGTAGTTTCACGTTCTATCTCTATGTTTTGTTTCCTCTTGCTGTAGCCCTAAGAAGTGACTGGCGAGAAACACTTTCATGGAAAGGCGTTGCCAAGCTTCCAAAAATTACGAATCTCCAGAAATCTCAGCAAATATTTTTTCACCCAAACTGGATGATACTTTCAGGTAATGATCAGTACACTAAGGCGACTTGGTTCCCCACATTTCGTTCTTCTACGTTAAAGCGTTCATTTCCAGTAACAGTTTGAATTTTTAGGTTTCACTCTGTTTTCTCATATATTGATAGATATATTTGGAACTCTAAATCCAACACGGTTTGTGCTAGCTTCTTGAAACTTGACACAGTACAGTAGTTTCACGTTCTATCTCTATGTTTTGTTTCCTCTTGATGTAGCCCTAAGCAGTGACTGGCGAGAAACACTTTCATGGAAAGGGCTTGCCAAGCTTCCAAAAATTACGAATCTCCAGAAATCTCAGCAAATACTTTTTCACCCAAACTGGATGATACTTTCAGGTAATGATCAGTACACTAAGGCGACTTGGTTCCCCAAATTTCGTTCTTCTATGTTGAAGCATTCGTTTCCAGTAACAGTTTGAATTTTTAGGTTTCACTCTGTTTACTCCTATATTGATAGATGTATTTGGAACTCTAAATCCAACACGGTTTGTGCTAGCTTCTTGAAACTTGACACAGTAAATTAGTTTCACGTTCTATCTCTATGTTTTGTTTCCTCTTGATGTAGCCCTAAGCAGTGACTGGCGAGAAACACTTTCATGGAAAAGGGTTGCCAAGCTTCCAAAAATTACGAATCTCCAGAAATCTCAGCAAATATTTTTTCACCCAAACTGGATGATACTTTCAGGTAATGATCAGTACACTAAGGCGACTTGGTTCCCCACATTTCGTTCTTCTATGTTAAAGCGTTCGTTTCCAGTAACAGTTTGAATTTTTAGGTTTCACTCTCTTTTCTCCTATATTGATAGATGTATTTGGAACTCTAAATCCAACACGGTTTGTGCTAGCTTCTTGAAACTTGACACAATAAAGTAGTTTCACGTTCTATCTCTATGTTTTGTTTCCTCTTGATGTAGCCCTAAGCAGTGACTGGCGAGAAACACTTTCATGGAAAGGGGTTGCCAAGCTTCCAAAAATTACGAATCTCCAGAAATCTCAGCAAATACTTTTTCACCCAAACTGGATGATACTTTCTGGTAATGATCAGTACACTAAGCCGACTTGGTTCCCAAAATTTCGTTCTTCTATGTTGAAGCATTCGTTTCCAGTAACAGTTTGAATTTTTAGGTTTCACTCTGTTTTCTCCTATATTGATAGATGTATTTGGAACTCTAAATCCAACACGGTTTGTGCTAGCTTCTTGAAACTTGACACAATAAAGTAGTTTCACGTTCTATCTCTATGTTTTGTTTCCTCTTGATGTAGCCCTAAGCAGTGACTGGCGAGAAACACTTTCATGGAAAAGGGTTGCCAAGCTTCCAAAAATTACGAATCTCCAGAAATCTCAGCAAATACTTTTTCACCCAAACTGGATGATACTTTCAGGTAATGATCAGTACACTAAGGCGACTTGGTTTCCCAAATTTCGTTCTTCTATGTTGAAGCGTTCGTTTCCAGTAACAGTTTGAATTTTTAGGTTTCACTCTGTTTTCTCCTATATTGATAGATGTATTTGGAACTCTAAATCCAACACGGTTTGTGCTAGCTTCTTGAAACTTGACACAATAAAGTAGTTTCACGTTCTATCTCTATGTTTTGTTTCCTCTTGCTGTAGCCCTAAGCAGTGACTGGCGAGAAACACTTTCATGGAAAGGGGTTGCCAAGCTTCCAAATTTACGAAACTCCAGAAATCTCAGCAAATACTTTTTCACCCAAACTGGATGATACTTTCAGGTAATGATCAGTACACTAAGGCGACTTGGTTCCCCACATTTCGTTCTTCTATGTTGAAGCATTCGTTTCCAGTAACAGTTTGAATTTTTAGGTTTCACTCTGTTTTCTCCTATATTGATAGATGTATTTGGAACTCTAAATCCAACACGGTTTGTGCTAGCTTCTTGAAACTTGACACAATAAAGTAGTTTCACGTTCTATCTCTATGTTTTGTTTCCTCTTGCTGTAGCCCTAAGAAGTGACTGGCGAGAAACACTTTCATGGAAAGGCGTTGCCAAGCTTCCAAAAATTACGAATCTCCAGAAATCTCAGCAAATATTTTTTCACCCAAACTGGATGATACTTTCAGGTAATGATCAGTACACTAAGGCGACTTGGTTCCCCACATTTCGTTCTTCTACGTTAAAGCGTTCATTTCCAGTAACAGTTTGAATTTTTAGGTTTCACTCTGTTTTCTCATATATTGATAGATATATTTGGAACTCTAAATCCAACACGGTTTGTGCTAGCTTCTTGAAACTTGACACAGTACAGTAGTTTCACGTTCTATCTCTATGTATTGTTTCCTCTTGATGTAGCCCTAAGCAGTGACTGGCGAGAAACACTTTCATGGAAAGGGGTTGCCAAGCTTCCAAAAATTACGAATCTCCAGAAATCTCAGCAAATATTTTTTCACCCAAAGTGGATGATACTTTCAGGTAATGATCAGTACACTATGGCGACTTGGTTCCCCACATTTCGTTCTTCTACGTTGAAGCGTTCGTTTCCAGTAAGAGTTTGAATTTTTAGGTTTCACTCTGTTTTCTCCTATATTGATAGATGTATTTGGAACTCTAAATCCAACACGGTTTGTGCGAGCTTCTTGAAACTTGACACAATAAAGTAGTTTCACGTTCTATCTCTATGTTTTGTTTCCTCTTGCTGTAGCCCTAAGAAGTGACTGGCGGGAAACACTTTCATGGAAAGGCGTTGCCAAGCTTCCAAAAATTACGAATCTCCAGAAATCTCAGCAAATATTTTTTCACCCAAACTGGATGATACTTTCAGGTAATGATCAGTACACTAAGGCGACTTGGTTCCCCACATTTCATTCTTCTGCGTTAATGCGTTCGTTTCCAGTAACAGTTTGAATTTTTAGGTTTCACTCTGTTTTCTCCTATATTGATAGATGTATTTGGAACTCTAAATCCAACACGGTTTGTGCTAGCTTCTTGAAACTTGACACAATAAAGTAGTTTCACGTTCTATCTCTATGTTTTGTTTCCTCTTGATGTAGCCCTAAGCAGTGACTGGCGAGAAACACTTTCATGGAAAGGGGTTGCCAAGCTTCCAAAAATTACGAATCTCCAGAAATCTCAGCAAATATTTTTTCACCCAAACTGGATGATACTTTCAGGTAATGATCAGTACACTAAGGCGACTTGGTTCCCCACATTTCGTTCTTCTACGTTAAAGCGTTCATTTCCAGTAACAGTTTGAATTTTTTGGTTTCACTCTGTTTTCTCATATATTGATAGATATATTTGGAACTCTAAATCCAACACGGTTTGTGCTAGCTTCTTGAAACTTGACACAGTACAGTAGTTTCACGTTCTATCTCTATGTATTGTTTCCTCTTGATGTAGCCCTAAGCAGTGACTGGCGAGAAACACTTTCATGGAAAGGGCTTGCCAAGCTTCCAAAAATTACGAATCTCCAGAAATCTCAGCAAATACTTTTTCACCCAAACTGGATGATACTTTCAGGTAATGATCAGTACACTAAGGCGACTTGGTTCCCCAAATTTAGTTCTTCTATGTTGAAGCATTCGTTTCGAGTAACAGTTTGAATTTTTAGGTTTCACTCTGTTTACTCCTATATTGATAGATGTATTTGGAACTCTAAATCCAACACGGTTTGTGCTAGCTTCTTGAAACTTGACACAGTAAATTAGTTTCACGTTCTATCTCTATGTTTTGTTTCCTCTTGATGTAGCCCTAAGCAGTGACTGGCGAGAAACACTTTCATGGAAAAGGGTTGCCAAGCTTCCAAAAATTACGAATCTCCAGAAATCTCAGCAAATATTTTTTCACCCAAACTGGATGATACTTTCAGGTAATGATCAGTACACTAAGGCGACTTGGTTCCCCACATTTCGTTCTTCTACGTTAAAGCGTTCATTTCCAGTAACAGTTTGAATTTTTAGGTTTCACTCTGTTTACTCCTATATTGATAGATGTATTTGGAACTCTAAATCCAACACGGTTTGTGCTAGCTTCTTGAAACTTGACACAGTAAATTAGTTTCACGTTCTATCTCTATGTTTTGTTTCCTCTTGATGTAGCCCTAAGCAGTGACTGGCGAGAAACACTTTCATGGAAAGGGGTTGCCAAGCTTCCAAATTTACGAATCTCCAGAAATCTCAGCAAATATTTTTTCACCCAAACTGGATGATACTTTCAGGTAATGATCAGTACACTAAGGCGACTTGGTTCCCCAAATTTCGTTCTTCTATGTTGAAGCATTCGTTTCCAGTAACAGTTTGAATTTTTAGGTTTCACTCTGTTTTCTCCTATATTGATAGATGTATTTGGAACTCTAATTCCAACACGGTTTCTGCTAGCTTCTTGAAACTTGACAAAATAAAGTAGTTTTACATTCTGTCTCTATGTTTTGTTTCCTCTTGATGTAGCCCTAAGCAGTGACTGGCGAGAAACACTTTCATGGAAAGGGGTTGCCAAGCTTCCAAAAATTACGAATCTCCAGAAATCTCAGCAAATACTTTTTCACCCAAACTGGATGATTCTTTCAGGTAATGATCAGTAAACTAAGGCGACTTGGTTCCCAAAATTTCGTTCTTCTATGTTGAAGCATTCGTTTCCAGTAACAGTTTGAATTTTTAGGTTTCACTCTGTTTACTCCTATATTGATAGATGTATTTGGAACTCTAAATCCAACACGGTTTGTGCTAGCTTCTTGAAACTTGACACAATAAAGTAGTTTCACGTTCTATCTCTATGTTTTGTTTCCTCTTGCTGTAGCCCTAAGCAGTGACTGGTGAGAAACACTTTCATGGAAAGGGGGTGCCAAGCTTCCAAAAATTACGAATCTCCAGAAATCTCAGCAAATACTTTTTCACCCAAACTGGATGATACTTTCAGGTAATGATCAGGACACTAAGGCGACTTGGTTCCCAAAATTTCGTTCTTCTATGTTGAAGCGTTCGTTTCCAGTAACAGTTTGAATTTTTAGGTTTCACTCTGTTTTGTCCTATATTGATAGATGTATTTGGAACTCTAAATCCAACACGGTTTGTGCTAGCTTCTTGAAACTTGACACAATAAAGTAGTTTCACGTTCTATCTCTATGTTTTGTTTCCTCTTGCTGTAGCCCTAAGAAGTGACTGGCGAGAAACACTTTCATGGAAAGGCGTTGCCAAGCTTCCAAAAATTACGAATCTCCAGAAATCTCAGCAAATATTTTTTCACCCAAACTGGATGATACTTTCAGGTAATGATCAGTACACTAAGGCGACTTGGTTCCCCACATTTCGTTCTTCTACGTTAAAGCGTTCATTTCCAGTAACAGTTTGAATTTTTAGGTTTCACTCTGTTTTCTCATATATTGATAGATATATTTGGAACTCTAAATCCAACACGGTTTGTGCTAGCTTCTTGAAACTTGACACAGTACAGTAGTTTCACGTTCTATCTCTATGTTTTGTTTCCTCTTGATGTAGCCCTAAGCAGTGACTGGCGAGAAACACTTTCATGGAAAGGGCTTGCCAAGCTTCCAAAAATTACGAATCTCCAGAAATCTCAGCAAATACTTTTTCACCCAAACTGGATGATACTTTCAGGTAATGATCAGTACACTAAGGCGACTTGGTTCCCCAAATTTCGTTCTTCTATGTTGAAGCATTCGTTTCCAGTAACAGTTTGAATTTTTAGGTTTCACTCTGTTTACTCCTATATTGATAGATGTATTTGGAACTCTAAATCCAACACGGTTTGTGCTAGCTTCTTGAAACTTGACACAGTAAATTAGTTTCACGTTCTATCTCTATGTTTTGTTTCCTCTTGATGTAGCCCTAAGCAGTGACTGGCGAGAAACACTTTCATGGAAAAGGGTTGCCAAGCTTCCAAAAATTACGAATCTCCAGAAATCTCAGCAAATATTTTTTCACCCAAACTGGATGATACTTTCAGGTAATGATCAGTACACTAAGGCGACTTGGTTCCCCACATTTCGTTCTTCTATGTTGAAGCATTCGTTTCCAGTAACAGTTTGAATTTTTAGGTTTCACTCTGTTTTCTCCTATATTGATAGATGTATTTGGAACTCTAATTCCAACACGGTTTCTGCTAGCTTCTTGAAACTTGACAAAATAAAGTAGTTTTACATTCTGTCTCTATGTTTTGTTTCCTCTTGATGTAGCCCTAAGCAGTGACTGGCGAGAAACACTTTCATGGAAAGGGGTTGCCAAGCTTCCAAAAATTACGAATCTCCAGAAATCTCAGCAAATACTTTTTCACCCAAACTGGATGATTCTTTCAGGTAATGATCAGTAAACTAAGGCGACTTGGTTCCCAAAATTTCGTTCTTCTATGTTGAAGCATTCGTTTCCAGTAACAGTTTGAATTTTTAGGTTTCACTCTGTTTACTCCTATATTGATAGATGTATTTGGAACTCTAAATCCAACACGGTTTGCGTTAGCTTCTTGAAACTTGACACAATAAAGTAGTTTCACGTTCTATCTCTATGTTTTGTTTCCTCTTGCTGTAGCCCTAAGCAGTGACTGGCGAGAAACACTTTCATGGAAAGGGGTTGCCAAGCTTCCAAAAATTACGAATCTCCAGAAATCTCACAAATATTTTTTCACCCAAAGTGGATGATACTTTCAGGTAATGATCAGTACACTATGGCGACTTGGTTCCCCACATTTCGTTCTTCTACGTTGAAGCGTTCGTTTCCAGTAAGAGTTTGAATTTTTAGGTTTCACTCTGTTTTCTCCTATATTGATAGATGTATTTGGAACTCTAAATCCAACACGGTTTGTGCGAGCTTCTTGAAACTTGACACAATAAAGTAGTTTCACGTTCTATCTCTATGTTTTGTTTCCTCTTGCTGTAGCCCTAAGAAGTGACTGACGGGAAACACTTTCATGGAAAGGCGTTGCCAAGCTTCCAAAAATTACGAATCTCCAGAAATCTCAGCAAATATTTTTTCACCCAAACTGGATGATACTTTCAGGTAATGATCAGTACACTAAGGCGACTTGGTTCCCCACATTTCGTTCTTCTATGTTAAAGCGTTCGTTTCCAGTAACAGTTTGAATTTTTAGGTTTCACTCTGTTTTCTCCTATATTGATAGATGTATTTGGAACTCTAAATCCAACACGGTTTGTGCTAGCTTCTTGAAACTTGACACAATAAAGTAGTTTCACGTTCTATCTCTATGTTTTGTTTCCTCTTGATGTAGCCCTAAGCAGTGACTGGCGAGAAACACTTTCATGGAAAGGGGTTGCCAAGCTTCCAAAAATTACGAATCTCCAGAAATCTCAGCAAATACTTTTTCACCCAAACTGGATGATACTTTCAGGTAATGATCAGTACACTAAGGCGACTTCGTTCCCCACATTTCGTTCTTCTACGTTAAAGCGTTCATTTCCAGTAACAGTTTGAATTTTTAGGTTTCACTCTGTTTTCTCATATATTGATAGATATATTTGGAACTCTAAATCCAACACGGTTTGTGCTAGCTTCTTGAAACTTGACACAGTACAGTAGTTTCACGTTCTATCTCTATGTTTTGTTTCCTCTTGATGTAGCCCTAAGCAGTGACTGGCGAGAAACACTTTCATGGAAAGGGCTTGCCAAGCTTCCAAAAATTACGAATCTCCAGAAATCTCAGCAAATACTTTTTCACCCAAACTGGATGATACTTTCAGGTAATGATCAGTACACTAAGGCGACTTGGTTCCCCAAATTTAGTTCTTCTATGTTGAAGCATTCGTTTCCAGTAACAGTTTGAATTTTTAGGTTTCACTCTGTTTACTCCTATATTGATAGATGTATTTGGAACTCTAAATCCAACACGGTTTGTGCTAGCTTCTTGAAACTTGACACAGTAAATTAGTTTCACGTTCTATCTCTATGTTTTGTTTCCTCTTGATGTAGCCCTAAGCAGTGACTGGCGAGAAACACTTTCATGGAAAAGGGTTGCCAAGCTTCCAAAAATTACGAATCTCCAGAAATCTCAGCAAATATTTTTTCACCCAAACTGGATGATACTTTCAGGTAATGATCAGTACACTAAGGCGACTTGGTTCCCCACATTTCGTTCTTCTATGTTGAAGCATTCGTTTCCAGTAACAGTTTGAATTTTTAGGTTTCACTCTGTTTTCTCCTATATTGATAGATGTATTTGGAACTCTAATTCCAACACGGTTTCTGCTAGCTTCTTGAAACTTGACAAAATAAAGTAGTTTTACATTCTGTCTCTATGTTTTGTTTCCTCTTGATGTAGCCCTAAGCAGTGACTGGCGAGAAACACTTTCATGGAAAGGGGTTGCCAAGCTTCCAAAAATTACGAATCTCCAGAAATCTCAGCAAATACTTTTTCACCCAAACTGGATGATTCTTTCAGGTAATGATCAGTAAACTAAGGCGACTTGGTTCCCAAAATTTCGTTCTTCTATGTTGAAGCATTCGTTTCCAGTAACAGTTTGAATTTTTAGGTTTCACTCTGTTTACTCCTATATTGATAGATGTATTTGGAACTCTAAATCCAACACGGTTTGCGTTAGCTTCTTGAAACTTGACACAATAAAGTAGTTTCACGTTCTATCTCTATGTTTTGTTTCCTCTTGCTGTAGCCCTAAGCAGTGACTGGCGAGAAACACTTTCATGGAAAGGGGTTGCCAAGCTTCCAAAAATTACGAATCTCCAGAAATCTCAGCAAATATTTTTTCACCCAAAGTGGATGATACTTTCAGGTAATGATCAGTACACTATGGCGACTTGGTTCCCCACATTTCGTTCTTCTACGTTGAAGCGTTCGTTTCCAGTAAGAGTTTGAATTTTTAGGTTTCACTCTGTTTTCTCCTATATTGATAGATGTATTTGGAACTCTAAATCCAACACGGTTTGTGCGAGCTTCTTGAAACTTGACACAATAAAGTAGTTTCACGTTCTATCTCTATGTTTTGTTTCCTCTTGCTGTAGCCCTAAGAAGTGACTGACGGGAAACACTTTCATGGAAAGGCGTTGCCAAGCTTCCAAAAATTACGAATCTCCAGAAATCTCAGCAAATATTTTTTCACCCAAACTGGATGATACTTTCAGGTAATGATCAGTACACTAAGGCGACTTGGTTCCCCACATTTCGTTCTTCTGCGTTAAAGCGTTCGTTTCCAGTAACAGTTTGAATTTTTAGGTTTCACTCTGTTTTCTCCTATATTGATAGATGTATTTGGAACTCTAAATCCAACACGGTTTGTGCTAGCTTCTTGAAACTTGACACAATAAAGTAGTTTCACGTTCTATCTCTATGTTTTGTTTCCTCTTGATGTAGCCCTAAGCAGTGACTGGCGAGAAACACTTTCATGGAAAGGGGTTGCCAAGCTTCCAAAAATTACGAATCTCCAGAAATCTCAGCAAATACTTTTTCACCCAAACTGGATGATACTTTCAGGTAATGATCAGTACACTAAGGCGACTTGGTTCCCCACATTTCGTTCTTCTATGTTGAAGCATTCGTTTCCAGTAACAGTTTGAATTTTTAGGTTTCACTCTGTTTTCTCCTATATTGATAGATGTATTTGGAACTCTAAATCCAACACGGTTTGTGCTAGCTTCTTGAAACTTGACACAATAAAGTAGTTTCACGTTCTATCTCTATGTTTTGTTTCCTCTTGCTGTAGCCCTAAGAAGTGACTGGCGAGAAACACTTTCATGGAAAGGGGTTGCAAAGCTTCCAAAAATTACGAATCTCCAGAAATCTCAGCAAATATTTTTTCACCCAAACTGGATGATACTTTCAGGTAATGATCAGTACACTAAGGCGACTTGGTTCCCCACATTTCGTTCTTCTACGTTAAAGCGTTCATTTCCAGTAACAGTTTGAATTTTTAGGTTTCACTCTGTTTTCTCCTATATTGATAGATGTATTTGGAACTCTAAATCCAACACGGTTTGTGCTAGCTTCTTGAAACTTGACACAATAAAGTAGTTTCACGTTCTATCTCTATGTTTTGTTTCCTCTTGATGTAGCCCTAAGCAGTGACTGGCGAGAAACACTTTCATGGAAAGGGGTTGCCAAGCTTCCAAATTTACGAAACTCCAGAAATCTCAGCAAATACTTTTTCACCCAAACTGGATGATACTTTCAGGTAATGATCAGTACACTAAGGCGACTTGGTTCCCCACATTTCGTTCTTCTATGTTGAAGCATTCGTTTCCAGTAACAGTTTGAATTTTTAGGTTTCACTCTGTTTTCTCCTATATTGATAGATGTATTTGGAACTCTAAATCCAACACGGTTTGTGCTAGCTTCTTGAAACTTGACACAATAAAGTAGTTTCACGTTCTATCTCTATGTTTTGTTTCCTCTTGCTGTAGCCCTAAGAAGTGACTGGCGAGAAACACTTTCATGGAAAGGCGTTGCCAAGCTTCCAAAAATTACGAATCTCCAGAAATCTCAGCAAATATTTTTTCACCCAAACTGGATGATACTTTCAGGTAATGATCAGTACACTAAGGCGACTTGGTTCCCCACATTTCGTTCTTCTACGTTAAAGCGTTCATTTCCAGTAACAGTTTGAATTTTTAGGTTTCACTCTGTTTTCTCATATATTGATAGATATATTTGGAACTCTAAATCCAACACGGTTTGTGCTAGCTTCTTGAAACTTGACAGAGTACAGTAGTTTCACGTTCTATCTCTATGTATTGTTTCCTCTTGATGTAGCCCTAAGCAGTGACTGGCGAGAAACACTTTCATGGAAAGGGGTTGCCAAGCTTCCAAAAATTATGAATCTCCAGAAATCTCAGCAAATACTTTTTCACCCAAACTGGATGATACTTTCAGGTAATGATCAGTACACTAAGGCGACTTGGTTCCCCAAATTTAGTTCTTCTATGTTGAAGCATTCGTTTCCAGTAACAGTTTGAATTTTTAGGTTTCACTCTGTTTACTCCTATATTGATAGATGTATTTGGAACTCTAAATCCAACACGGTTTGTGCTAGCTTCTTGAAACTTGACACAGTAAATTAGTTTCACGTTCTATCTCCATGTTTTGTTTCCTCTTGATGTAGCCCTAAGCAGTGACTGGCGAGAAACACTTTCATGGAAAAGGGTTGCCAAGCTTCCAAAAATTACGAATCTCCAGAAATCTCAGCAAATATTTTTTCACCCAAACTGGATGATACTTTCAGGTAATGATCAGTACACTAAGGCGACTTGGTTCCCCACATTTCGTTCTTCTACGTTAAAGCGTTCATTTCCAGTAACAGTTTGAATTTTTAGGTTTCACTCTGTTTTCTCCTATATTGATAGATGTATTTGGAACTCTAAATCCAACACGGTTTGTGCTAGCTTCTTGAAACTTGACACAATAAAGTAGTTTCACGTTCTATCTCTATGTTTTGTTTCCTCTTGATGTAGCCCTAAGCAGTGACTGGCGAGAAACACTTTCATGGAAAGGGGTTGCCAAGCTTCCAAAAATTACGAATCTCCAGAAATCTCAGCAAATACTTTTTCACCCAAACTGGATGATACTTTCTGGTAAAGATCAGTACACTAAGCCGACTTGGTTCCCAAAATTTCGTTCTTCTATGTTGAAGCATTCGTTTCCAGTAACAGTTTGAATTTTTAGGTTTCACTCTGTTTTCTCCTATATTGATAGATGTATTTGGAACTCTAAATCCAACACGGTTTGTGCTAGCTTCTTGAAACTTGACAAAATAAAGTAGTTTCACGTTCTATCTCTATGTTTTGTTTCCTCTTGATGTAGCCCTAAGCAGTGACTGGCGAGAAACACTTTCATGGAAAAGGGTTGCCAAGCTTCCAAAAATTACGAATCTCCAGAAATCTCAGCAAATACTTTTTCACCCAAACTGGATGATACTTTCAGGTAATGATCAGTACACTAAGGCGACTTGGTTTCCCAAATTTCGTTCTTCTATGTTGAAGCGTTCGTTTCCAGTAACAGTTTGAATTTTTAGGTTTCACTCTGTTTTCTCCTATATTGATAGATGTATTTGGAACTCTAAATCAAGCTCGATTTGTGCTAGCTTCTTGAAACTTGACACAATAAAGTAGTTTCACGTTCTATCTCTATGTTTTGTTTCCTCTTGATGTAGCCCTAAGCAGTGACTGGCGAGAAACACTTTCATGGAAAGGGGTTGCCAAGCTTCCAAATTTACGAAACTCCAGAAATCTCAGCAAATACTTTTTCACCCAAACTGGATGATACTTTCAGGTAATGATCAGTACACTAAGGCGACTTGGTTCCCCACATTTCGTTCTTCTATGTTGAAGCATTCGTTTCCAGTAACAGTTTGAATTTTTAGGTTTCACTCTGTTTTCTCCTATATTGATAGATGTATTTGGAACTCTAATTCCAACACGGTTTCTGCTAGCTTCTTGAAACTTGACAAAATAAAGTAGTTTTACATTCTGTCTCTATGTTTTGTTTCCTCTTGATGTAGCCCTAAGCAGTGACTGGCGAGAAACACTTTCATGGAAAGGGGTTGCCAAGCTTCCAAAAATTACGAATCTCCAGAAATCTCAGCAAATACTTTTTCACCCAAACTGGATGATTCTTTCAGGTAATGATCAGTAAACTAAGGCGACTTGGTTCCCAAAATTTCGTTCTTCTATGTTGAAGCATTCGTTTCCAGTAACAGTTTGAATTTTTAGGTTTCACTCTGTTTACTCCTATATTGATAGATGTATTTGGAACTCTAAATCCAACACGGTTTGCGTTAGCTTCTTGAAACTTGACACAATAAAGTAGTTTCACGTTCTATCTCTATGTTTTGTTTCCTCTTGCTGTAGCCCTAAGCAGTGACTGGCGAGAAACACTTTCATGGAAAGGGGTTGCCAAGCTTCCAAAAATTACGAATCTCCAGAAATCTCAGCAAATATTTTTTCACCCAAAGTGGATGATACTTTCAGGTAATGATCAGTACACTATGGCGACTTGGTTCCCCACATTTCGTTCTTCTACGTTGAAGCGTTCGTTTCCAGTAAGAGTTTGAATTTTTAGGTTTCACTCTGTTTTCTCCTATATTGATAGATGTATTTGGAACTCTAAATCCAACACGGTTTGTGCTAGCTTCTTGAAACTTGACACAATAAAGTAGTTTCACGTTCTATCTCTATGTTTTGTTTCCTCTTGCTGTAGCCCTAAGAAGTGACTGACGGGAAACACTTTCATGGAAAGGCGTTGCCAAGCTTCCAAAAATTACGAATCTCCAGAAATCTCAGCAAATATTTTTTCACCCAAACTGGATGATACTTTCAGGTAATGATCAGTACACTAAGGCGACTTGGTTCCCCACATTTCGTTCTTCTGCGTTAAAGCGTTCGTTTCCAGTAACAGTTTGAATTTTTAGGTTTCACTCTGTTTTCTCCTATATTGATAGATGTATTTGGAACTCTAAATCCAACACGGTTTGTGCTAGCTTCTTGAAACTTGACACAATAAAGTAGTTTCACGTTCTATCTCTATGTTTTGTTTCCTCTTGCTGTAGCCCTAAGAAGTGACTGGCGAGAAACACTTTCATGGAAAGGGGTTGCCAAGCTTCCAAAAATTACGAATCTCCAGAAATCTCAGCAAATATTTTTTCACCCAAACTGGATGATACTTTCAGGTAATGATCAGTACACTAAGGCGACTTGGTTCCCCACATTTCGTTCTTCTATGTTAAAGCGTTCGTTTCCAGTAACAGTTTGAATTTTTAGGTTTCACTCTCTTTTCTCCTATATTGATAGATGTATTTGGAACTCTAAATCCAACACGGTTTGTGCTAGCTTCTTGAAACTTGACACAATAAAGTAGTTTCACGTTCTATCTCTATGTTTTGTTTCCTCTTGATGTAGCCCTAAGCAGTGACTGGCGAGAAACACTTTCATGGAAAGGGGTTGCCAAGCTTCCAAAAATTACGAATCTCCAGAAATCTCAGCAAATACTTTTTCACCCAAACTGGATGATACTTTCTGGTAATGATCAGTACACTAAGCCGACTTGGTTCCCAAAATTTCGTTCTTCTATGTTGAAGCATTCGTTTCCAGTAACAGTTTGAATTTTTAGGTTTCACTCTGTTTTCTCCTATATTGATAGATGTATTTGGAACTCTAAATCCAACACGGTTTGTGCTAGCTTCTTGAAACTTGACACAATAAAGTAGTTTCACGTTCTATCTCTATGTTTTGTTTCCTCTTGATGTAGCCCTAAGCAGTGACTGGCGAGAAACACTTTCATGGAAAAGGGTTGCCAAGCTTCCAAAAATTACGAATCTCCAGAAATCTCAGCAAATACTTTTTCACCCAAACTGGATGATACTTTCAGGTAATGATCAGTACACTAAGGCGACTTGGTTTCCCAAATTTCGTTCTTCTATGTTGAAGCGTTCGTTTCCAGTAACAGTTTGAATTTTTAGGTTTCACTCTGTTTTCTCCTATATTGATAGATGTATTTGGAACTCTAAATCCAACACGGTTTGTGCTAGCTTCTTGAAACTTGACACAATAAAGTAGTTTCACGTTCTATCTCTATGTTTTGTTTCCTCTTGATGTAGCCCTAAGCAGTGACTGGCGAGAAACACTTTCATGGAAAGGGGTTGCCAAGCTTCCAAATTTACGAAACTCCAGAAATCTCAGCAAATACTTTTTCACCCAAACTGGATGATACTTTCAGGTAATGATCAGTACACTAAGGCGACTTGGTTCCCCACATTTCGTTCTTCTATGTTGAAGCATTCGTTTCCAGTAACAGTTTGAATTTTTAGGTTTCACTCTGTTTTCTCCTATATTGATAGATGTATTTGGAACTCTAAATCCAACACGGTTTGTGCTAGCTTCTTGAAACTTGACACAATAAAGTAGTTTCACGTTCTATCTCTATGTTTTGTTTCCTCTTGCTGTAGCCCTAAGAAGTGACTGGCGAGAAACACTTTCATGGAAAGGCGTTGCCAAGCTTCCAAAAATTACGAATCTCCAGAAATCTCAGCAAATATTTTTTCACCCAAACTGGATGATACTTTCAGGTAATGATCAGTACACTAAGGCGACTTGGTTCCCCACATTTCGTTCTTCTACGTTAAAGCGTTCATTTCCAGTAACAGTTTGAATTTTTAGGTTTCACTCTGTTTTCTCATATATTGATAGATATATTTGGAACTCTAAATCCAACACGGTTTGTGCTAGCTTCTTGAAACTTGACACAGTACAGTAGTTTCACGTTCTATCTCTATGTATTGTTTCCTCTTGATGTAGCCCTAAGCAGTGACTGGCGAGAAACACTTTCATGGAAAGGGGTTGCCAAGCTTCCAAAAATTACGAATCTCCAGAAATCTCAGCAAATATTTTTTCACCCAAAGTGGATGATACTTTCAGGTAATGATCAGTACACTATGGCGACTTGGTTCCCCACATTTCGTTCTTCTACGTTGAAGCGTTCGTTTCCAGTAAGAGTTTGAATTTTTAGGTTTCACTCTGTTTTCTCCTATATTGATAGATGTATTTGGAACTCTAAATCCAACACGGTTTGTGCGAGCTTCTTGAAACTTGACACAATAAAGTAGTTTCACGTTCTATCTCTATGTTTTGTTTCCTCTTGCTGTAGCCCTAAGAAGTGACTGGCGGGAAACACTTTCATGGAAAGGCGTTGCCAAGCTTCCAAAAATTACGAATCTCCAGAAATCTCAGCAAATATTTTTTCACCCAAACTGGATGATACTTTCAGGTAATGATCAGTACACTAAGGCGACTTGGTTCCCCACATTTCATTCTTCTGCGTTAATGCGTTCGTTTCCAGTAACAGTTTGAATTTTTAGGTTTCACTCTGTTTTCTCCTATATTGATAGATGTATTTGGAACTCTAAATCCAACACGGTTTGTGCTAGCTTCTTGAAACTTGACACAATAAAGTAGTTTCACGTTCTATCTCTATGTTTTGTTTCCTCTTGATGTAGCCCTAAGCAGTGACTGGCGAGAAACACTTTCATGGAAAGGGGTTGCCAAGCTTCCAAAAATTACGAATCTCCAGAAATCTCAGCAAATATTTTTTCACCCAAACTGGATGATACTTTCAGGTAATGATCAGTACACTAAGGCGACTTGGTTCCCCACATTTCGTTCTTCTACGTTAAAGCGTTCATTTCCAGTAACAGTTTGAATTTTTAGGTTTCACTCTGTTTTCTCATATATTGATAGATATATTTGGAACTCTAAATCCAACACGGTTTGTGCTAGCTTCTTGAAACTTGACACAGTACAGTAGTTTCACGTTCTATCTCTATGTATTGTTTCCTCTTGATGTAGCCCTAAGCAGTGACTGGCGAGAAACACTTTCATGGAAAGGGCTTGCCAAGCTTCCAAAAATTACGAATCTCCAGAAATCTCAGCAAATACTTTTTCACCCAAACTGGATGATACTTTCAGGTAATGATCAGTACACTAAGGCGACTTGGTTCCCCAAATTTAGTTCTTCTATGTTGAAGCATTCGTTTCGAGTAACAGTTTGAATTTTTAGGTTTCACTCTGTTTACTCCTATATTGATAGATGTATTTGGAACTCTAAATCCAACACGGTTTGTGCTAGCTTCTTGAAACTTGACACAGTAAATTAGTTTCACGTTCTATCTCTATGTTTTGTTTCCTCTTGATGTAGCCCTAAGCAGTGACTGGCGAGAAACACTTTCATGGAAAAGGGTTGCCAAGCTTCCAAAAATTACGAATCTCCAGAAATCTCAGCAAATATTTTTTCACCCAAACTGGATGATACTTTCAGGTAATGATCAGTACACTAAGGCGACTTGGTTCCCCACATTTCGTTCTTCTACGTTAAAGCGTTCATTTCCAGTAACAGTTTGAATTTTTAGGTTTCACTCTGTTTACTCCTATATTGATAGATGTATTTGGAACTCTAAATCCAACACGGTTTGTGCTAGCTTCTTGAAACTTGACACAGTAAATTAGTTTCACGTTCTATCTCTATGTTTTGTTTCCTCTTGATGTAGCCCTAAGCAGTGACTGGCGAGAAACACTTTCATGGAAAGGGGTTGCCAAGCTTCCAAATTTACGAATCTCCAGAAATCTCAGCAAATATTTTTTCACCCAAACTGGATGATACTTTCAGGTAATGATCAGTACACTAAGGCGACTTGGTTCCCCAAATTTCGTTCTTCTATGTTGAAGCATTCGTTTCCAGTAACAGTTTGAATTTTTAGGTTTCACTCTGTTTTCTCCTATATTGATAGATGTATTTGGAACTCTAATTCCAACACGGTTTCTGCTAGCTTCTTGAAACTTGACAAAATAAAGTAGTTTTACATTCTGTCTCTATGTTTTGTTTCCTCTTGATGTAGCCCTAAGCAGTGACTGGCGAGAAACACTTTCATGGAAAGGGGTTGCCAAGCTTCCAAAAATTACGAATCTCCAGAAATCTCAGCAAATACTTTTTCACCCAAACTGGATGATTCTTTCAGGTAATGATCAGTAAACTAAGGCGACTTGGTTCCCAAAATTTCGTTCTTCTATGTTGAAGCATTCGTTTCCAGTAACAGTTTGAATTTTTAGGTTTCACTCTGTTTACTCCTATATTGATAGATGTATTTGGAACTCTAAATCCAACACGGTTTGTGCTAGCTTCTTGAAACTTGACACAATAAAGTAGTTTCCCGTTCTATCTCTATGTTTTGTTTCCTCTTGCTGTAGCCCTAAGCAGTGACTGGTGAGAAACACTTTCATGGAAAGGGGGTGCCAAGCTTCCAAAAATTACGAATCTCCAGAAATCTCAGCAAATACTTTTTCACCCAAACTGGATGATACTTTCAGGTAATGATCAGGACACTAAGGCGACTTGGTTCCCAAAATTTCGTTCTTCTATGTTGAAGCGTTCGTTTCCAGTAACAGTTTGAATTTTTAGGTTTCACTCTGTTTTGTCCTATATTGATAGATGTATTTGGAACTCTAAATCCAACACGGTTTGTGCTAGCTTCTTGAAACTTGACACAATAAAGTAGTTTCACGTTCTATCTCTATGTTTTGTTTCCTCTTGCTGTAGCCCTAAGAAGTGACTGGCGAGAAACACTTTCATGGAAAGGCGTTGCCAAGCTTCCAAAAATTACGAATCTCCAGAAATCTCAGCAAATATTTTTTCACCCAAACTGGATGATACTTTCAGGTAATGATCAGTACACTAAGGCGACTTGGTTCCCCACATTTCGTTCTTCTACGTTAAAGCGTTCATTTCCAGTAACAGTTTGAATTTTTAGGTTTCACTCTGTTTTCTCATATATTGATAGATATATTTGGAACTCTAAATCCAACACGGTTTGTGCTAGCTTCTTGAAACTTGACACAGTACAGTAGTTTCACGTTCTATCTCTATGTTTTGTTTCCTCTTGATGTAGCCCTAAGCAGTGACTGGCGAGAAACACTTTCATGGAAAGGGCTTGCCAAGCTTCCAAAAATTACGAATCTCCAGAAATCTCAGCAAATACTTTTTCACCCAAACTGGATGATACTTTCAGGTAATGATCAGTACACTAAGGCGACTTGGTTCCCCAAATTTAGTTCTTCTATGTTGAAGCATTCGTTTCCAGTAACAGTTTGAATTTTTAGGTTTCACTCTGTTTACTCCTATATTGATAGATGTATTTGGAACTCTAAATCCAACACGGTTTGTGCTAGCTTCTTGAAACTTGACACAGTAAATTAGTTTCACGTTCTATCTCTATGTTTTGTTTCCTCTTGATGTAGCCCTAAGCAGTGACTGGCGAGAAACACTTTCATGGAAAAGGGTTGCCAAGCTTCCAAAAATTACGAATCTCCAGAAATCTCAGCAAATATTTTTTCACCCAAACTGGATGATACTTTCAGGTAATGATCAGTACACTAAGGCGACTTGGTTCCCCACATTTCGTTCTTCTATGTTGAAGCATTCGTTTCCAGTAACAGTTTGAATTTTTAGGTTTCACTCTGTTTTCTCCTATATTGATAGATGTATTTGGAACTCTAATTCCAACACGGTTTCTGCTAGCTTCTTGAAACTTGACAAAATAAAGTAGTTTTACATTCTGTCTCTATGTTTTGTTTCCTCTTGATGTAGCCCTAAGCAGTGACTGGCGAGAAACACTTTCATGGAAAGGGGTTGCCAAGCTTCCAAAAATTACGAATCTCCAGAAATCTCAGCAAATACTTTTTCACCCAAACTGGATGATTCTTTCAGGTAATGATCAGTAAACTAAGGCGACTTGGTTCCCAAAATTTCGTTCTTCTATGTTGAAGCATTCGTTTCCAGTAACAGTTTGAATTTTTAGGTTTCACTCTGTTTACTCCTATATTGATAGATGTATTTGGAACTCTAAATCCAACACGGTTTGCGTTAGCTTCTTGAAACTTGACACAATAAAGTAGTTTCACGTTCTATCTCTATGTTTTGTTTCCTCTTGCTGTAGCCCTAAGCAGTGACTGGCGAGAAACACTTTCATGGAAAGGGGTTGCCAAGCTTCCAAAAATTACGAATCTCCAGAAATCTCAGCAAATATTTTTTCACCCAAAGTGGATGATACTTTCAGGTAATGATCAGTACACTATGGCGACTTGGTTCCCCACATTTCGTTCTTCTACGTTGAAGCGTTCGTTTCCAGTAAGAGTTTGAATTTTTAGGTTTCACTCTGTTTTCTCCTATATTGATAGATGTATTTGGAACTCTAAATCCAACACGGTTTGTGCGAGCTTCTTGAAACTTGACACAATAAAGTAGTTTCACGTTCTATCTCTATGTTTTGTTTCCTCTTGCTGTAGCCCTAAGAAGTGACTGACGGGAAACACTTTCATGGAAAGGCGTTGCCAAGCTTCCAAAAATTACGAATCTCCAGAAATTTCAGCAAATATTTTTTCACCCAAACTGGATGATACTTTCAGGTAATGATCAGTACACTAAGGCGACTTGGTTCCCAAAATTTCGTTCTTCTATGTTGAAGCATTCGTTTCCAGTAACAGTTTGAATTTTTAGGTTTCACTCTGTTTACTCCTATATTGATAGATGTATTTGGAACTCTAAATCCAACACGGTTTGTGCTAGCTTCTTGAAACTTGACACAATAAAGTAGTTTCACGTTCTATCTCTATGTTTTGTTTCCTCTTGCTGTAGCCCTAAGCAGTGACTGGCGAGAAACACTTTCATGGAAAGGGGTTGCCAAGCTTCCAAAAATTACGAATCTCCAGAAATCTCAGCAAATATTTTTTCACCCAAAGTGGATGATACTTTCAGGTAATGATCAGTACACTAAGGCGACTTGGTTCCCCACATTTCGTTCTTCTACGTTAAAGCGTTCATTTCCAGTAACAGTTTGAATTTTTAGGTTTCACTCTGTTTTCTCATATATTGATAGATATATTTGGAACTCTAAATCCAACACGGTTTGTGCTAGCTTCTTGAAACTTGACACAGTACAGTAGTTTCACGTTCTATCTCTATGTTTTGTTTCCTCTTGATGTAGCCCTAAGCAGTGACTGGCGAGAAACACTTTCATGGAAAGGGCTTGCCAAGCTTCCAAAAATTACGAATCTCCAGAAATCTCAGCAAATACTTTTTCACCCAAACTGGATGATACTTTCAGGTAATGATCAGTACACTAAGGCGACTTGGTTCCCCAAATTTAGTTCTTCTATGTTGAAGCATTCGTTTCCAGTAACAGTTTGAATTTTTAGGTTTCACTCTGTTTACTCCTATATTGATAGATGTATTTGGAACTCTAAATCCAACACGGTTTGTGCTAGCTTCTTGAAACTTGACACAGTAAATTAGTTTCACGTTCTATCTCTATGTTTTGTTTCCTCTTGATGTAGCCCTAAGCAGTGACTGGCGAGAAACACTTTCATGGAAAAGGGTTGCCAAGCTTCCAAAAATTACGAATCTCCAGAAATCTCAGCAAATATTTTTTCACCCAAACTGGATGATACTTTCAGGTAATGATCAGTACACTAAGGCGACTTGGTTCCCCACATTTCGTTCTTCTATGTTGAAGCATTCGTTTCCAGTAACAGTTTGAATTTTTAGGTTTCACTCTGTTTTCTCCTATATTGATAGATGTATTTGGAACTCTAATTCCAACACGGTTTCTGCTAGCTTCTTGAAACTTGACAAAATAAAGTAGTTTTACATTCTGTCTCTATGTTTTGTTTCCTCTTGATGTAGCCCTAAGCAGTGACTGGCGAGAAACACTTTCATGGAAAGGGGTTGCCAAGCTTCCAAAAATTACGAATCTCCAGAAATCTCAGCAAATACTTTTTCACCCAAACTGGATGATTCTTTCAGGTAATGATCAGTAAACTAAGGCGACTTGGTTCCCAAAATTTCGTTCTTCTATGTTGAAGCATTCGTTTCCAGTAACAGTTTGAATTTTTAGGTTTCACTCTGTTTACTCCTATATTGATAGATGTATTTGGAACTCTAAATCCAACACGGTTTGCGTTAGCTTCTTGAAACTTGACACAATAAAGTAGTTTCACGTTCTATCTCTATGTTTTGTTTCCTCTTGCTGTAGCCCTAAGCAGTGACTGGCGAGAAACACTTTCATGGAAAGGGGTTGCCAAGCTTCCAAAAATTACGAATCTCCAGAAATCTCAGCAAATATTTTTTCACCCAAAGTGGATGATACTTTCAGGTAATGATCAGTACACTATGGCGACTTGGTTCCCCACATTTCGTTCTTCTACGTTGAAGCGTTCGTTTCCAGTAAGAGTTTGAATTTTTAGGTTTCACTCTGTTTTCTCCTATATTGATAGATGTATTTGGAACTCTAAATCCAACACGGTTTGTGCGAGCTTCTTGAAACTTGACACAATAAAGTAGTTTCACGTTCTATCTCTATGTTTTGTTTCCTCTTGCTGTAGCCCTAAGAAGTGACTGACGGGAAACACTTTCATGGAAAGGCGTTGCCAAGCTTCCAAAAATTACGAATCTCCAGAAATCTCAGCAAATATTTTTTCACCCAAACTGGATGATACTTTCAGGTAATGATCAGTACACTAAGGCGACTTGGTTCCCCACATTTCGTTCTTCTGCGTTAAAGCGTTCGTTTCCAGTAACAGTTTGAATTTTTAGGTTTCACTCTGTTTTCTCCTATATTGATAGATGTATTTGGAACTCTAAATCCAACACGGTTTGTGCTAGCTTCTTGAAACTTGACACAATAAAGTAGTTTCACGTTCTATCTCTATGTTTTGTTTCCTCTTGATGTAGCCCTAAGCAGTGACTGGCGAGAAACACTTTCATGGAAAGGGGTTGCCAAGCTTCCAAAAATTACGAATCTCCAGAAATCTCAGCAAATACTTTTTCACCCAAACTGGATGATACTTTCAGGTAATGATCAGTACACTAAGGCGACTTGGTTCCCCACATTTCGTTCTTCTATGTTGAAGCATTCGTTTCCAGTAACAGTTTGAATTTTTAGGTTTCACTCTGTTTTCTCCTATATTGATAGATGTATTTGGAACTCTAAATCCAACACGGTTTGTGCTAGCTTCTTGAAACTTGACACAATAAAGTAGTTTCACGTTCTATCTCTATGTTTTGTTTCCTCTTGCTGTAGCCCTAAGAAGTGACTGGCGAGAAACACTTTCATGGAAAGGGGTTGCAAAGCTTCCAAAAATTACGAATCTCCAGAAATCTCAGCAAATATTTTTTCACCCAAACTGGATGATACTTTCAGGTAATGATCAGTACACTAAGGCGACTTGGTTCCCCACATTTCGTTCTTCTACGTTAAAGCGTTCATTTCCAGTAACAGTTTGAATTTTTAGGTTTCACTCTGTTTTCTCCTATATTGATAGATGTATTTGGAACTCTAAATCCAACACGGTTTGTGCTAGCTTCTTGAAACTTGACACAATAAAGTAGTTTCACGTTCTATCTCTATGTTTTGTTTCCTCTTGATGTAGCCCTAAGCAGTGACTGGCGAGAAACACTTTCATGGAAAGGGGTTGCCAAGCTTCCAAATTTACGAAACTCCAGAAATCTCAGCAAATACTTTTTCACCCAAACTGGATGATACTTTCAGGTAATGATCAGTACACTAAGGCGACTTGGTTCCCCACATTTCGTTCTTCTATGTTGAAGCATTCGTTTCCAGTAACAGTTTGAATTTTTAGGTTTCACTCTGTTTTCTCCTATATTGATAGAAGTATTTGGAACTCTAAATCCAACACGGTTTGTGCTAGCTTCTTGAAACTTGACACAATAAAGTAGTTTCACGTTCTATCTCTATGTTTTGTTTCCTCTTGCTGTAGCCCTAAGAAGTGACTGGCGAGAAACACTTTCATGGAAAGGCGTTGCCAAGCTTCCAAAAATTACGAATCTCCAGAAATCTCAGCAAATATTTTTTCACCCAAACTGGATGATACTTTCAGGTAATGATCAGTACACTAAGGCGACTTGGTTCCCCACATTTCGTTCTTCTACGTTAAAGCGTTCATTTCCAGTAACAGTTTGAATTTTTAGGTTTCACTCTGTTTTCTCATATATTGATAGATATATTTGGAACTCTAAATCCAACACGGTTTGTGCTAGCTTCTTGAAACTTGACAGAGTACAGTAGTTTCACGTTCTATCTCTATGTATTGTTTCCTCTTGATGTAGCCCTAAGCAGTGACTGGCGAGAAACACTTTCATGGAAAGGGGTTGCCAAGCTTCCAAAAATTATGAATCTCCAGAAATCTCAGAAAATACTTTTTCACCCAAACTGGATGATACTTTCAGGTAATGATCAGTACACTAAGGCGACTTGGTTCCCCAAATTTAGTTCTTCTATGTTGAAGCATTCGTTTCCAGTAACAGTTTGAATTTTTAGGTTTCACTCTGTTTACTCCTATATTGATAGATGTATTTGGAACTCTAAATCCAACACGGTTTGTGCTAGCTTCTTGAAACTTGACACAGTAAATTAGTTTCACGTTCTATCTCCATGTTTTGTTTCCTCTTGATGTAGCCCTAAGCAGTGACTGGCGAGAAACACTTTCATGGAAAAGGGTTGCCAAGCTTCCAAAAATTACGAATCTCCAGAAATCTCAGCAAATATTTTTTCACCCAAACTGGATGATACTTTCAGGTAATGATCAGTACACTAAGGCGACTTGGTTCCCCACATTTCGTTCTTCTACGTTAAAGCGTTCATTTCCAGTAACAGTTTGAATTTTTAGGTTTCACTCTGTTTTCTCCTATATTGATAGATGTATTTGGAACTCTAAATCCAACACGGTTTGTGCTAGCTTCTTGAAACTTGACACAATAAAGTAGTTTCACGTTCTATCTCTATGTTTTGTTTCCTCTTGATGTAGCCCTAAGCAGTGACTGGCGAGAAACACTTTCATGGAAAGGGGTTGCCAAGCTTCCAAAAATTACGAATCTCCAGAAATCTCAGCAAATACTTTTTCACGCAAACTGGATGATACTTTCTGGTAAAGATCAGTACACTAAGCCGACTTGGTTCCCAAAATTTCGTTCTTCTATGTTGAAGCATTCGTTTCCAGTAACAGTTTGAATTTTTAGGTTTCACTCTGTTTTCTCCTATATTGATAGATGTATTTGGAACTCTAAATCCAACACGGTTTGTGCTAGCTTCTTGAAACTTGACAAAATAAAGTAGTTTCACGTTCTATCTCTATGTTTTGTTTCCTCTTGATGTAGCCCTAAGCAGTGACTGGCGAGAAACACTTTCATGGAAAAGGGTTGCCAAGCTTCCAAAAATTACGAATCTCCAGAAATCTCAGCAAATACTTTTTCACCCAAACTGGATGATACTTTCAGGTAATGATCAGTACACTAAGGCGACTTGGTTTCCCAAATTTCGTTCTTCTATGTTGAAGCGTTCGTTTCCAGTAACAGTTTGAATTTTTAGGTTTCACTCTGTTTTCTCCTATATTGATAGATGTATTTGGAACTCTAAATCCAACACGGTTTGTGCTAGCTTCTTGAAACTTGACACAATAAAGTAGTTTCACGTTCTATCTCTATGTTTTGTTTCCTCTTGATGTAGCCCTAAGCAGTGACTGGCGAGAAACACTTTCATGGAAAGGGGTTGCCAAGCTTCCAAATTTACGAAACTCCAGAAATCTCAGCAAATACTTTTTCACCCAAACTGGATGATACTTTCAGGTAATGATCAGTACACTAAGGCGACTTGGTTCCCCACATTTCGTTCTTCTATGTTGAAGCATTCGTTTCCAGTAACAGTTTGAATTTTTAGGTTTCACTCTGTTTTCTCCTATATTGATAGATGTATTTGGAACTCTAAATCCAACACGGTTTGTGCTAGCTTCTTGAAACTTGACACAATAAAGTAGTTTCAGGTTCTATCTCTATGTTTTGTTTCCTCTTGCTGTAGCCCTAAGAAGTGACTGGCGAGAAACACTTTCATGGAAAGGCGTTGCCAAGCTTCCAAAAATTACGAATCTCCAGAAATCTCAGCAAATATTTTTTCACCCAAACTGGATGATACTTTCAGGTAATGATCAGTACACTAAGGCGACTTGGTTCCCCACATTTCGTTCTTCTACGTTAAAGCGTTCATTTCCAGTAACAGTTTGAATTTTTAGGTTTCACTCTGTTTTCTCATATATTGATAGATATATTTGGAACTCTAAATCCAACACGGTTTGTGCTAGCTTCTTGAAACTTGACACAGTACAGTAGTTTCACGTTCTATCTCTATGTATTGTTTCCTCTTGATGTAGCCCTAAGCAGTGACTGGCGAGAAACACTTTCATGGAAAGGGGTTGCCAAGCTTCCAAAAATTACGAATCTCCAGAAATCTCAGCAAATACTTTTTCACCCAAACTGGATGATACTTTCAGGTAATGATCAGTACACTAAGGCGACTTGGTTCCCCAAATTTAGTTCTTCTATGTTGAAGCATTCGTTTCCAGTAACAGTTTGAATTTTTAGGTTTCACTCTGTTTTCTCCTATATTGATAGATGTATTTGGAACTCTAAATCCAACACGGTTTCTGCTAGCTTCTTGAAACTTGACAAAATAAAGTAGTTTTACATTCTGTCTCTATGTTTTGTTTCCTCTTGATGTAGCCCTAAGCACTGACTGGCGAGAAACACTTTCATGGAAAGGGGTTGCCAAGCTTCCAAAAATTACGAATCTCCAGAAATCTCAGCAAATACTTTTTCACCCAAACTGGATGATTCCTTCAGGTAATGATCAGTAAACTAAGGCGACTTGGTTCCCAAAATTTCGTTCTTCTATGTTGAAGCATTCGTTTCCAGTAACAGTTTGAATTTTTAGGTTTCACTCTGTTTACTCCTATATTGATAGATGTATTTGGAACTCTAAATCCAACACGGTTTGTGCTAGCTTCTTGAAACTTGACACAATAAAGTAGTTTCACGTTCTATCTCTATGTTTTGTTTCCTCTTGCTGTAGCCCTAAGCAGTGACTGGCGAGAAACACTTTCATGGAAAGGGGTTGCCAAGCTTCCAAAAATTACGAATCTCCAGAAATCTCAGCAAATATTTTTTCACCCAAAGTGGATGATACTTTCAGGTAATGATCAGTACACTAAGGCGACTTGGTTCCCCACATTTCGTTCTTCTACGTTGAAGCGTTCCTTTCCCGTAAGAGTTTGAATTTTTAGGTTTCACTCTGTTTTCTCCTATATTGATAGATGTATTTGGAACTCTAAATCCAACACGGTTTGTGCGAGCTTCTTGAAACTTGACACAATAAAGTAGTTTCACGTTCTATCTCTATGTTTTGTTTCCTCTTGCTGTAGCCCTAAGAAGTGACTGGCGAAAAACACTTTCATGGAAAGGCGTTGCTAAGCTTCCAAAAATTACGAATCTCCAGAAATCTCAGCAAATATTTTTTCACCCAAACTGGATGATACTTTCAGGTAATGATCAGTACACTAAGGCGACTTGGTTCCCCACATTTCGTTCTTCTACGTTAAAGCGTTCGTTTCCAGTAACAGTTTGAATTTTTAGGTTTCACTCTGTTTTCTCCTATATTGATAGATGTATTTGGAACTCTAAATCCAACACGGTTTGTGCTAGCTTCTTGAAACTTGACACAATAAAGTAGTTTCACGTTCTATCTCTATGTTTTGTTTCCTCTTGATGTAGCCCTAAGCAGTGACTGGCGAGAAACACTTTCATGGAAAGGGGTTGCCAAGCTTCCAAAAATTACGAATCTCCAGAAATCTCAGCAAATACTTTTTCACCCAAACTGGATGATACTTTCAGGTAATGATCAGTACACTAAGGCGACTTGGTTCCCCAAATTTAGTTCTTCTATGTTGAAGCATTCGTTTCCAGTAACAGTTTGAATTTTTAGGTTTCACTCTGTTTACTCATATTGATAGATGTATTTGGAACTCTAAATCCAGCACGGTTTGTGCTAGCTTCTTGAAACTTGACACAGTAAATTAGTTTCACGTTCTATCTCTATGTTTTGTTTCCTCTTGATGTAGCCCTAAGCAGTGACTGGCGAGAAACACTTTCATGGAAAGGGGTTGCCAAGCTTCCAAAAATTACGAATCTCCAGAAATCTCAGCAAATATTTTTTCACCCAAAGTGGATGATACTTTCAGGTAATGATCAGTACACTAAGGCGACTTGGTTCCCTAAATTTAGTTCTTCTATGTTGAAGCATTCGTTTCCAGTAACAGTTTGAATTTTTAGGTTTCACTCTGTTTTCTCCTATATTGATAGATGTATTTGGAACTCTAATTCCAACACGGTTTCTGCTAGCTTCTTGAAACTTGACAAAATAAAGTAGTTTTACATTCTGTCTCTATGTTTTGTTTCCTCTTGATGTAGCCCTAAGCAGTGACTGGCGAGAAACACTTTCATGGAAAGGGGTTGCCAAGCTTCCAAAAATTACGAATCTCAGGAAATCTCAGCAAATACTTTTTCACCCAAACTGGATGATTCTTTCAGGTAATGATCAGTAAACTAAGGCGACTTGGTTCCCAAAATTTCGTTCTTCTATGTTGAAGCATTCGTTTCCAGTAACAGTTTGAATTTTTAGGTTTCACTCTGTTTACTCCTATATTGATAGATGTATTTGGAACTCTAAATCCAACACGGTTTGTGCTAGCTTCTTGAAACTTGACACAATAAAGTAGTTTCACGTTCTATCTCTATGTTTTGTTTCCTCTTGCTGTAGCCCTAAGCAGTGACTGGCGAGAAACACTTTCATGGAAAGGGGTTGCCAAGCTTCCAAAAATTACGAATCTCAAGAAATCTCAGCAAATATTTTTTCACCCAAAGTGGATGATACTTTCAGGTAATGATCAGTACACTAAGGCGACTTGGTTCCCCACATTTCGTTCTTCTACGTTGAAGCGTTCGTTTCCAGTAAGAGTTTGAATTTTTAGGTTTCACTCTGTTTTCTCCTATATTGATAGATGTATTTGGAACTCTAAATCCAACACGGTTTGTGCTAGCTTCTTGAAACTTGACACAATAAAGTAGTTTCACGTTCTATCTCTATGTTTTGTTTCCTCTTGCTGTAGCCCTAAGAAGTGACTGGCGAGAAACACTTTCATGGAAAGGGGTTGCCAAGCTTCCAAAAATTACGAATCTCCAGAAATCTCAGCAAATATTTTTTCACCCAAACTGGATGATACTTTCAGGTAATGATCAGTACACTAAGGCGACTTGGTTCCCCACATTTCGTTCTTCTACGTTAAAGCGTTCGTTTCCAGTAACAGTTTGAATTTTTAGGTTTCACTCTGTTTTCTCCTATATTGATAGATGTATTTGGAACTCTAAATCCAACACGGTTTGTGCTAGCTTCTTGAAACTTGACACAATAAAGTAGTTTCACGTTCTATCTCTATGTTTTGTTTCCTCTTGATGTAGCCCTAAGCAGTGACTGGCGAGAAACACTTTCATGGAAAGGGGTTGCCAAGCTTCCAAAAATTACGAATCTCCAGAAATCTCAGCAAATACTTTTTCACCCAAACTGGATGATACTTTCAGGTAATGATCAGTACACTAAGGCGACTTGGTTCCCCAAATTTAGTTCTTCTATGTTGAAGCATTCGTTTCCAGTAACAGTTTGAATTTTTAGGTTTCACTCTGTTTACTCCTATATTGATAGATGTATTTGGAACTCTAAATCCAGCACGGTTTGTGCTAGCTTCTTGAAACTTGACACAGTAAATTAGTTTCACGTTCTATCTCTATGTTTTGTTTCCTCTTGATGTAGCCCTAAGCAGTGACTGGCGAGAAACACTTTCATGGAAAGGGGTTGCCAAGCTTCCAAAAATTACGAATCTCCAGAAATCTCAGCAAATATTTTTTCACCCAAAGTGGATGATACTTTCAGGTAATGATCAGTACACTAAGGCGACTTGGTTCCCCAAATTTAGTTCTTCTATGTTGAAGCATTCGTTTCCAGTAACAGTTTGAATTTTTAGGTTTCACTCTGTTTTCTCCTATATTGATAGATGTATTTGGAACTCTAATTCCAACACGGTTTCTGCTAGCTTCTTGAAACTTGACAAAATAAAGTAGTTTTACATTCTGTCTCTATGTTTTGTTTCCTCTTGATGTAGCCCTAAGCAGTGACTGGCGAGAAACACTTTCATGGAAAGGGGTTGCCAAGCTTCCAAAAATTACGAATCTCAGGAAATCTCAGCAAATACTTTTTCACCCAAACTGGATGATTCTTTCAGGTAATGATCAGTAAACTAAGGCGACTTGGTTCCCAAAATTTCGTTCTTCTATGTTGAAGCATTCGTTTCCAGTAACAGTTTGAATTTTTAGGTTTCACTCTGTTTACTCCTATATTGATAGATGTATTTGGAACTCTAAATCCAACACGGTTTGTGCTAGCTTCTTGAAACTTGACACAATAAAGTAGTTTCACGTTCTATCTCTATGTTTTGTTTCCTCTTGCTGTAGCCCTAAGCAGTGACTGGCGAGAAACACTTTCATGGAAAGGGGTTGCCAAGCTTCCAAAAATTACGAATCTCAAGAAATCTCAGCAAATATTTTTTCACCCAAAGTGGATGATACTTTCAGGTAATGATCAGTACACTAAGGCGACTTGGTTCCCCACATTTCGTTCTTCTACGTTGAAGCGTTCGTTTCCAGTAAGAGTTTGAATTTTTAGGTTTCACTCTGTTTTCTCCTATATTGATAGATGTATTTGGAACTCTAAATCCAACACGGTTTGTGCTAGCTTCTTGAAACTTGACACAATAAAGTAGTTTCACGTTCTATCTCTATGTTTTGTTTCCTCTTGATGTAGCCCTAAGCAGTGACTGGCGAGAAACACTTTCATGGAAAGGGGTTGCCAAGCTTCCAAAAATTACGAATCTCCAGAAATCTCAGCAAATACTTTTTCACCCAAACTGGATGATACTTTCAGGTAATGATCAGTACACTAAGGCGACTTGGTTTCCCAAATTTCGTTCTTCTATGTTGAAGCGTTCGTTTCCAGTAACAGTTTGAATTTTTAAGTTTCACTCTGTTTACTCCTATATTGATAGATGTATTTGGAACTCTAAATCCAACACGGTTTGCGTTAGCTTCTTGAAACTTGACACAATAAAGTAGTTTCACGTTCTATCTCTATGTTTTGTTTCCTCTTGATGTAGCCCTAAGCACTGACTGGCGAGAAACACTTTCATGGAAAGGGGTTGCCAAGCTTCCAAAAATTACGAATCTCCAGAAATCTCAGCAAATACTTTTTCACCCAAACTGGATGATTCTTTCAGGTAATGATCAGTAAACTAAGGCGACTTGGTTCCCAAAATTTCGTTCTTCTATGTTGAAGCATTCGTTTCCAGTAACAGTTTGAATTTTTAGGTTTCACTCTGTTTACTCCTATATTGATAGATGTATTTGGAACTCTAAATCCAACACGGTTTGTGCTAGCTTCTTGAAACTTGACACAATAAAGTAGTTTCACGTTCTATCTCTATGTTTTGTTTCCTCTTGCTGTAGCCCTAAGCAGTGACTGGCGAGAAACACTTTCATGGAAAGGGGTTGCCAAGCTTCCAAAAATTACGAATCTCAAGAAATCTCAGCAAATATTTTTTCACCCAAAGTGGATGATACTTTCAGGTAATGATCAGTACACTAAGGCGACTTGGTTCCCCACATTTCGTTCTTCTACGTTGAAGCGTTCCTTTCCCGTAAGAGTTTGAATTTTTAGGTTTCACTCTGTTTTCTCCTATATTGATAGATGTATTTGGAACTCTAAATCCAACACGGTTTGTGCGAGCTTCTTGAAACTTGACACAATAAAGTAGTTTCACGTTCTATCTCTATGTTTTGTTTCCTCTTGCTGTAGCCCTAAGAAGTGACTGGCGAAAAACACTTTCATGGAAAGGCGTTGCTAAGCTTCCAAAAATTACGAATCTCCAGAAATCTCAGCAAATATTTTTTCACCCAAACTGGATGATACTTTCAGGTAATGATCAGTACACTAAGGCGACTTGGTTCCCCACATTTCGTTCTTCTACGTTAAAGCGTTCGTTTCCAGTAACAGTTTGAATTTTTAGGTTTCACTCTGTTTTCTCCTATATTGATAGATGTATTTGGAACTCTAAATCCAACACGGTTTGTGCTAGCTTCTTGAAACTTGACACAATAAAGTAGTTTCACGTTCTATCTCTATGTTTTGTTTCCTCTTGATGTAGCCCTAAGCAGTGACTGGCGAGAAACACTTTCATGGAAAGGGGTTGCCAAGCTTCCAAAAATTACGAATCTCCAGAAATCTCAGCAAATACTTTTTCACCCAAACTGGATGATACTTTCAGGTAATGATCAGTACACTAAGGCGACTTGGTTCCCCAAATTTAGTTCTTCTATGTTGAAGCATTCGTTTCCAGTAACAGTTTGAATTTTTAGGTTTCACTCTGTTTACTCATATTGATAGATGTATTTGGAACTCTAAATCCAGCACGGTTTGTGCTAGCTTCTTGAAACTTGACACAGTAAATTAGTTTCACGTTCTATCTCTATGTTTTGTTTCCTCTTGATGTAGCCCTAAGCAGTGACTGGCGAGAAACACTTTCATGGAAAGGGGTTGCCAAGCTTCCAAAAATTACGAATCTCCAGAAATCTCAGCAAATATTTTTTCACCCAAAGTGGATGATACTTTCAGGTAATGATCAGTACACTAAGGCGACTTGGTTCCCCAAATTTAGTTCTTCTATGTTGAAGCATTCGTTTCCAGTAACAGTTTGAATTTTTAGGTTTCACTCTGTTTTCTCCTATATTGATAGATGTATTTGGAACTCTAATTCCAACACGGTTTCTGCTAGCTTCTTGAAACTTGACAAAATAAAGTAGTTTTACATTCTGTCTCTATGTTTTGTTTCCTCTTGATGTAGCCCTAAGCAGTGACTGGCGAGAAACACTTTCATGGAAAGGGGTTGCCAAGCTTCCAAAAATTACGAATCTCAGGAAATCTCAGCAAATACTTTTTCACCCAAACTGGATGATTCTTTCAGGTAATGATCAGTAAACTAAGGCGACTTGGTTCCCAAAATTTCGTTCTTCTATGTTGAAGCATTCGTTTCCAGTAACAGTTTGAATTTTTAGGTTTCACTCTGTTTACTCCTATATTGATAGATGTATTTGGAACTCTAAATCCAACACGGTTTGTGCTAGCTTCTTGAAACTTGACACAATAAAGTAGTTTCACGTTCTATCTCTATGTTTTGTTTCCTCTTGCTGTAGCCCTAAGCAGTGACTGGCGAGAAACACTTTCATGGAAAGGGGTTGCCAAGCTTCCAAAAATTACGAATCTCCAGAAATCTCAGCAAATATTTTTTCACCCAAGGTGGATGATACTTTCAGGTAATGATCAGTACACTAAGGCGACTTGGTTCCCCACATTTCGTTCTTCTACGTTGAAGCGTTCCTTTCCCGTAAGAGTTTGAATTTTTAGGTTTCACTCTGTTTTCTCCTATATTGATAGATGTATTTGGAACTCTAAATCCAACACGGTTTGTGCGAGCTTCTTGAAACTTGACACAATAAAGTAGTTTCACGTTCTATCTCTATGTTTTGTTTCCTCTTGCTGTAGCCCTAAGAAGTGACTGGCGAAAAACACTTTCATGGAAAGGCGTTGCTAAGCTTCCAAAAATTACGAATCTCCAGAAATCTCAGCAAATATTTTTTCACCCAAACTGGATGATACTTTCAGGTAATGATCAGTACACTAAGGCGACTTGGTTCCCCACATTTCGTTCTTCTACGTTAAAGCGTTCGTTTCCAGTAACAGTTTGAATTTTTAGGTTTCACTCTGTTTTCTCCTATATTGATAGATGTATTTGGAACTCTAAATCCAACACGGTTTGTGCTAGCTTCTTGAAACTTGACACAATAAAGTAGTTTCACGTTCTATCTCTATGTTTTGTTTCCTCTTGATGTAGCCCTAAGCAGTGACTGGCGAGAAACACTTTCATGGAAAGGGGTTGCCAAGCTTCCAAAAATTACGAATCTCCAGAAATCTCAGCAAATACTTTTTCACCCAAACTGGATGATACTTTCAGGTAATGATCAGTACACTAAGGCGACTTGGTTCCCCAAATTTAGTTCTTCTATGTTGAAGCATTCGTTTCCAGTAACAGTTTGAATTTTTAGGTTTCACTCTGTTTACTCATATTGATAGATGTATTTGGAACTCTAAATCCAGCACGGTTTGTGCTAGCTTCTTGAAACTTGACACAGTAAATTAGTTTCACGTTCTATCTCTATGTTTTGTTTCCTCTTGATGTAGCCCTAAGCAGTGACTGGCGAGAAACACTTTCATGGAAAGGGGTTGCCAAGCTTCCAAAAATTACGAATCTCCAGAAATCTCAGCAAATATTTTTTCACCCAAAGTGGATGATACTTTCAGGTAATGATCAGTACACTAAGGCGACTTGGTTCCCCAAATTTAGTTCTTCTATGTTGAAGCATTCGTTTCCAGTAACAGTTTGAATTTTTAGGTTTCACTCTGTTTTCTCCTATATTGATAGATGTATTTGGAACTCTAATTCCAACACGGTTTCTGCTAGCTTCTTGAAACTTGACAAAATAAAGTAGTTTTACATTCTGTCTCTATGTTTTGTTTCCTCTTGATGTAGCCCTAAGCAGTGACTGGCGAGAAACACTTTCATGGAAAGGGGTTGCCAAGCTTCCAAAAATTACGAATCTCAGGAAATCTCAGCAAATACTTTTTCACCCAAACTGGATGATTCTTTCAGGTAATGATCAGTAAACTAAGGCGACTTGGTTCCCAAAATTTCGTTCTTCTATGTTGAAGCATTCGTTTCCAGTAACAGTTTGAATTTTTAGGTTTCACTCTGTTTACTCCTATATTGATAGATGTATTTGGAACTCTAAATCCAACACGGTTTGTGCTAGCTTCTTGAAACTTGACACAATAAAGTAGTTTCACGTTCTATCTCTATGTTTTGTTTCCTCTTGCTGTAGCCCTAAGCAGTGACTGGCGAGAAACACTTTCATGGAAAGGGGTTGCCAAGCTTCCAAAAATTACGAATCTCAAGAAATCTCAGCAAATATTTTTTCACCCAAACTGGATGATACTTTCAGGTAATGATCAGTACACTAAGGCGACTTGGTTCCCCACATTTCGTTCTTCTACGTTGAAGCGTTCGTTTCCAGTAAGAGTTTGAATTTTTAGGTTTCACTCTGTTTTCTCCTATATTGATAGATGTATTTGGAACTCTAAATCCAACACGGTTTGTGCTAGCTTCTTGAAACTTGACACAATAAAGTAGTTTCACGTTCTATCTCTATGTTTTGTTTCCTCTTGCTGTAGCCCTAAGAAGTGACTGGCGAGAAACACTTTCATGGAAAGGGGTTGCCAAGCTTCCAAAAATTACGAATCTCCAGAAATCTCAGCAAATATTTTTTCACCCAAACTGGATGATACTTTCAGGTAATGATCAGTACACTAAGGCGACTTGGTTCCCCACATTTCGTTCTTCTACGTTAAAGCGTTCGTTTCCAGTAACAGTTTGAATTTTTAGGTTTCACTCTGTTTTCTCCTATATTGATAGATGTATTTGGAACTCTAAATCCAACACGGTTTGTGCTAGCTTCTTGAAACTTGACACAATAAAGTAGTTTCACGTTCTATCTCTATGTTTTGTTTCCTCTTGATGTAGCCCTAAGCAGTGACTGGCGAGAAACACTTTCATGGAAAGGGGTTGCCAAGCTTCCAAAAATTACGAATCTCCAGAAATCTCAGCAAATACTTTTTCACCCAAACTGGATGATACTTTCAGGTAATGATCAGTACACTAAGGCGACTTGGTTCCCCAAATTTAGTTCTTCTATGTTGAAGCATTCGTTTCCAGTAACAGTTTGAATTTTTAGGTTTCACTCTGTTTACTCCTATATTGATAGATGTATTTGGAACTCTAAATCCAGCACGGTTTGTGCTAGCTTCTTGAAACTTGACACAGTAAATTAGTTTCACGTTCTATCTCTATGTTTTGTTTCCTCTTGATGTAGCCCTAAGCAGTGACTGGCGAGAAACACTTTCATGGAAAGGGGTTGCCAAGCTTCCAAAAATTACGAATCTCCAGAAATCTCAGCAAATATTTTTTCACCCAAAGTGGATGATACTTTCAGGTAATGATCAGTACACTAAGGCGACTTGGTTCCCCAAATTTAGTTCTTCTATGTTGAAGCATTCGTTTCCAGTAACAGTTTGAATTTTTAGGTTTCACTCTGTTTTCTCCTATATTGATAGATGTATTTGGAACTCTAATTCCAACACGGTTTCTGCTAGCTTCTTGAAACTTGACAAAATAAAGTAGTTTTACATTCTGTCTCTATGTTTTGTTTCCTCTTGATGTAGCCCTAAGCAGTGACTGGCGAGAAACACTTTCATGGAAAGGGGTTGCCAAGCTTCCAAAAATTACGAATCTCAGGAAATCTCAGCAAATACTTTTTCACCCAAACTGGATGATTCTTTCAGGTAATGATCAGTAAACTAAGGCGACTTGGTTCCCAAAATTTCGTTCTTCTATGTTGAAGCATTCGTTTCCAGTAACAGTTTGAATTTTTAGGTTTCACTCTGTTTACTCCTATATTGATAGATGTATTTGGAACTCTAAATCCAACACGGTTTGTGCTAGCTTCTTGAAACTTGACACAATAAAGTAGTTTCACGTTCTATCTCTATGTTTTGTTTCCTCTTGCTGTAGCCCTAAGCAGTGACTGGCGAGAAACACTTTCATGGAAAGGGGTTGCCAAGCTTCCAAAAATTACGAATCTCAAGAAATCTCAGCAAATATTTTTTCACCCAAAGTGGATGATACTTTCAGGTAATGATCAGTACACTAAGGCGACTTGGTTCCCCACATTTCGTTCTTCTACGTTGAAGCGTTCGTTTCCAGTAAGAGTTTGAATTTTTAGGTTTCACTCTGTTTTCTCCTATATTGATAGATGTATTTGGAACTCTAAATCCAACACGGTTTGTGCTAGCTTCTTGAAACTTGACACAATAAAGTAGTTTCACGTTCTATCTCTATGTTTTGTTTCCTCTTGCTGTAGCCCTAAGAAGTGACTGGCGAGAAACACTTTCATGGAAAGGGGTTGCCAAGCTTCCAAAAATTACGAATCTCCAGAAATCTCAGCAAATATTTTTTCACCCAAACTGGATGATACTTTCAGGTAATGATCAGTACACTAAGGCGACTTGGTTCCCCACATTTCGTTCTTCTACGTTAAAGCGTTCGTTTCCAGTAACAGTTTGAATTTTTAGGTTTCACTCTGTTTTCTCCTATATTGATAGATGTATTTGGAACTCTAAATCCAACACGGTTTGTGCTAGCTTCTTGAAACTTGACACAATAAAGTAGTTTCACGTTCTATCTCTATGTTTTGTTTCCTCTTGATGTAGCCCTAAGCAGTGACTGGCGAGAAACACTTTCATGGAAAGGGGTTGCCAAGCTTCCAAAAATTACGAATCTCCAGAAATCTCAGCAAATACTTTTTCACCCAAACTGGATGATACTTTCAGGTAATGATCAGTACACTAAGGCGACTTGGTTTCCCAAATTTCGTTCTTCTATGTTGAAGCGTTCGTTTCCAGTAACAGTTTGAATTTTTAAGTTTCACTCTGTTTACTCCTATATTGATAGATGTATTTGGAACTCTAAATCCAACACGGTTTGCGTTAGCTTCTTGAAACTTGACACAATAAAGTAGTTTCACGTTCTATCTCTATGTTTTGTTTCCTCTTGCTGTAGCCCTAAGCAGTGACTGGCGAGAAACACTTTCATGGAAAGGGGTTGCCAAGCTTCCAAAAATTACGAATCTCCAGAAATCTCAGCAAATATTTTTTCACCCAAAGTGGATGATACTTTCAGGTAATGATCAGTACACTATGGCGACTTGGTTCCCCACATTTCGTTCTTCTACGTTGAAGCGTTCGTTTCCAGTAAGAGTTTGAATTTTTAGGTTTCACTCTGTTTTCTCCTATATTGATAGATGTATTTGGAACTCTAAATCCAACACGGTTTGTGCGAGCTTCTTGAAACTTGACACAATAAAGTAGTTTCACGTTCTATCTCTATGTTTTGTTTCCTCTTGCTGTAGCCCTAAGAAGTGACTGACGGGAAACACTTTCATGGAAAGGCGTTGCCAAGCTTCCAAAAATTACGAATCTCCAGAAATCTCAGCAAATATTTTTTCACCCAAACTGGATGATACTTTCAGGTAATGATCAGTACACTAAGGCGACTTGGTTCCCCACATTTCGTTCTTCTATGTTGAAGCATTCGTTTCCAGTAACAGTTTGAATTTTTAGGTTTCACTCTGTTTTCTCCTATATTGATAGATGTATTTGGAACTCTAAATCCAACACGGTTTGTGCTAGCTTCTTGAAACTTGACACAATAAAGTAGTTTCACGTTCTATCTCTATGTTTTGTTTCCTCTTGCTGTAGCCCTAAGCAGTGACTGGCGAGAAACACTTTCATGGAAAGGGGTTGCAAAGCTTCCAAAAATTACGAATCTCCAGAAATCTCAGCAAATATTTTTTCACCCAAACTGGATGATACTTTCAGGTAATGATCAGTACACTAAGGCGACTTGGTTCCCCACATTTCGTTCTTCTACGTTAAAGCGTTCATTTCCAGTAACAGTTTGAATTTTTAGGTTTCACTCTGTTTTCTCCTATATTGATAGATGTATTTGGAACTCTAAATCCAACACGGTTTGTGCTAGCTTCTTGAAACTTGACACAATAAAGTAGTTTCACGTTCTATCTCTATGTTTTGTTTCCTCTTGATGTAGCCCTAAGCAGTGACTGGCGAGAAACACTTTCATGGAAAGGGGTTGCCAAGCTTCCAAATTTACGAAACTCCAGAAATCTCAGCAAATACTTTTTCACCCAAACTGGATGATACTTTCAGGTAATGATCAGTACACTAAGGCGACTTGGTTCCCCACATTTCGTTCTTCTATGTTGAAGCATTCGTTTCCAGTAACAGTTTGAATTTTTAGGTTTCACTCTGTTTTCTCCTATATTGATAGAAGTATTTGGAACTCTAAATCCAACACGGTTTGTGCTAGCTTCTTGAAACTTGACACAATAAAGTAGTTTCACGTTCTATCTCTATGTTTTGTTTCCTCTTGCTGTAGCCCTAAGAAGTGACTGGCGAGAAACACTTTCATGGAAAGGCGTTGCCAAGCTTCCAAAAATTACGAATCTCCAGAAATCTCAGCAAATATTTTTTCACCCAAACTGGATGATACTTTCAGGTAATGATCAGTACACTAAGGCGACTTGGTTCCCCACATTTCGTTCTTCTACGTTAAAGCGTTCATTTCCAGTAACAGTTTGAATTTTTAGGTTTCACTCTGTTTTCTCATATATTGATAGATATATTTGGAACTCTAAATCCAACACGGTTTGTGCTAGCTTCTTGAAACTTGACAGAGTACAGTAGTTTCACGTTCTATCTCTATGTATTGTTTCCTCTTGATGTAGCCCTAAGCAGTGACTGGCGAGAAACACTTTCATGGAAAGGGGTTGCCAAGCTTCCAAAAATTACGAATCTCAAGAAATCTCAGCAAATATTTTTTCACCCAAAATGGATGATACTTTCAGGTAATGATCAGTACACTAAGGCGACTTGGTTCCCCACATTTCGTTCTTCTACGTTGAAGCGTTCGTTTCCAGTAAGAGTTTGAATTTTTAGGTTTCACTCTGTTTTCTCCTATATTGATAGATGTATTTGGAACTCTAAATCCAACACGGTTTGTGCTAGCTTCTTGAAACTTGACACAATAAAGTAGTTTCACGTTCTATCTCTATGTTTTGTTTCCTCTTGCTGTAGCCCTAAGAAGTGACTGGCGAGAAACACTTTCATGGAAAGGGGTTGCCAAGCTTCCAAAAATTACGAATCTCCAGAAATCTCAGCAAATATTTTTTCACCCAAACTGGATGATACTTTCAGGTAATGATCAGTACACTAAGGCGACTTGGTTCCCCACATTTCGTTCTTCTACGTTAAAGCGTTCGTTTCCAGTAACAGTTTGAATTTTTAGGTTTCACTCTGTTTTCTCCTATATTGATAGATGTATTTGGAACTCTAAATCCAACACGGTTTGTGCTAGCTTCTTGAAACTTGACACAATAAAGTAGTTTCACGTTCTATCTCTATGTTTTGTTTCCTCTTGATGTAGCCCTAAGCAGTGACTGGCGAGAAACACTTTCATGGAAAGGGGTTGCCAAGCTTCCAAAAATTACGAATCTCCTGAAATCTCAGCAAATACTTTTTCACCCAAACTGGATGATACTTTCAGGTAATGATCAGTACACTAAGGCGACTTGGTTTCCCAAATTTCGTTCTTCTATGTTGAAGCGTTCGTTTCCAGTAACAGTTTGAATTTTTAAGTTTCACTCTGTTTACTCCTATATTGATAGATGTATTTGGAACTCTAAATCCAACACGGTTTGCGTTAGCTTCTTGAAACTTGACACAATAAAGTAGTTTCACGTTGTATCTCTATGTTTTGTTTCCTCTTGATGTAGCCCTAAGCACTGACTGGCGAGAAACACTTTCATGGAAAGGGGTTGCCAAGCTTCCAAAAATTACGAATCTCCAGAAATCTCAGCAAATACTTTTTCACCCAAACTGGATGATTCTTTCAGGTAATGATCAGTAAACTAAGGCGACTTGGTTCCCAAAATTTCGTTCTTCTATGTTGAAGCATTCGTTTCCAGTAACAGTTTGAATTTTTAGGTTTCACTCTGTTTACTCCTATATTGATAGATGTATTTGGAACTCTAAATCCAACACGGTTTGTGCTAGCTTCTTGAAACTTGACACAATAAAGTAGTTTCACGTTCTATCTCTATGTTTTGTTTCCTCTTGCTGTAGCCCTAAGCAGTGACTGGCGAGAAACACTTTCATGGAAAGGGGTAGCCAAGCTTCCAAAAATTACGAATCTCCAGAAATCTCAGCAAATATTTTTTCACCCAAAGTGGATGATACTTTCAGGTAATGATCAGTACACTAAGGCGACTTGGTTCCCCACATTTCGTTCTTCTACGTTGAAGCGTTCCTTTCCCGTAAGAGTTTGAATTTTTAGGTTTCACTCTGTTTTCTCCTATATTGATAGATGTATTTGGAACTCTAAATCCAACACGGTTTGTGCGAGCTTCTTGAAACTTGACACAATAAAGTAGTTTCACGTTCTATCTCTATGTTTTGTTTCCTCTTGCTGTAGCCCTAAGAAGTGACTGGCGAAAAACACTTTCATGGAAAGGCGTTGCTAAGCTTCCAAAAATTACGAATCTCCAGAAATCTCAGCAAATATTTTTTCACCCAAACTGGATGATACTTTCAGGTAATGATCAGTACACTAAGGCGACTTGGTTCCCCACATTTCGTTCTTCTACGTTAAAGCGTTCGTTTCCAGTAACAGTTTGAATTTTTAGGTTTCACTCTGTTTTCTCCTATATTGATAGATGTATTTGGAACTCTAAATCCAACACGGTTTGTGCTAGCTTCTTGAAACTTGACACAATAAAGTAGTTTCACGTTCTATCTCTATGTTTTGTTTCCTCTTGATGTAGCCCTAAGCAGTGACTGGCGAGAAACACTTTCATGGAAAGGGGTTGCCAAGCTTCCAAAAATTACGAATCTCCAGAAATCTCAGCAAATACTTTTTCACCCAAACTGGATGATACTTTCAGGTAATGCTCAGTACACTAAGGCGACTTGGTTCCCCAAATTTAGTTCTTCTATGTTGAAGCATTCGTTTCCAGTAACAGTTTGAATTTTTAGGTTTCACTCTGTTTACTCATATTGATAGATGTATTTGGAACTCTAAATCCAGCACGGTTTGTGCTAGCTTCTTGAAACTTGACACAGTAAATTAGTTTCACGTTCTATCTCTATGTTTTGTTTCCTCTTGATGTAGCCCTAAGCAGTGACTGGCGAGAAACACTTTCATGGAAAGGGGTTGCCAAGCTTCCAAAAATTACGAATCTCCAGAAATCTCAGCAAATATTTTTTCACCCAAAGTGGATGATACTTTCAGGTAATGATCAGTACACTAAGGCGACTTGGTTCCCCAAATTTAGTTCTTCTATGTTGAAGCATTCGTTTCCAGTAACAGTTTGAATTTTTAGGTTTCACTCTGTTTTCTCCTATATTGATAGATGTATTTGGAACTCTAATTCCAACACGGTTTCTGCTAGCTTCTTGAAACTTGACAAAATAAAGTAGTTTTACATTCTGTCTCTATGTTTTGTTTCCTCTTGATGTAGCCCTAAGCAGTGACTGGCGAGAAACACTTTCATGGAAAGGGGTTGCCAAGCTTCCAAAAATTACGAATCTCAGGAAATCTCAGCAAATACTTTTTCACCCAAACTGGATGATTCTTTCAGGTAATGATCAGTAAACTAAGGCGACTTGGTTCCCCACATTTCGTTCTTCTACGTTGAAGCGTTCGTTTCCAGTAAGAGTTTGAATTTTTAGGTTTCACTCTGTTTTCTCCTATATTGATAGATGTATTTGGAACTCTAAATCCAACACGGTTTGTGCTAGCTTCTTGAAACTTGACACAATAAAGTAGTTTCCCGTTCTATCTCTATGTTTTGTTTCCTCTTGCTGTAGCCCTAAGAAGTGACTGGCGAGAAACACTTTCATGGAAAGGGGTTGCCAAGCTTCCAAAAATTACGAATCTCCAGAAATCTCAGCAAATATTTTTTCACCCAAACTGGATGATACTTTCAGGTAATGATCAGTACACTAAGGCGACTTGGTTCCCCACATTTCGTTCTTCTACGTTAAAGCGTTCGTTTCCAGTAACAGTTTGAATTTTTAGGTTTCACTCTGTTTTCTCCTATATTGATAGATGTATTTGGAACTCTAAATCCAACACGGTTTGTGCTAGCTTCTTGAAACTTGACACAATAAAGTAGTTTCACGTTCTATCTCTATGTTTTGTTTCCTCTTGATGTAGCCCTAAGCAGTGACTGGCGAGAAACACTTTCATGGAAAGGGGTTGCCAAGCTTCCAAAAATTACGAATCTCCAGAAATCTCAGCAAATACTTTTTCACCCAAACTGGATGATACTTTCAGGTAATGATCAGTACACTAAGGCGACTTGGTTCCCCAAATTTAGTTCTTCTATGTTGAAGCATTCGTTTCCAGTAACAGTTTGAATTTTTAGGTTTCACTCTGTTTACTCCTATATTGATAGATGTATTTGGAACTCTAAATCCAGCACGGTTTGTGCTAGCTTCTTGAAACTTGACACAGTAAATTAGTTTCACGTTCTATCTCTATGTTTTGTTTCCTCTTGATGTAGCCCTAAGCAGTGACTGGCGAGAAACACTTTCATGGAAAGGGGTTGCCAAGCTTCCAAAAATTACGAATCTCCAGAAATCTCAGCAAATATTTTTTCACCCAAAGTGGATGATACTTTCAGGTAATGATCAGTACACTAAGGCGACTTGGTTCCCCAAATTTAGTTCTTCTATGTTGAAGCATTCGTTTCCAGTAACAGTTTGAATTTTTAGGTTTCACTCTGTTTTCTCCTATATTGATAGATGTATTTGGAACTCTAATTCCAACACGGTTTCTGCTAGCTTCTTGAAACTTGACAAAATAAAGTAGTTTTACATTCTGTCTCTATGTTTTGTTTCCTCTTGATGTAGCCCTAAGCAGTGACTGGCGAGAAACACTTTCATGGAAAGGGGTTGCCAAGCTTCCAAAAATTACGAATCTCAGGAAATCTCAGCAAATACTTTTTCACCCAAACTGGATGATTCTTTCAGGTAATGATCAGTAAACTAAGGCGACTTGGTTCCCAAAATTTCGTTCTTCTATGTTGAAGCATTCGTTTCCAGTAACAGTTTGAATTTTTAGGTTTCACTCTGTTTACTCCTATATTGATAGATGTATTTGGAACTCTAAATCCAACACGGTTTGTGCTAGCTTCTTGAAACTTGACACAATAAAGTAGTTTCACGTTCTATCTCTATGTTTTGTTTCCTCTTGCTGTAGCCCTAAGCAGTGACTGGCGAGAAACACTTTCATGGAAAGGGGTTGCCAAGCTTCCAAAAATTACGAATCTCAAGAAATCTCAGCAAATATTTTTTCACCCAAAGTGGATGATACTTTCAGGTAATGATCAGTACACTAAGGCGACTTGGTTCCCCACATTTCGTTCTTCTACGTTGAAGCGTTCGTTTCCAGTAAGAGTTTGAATTTTTAGGTTTCACTCTGTTTTCTCCTATTTTGATAGATGTATTTGGAACTCTAAATCCAACACGGTTTGTGCTAGCTTCTTGAAACTTGACACAATAAAGTAGTTTCACGTTCTATCTCTATGTTTTGTTTCCTCTTGCTGTAGCCCTAAGAAGTGACTGGCGAGAAACACTTTCATGGAAAGGGGTTGCCAAGCTTCCAAAAATTACGAATCTCCAGAAATCTCAGCAAATATTTTTTCACCCAAACTGGATGATACTTTCAGGTAATGATCAGTACACTAAGGCGACTTGGTTCCCCACATTTCGTTCTTCTACGTTAAAGCGTTCGTTTCCAGTAACAGTTTGAATTTTTAGGTTTCACTCTGTTTTCTCCTATATTGATAGATGTATTTGGAACTCTAAATCCAACACGGTTTGTGCTAGCTTCTTGAAACTTGACACAATAAAGTAGTTTCACGTTCTATCTCTATGTTTTGTTTCCTCTTGCTGTAGCCCTAAGCAGTGACTGGCGAGAAACACTTTCATGGAAAGGGGTTGCCAAGCTTCCAAAAATTACGAATCTCCAGAAATCTCAGCAAATATTTTTTCACCCAAAGTGGATGATACTTTCAGGTAATGATCAGTACACTAAGGCGACTTGGTTCCCCACATTTCGTTCTTCTACGTTGAAGCGTTCGTTTCCAGTAAGAGTTTGAATTTTTAGGTTTCACTCTGTTTTCTCCTATATTGATAGATGTATTTGGAACTCTAAATCCAACACGGTTTGTGCGAGCTTCTTGAAACTTGACACAATAAAGTAGTTTCACGTTCTATCTCTATGTTTTGTTTCCTCTTGCTGTAGCCCTAAGAAGTGACTGACGGGAAACACTTTCATGGAAAGGCGTTGCCAAGCTTCCAAAAATTACGAATCTCCAGAAATCTCAGCAAATATTTTTTCACCCAAAGTGGATGATACTTTCAGGTAATGATCAGTACACTAAGGCGACTTGGTTCCCCACATTTCGTTCTTCTACGTTGAAGCGTTCGTTTCCAGTAAGAGTTTGAATTTTTAGGTTTCACTCTGTTTTCTCCTATATTGATAGATGTATTTGGAACTCTAAATCCAACACGGTTTGTGCTAGCTTCTTGAAACTTGACACAATAAAGTAGTTTCACGTTCTATCTCTATGTTTTGTTTCCTCTTGCTGTAGCCCTAAGAAGTGACTGGCGAGAAACACTTTCATGGAAAGGGGTTGCCAAGCTTCCAAAAATTACGAATCTCCAGAAATCTCAGCAAATATTTTTTCACCCAAACTGGATGATACTTTCAGGTAATGATCAGTACACTAAGGCGACTTGGTTCCCCACATTTCGTTCTTCTACGTTAAAGCGTTCGTTTCCAGTAACAGTTTGAATTTTTAGGTTTCACTCTGTTTTCTCCTATATTGATAGATGTATTTGGAACTCTAAATCCAACACGGTTTGTGCTAGCTTCTTGAAACTTGACACAATAAAGTAGTTTCACGTTCTATCTCTATGTTTTGTTTCCTCTTGATGTAGCCCTAAGCAGTGACTGGCGAGAAACACTTTCATGGAAAGGGGTTGCCAAGCTTCCAAAAATTACGAATCTCCAGAAATCTCAGCAAATACTTTTTCACCCAAACTGGATGATACTTTCAGGTAATGATCAGTACACTAAGGCGACTTGGTTTCCCAAATTTCGTTCTTCTATGTTGAAGCGTTCGTTTCCAGTAACAGTTTGAATTTTTAAGTTTCACTCTGTTTACTCCTATATTGATAGATGTATTTGGAACTCTAAATCCAACACGGTTTGCGTTAGCTTCTTGAAACTTGACACAATAAAGTAGTTTCACGTTCTATCTCTATGTTTTGTTTCCTCTTGCTGTAGCCCTAAGCAGTGACTGGCGAGAAACACTTTCATGGAAAGGGGTTGCCAAGCTTCCAAAAATTACGAATCTCCAGAAATCTCAGCAAATATTTTTTCACCCAAAGTGGATGATACTTTCAGGTAATGATCAGTACACTATGGCGACTTGGTTCCCCACATTTCGTTCTTCTACGTTGAAGCGTTCGTTTCCAGTAAGAGTTTGAATTTTTAGGTTTCACTCTGTTTTCTCCTATATTGATAGATGTATTTGGAACTCTAAATCCAACACGGTTTGTGCGAGCTTCTTGAAACTTGACACAATAAAGTAGTTTCACGTTCTATCTCTATGTTTTGTTTCCTCTTGCTGTAGCCCTAAGAAGTGACTGACGGGAAACACTTTCATGGAAAGGCGTTGCCAAGCTTCCAAAAATTACGAATCTCCAGAAATCTCAGCAAATATTTTTTCACCCAAACTGGATGATACTTTCAGGTAATGATCAGTACACTAAGGCGACTTGGTTCCCCACATTTCGTTCTTCTATGTTGAAGCATTCGTTTCCAGTAACAGTTTGAATTTTTAGGTTTCACTCTGTTTTCTCCTATATTGATAGATGTATTTGGAACTCTAAATCCAACACGGTTTGTGCTAGCTTCTTGAAACTTGACACAATAAAGTAGTTTCACGTTCTATCTCTATGTTTTGTTTCCTCTTGCTGTAGCCCTAAGAAGTGACTGGCGAGAAACACTTTCATGGAAAGGGGTTGCAAAGCTTCCAAAAATTACGAATCTCCAGAAATCTCAGCAAATATTTTTTCACCCAAACTGGATGATACTTTCAGGTAATGATCAGTACACTAAGGCGACTTGGTTCCCCACATTTCGTTCTTCTACGTTAAAGCGTTCATTTCCAGTAACAGTTTGAATTTTTAGGTTTCACTCTGTTTTCTCCTATATTGATAGATGTATTTGGAACTCTAAATCCAACACGGTTTGTGCTAGCTTCTTGAAACTTGACACAATAAAGTAGTTTCACGTTCTATCTCTATGTTTTGTTTCCTCTTGATGTAGCCCTAAGCAGTGACTGGCGAGAAACACTTTCATGGAAAGGGGTTGCCAAGCTTCCAAATTTACGAAACTCCAGAAATCTCAGCAAATACTTTTTCACCCAAACTGGATGATACTTTCAGGTAATGATCAGTACACTAAGGCGACTTGGTTCCCCACATTTCGTTCTTCTATGTTGAAGCATTCGTTTCCAGTAACAGTTTGAATTTTTAGGTTTCACTCTGTTTTCTCCTATATTGATAGAAGTATTTGGAACTCTAAATCCAACACGGTTTGTGCTAGCTTCTTGAAACTTGACACAATAAAGTAGTTTCACGTTCTATCTCTATGTTTTGTTTCCTCTTGCTGTAGCCCTAAGAAGTGACTGGCGAGAAACACTTTCATGGAAAGGCGTTGCCAAGCTTCCAAAAATTACGAATCTCCAGAAATCTCAGCAAATATTTTTTCACCCAAACTGGATGATACTTTCAGGTAATGATCAGTACACTAAGGCGACTTGGTTCCCCACATTTCGTTCTTCTACGTTAAAGCGTTCATTTCCAGTAACAGTTTGAATTTTTAGGTTTCACTCTGTTTTCTCCTATATTGATAGATGTATTTGGAACTCTAAATCCAACACGGTTTGTGCTAGCTTCTTGAAACTTGACACAATAAAGTAGTTTCACGTTCTATCTCTATGTTTTGTTTCCTCTTGATGTAGCCCTAAGCAGTGACTGGCGAGAAACACTTTCATGGAAAGGGGTTGCCAAGCTTCCAAAAATTACGAATCTCCAGAAATCTCAGCAAATACTTTTTCACCCAAACTGGATGATACTTTCTGGTAAAGATCAGTACACTAAGCCGACTTGGTTCCCAAAATTTCGTTCTTCTATGTTGAAGCATTCGTTTCCAGTAACAGTTTGAATTTTTAGGTTTCACTCTGTTTTCTCCTATATTGATAGATGTATTTGGAACTCTAAATCCAACACGGTTTGTGCTAGCTTCTTGAAACTTGACACAATAAAGTAGTTTCACGTTCTATCTCTATGTTTTGTTTCCTCTTGATGTAGCCCTAAGCAGTGACTGGCGAGAAACACTTTCATGGAAAAGGGTTGCCAAGCTTCCAAAAATTACGAATCTCCAAAAATCTCAGCAAATACTTTTTCACCCAAACTGGATGATACTTTCAGGTAATGATCAGTACACTAAGGCGACTTGGTTTCCCAAATTTCGTTCTTCTATGTTGAAGCGTTCGTTTCCAGTAACAGTTTGAATTTTTAGGTTTCACTCTGTTTTCTCCTATATTGATAGATGTATTTGGAACTCTAAATCCAACACGGTTTGTGCTAGCTTCTTGAAACTTGACACAATAAAGTAGTTTCACGTTCTATCTCTATGTATTGTTTCCTCTTGATGTAGCCCTAAGCAGTGACTGGCGAGAAACACTTTCATGGAAAGGGGTTGCCAAGCTTCCAAATTTACGAAACTCCAGAAATCTCAGCAAATACTTTTTCACCCAAACTGGATGATACTTTCAGGTAATGATCAGTACACTAAGGCGACTTGGTTCCCCACATTTCGTTCTTCTATGTTGAAGCATTCGTTTCCAGTAACAGTTTGAATTTTTAGGTTTCACTCTGTTTTCTCCTATATTGATAGATGTATTTGGAACTCTAAATCCAACACGGTTTGTGCTAGCTTCTTGAAACTTGACACAATAAAGTAGTTTCAGGTTCTATCTCTATGTTTTGTTTCCTCTTGCTGTAGCCCTAAGAAGTGACTGGCGAGAAACACTTTCATGGAAAGGCGTTGCCAAGCTTCCAAAAATTACGAATCTCCAGAAATCTCAGCAAATATTTTTTCACCCAAACTGGATGATACTTTCAGGTAATGATCAGTACACTAAGGCGACTTGGTTCCCCACATTTCGTTCTTCTACGTTAAAGCGTTCATTTCCAGTAACAGTTTGAATTTTTAGGTTTCACTCTGTTTTCTCATATATTGATAGATATATTTGGAACTCTAAATCCAACACGGTTTGTGCTAGCTTCTTGAAACTTGACACAGTACAGTAGTTTCACGTTCTATCTCTATGTATTGTTTCCTCTTGATGTAGCCCTAAGCAGTGACTGGCGAGAAACACTTTCATGGAAAGGGGTTGCCAAGCTTCCAAAAATTACGAATCTCCAGAAATCTCAGCAAATACTTTTTCACCCAAACTGGATGATACTTTCAGGTAATGATCAGTACACTAAGGCGACTTGGTTCCCCAAATTTAGTTCTTCTATGTTGAAGCATTCGTTTCCAGTAACAGTTTGAATTTTTAGGTTTCACTCTGTTTACTCCTATATTGATAGATGTATTTGGAACTCTAAATCCAACACGGTTTGTGCTAGCTTCTTGAAACTTGACACAGTAAATTAGTTTCACGTTCTATCTCTATGTTTTGTTTCCTCTTGATGTAGCCCTAAGCAGTGACTGGCGAGAAACACTTTCATGGAAAAGGGTTGCCAAGCTTCCAAAAATTACGAATCTCCAGAAATCTCAGCAAATATTTTTTCACCCAAACTGGATGATACTTTCAGGTAATGATCAGTACACTAAGGCGACTTGGTTCCCCAAATTTAGTTCTTCTATGTTGAAGCATTCGTTTCCAGTAACAGTTTGAATTTTTAGGTTTCACTCTGTTTTCTCCTATATTGATAGATGTATTTGGAACTCTAAATCCAACACGGTTTCTGCTAGCTTCTTGAAACTTGACAAAATAAAGTAGTTTTACATTCTGTCTCTATGTTTTGTTTCCTCTTGATGTAGCCCTAAGCACTGACTGGCGAGAAACACTTTCATGGAAAGGGGTTGCCAAGCTTCCAAAAATTACGAATCTCCAGAAATCTCAGCAAATACTTTTTCACCCAAACTGGATGATTCTTTCAGGTAATGATCAGTAAACTAAGGCGACTTGGTTCCCAAAATTTCGTTCTTCTATGTTGAAGCATTCGTTTCCAGTAACAGTTTGAATTTTTAGGTTTCACTCTGTTTACTCCTATATTGATAGATGTATTTGGAACTCTAAATCCAACACGGTTTGTGCTAGCTTCTTGAAACTTGACACAATAAAGTAGTTTCACGTTCTATCTCTATGTTTTGTTTCCTCTTGCTGTAGCCCTAAGCAGTGACTGGCGAGAAACACTTTCATGGAAAGGGGTTGCCAAGCTTCCAAAAATTACGAATCTCCAGAAATCTCAGCAAATATTTTTTCACCCAAAGTGGATGATACTTTCAGGTAATGATCAGTACACTAAGGCGACTTGGTTCCCCACATTTCGTTCTTCTACGTTGAAGCGTTCCTTTCCCGTAAGAGTTTGAATTTTTAGGTTTCACTCTGTTTTCTCCTATATTGATAGATGTATTTGGAACTCTAAATCCAACACGGTTTGTGCGAGCTTCTTGAAACTTGACACAATAAAGTAGTTTCACGTTCTATCTCTATGTTTTGTTTCCTCTTGCTGTAGCCCTAAGAAGTGACTGGCGAAAAACACTTTCATGGAAAGGCGTTGCTAAGCTTCCAAAAATTACGAATCTCCAGAAATCTCAGCAAATATTTTTTCACCCAAACTGGATGATACTTTCAGGTAATGATCAGTACACTAAGGCGACTTGGTTCCCCACATTTCGTTCTTCTACGTTAAAGCGTTCATTTCCAGTAACAGTTTGAATTTTTAGGTTTCACTCTGTTTTCTCATATATTGATAGATATATTTGGAACTCTAAATCCAACACGGTTTGTGCTAGCTTCTTGAAACTTGACACAGTACAGTAGTTTCACGTTCTATCTCTATGTATTGTTTCCTCTTGATGTAGCCCTAAGCTGTGACTGGCGAGAAACACTTTCATGGAAAGGGTTGCCAAGCTTCCAAAAATTACGAATCTCCAGAAATCTCAGCAAATACTTTTTCACCCAAACTGGATGATACTTTCAGGTAATGATCAGTACACTAAGGCGACTTGGTTCCCCAAATTTAGTTCTTCTATGTTGAAGCATTCGTTTCCAGTAACAGTTTGAATTTTTAGGTTTCACTCTGTTTACTCCTATATTGATAGATGTATTTGGAACTCTAAATCCAACACGGTTTGTGCTAGCTTCTTGAAACTTGACACAGTAAATTAGTTTCACGTTCTATCTCTATGTTTTGTTTCCTCTTGATGTAGCCCTAAGCAGTGACTGGCGAGAAACACTTTCATGGAAAAGGGTTGCCAAGCTTCCAAAAATTACGAATCTCCAGAAATCTCAGCAAATATTTTTTCACCCAAACTGGATGATACTTTCAGGTAATGATCAGTACACTAAGGCGACTTGGTTCCCCAAATTTAGTTCTTCTATGTTGAAGCATTCGTTTCCAGTAACAGTTTGAATTTTTAGGTTTCACTCTGTTTTCTCCTATATTGATAGATGTATTTGGAACTCTAAATCCAACACGGTTTCTGCTAGCTTCTTGAAACTTGACAAAATAAAGTAGTTTTACATTCTGTCTCTATGTTTTGTTTCCTCTTGATGTAGCCCTAAGCACTGACTGGCGAGAAACACTTTCATGGAAAGGGGTTGCCAAGCTTCCAAAAATTACGAATCTCCAGAAATCTCAGCAAATACTTTTTCACCCAAACTGGATGATTCTTTCAGGTAATGATCAGTAAACTAAGGCGACTTGGTTCCCAAAATTTCGTTCTTCTATGTTGAAGCATTCGTTTCCAGTAACAGTTTGAATTTTTAGGTTTCACTCTGTTTACTCCTATATTGATAGATGTATTTGGAACTCTAAATCCAACACGGTTTGTGCTAGCTTCTTGAAACTTGACACAATAAAGTAGTTTCACGTTCTATCTCTATGTTTTGTTTCCTCTTGCTGTAGCCCTAAGCAGTGACTGGCGAGAAACACTTTCATGGAAAGGGGTTGCCAAGCTTCCAAAAATTACGAATCTCCAGAAATCTCAGCAAATATTTTTTCACCCAAAGTGGATGATACTTTCAGGTAATGATCAGTACACTAAGGCGACTTGGTTCCCCACATTTCGTTCTTCTACGTTGAAGCGTTCCTTTCCCGTAAGAGTTTGAATTTTTAGGTTTCACTCTGTTTTCTCCTATATTGATAGATGTATTTGGAACTCTAAATCCAACACGGTTTGTGCGAGCTTCTTGAAACTTGACACAATAAAGTAGTTTCACGTTCTATCTCTATGTTTTGTTTCCTCTTGCTGTAGCCCTAAGAAGTGACTGGCGAAAAACACTTTCATGGAAAGGCGTTGCTAAGCTTCCAAAAATTACGAATCTCCAGAAATCTCAGCAAATATTTTTTCACCCAAACTGGATGATACTTTCAGGTAATGATCAGTACACTAAGGCGACTTGGTTCCCCACATTTCGTTCTTCTACGTTAAAGCGTTCGTTTCCAGTAACAGTTTGAATTTTTAGGTTTCACTCTGTTTTCTCCTATATTGATAGATGTATTTGGAACTCTAAATCCAACACGGTTTGTGCTAGCTTCTTGAAACTTGACACAATAAAGTAGTTTCACGTTCTCTCTCTATGTTTTGTTTCCTCTTGATGTAGCCCTAAGCAGTGACTGGCGAGAAACACTTTCATGGAAAGGGGTTGCCAAGCTTCCAAAAATTACGAATCTCCAGAAATCTCAGCAAATACTTTTTCACCCAAACTGGATGATACTTTCAGGTAATGATCAGTACACTAAGGCGACTTGGTTCCCCAAATTTAGTTCTTCTATGTTGAAGCATTCGTTTCCAGTAACAGTTTGAATTTTTAGGTTTCACTCTGTTTACTCCTATATTGATAGATGTATTTGGAACTCTAAATCCAGCACGGTTTGTGCTAGCTTCTTGAAACTTGACACAGTAAATTAGTTTCACGTTCTATCTCTATGTTTTGTTTCCTCTTGATGTAGCCCTAAGCAGTGACTGGCGAGAAACACTTTCATGGAAAGGGGTTGCCAAGCTTCCAAAAATTACGAATCTCCAGAAATCTCAGCAAATATTTTTTCACCCAAAGTGGATGATACTTTCAGGTAATGATCAGTACACTAAGGCGACTTGGTTCCCCAAATTTAGTTCTTCTATGTTGAAGCATTCGTTTCCAGTAACAGTTTGAATTTTTAGGTTTCACTCTGTTTTCTCCTATATTGATAGATGTATTTGGAACTCTAATTCCAACACGGTTTCTGCTAGCTTCTTGAAACTTGACAAAATAAAGTAGTTTTACATTCTGTCTCTATGTTTTGTTTCCTTTTGATGTAGCCCTAAGCAGTGACTGGCGAGAAACACTTTCATGGAAAGGGGTTGCCAAGCTTCCAAAAATTACGAATCTCAGGAAATCTCAGCAAATACTTTTTCACCCAAACTGGATGATTCTTTCAGGTAATGATCAGTAAACTAAGGCGACTTGGTTCCCAAAATTTCGTTCTTCTATGTTGAAGCATTCGTTTCCAGTAACAGTTTGAATTTTTAGGTTTCACTCTGTTTACTCCTATATTGATAGATGTATTTGGAACTCTAAATCCAACACGGTTTGTGCTAGCTTCTTGAAACTTGACACAATAAAGTAGTTTCACGTTCTATCTCTATGTTTTGTTTCCTCTTGCTGTAGCCCTAAGCAGTGACTGGCGAGAAACACTTTCATGGAAAGGGGTTGCCAAGCTTCCAAAAATTACGAATCTCAAGAAATCTCAGCAAATATTTTTTCACCCAAAGTGGATGATACTTTCAGGTAATGATCAGTACACTAAGGCGACTTGGTTCCCCACATTTCGTTCTTCTACGTTGAAGCGTTCGTTTCCAGTAACAGTTTGAATTTTTAGGTTTCACTCTGTTTTCTCCTATATTGATAGATGTATTTGGAACTCTAAATCCAACACGGTTTGTGCTAGCTTCTTGAAACTTGACACAATAAAGTAGTTTCACGTTCTATCTCTATGTTTTGTTTCCTCTTGCTGTAGCCCTAAGAAGTGACTGGCGAGAAACACTTTCATGGAAAGGGGTTGCCAAGCTTCCAAAAATTACGAATCTCCAGAAATCTCAGCAAATATTTTTTCACCCAAACTGGATGATACTTTCAGGTAATGATCAGTACACTAAGGCGACTTGGTTCCCCACATTTCGTTCTTCTACGTTAAAGCGTTCGTTTCCAGTAACAGTTTGAATTTTTAGGTTTCACTCTGTTTTCTCCTATATTGATAGATGTATTTGGAACTCTAAATCCAACACGGTTTGTGCTAGCTTCTTGAAACTTGACACAATAAAGTAGTTTCACGTTCTATCTCTATGTTTTGTTTCCTCTTGATGTAGCCCTAAGCAGTGACTGGCGAGAAACACTTTCATGGAAAGGGGTTGCCAAGCTTCCAAAAATTACGAATCTCCAGAAATCTCAGCAAATACTTTTTCACCCAAACTGGATGATACTTTCAGGTAATGATCAGTACACTAAGGCGACTTGGTTTCCCAAATTTCGTTCTTCTATGTTGAAGCGTTCGTTTCCAGTAACAGTTTGAATTTTTAAGTTTCACTCTGTTTACTCCTATATTGATAGATGTATTTGGAACTCTAAATCCAACACAGTTTATGCTAGCTTCTTGAAACTTGACACAGTACAGTAGTTTCACGTTCTATCTCTATGTATTGTTTCCTCTTGATGTAGCCCTAAGCAGTGACTGGCGAGAAACACTTTCATGGAAAGGGGTTGCCAAGCTTCCAAAAATTACGAATCTCCAGAAATCTCAGCAAATACTTTTTCACCCAAACTGGATGATACTTTCTGGTAATGATCAGTACACTAAGCCGACTTGGTTCCCAAAATTTCGTTCTTCTATGTTGAAGCATTCGTTTCCAGTAACAGTTTGAATTTTTAGGTTTCACTCTGTTTTCTCCTATATTGATAGAAGTATTTGGAACTCTAAATCCAACACGGTTTGTGCTAGCTTCTTGAAACTTGACACAATAAAGTAGTTTCACGTTCTATCTCTATGTTTTGTTTCCTCTTGCTGTAGCCCTAAGAAGTGACTGGCGAGAAACACTTTCATGGAAAGGCGTTGCCAAGCTTCCAAAAATTACGAATCTCCAGAAATCTCAGCAAATATTTTTTCACCCAAACTGGATGATACTTTCAGGTAATGATCAGTACACTAAGGCGACTTGGTTCCCCACATTTCGTTCTTCTACGTTAAAGCGTTCATTTCCAGTAACAGTTTGAATTTTTAGGTTTCACTCTGTTTTCTCCTATATTGATAGATGTATTTGGAACTCTAAATCCAACACGGTTTGTGCTAGCTTCTTGAAACTTGACACAATAAAGTAGTTTCACGTTCTATCTCTATGTTTTGTTTCCTCTTGATGTAGCCCTAAGCAGTGACTGGCGAGAAACACTTTCATGGAAAGGGGTTGCCAAGCTTCCAAAAATTACGAATCTCCAGAAATCTCAGCAAATACTTTTTTACCCAAACTGGATGATACTTTCTGGTAAAGATCAGTACACTAAGCTGACTTGGTTCCCAAAATTTCGTTCTTCTATGTTGAAGCATTCGTTTCCAGTAACAGTTTGAATTTTTAGGTTTCACTCTGTTTTCTCCTATATTGATAGATGTATTTGGAACTCTAAATCCAACACGGTTTGTGCTAGCTTCTTGAAACTTGACACAATAAAGTAGTTTCACGTTCTATCTCTATGTTTTGTTTCCTCTTGATGTAGCCCTAAGCAGTGACTGGCGAGAAACACTTTCATGGAAAAGGGTTGCCAAGCTTCCAAAAATTACGAATCTCCAGAAATCTCAGCAAATACTTTTTCACCCAAACTGGATGATACTTTCAGGTAATGATCAGTACACTAAGGCGACTTGGTTTCCCAAATTTCGTTCTTCTATGTTGAAGCGTTCGTTTCCAGTAACAGTTTGAATTTTTAGGTTTCACTCTGTTTTCTCCTATATTGATAGATGTATTTGGAACTCTAAATCCAACACGGTTTGTGCTAGCTTCTTGAAACTTGACACAATAAAGTAGTTTCACGTTCTATCTCTATGTATTGTTTCCTCTTGATGTAGCCCTAAGCAGTGACTGGCGAGAAACACTTTCATGGAAAGGGGTTGCCAAGCTTCCAAATTTACGAAACTCCAGAAATCTCAGCAAATACTTTTTCACCCAAACTGGATGATACTTTCAGGTAATGATCAGTACACTAAGGCGACTTGGTTCCCCACATTTCGTTCTTCTATGTTGAAGCATTCGTTTCCAGTAACAGTTTGAATTTTTAGGTTTCACTCTGTTTTCTCCTATATTGATAGATGTATTTGGAACTCTAAATCCAACACGGTTTGTGCTAGCTTCTTGAAACTTGACACAATAAAGTAGTTTCAGGTTCTATCTCTATGTTTTGTTTCCTCTTGCTGTAGCCCTAAGAAGTGACTGGCGAGAAACACTTTCATGGAAAGGCGTTGCCAAGCTTCCAAAAATTACGAATCTCCAGAAATCTCAGCAAATATTTTTTCACCCAAACTGGATGATACTTTCAGGTAATGATCAGTACACTAAGGCGACTTGGTTCCCCACATTTCGTTCTTCTACGTTAAAGCGTTCATTTCCAGTAACAGTTTGAATTTTTAGGTTTCACTCTGTTTTCTCATATATTGATAGATGTATTTGGAACTCTAAATCCAACACGGTTTCTGCTAGCTTCTTGAAACTTGACACAATAAAGTAGTTTCACGTTCTATCTCTATGTTTTGTTTCCTCTTGATGTAGCCCTAAGCAGTGACTGGCGAGAAACACTTTCATGGAAAGGGGTTGCCAAGCTTCCAAAAATTACGAAACTCCAGAAATCTCAGGAAATACTTTTTCACCCAAACTGGATGATACTTTCAGGTAATGATCAGTACACTAAGGTGACTTGGTTTCCCAAATTTCGTTCTTCTATGTTGAAGCGTTCATTTCCAATAACAGTTTGAATTTTTAGGTTTCACTCTGTTTACTCCTATATTGATAGATGTATTTGGAACTCTAAATCCAACACGGTTTGTGCTAGCTTCTTGAAACTTGACACAGTAAATTAGTTTCACGTTCTATCTCTATGTTTTGTTTCCTCTTGATGTAGCCCTAAGCAGTGACTGGCGAGAAACACTTTCATGGAAAAGGGTTGCCAAGCTTCCAAAAATTACGAATCTCCAGAAATCTCAGCAAATATTTTTTCACCCAAAGTGGATGATACTTTCAGGTAATGATCAGTACACTAAGGCGACTTGGTTCCCCACATTTCGTTCTTCTACGTTGAAGCGTTCCTTTCCCGTAAGAGTTTGAATTTTTAGGTTTCACTCTGTTTTCTCCTATATTGATAGATGTATTTGGAACTCTAAATCCAACACGGTTTGTGCGAGCTTCTTGAAACTTGACACAATAAAGTAGTTTCACGTTCTATCTCTATGTTTTGTTTCCTCTTGCTGTAGCCCTAAGAAGTGACTGGCGAAAAACACTTTCATGGAAAGGCGTTGCCAAGCTTCCAAAAATTACGAATCTCCAGAAATCTCAGCAAATATTTTTTCACCCAAAGTGGATGATACTTTCAGGTAATGATCAGTACACTAAGGCGACTTGGTTCCCCACATTTCGTTCTTCTACGTTAAAGCGTTCGTTTCCAGTAACAGTTTGAATTTTTAGGTTTCACTCTGTTTTCTCCTATATTGATAGATGTATTTGGAACTCTAAATCCAACACGGTTTGTGCTAGCTTCTTGAAACTTGACACAATAAAGTAGTTTCACGTTCTATCTCTATGTTTTGTTTCCTCTTGATGTAGCCCTAAGCAGTGACTGGCGAGAAACACTTTCATGGAAAGGGGTTGCCAAGCTTCCAAAAATTACGAATCTCCAGAAATCTCAGCAAATACTTTTTCACCCAAACTGGATGATACTTTCAGGTAATGATCAGTACACTAACGCGACTTGGTTTCCCAAATTTCGTTCTTCTATGTTGAAGCGTTCGTTTCCAGTAACAGTTTGAATATTTAAGTTTCACTCTGTTTACTCCTATATTGATAGATGTATTTGGAACTCTAAATCCAACACAGTTTATGCTAGCTTCTTGAAACTTGACACAGTACAGTAGTTTCACGTTCTATCTCTATGTATTGTTTCCTCTTGATGTAGCCCTAAGCAGTGACTGGCGAGAAACACTTTCATGGAAAGGGGTTGCCAAGCTTCCAAAAATTACGAATCTCCAGAAATCTCAGCAAATACTTTTTCACCCAAACTGGATGATACTTTCTGGTAATGATCAGTACACTAAGCCGACTTGGTTCCCAAAATTTCGTTCTTCTATGTTGAAGCATTCGTTTCCAGTAACAGTTTGAATTTTTAGGTTTCACTCTGTTTTCTCCTATATTGATAGATGTATTTGGAACTCTAAATCCAACACGGTTTCTGCTAGCTTCTTGAAACTTGACACAATAAAGTAGTTTCACGTTCTATCTCTATGTTTTGTTTCCTCTTGCTGTAGCCCTAAGAAGTGACTGGCGAGAAACACTTTCATGGAAAGGGGTTGCCAAGCTTCCAAAAATTACGAATCTCCAGAAATCTCAGCAAATATTTTTTCACCCAAACTGGATGATACTTTCAGGTAATGATCAGTACACTAAGGCGACTTGGTTCCCCACATTTCGTTCTTCTACGTTAAAGCGTTCGTTTCCAGTAACAGTTTGAATTTTTAGGTTTCACTCTGTTTTCTCCTATATTGATAGATGTATTTGGAACTCTAAATCCAACACGGTTTGTGCTAGCTTCTTGAAACTTGACACAATAAAGTAGTTTCACGTTCTATCTCTATGTTTTGTTTCCTCTTGATGTAGCCCTAAGCAGTGACTGGCGAGAAACACTTTCATGGAAAGGGGTTGCCAAGCTTCCAAAAATTACGAATCTCCAGAAATCTCAGCAAATATTTTTTCACCCAAAGTGGATGATACTTTCAGGTAATGATCAGTACACTATGGCGACTTGGTTCCCCACATTTCGTTCTTCTACGTTGAAGCGTTCGTTTCCAGTAAGAGTTTGAATTTTTAGGTTTCACTCTGTTTTCTCCTATATTGATAGATGTATTTGGAACTCTAATTCCAACACGGTTTGTGCGAGCTTCTTGAAACTTGACACAATAAAGTAGTTTCACGTTCTATCTCTATGTTTTGTTTCCTCTTGATGTAGCCCTAAGCAGTGACTGGCGAGAAACACTTTCATGGAAAAGGGTTGCCAAGCTTCCAAAAATTACGAATCTCCAGAAATCTCAGCAAATATTTTTTCACCCAAACTGGATGATACTTTCAGGTAATGATCAGTACACTAAGGCGACTTGGTTCCCCAAATTTAGTTCTTCTATGTTGAAGCATTCGTTTCCAGTAACAGTTTGAATTTTTAGGTTTCACTCTGTTTTCTCCTATATTGATAGATGTATTTGGAACTCTAAATCCAACACGGTTTCTGCTAGCTTCTTGAAACTTGACAAAATAAAGTAGTTTTACATTCTGTCTCTATGTTTTGTTTCCTCTTGATGTAGCCCTAAGCAGTGACTGGCGAGAAACACTTTCATGGAAAGGGGTTGCCAAGCTTCCAAAAATTACGAATCTCCAGAAATCTCAGCAAATACTTTTTCACCCAAACTGGATGATTCTTTCAGGTAATGATCAGTAAACTAAGGCGACTTGGTTCCCAAAATTTCGTTCTTCTATGTTGAAGCATTCGTTTCCAGTAACAGTTTGAATTTTTAGGTTTCACTCTGTTTACTCCTATATTGATAGATGTATTTGGAACTCTAAATCCAACACGGTTTGTGCTAGCTTCTTGAAACTTGACACAATAAAGTAGTTTCACGTTCTATCTCTATGTTTTGTTTCCTCTTGCTGTAGCCCTAAGCAGTGACTGGCGAGAAACACTTTCATGGAAAGGGGTTGCCAAGCTTCCAAAAATTACGAATCTCCAGAAATCTCAGCAAATATTTTTTCACCCAAAGTGGATGATACTTTCAGGTAATGATCAGTACACTAAGGCGACTTGGTTCCCCACATTTCGTTCTTCTACGTTGAAGCGTTCCTTTCCCGTAAGAGTTTGAATTTTTAGGTTTCACTCTGTTTTCTCCTATATTGATAGATGTATTTGGAACTCTAAATCCAACACGGTTTGTGCGAGCTTCTTGAAACTTGACACAATAAAGTAGTTTCACGTTCTATCTCTATGTTTTGTTTCCTCTTGCTGTAGCCCTAAGAAGTGACTGGCGAAAAACACTTTCATGGAAAGGCGTTGCCAAGCTTCCAAAAATTACGAATCTCCAGAAATCTCAGCAAATATTTTTTCACCCAAACTGGATGATACTTTCAGGTAATGATCAGTACACTAAGGCGACTTGGTTCCCCACATTTCGTTCTTCTACGTTAAAGCGTTCGTTTCCAGTAACAGTTTGAATTTTTAGGTTTCACTCTGTTTTCTCCTATATTGATAGATGTATTTGGAACTCTAAATCCAACACGGTTTGTGCTAGCTTCTTGAAACTTGACACAATAAAGTAGTTTCACGTTCTATCTCTATGTTTTGTTTCCTCTTGATGTAGCCCTAAGCAGTGACTGGCGAGAAACACTTTCATGGAAAGGGGTTGCCAAGCTTCCAAAAATTACGAATCTCCAGAAATCTCAGCAAATACTTTTTCACCCAAACTGGATGATACTTTCAGGTAATGATCAGTACACTAAGGCGACTTGGTTCCCCAAATTTAGTTCTTCTATGTTGAAGCATTCGTTTCCAGTAACAGTTTGAATTTTTAGGTTTCACTCTGTTTACTCCTATATTGATAGATGTATTTGGAACTCTAAATCCAACACGGTTTGTGCTAGCTTCTTGAAACTTGACACAGTAAATTAGTTTCACGTTCTATCTCTATGTTTTGTTTCCTCTTGATGTAGCCCTAAGCAGTGACTGGCGAGAAACACTTTCATGGAAAGGGGTTGCCAAGCTTCCAAAAATTACGAATCTCCAGAAATCTCAGCAAATATTTTTTCACCCAAACTGGATGATACTTTCAGGTAATGATCAGTACACTAAGGCGACTTGGTTCCCCAAATTTAGTTCTTCTATGTTGAAGCATTCGTTTCCAGTAACAGTTTGAATTTTTAGGTTTCACTCTGTTTTCTCCTATATTGATAGATGTATTTGGAACTCTAATTCCAACACGGTTTCTGCTAGCTTCTTGAAACTTGACAAAATAAAGTAGTTTTACATTCTGTCTCTATGTTTTGTTTCCTCTTGATGTAGCCCTAAGCAGTGACTGGCGAGAAACACTTTCATGGAAAGGGGTTGCCAAGCTTCCAAAAATTACGAATCTCAGGAAATCTCAGCAAATACTTTTTCACCCAAACTGGATGATTCTTTCAGGTAATGATCAGTAAACTAAGGCGACTTGGTTCCCAAAATTTCGTTCTTCTATGTTGAAGCATTCGTTTCCAGTAACAGTTTGAATTTTTAGGTTTCACTCTGTTTACTCCTATATTGATAGATGTATTTGGAACTCTAAATCCAACACGGTTTGTGCTAGCTTCTTGAAACTTGACACAATAAAGTAGTTTCACGTTCTATCTCTATGTTTTCTTTCCTCTTGCTGTAGCCCTAAGCAGTGACTGGCGAGAAACACTTTCATGGAAAGGGGTTGCCAAGCTTCCAAAAATTACGAATCTCAAGAAATCTCAGCAAATATTTTTTCACCCAAAGTGGATGATACTTTCAGGTAATGATCAGTACACTAAGGCGACTTGGTTCCCCACATTTCGTTCTTCTACGTTGAAGCGTTCGTTTCCAGTAAGAGTTTGAATTTTTAGGTTTCACTCTGTTTTCTCCTATATTGATAGATGTATTTGGAACTCTAAATCCAACACGGTTTGTGCTAGCTTCTTGAAACTTGACACAATAAAGTAGTTTCACGTTCTATCTCTATGTTTTGTTTCCTCTTGCTGTAGCCCTAAGAAGTGACTGGCGAGAAACACTTTCATGGAAAGGGGTTGCCAAGCTTCCAAAAATTACGAATCTCCAGAAATCTCAGCAAATATTTTTTCACCCAAACTGGATGATACTTTCAGGTAATGATCAGTACACTAAGGCGACTTGGTTCCCCACATTTCGTTCTTCTACGTTAAAGCGTTCGTTTCCAGTAACAGTTTGAATTTTTAGGTTTCACTCTGTTTTCTCCTATATTGATAGATGTATTTGGAACTCTAAATCCAACACGGTTTGTGCTAGCTTCTTGAAACTTGACACAATAAAGTAGTTTCACGTTCTATCTCTATGTTTTGTTTCCTCTTGATGTAGCCCTAAGCAGTGACTGGCGAGAAACACTTTCATGGAAAGGGGTTGCCAAGCTTCCAAAAATTACGAATCTCCAGAAATCTCAGCAAATACTTTTTCACCCAAACTGGATGATACTTTCAGGTAATGATCAGTACACTAAGGCGACTTGGTTTCCCAAATTTCGTTCTTCTATGTTGAAGCGTTCGTTTCCAGTAACAGTTTGAATTTTTAAGTTTCACTCTGTTTTCTCCTATATTGATAGATGTATTTGGAACTCTAAATCCAACACGGTTTCTGCTAGCTTCTTGAAACTTGACACAATAAAGTAGTTTCACGTTCTATCTCTATGTTTTGTTTCCTCTTGATGTAGCCCTAAGCAGTGACTGGCGAGAAACACTTTCATGGAAAGGGGTTGCCAAGCTTCCAAAAATTACGAAACTCCAGAAATCTCAGGAAATACTTTTTCACCCAAACTGGATGATTCTTTCAGGTAATGATCAGTAAACTAAGGCGACTTGGTTCCCAAAATTTCGTTCTTCTATGTTGAAGCATTCGTTTCCAGTAACAGTTTGAATTTTTACGTTTCACTCTGTTTACTCCTATATTGATAGATGTATTTGGAACTCTAAATCCAACACGGTTTGTGCTAGCTTCTTGAAACTTGACACAATAAAGTAGTTTCACGTTCTATCTCTATGTTTTGTTTCCTCTTGCTGTAGCCCTAAGCAGTGACTGGCGAGAAACACTTTCATGGAAAGGGGTTGCCAAGCTTCCAAAAATTACGAATCTCCAGAAATCTCAGCAAATATTTTTTCACCCAAAGTGGATGATACTTTCAGGTAATGATCAGTACACTAAGGCGACTTGGTTCCCCACATTTCGTTCTTCTACGTTGAAGCGTTCCTTTCCCGTAAGAGTTTGAATTTTTAGGTTTCACTCTGTTTTCTCCTATATTGATAGATGTATTTGGAACTCTAAATCCAACACGGTTTGTGCGAGCTTCTTGAAACTTGACACAATAAAGTAGTTTCACGTTCTATCTCTATGTTTTGTTTCCTCTTGCTGTAGCCCTAAGAAGTGACTGGCGAAAAACACTTTCATGGAAAGGCGTTGCCAAGCTTCCAAAAATTACGAATCTCCAGAAATCTCAGCAAATATTTTTTCACCCAAAGTGGATGATACTTTCAGGTAATGATCAGTACACTAAGGCGACTTGGTTCCCCACATTTCGTTCTTCTACGTTAAAGCGTTCGTTTCCAGTAACAGTTTGAATTTTTAGGTTTCACTCTGTTTTCTCCTATATTGATAGATGTATTTGGAACTCTAAATCCAACACGGTTTGTGCTAGCTTCTTGAAACTTGACACAATAAAGTAGTTTCACGTTCTATCTCTATGTTTTGTTTCCTCTTGATGTAGCCCTAAGCAGTGACTGGCGAGAAACACTTTCATGGAAAGGGGTTGCCAAGCTTCCAAAAATTACGAATCTCCAGAAATCTCAGCAAATACTTTTTCACCCAAACTGGATGATACTTTCAGGTAATGATCAGTACACTAAGGCGACTTGGTTTCCCAAATTTCGTTCTTCTATGTTGAAGCGTTCGTTTACAGTAACAGTTTGAATTTTTAAGTTTCACTCTGTTTACTCCTATATTGATAGATGTATTTGGAACTCTAAATCCAACACAGTTTATGCTAGCTTCTTGAAACTTGACACAGTACAGTAGTTTCACGTTCTATCTCTATGTATTGTTTCCTCTTGATGTAGCCCTAAGCAGTGACTGGCGAGAAACACTTTCATGGAAAGGGGTTGCCAAGCTTCCAAAAATTACGAATCTCCAGAAATCTCAGCAAATACTTTTTCACCCAAACTGGATGATACTTTCTGGTAATGATCAGTACACTAAGCCGACTTGGTTCCCAAAATTTCGTTCTTCTATGTTGAAGCATTCGTTTCCAGTAACAGTTTGAATTTTTAGGTTTCACTCTGTTTTCTCCTATATTGATAGATGTATTTGGAACTCTAAATCCAACACGGTTTCTGCTAGCTTCTTGAAACTTGACACAATAAAGTAGTTTCACGTTCTATCTCTATGTTTTGTTTCCTCTTGATGTAGCCCTAAGCAGTGACTGGCGAGAAACACTTTCATGGAAAGGGGTTGCCAAGCTTCCAAAAATTACGAAACTCCAGAAATCTCAGGAAATACTTTTTCACCCAAACTGGATGATACTTTCAGGTAATGATCAGTACACTAAGGTGACTTGGTTTCCCAAATTTCGTTCTTCTATGTTGAAGCGTTCATTTCCAATAACAGTTTGAATTTTTAGGTTTCACTCTGTTTACTCCTATATTGATAGATGTATTTGGAACTCTAAATCCAACACGGTTTGTGCTAGCTTCTTGAAACTTGACACAGTAAATTAGTTTCACGTTCTATCTCTATGTTTTGTTTCCTCTTGATGTAGCCCTAAGCAGTGACTGGCGAGAAACACTTTCATGGAAAAGGGTTGCCAAGCTTCCAAAAATTACGAATCTCCAGAAATCTCAGCAAATATTTTTTCACCCAAAGTGGATGATACTTTCAGGTAATGATCAGTACACTAAGGCGACTTGGTTCCCCACATTTCGTTCTTCTACGTTGAAGCGTTCCTTTCCCGTAAGAGTTTGAATTTTTAGGTTTCACTCTGTTTTCTCCTATATTGATAGATGTATTTGGAACTCTAAATCCAACACGGTTTGTGCGAGCTTCTTGAAACTTGACACAATAAAGTAGTTTCACGTTCTATCTCTATGTTTTGTTTCCTCTTGCTGTAGCCCTAAGAAGTGACTGGCGAAAAACACTTTCATGGAAAGGCGTTGCCAAGCTTCCAAAAATTACGAATCTCCAGAAATCTCAGCAAATATTTTTTCACCCAAACTGGATGATACTTTCAGGTAATGATCAGTACACTAAGGCGACTTGGTTCCCCACATTTCGTTCTTCTACGTTAAAGCGTTCGTTTCCAGTAACAGTTTGAATTTTTAGGTTTCACTCTGTTTACTCCTATATTGATACATGTATTTGGAACTCTAAATCCAACACGGTTTGTGCTAGCTTCTTGAAACTTGACACAGTAAATTAGTTTCACGTTCTATCTCTATGTTTTGTTTCCTCTTGATGTAGCCCTAAGCAGTGACTGGCGAGAAACACTTTCATGGAAAGGGGTTGCCAAGCTTACAAAAATTACGAATCTCCAGAAATCTCAGCAAATATTTTTTCACCCAAACTGGATGATACTTTCAGGTAATGATCAGTACACTAAGGCGACTTGGTTCCCCAAATTTAGTTCTTCTATGTTGAAGCATTCGTTTCCAGTAACAGTTTGAATTTTTAGGTTTCACTCTGTTTTCTCCTATATTGATAGATGTATTTGGAACTCTAATTCCAACACGGTTTCTGCTAGCTTCTTGAAACTTGACAAAATAAAGTAGTTTTACATTCTGTCTCTATGTTTTGTTTCCTCTTGATGTAGCCCTAAGCAGTGACTGGCGAGAAACACTTTCATGGAAAGGGGTTGCCAAGCTTCCAAAAATTACGAATCTCAGGAAATCTCAGCAAATACTTTTTCACCCAAACTGGATGATTCTTTCAGGTAATGATCAGTAAACTAAGGCGACTTGGTTCCCAAAATTTCGTTCTTCTATGTTGAAGCATTCGTTTCCAGTAACAGTTTGAATTTTTAGGTTTCACTCTGTTTACTCCTATATTGATAGATGTATTTGGAACTCTAAATCCAACACGGTTTGTGCTAGCTTCTTGAAACTTGACACAATAAAGTAGTTTCACGTTCTATCTCTATGTTTTGTTTCCTCTTGCTGTAGCCCTAAGCAGTGACTGGCGAGAAACACTTTCATGGAAAGGGGTTGCCAAGCTTCCAAAAATTACGAATCTCCAGAAATCTCAGCAAATATTTTTTCACCCAAAGTGGATGATACTTTCAGGTAATGATCAGTACACTAAGGCGACTTGGTTCCCCACATTTCGTTCTTCTACGTTGAAGCGTTCCTTTCCCGTAAGAGTTTGAATTTTTAGGTTTCACTCTGTTTTCTCCTATATTGATAGATGTATTTGGAACTCTAAATCCAACACGGTTTGTGCGAGCTTCTTGAAACTTGACACAATAAAGTAGTTTCACGTTCTATCTCTATGTTTTGTTTCCTCTTGCTGTAGCCCTAAGAAGTGACTGGCGAAAAACACTTTCATGGAAAGGCGTTGCCAAGCTTCCAAAAATTACGAATCTCCAGAAATCTCAGCAAATATTTTTTCACCCAAACTGGATGATACTTTCAGGTAATGATCAGTACACTAAGGCGACTTGGTTCCCCACATTTCGTTCTTCTACGTTAAAGCGTTCGTTTCCAGTAACAGTTTGAATTTTTAGGTTTCACTCTGTTTTCTCCTATATTGATAGATGTATTTGGAACTCTAAATCCAACACGGTTTGTGCTAGCTTCTTGAAACTTGACACAATAAAGTAGTTTCACGTTCTATCTCTATGTTTTGTTTCCTCTTGATGTAGCCCTAAGCAGTGACTGGCGAGAAACACTTTCATGGAAAGGGGTTGCCAAGCTTCCAAAAATTACGAATCTCCAGAAATCTCAGCAAATACTTTTTCACCCAAACTGGATGATACTTTCAGGTAATGATCAGTACACTAAGGCGACTTGGTTCCCCAAATTTAGTTCTTCTATGTTGAAGCATTCGTTTCCAGTAACAGTTTGAATTTTTAGGTTTCACTCTGTTTACTCCTATATTGATAGATGTATTTGGAACTCTAAATCCAACACGGTTTATGCTAGCTTCTTGAAACTTGACAGAGTACAGTAGTTTCACGTTCTATCTCTATGTATTGTTTCCTCTTGATGTAGCCCTAAGCAGTGACTGGCGAGAAACACTTTCATGGAAAGGGGTTGCCAAGCTTATAAAAATTACGAATCTCCAGAAATCTCAGCAAATACTTTTTCACCCAAACTGGATGATACTTTCAGGTAATGATCAGTACACTAAGGAGAATTGGTTTCCCAAATTTAGTTCTTCTATGTTGAAGCGTTCGTTTCCAGTAACAGTTTGAATTTTTAGGTTTCACTCTGTTTTCTCCTATATTGATAGATGTATTTGGAACTCTAAATCCAACACGGTTTGTGCTAGCTTCTTGAAACTTGACACAATGAAGTAGTTTCACGTTCTATCTCTATATTTTGTTTCCTCTTGCTGTAGCCCTAAGCAGTGACTGGTGAGAAACACTTTCATGGAAAGGGGTTGCCAAGCTTCCAAAAATTACGAATCTCCAGAAATCTCAGCAAATATTTTTCACCCAAACTGGATGATACTTTCAGGTAATGATCAGTACACTAAGGCGACTTGGTTCCCAAAATTTCGTTCTTCTATGTTGAAGCGTTCGTTTCCAGTAACAGTTTGAATTTTTAGGTTTCACTCTGTTTTCTCCTATATTGATAGATGTATTTGGAACTCTAAATCCAACACGGTTTGTGCTAGCTTCTTGAAACTTGACACAATAAAGTAGTTTCACGTTCTATCTCTATGTTTTGTTTCCTCTTGCTGTAGCCCTAAGCAGTGACTGGTGAGAAACACTTTCATGGAAAGGGGTTGCCAAGCTTCCAAAATTTACGAATCTCCAGAAATCTCAGCAAATATTTTTTCACCCAAACTGGATGATACTTTCAGGTAATGATCAGTACACTAAGACGACTTGGTTCCCCACATTTCGTTCTTCTACGTTGAAGCGTTCGTTTCCAGTAACAGTTTGAATTTTTAGGTTTCACTCTGTTTTCTCCTATATTGATAGATGTATTTAGAACTCTAAATCCAACACGGTTTGTGCTAGCTTCTTGAAACTTGAAACAATAAAGTAGTTTTACGTTCTATCTCTATGTTTTGTTTCCTCTTGATGTAGCCCTAAGCAGTGACTGGTGAGAAACACTTTCATGGAAAGGGGTTGCCAAGCTTCCAAAATTTACGAATCTCCAGAAATCTCAGCAAATATTTTTTCACCCAAACTGGATGATACTTTCAGGTAATGATCAGTACACTAAGACGACTTGGTTCCCCACATTTCGTTCTTCTACGTTGAAGCGTTCGTTTCCAGTAACAGTTTGAATTTTTAGGTTTCACTCTGTTTTCTCCTATATTGATAGATGTATTTAGAACTCTAAATCCAACACGGTTTGTGCTAGCTTCTTGAAACTTGAAACAATAAAGTAGTTTCACGTTCTATCTCTATGTTTTGTTTCCTCTTGATGTAGCCCTAAGCAGTGACTGGCGAGAAACACTTTCATGGAAAGGGGTTGCCAAGCTTCCAAAAATTACGAATCTCCAGAAATCTCAGCAAATACTTTTTCACCCAAACAGGATGATACTTTCAGGTAATGATCAGTACACTAAGGCGACTTGGTTTCCCAAATTTCGTTCTTCTATGTTGAAGCGTTCGTTTCCAGTAACAGTTTGAATTTTTAGGTTTCACTCTGTTTACTCCTATATTGATAGATGTATTTGGAACTCTAAGTCCAACACGGTTTGTGCTAGCTTCTTGAAACTTGACACAATAAAGTAGTTTCACGTTGTATCTCTATGTTTTGTTTCCTCTTGATGTAGCCCTAAGCAGTGACTGGCGAGAAACACTTTCATGGAAAGGGGTTGCCAAGCTTCCAAAAATTACGAATCTCCAGAAATCTCAGCAAATACTTTTTCACCCAAACTGGATGATACTTTCAGGTAATGATCAGTACACTAAGGCGACTTGGTTTCCCAAATTTCGTTCTTCTATGTTGAAGCGTTCGATTCCAGTAACAGTTTGAATTTTTAGGTTTCACTCTGTTTACTCCTATATTGATAGATGTATTTGGAACTCTAAATCCAACACGGTTTGTGCTAGCTTCTTGAAATTTGACACAGTACAGTAGTTTCACGTTCTATCTCTATGTTATGTTTCCTCTTGATGTAGCCCTAAGCAGTGACTGGCGAGAAACACTTTCATGGAAAGGCGTTGCCAAGCTTCCAAAAATTACGAATCTCCAGAAATCTCAGCAAATATTTTTTCACCCAAACTGGATGATACTTTCAGGTAATGATCAGTACACTAAGGCGACTTGGTTCCCCACATTTCGTTCTTCTACGTTAAAGCGTTCGTTTCCAGTAACAGTTTGAATTTTTAGGTTTCACTCTGTTTACTCCTATATTGATAGATGTATTTGGAACTCTAAATCCAACACGGTTTGTGCTAGCTTCTTGAAACTTGACACAGTAAATTAGTTTCACGTTCTATCTCTATGTTTTGTTTCCTCTTGATGTAGCCCTAAGCAGTGACTGGCGAGAAACACTTTCATGGAAAGGGGTTGCCAAGCTTACAAAAATTACGAATCTCCAGAAATCTCAGCAAATATTTTTTCACCCAAACTGGATGATACTTTCAGGTAATGATCAGTACACTAAGGCGACTTGGTTCCCCAAATTTAGTTCTTCTATGTTGAAGCATTCGTTTCCAGTAACAGTTTGAATTTTTAGGTTTCACTCTGTTTTCTCCTATATTGATAGATGTATTTGGAACTCTAATTCCAACACGGTTTCTGCTAGCTTCTTGAAACTTGACAAAATAAAGTAGTTTTACATTCTGTCTCTATGTTTTGTTTCCTCTTGATGTAGCCCTAAGCAGTGACTGGCGAGAAACACTTTCATGGAAAGGGGTTGCCAAGCTTCCAAAAATTACGAATCTCAGGAAATCTCAGCAAATACTTTTTCACCCAAACTGGATGATTCTTTCAGGTAATGATCAGTAAACTAAGGCGACTTGGTTCCCAAAATTTCGTTCTTCTATGTTGAAGCATTCGTTTCCAGTAACAGTTTGAATTTTTAGGTTTCACTCTGTTTACTCCTATATTGATAGATGTATTTGGAACTCTAAATCCAACACGGTTTGTGCTAGCTTCTTGAAACTTGACACAATAAAGTAGTTTCACGTTCTATCTCTATGTTTTGTTTCCTCTTGCTGTAGCCCTAAGCAGTGACTGGCGAGAAACACTTTCATGGAAAGGGGTTGCCAAGCTTCCAAAAATTACGAATCTCCAGAAATCTCAGCAAATATTTTTTCACCCAAAGTGGATGATACTTTCAGGTAATGATCAGTACACTAAGGCGACTTGGTTCCCCACATTTCGTTCTTCTACGTTGAAGCGTTCCTTTCCCGTAAGAGTTTGAATTTTTAGGTTTCACTCTGTTTTCTCCTATATTGATAGATGTATTTGGAACTCTAAATCCAACACGGTTTGTGCGAGCTTCTTGAAACTTGACACAATAAAGTAGTTTCACGTTCTATCTCTATGTTTTGTTTCCTCTTGCTGTAGCCCTAAGAAGTGACTGGCGAAAAACACTTTCATGGAAAGGCGTTGCCAAGCTTCCAAAAATTACGAATCTCCAGAAATCTCAGCAAATATTTTTTCACCCAAACTGGATGATACTTTCAGGTAATGATCAGTACACTAAGGCGACTTGGTTCCCCACATTTCGTTCTTCTACGTTAAAGCGTTCGTTTCCAGTAACAGTTTGAATTTTTAGGTTTCACTCTGTTTTCTCCTATATTGATAGATGTATTTGGAACTCTAAATCCAACACGGTTTGTGCTAGCTTCTTGAAACTTGACACAATAAAGTAGTTTCACGTTCTATCTCTATGTTTTGTTTCCTCTTGATGTAGCCCTAAGCAGTGACTGGCGAGAAACACTTTCATGGAAAGGGGTTGCCAAGCTTCCAAAAATTACGAATCTCCAGAAATCTCAGCAAATACTTTTTCACCCAAACTGGATGATACTTTCAGGTAATGATCAGTACACTAAGGCGACTTGGTTCCCCAAATTTAGTTCTTCTATGTTGAAGCATTCGTTTCCAGTAACAGTTTGAATTTTTAGGTTTCACTCTGTTTACTCCTATATTGATAGATGTATTTGGAACTCTAAATCCAACACGGTTTATGCTAGCTTCTTGAAACTTGACAGAGTACAGTAGTTTCACGTTCTATCTCTATGTATTGTTTCCTCTTGATGTAGCCCTAAGCAGTGACTGGCGAGAAACACTTTCATGGAAAGGGGTTGCCAAGCTTATAAAAATTACGAATCTCCAGAAATCTCAGCAAATACTTTTTCACCCAAACTGGATGATACTTTCAGGTAATGATCAGTACACTAAGGAGAATTGGTTTCCCAAATTTAGTTCTTCTATGTTGAAGCGTTCGTTTCCAGTAACAGTTTGAATTTTTAGGTTTCACTCTGTTTTCTCCTATATTGATAGATGTATTTGGAACTCTAAATCCAACACGGTTTGTGCTAGCTTCTTGAAACTTGACACAATGAAGTAGTTTCACGTTCTATCTCTATATTTTGTTTCCTCTTGCTGTAGCCCTAAGCAGTGACTGGTGAGAAACACTTTCATGGAAAGGGGTTGCCAAGCTTCCAAAAATTACGAATCTCCAGAAATCTCAGCAAATATTTTTCACCCAAACTGGATGATACTTTCAGGTAATGATCAGTACACTAAGGCGACTTGGTTCCCAAAATTTCGTTCTTCTATGTTGAAGCGTTCGTTTCCAGTAACAGTTTGAATTTTTAGGTTTCACTCTGTTTTCTCCTATATTGATAGATGTATTTGGAACTCTAAATCCAACACGGTTTGTGCTAGCTTCTTGAAACTTGACACAATAAAGTAGTTTCACGTTCTATCTCTATGTTTTGTTTCCTCTTGCTGTAGCCCTAAGCAGTGACTGGTGAGAAACACTTTCATGGAAAGGGGTTGCCAAGCTTCCAAAATTTACGAATCTCCAGAAATCTCAGCAAATATTTTTTCACCCAAACTGGATGATACTTTCAGGTAATGATCAGTACACTAAGACGACTTGGTTCCCCACATTTCGTTCTTCTACGTTGAAGCGTTCGTTTCCAGTAACAGTTTGAATTTTTAGGTTTCACTCTGTTTTCTCCTATATTGATAGATGTATTTAGAACTCTAAATCCAACACGGTTTGTGCTAGCTTCTTGAAACTTGAAACAATAAAGTAGTTTCACGTTCTATCTCTATGTTTTGTTTCCTCTTGATGTAGCCCTAAGCAGTGACTGGCGAGAAACACTTTCATGGAAAGGGGTTGCCAAGCTTCCAAAAATTACGAATCTCCAGAAATCTCAGCAAATACTTTTTCACCCAAACAGGATGATACTTTCAGGTAATGATCAGTACACTAAGGCGACTTGGTTTCCCAAATTTCGTTCTTCTATGTTGAAGCGTTCGTTTCCAGTAACAGTTTGAATTTTTAGGTTTCACTCTGTTTACTCCTATATTGATAGATGTATTTGGAACTCTAAGTCCAACACGGTTTGTGCTAGCTTCTTGAAACTTGACACAATAAAGTAGTTTCACGTTGTATCTCTATGTTTTGTTTCCTCTTGATGTAGCCCTAAGCAGTGACTGGCGAGAAACACTTTCATGGAAAGGGGTTGCCAAGCTTCCAAAAATTACGAATCTCCAGAAATCTCAGCAAATACTTTTTCACCCAAACTGGATGATACTTTCAGGTAATGATCAGTACACTAAGGCGACTTGGTTTCCCAAATTTCGTTCTTCTATGTTGAAGCGTTCGATTCCAGTAACAGTTTGAATTTTTAGGTTTCACTCTGTTTACTCCTATATTGATAGATGTATTTGGAACTCTAAATCCAACACGGTTTGTGCTAGCTTCTTGAAATTTGACACAGTACAGTAGTTTCACGTTCTATCTCTATGTTATGTTTCCTCTTGATGTAGCCCTAAGCAGTGACTGGCGAGAAACACTTACATGGAAAGGCGTTGCCAAGCTTCCAAAAATTACGAATCTCCAGAAATCTCAGCAAATATTTTTTCACCCAAACTGGATGATACTTTCAGGTAATGATCAGTACACTAAGGCGACTTGGTTCCCCACATTTCGTTCTTCTACGTTAAAGCGTTCGTTTCCAGTAACAGTTTGAATTTTTAGGTTTCACTCTGTTTACTCCTATATTGATAGATGTATTTGGAACTCTAAATCCAACACGGTTTGTGCTAGCTTCTTGAAACTTGACACAGTAAATTAGTTTCACGTTCTATCTCTATGTTTTGTTTCCTCTTGATGTAGCCCTAAGCAGTGACTGGCGAGAAACACTTTCATGGAAAGGGGTTGCCAAGCTTACAAAAATTACGAATCTCCAGAAATCTCAGCAAATATTTTTTCACCCAAACTGGATGATACTTTCAGGTAATGATCAGTACACTAAGGCGACTTGGTTCCCCAAATTTAGTTCTTCTATGTTGAAGCATTCGTTTCCAGTAACAGTTTGAATTTTTAGGTTTCACTCTGTTTTCTCCTATATTGATAGATGTATTTGGAACTCTAATTCCAACACGGTTTCTGCTAGCTTCTTGAAACTTGACAAAATAAAGTAGTTTTACATTCTGTCTCTATGTTTTGTTTCCTCTTGATGTAACCCTAAGCAGTGACTGGCGAGAAACACTTTCATGGAAAGGGGTTGCCAAGCTTCCAAAAATTACGAATCTCAGGAAATCTCAGCAAATACTTTTTCACCCAAACTGGATGATTCTTTCAGGTAATGATCAGTAAACTAAGGCGACTTGGTTCCCAAAATTTCGTTCTTCTATGTTGAAGCATTCGTTTCCAGTAACAGTTTGAATTTTTAGGTTTCACTCTGTTTACTCCTATATTGATAGATGTATTTGGAACTCTAAATCCAACACGGTTTGTGCTAGCTTCTTGAAACTTGACACAATAAAGTAGTTTCACGTTCTATCTCTATGTTTTGTTTCCTCTTGCTGTAGCCCTAAGCAGTGACTGGCGAGAAACACTTTCATGGAAAGGGGTTGCCAAGCTTCCAAAAATTACGAATCTCCAGAAATCTCAGCAAATATTTTTTCACCCAAAGTGGATGATACTTTCAGGTAATGATCAGTACACTAAGGCGACTTGGTTCCCCACATTTCGTTCTTCTACGTTGAAGCGTTCCTTTCCCGTAAGAGTTTGAATTTTTAGGTTTCACTCTGTTTTCTCCTATATTGATAGATGTATTTGGAACTCTAAATCCAACACGGTTTGTGCGAGCTTCTTGAAACTTGACACAATAAAGTAGTTTCACGTTCTATCTCTATGTTTTGTTTCCTCTTGCTGTAGCCCTAAGAAGTGACTGGCGAAAAACACTTTCATGGAAAGGCGTTGCCAAGCTTCCAAAAATTACGAATCTCCAGAAATCTCAGCAAATATTTTTTCACCCAAACTGGATGATACTTTCAGGTAATGATCAGTACACTAAGGCGACTTGGTTCCCCACATTTCGTTCTTCTACGTTAAAGCGTTCGTTTCCAGTAACAGTTTGAATTTTTAGGTTTCACTCTGTTTTCTCCTATATTGATAGATGTATTTGGAACTCTAAATCCAACACGGTTTGTGCTAGCTTCTTGAAACTTGACACAATAAAGTAGTTTCACGTTCTATCTCTATGTTTTGTTTCCTCTTGATGTAGCCCTAAGCAGTGACTGGCGAGAAACACTTTCATGGAAAGGGGTTGCCAAGCTTCCAAAAATTACGAATCTCCAGAAATCTCAGCAAATACTTTTTCACCCAAACTGGATGATACTTTCAGGTAATGATCAGTACACTAAGGCGACTTGGTTCCCCAAATTTAGTTCTTCTATGTTGAAGCATTCGTTTCCAGTAACAGTTTGAATTTTTAGGTTTCACTCTGTTTACTCCTATATTGATAGATGTATTTGGAACTCTAAATCCAACACGGTTTATGCTAGCTTCTTGAAACTTGACAGAGTACAGTAGTTTCACGTTCTATCTCTATGTATTGTTTCCTCTTGATGTAGCCCTAAGCAGTGACTGGCGAGAAACACTTTCATGGAAAGGGGTTGCCAAGCTTATAAAAATTACGAATCTCCAGAAATCTCAGCAAATACTTTTTCACCCAAACTGGATGATACTTTCAGGTAATGATCAGTACACTAAGGAGAATTGGTTTCCCAAATTTAGTTCTTCTATGTTGAAGCGTTCGTTTCCAGTAACAGTTTGAATTTTTAGGTTTCACTCTGTTTTCTCCTATATTGATAGATGTATTTGGAACTCTAAATCCAACACGGTTTGTGCTAGCTTCTTGAAACTTGACACAATGAAGTAGTTTCACGTTCTATCTCTATATTTTGTTTCCTCTTGCTGTAGCCCTAAGCAGTGACTGGTGAGAAACACTTTCATGGAAAGGGGTTGCCAAGCTTCCAAAAATTACGAATCTCCAGAAATCTCAGCAAATATTTTTCACCCAAACTGGATGATACTTTCAGGTAATGATCAGTACACTAAGGCGACTTGGTTCCCAAAATTTCGTTCTTCTATGTTGAAGCGTTCGTTTCCAGTAACAGTTTGAATTTTTAGGTTTCACTCTGTTTTCTCCTATATTGATAGATGTATTTGGAACTCTAAATCCAACACGGTTTGTGCTAGCTTCTTGAAACTTGACACAATAAAGTAGTTTCACGTTCTATCTCTATGTTTTGTTTCCTCTTGCTGTAGCCCTAAGCAGTGACTGGTGAGAAACACTTTCATGGAAAGGGGTTGCCAAGCTTCCAAAATTTACGAATCTCCAGAAATCTCAGCAAATATTTTTTCACCCAAACTGGATGATACTTTCAGGTAATGATCAGTACACTAAGACGACTTGGTTCCCCACATTTCGTTCTTCTACGTTGAAGCGTTCGTTTCCAGTAACAGTTTGAATTTTTAGGTTTCACTCTGTTTTCTCCTATATTGATAGATGTATTTAGAACTCTAAATCCAACACGGTTTGTGCTAGCTTCTTGAAACTTGACACAATAAAGTAGTTTCACGTTCTATCTCTATGTTTTGTTTCCTCTTGATGTAGCCCTAAGCAGTGACTGGCGAGAAACACTTTCATGGAAAGGGGTTGCCAAGCTTCCAAAAATTACGAATCTCCAGAAATCTCAGCAAATACTTTTTCACCCAAACTGGATGATACTTTCAGGTAATGATCAGTACACTAAGGCGACTTGGTTTCCCAAATTTCGTTCTTCTATGTTGAAGCGTTCGATTCCAGTAACAGTTTGAATTTTTAGGTTTCACTCTGTTTACTCCTATATTGATAGATGTATTTGGAACTCTAAATCCAACACGGTTTGTGCTAGCTTCTTGAAATTTGACACAGTACAGTAGTTTCACGTTCTATCTCTATGTTATGTTTCCTCTTGATGTAGCCCTAAGCAGTGACTGGCGAGAAACACTTTCATGGAAAGGGGTTGCCAAGCTTCCAAAAATTACGAATCTCCAGAAATCTCAGCAAATACTTTTTCACCCAAACTGGATGATACTTTCAGGTAATGATCAGTACACTAAGGCGACTTGGTTCCCAAAATTTCGTTCTTCTATGTTGAAGCGTTCGTTTCCAGTAACAGTTTGAATTTTTAGGTTTCACTCTGTTTTCTCCTATATTGATAGATGTATTTGGAACTCTAAATCCAACACGGTTTGTGCTAGCTTCTTTTAACTTGACACAATAAAGTAGTTTCACGTTCTATCTCTATGTTTTGTTTCCTCTTGCTGTAGCCCTAAGCAGTGACTGGTGAGAAACACTTTCATGGAAAGGGGTTGCCAAGCTTCCAAAAATTACGAATCTCCAGAAATCTCAGCAAATATTTTTTCACCCAAACTGGATGATACTTTCAGGTAATGATCAGTACACTAAGGCGACTTGGTTCCCAAAATTTTGTTCTTCTATGTTGAAGCGTTCGTTTCCAGTAACAGTTTGAATTTTTAGGTTTCACTCTGTTTTCTCCTATATTGATAGATGTATTTGGAACTCTAAATCCAACACGGTTTGTGCTAGCTTCTTGAAACTTGACACAATAAAGTAGTTTCACGTTCTATCTCTATGTTTTGTTTCCTCTTGCTGTAGCCCTAAGCAGTGACTGGTGAGAAACACTTTCATGGAAAGGGGTTGCCAAGCTTCCAAAATTTACGAATCTCCAAAAATCTCAGCAAATATTTTTTCACCCAAACTGGATGATACTTTCAGGTAATGATCAGTACACTAAGACGACTTGGTTCCCCACATTTCGTTCTTCTATGTTAAAGCGTTCGTTTCCAGTAACAGTTTGAATTTTTAGGTTTCACTCTGTTTTCTCCTATATTGATAGATGTATTTGGAACTCTAAATCCAACACGGTTTGTGCTAGCTTCTTGAAACTTGACACAATAAAGTAGTTTCACGTTCTATCTCTATGTTTTGTTTCCTCTTGATGTAGCCCTAAGCAGTGACTGGCGAGAAACACTTTCATGGAAAGGGGTTGCCAAGCTTATAAAAATTACGAATCTGCAGAAATCTCAGCAAATACTTTTTCACCCAAACTGGATGATACTTTCAGGTAATGATCAGTACACTAAGGAGAATTGGTTTCCCAAATTTAGTTCTTCTATGTTGAAGCGTTCGTTTCCAGTAACAGTTTGAATTTTTAGGTTTCACTCTGTTTTCTCCTATATTGATAGATGTATTTGGAACTCTAAATCCAACACGGTTTGTGCTAGCTTCTTGAAACTTGACACAATAAAGTAGTTTCACGTTCTATCTCTATGTTTTGTTTCCTCTTGATGTAGCCCTAAGCAGTGACTGGAGAGAAACACTTTCATGGAAAGGGGTTGCCAAGCTTCCAAAAATTACGAAACTCCAGAAATCTCAGCAAATACTTTTTCACCCAAACTGGATGATACTTTCAGGTAATGATCAGTACACTAAGGCGACTTGGTTTCCCCAAATTTCGTTCTTCTATGTTGAAGCGTTCATTTCCAGTAACAGTTTGAATTTTTAGGTTTCACTCTGTTTACTCCTATATTGATAGATGTATTTGGAACTCTAAATCCAACACGGTTTGTGCTAGCTTCTTGAAACTTGACACAGTAAATTAGTTTCACGTTCTATCTCTATGTTTTGTTTCCTCTTGATGTAGCCCTAAGCAGTGACTGGCGAGAAACACTTTCATGGAAAGGGGTTGCCAAGCTTCCAAAAATAACGAATCTCCAGAAATCTCAGCAAATATTTTTTCACCCAAACTGGATGATACTTTCAGGTAATGATCAGTACACTAAGGCGACTTGGTTCCCCAAATTTAGTTCTTCTATGTTGAAGCATTCGTTTCCAGTAACAGTTTGAATTTTTAGGTTTCACTCTGTTTTCTCCTATATTGATAGATGTATTTGGAACTCTAATTCCAACAAGGTTTCTGCTAGCTTCTTGAAACTTGACAAAATAAAGTAGTTTTACATTCTGTCTCTATGTTTTGTTTCCTCTTGATGTAGCCCTAAGCAGTGACTGGCGAGAAACACTTTCATGGAAAGGGGTTGCCAAGCTTCCAAAAATTACGAATCTCCAGAAATCTCAGCAAATACTTTTTCACCCAAACTGGATGATTCTTTCAGGTAATGATCAGTAAACTAAGGCGACTTGGTTCCCAAAACTTCGTTCTTCTATGTTGAAGCATTCGTTTCCAGTAACAGTTTGAATTTTTAGGTTTCACTCTGTTTACTCCTATATTGATAGATGTATTTGGAACTCTAAATCCAACACGGTTTGTGCTAGCTTCTTGAAACTTGACACAATAAAGTAGTTTCACGTTCTATCTCTATGTTTTGTTTCCTCTTGCTGTAGCCCTAAGCAGTGACTGGCGAGAAACACTTTCATGGAAAGGGGTTGCCAAGCTTCCAAAAATTACGAATCTCCAGAAATCTCAGCAAATACTTTTTCACCCAAACTGGATGATACTTTCAGGTAATGATCAGTACACTAAGCCCACTTGCTTCAGCAAATTTCGTTCTTCTATGTTGAAGCGTTCGTTTCCAGTAACAGTTTGAATTTTTAGGTTTCTCGCTGTTTACTCCTATATTGATAGATGTATTTGGAACTCTAAATCCAACACGGTTTATGCTAGCTTCTTGAAACTTGACACAGTACAGTAGTTTCACGTTCTATCTCTATGTATTGTTTCCTCTTGATGTAGCCCTAAGCAGTGACTGGCGAGAAACACTTTCATGGAAAGGGGTTGCCAAGCTTCCAAAAATTACGAATCTCCAGAAATCTCAGCAAATATTTTTTCACCCAAACTGGATGATACTTTCAGGTAATGATCAGTACACTAAGGCGACTTGGTTCCCCACATTTCGTTCTTCTATGTTAAAGCGTTCGTTTCCAGTAACAGTATGAATTTTTAGGTTTCACTCTGTTTTCTCCTATATTGATAGATGTATTTGGAACTCTAAATCCAACACGGTTTGTGCTAGCTTCTTGAAACTTGACACAATAAAGTAGTTTCACGTTCTATCTCTATGTTTTGTTTCCTCTTGATGTAGCCCTAAGCAGTGACTGGCGAGAAACACTTTCATGGAAAGGGGTTGCCAAGCTTCCAAAAATTACGAATCTCCAGAAATCTCAGCAAATACTTTTTCACCCAAACTGGATGATACTTTCAGGTAATGATCAGTACACTAAGGCGACTTGGTTTCCCAAATTTCGTTCTTCTATGTTGAAGCATTCGTTTCCAGTAACAGTTTGAATTTTTAGGTTTCACTCTGTTTACTCCTATATTGATAGATGTATTTGGAACTCTAAATCCAACACGGTTTATGCTAGCTTCTTGAAACTTGACAGAGTACAGTAGTTTCACGTTCTATCTCTATGTATTGTTTCCTCTTGATGTAGCCCTAAGCAGTGACTGGCGAGAAACACTTTCATGGAAAGGGGTTGCCAAGCTTATAAAAATTACGAATCTCCAGAAATCTCAGCAAATACTTTTTCACCCAAACTGGATGATACTTTCAGGTAATGATCAGTACACTAAGGAGAATTGGTTTCCCAAATTTAGTTCTTCTATGTTGAAGCGTTCGTTTCCAGTAACAGTTTGAATTTTTAGGTTTCACTCTGTTTTCTCCTATATTGATAGATGTATTTGGAACTCTAAATCCAACACGGTTTGTGCTAGCTTCTTGAAACTTGACACAATGAAGTAGTTTCACGTTCTATCTCTATATTTTGTTTCCTCTTGCTGTAGCCCTAAGCAGTGACTGGTGAGAAACACTTTCATGGAAAGGGGTTGCCAAGCTTCCAAAAATTACGAATCTCCAGAAATCTCAGCAAATATTTTTCACCCAAACTGGATGATACTTTCAGGTAATGATCAGTACACTAAGGCGACTTGGTTCCCAAAATTTCGTTCTTCTATGTTGAAGCGTTCGTTTCCAGTAACAGTTTGAATTTTTAGGTTTCACTCTGTTTTCTCCTATATTGATAGATGTATTTGGAACTCTAAATCCAACACGGTTTGTGCTAGCTTCTTGAAACTTGACACAATAAAGTAGTTTCACGTTCTATCTCTATGTTTTGTTTCCTCTTGCTGTAGCCCTAAGCAGTGACTGGTGAGAAACACTTTCATGGAAAGGGGTTGCCAAGCTTCCAAAATTTACGAATCTCCAGAAATCTCAGCAAATATTTTTTCACCCAAACTGGATGATACTTTCAGGTAATGATCAGTACACTAAGACGACTTGGTTCCCCACATTTCGTTCTTCTACGTTGAAGCGTTCGTTTCCAGTAACAGTTTGAATTTTTAGGTTTCACTCTGTTTTCTCCTATATTGATAGATGTATTTAGAACTCTAAATCCAACACGGTTTGTGCTAGCTTCTTGAAACTTGACACAATAAAGTAGTTTCACGTTCTATCTCTATGTTTTGTTTCCTCTTGATGTAGCCCTAAGCAGTGACTGGCGAGAAACACTTTCATGGAAAGGGGTTGCCAAGCTTCCAAAAATTACGAATCTCCAGAAATCTCAGCAAATACTTTTTCACCCAAACTGGATGATACTTTCAGGTAATGATCAGTACACTAAGGCGACTTGGTTTCCCAAATTTCGTTCTTCTATGTTGAAGCGTTCGATTCCAGTAACAGTTTGAATTTTTAGGTTTCACTCTGTTTACTCCTATATTGATAGATGTATTTGGAACTCTAAATCCAACACGGTTTGTGCTAGCTTCTTGAAATTTGACACAGTACAGTAGTTTCACGTTCTATCTCTATGTTATGTTTCCTCTTGATGTAGCCCTAAGCAGTGACTGGCGAGAAACACTTTCATGGAAAGGGGTTGCCAAGCTTCCAAAAATTACGAATCTCCAGAAATCTCAGCAAATACTTTTTCACCCAAACTGGATGATACTTTCAGGTAATGATCAGTACACTAAGGCGACTTGGTTCCCAAAATTTCGTTCTTCTATGTTGAAGCGTTCGTTTCCAGTAACAGTTTGAATTTTTAGGTTTCACTCTGTTTTCTCCTATATTGATAGATGTATTTGGAACTCTAAATCCAACACGGTTTGTGCTAGCTTCTTTTAACTTGACACAATAAAGTAGTTTCACGTTCTATCTCTATGTTTTGTTTCCTCTTGCTGTAGCCCTAAGCAGTGACTGGTGAGAAACACTTTCATGGAAAGGGGTTGCCAAGCTTCCAAAAATTACGAATCTCCAGAAATCTCAGCAAATATTTTTTCACCCAAACTGGATGATACTTTCAGGTAATGATCAGTACACTAAGGCGACTTGGTTCCCAAAATTTTGTTCTTCTATGTTGAAGCGTTCGTTTCCAGTAACAGTTTGAATTTTTAGGTTTCACTCTGTTTTCTCCTATATTGATAGATGTATTTGGAACTCTAAATCCAACACGGTTTGTGCTAGCTTCTTGAAACTTGACACAATAAAGTAGTTTCACGTTCTATCTCTATGTTTTGTTTCCTCTTGCTGTAGCCCTAAGCAGTGACTGGTGAGAAACACTTTCATGGAAAGGGGTTGCCAAGCTTCCAAAATTTACGAATCTCCAAAAATCTCAGCAAATATTTTTTCACCCAAACTGGATGATACTTTCAGGTAATGATCAGTACACTAAGACGACTTGGTTCCCCACATTTCGTTCTTCTATGTTAAAGCGTTCGTTTCCAGTAACAGTTTGAATTTTTAGGTTTCACTCTGTTTTCTCCTATATTGATAGATGTATTTGGAACTCTAAATCCAACACGGTTTGTGCTAGCTTCTTGAAACTTGACACAATAAAGTAGTTTCACGTTCTATCTCTATGTTTTGTTTCCTCTTGATGTAGCCCTAAGCAGTGACTGGCGAGAAACACTTTCATGGAAAGGGGTTGCCAAGCTTATAAAAATTACGAATCTGCAGAAATCTCAGCAAATACTTTTTCACCCAAACTGGATGATACTTTCAGGTAATGATCAGTACACTAAGGAGAATTGGTTTCCCAAATTTAGTTCTTCTATGTTGAAGCGTTCGTTTCCAGTAACAGTTTGAATTTTTAGGTTTCACTCTGTTTTCTCCTATATTGATAGATGTATTTGGAACTCTAAATCCAACACGGTTTGTGCTAGCTTCTTGAAACTTGACACAATAAAGTAGTTTCACGTTCTATCTCTATGTTTTGTTTCCTCTTGATGTAGCCCTAAGCAGTGACTGGAGAGAAACACTTTCATGGAAAGGGGTTGCCAAGCTTCCAAAAATTACGAAACTCCAGAAATCTCAGCAAATACTTTTTCACCCAAACTGGATGATACTTTCAGGTAATGATCAGTACACTAAGGCGACTTGGTTTCCCCAAATTTCGTTCTTCTATGTTGAAGCGTTCATTTCCAGTAACAGTTTGAATTTTTAGGTTTCACTCTGTTTACTCCTATATTGATAGATGTATTTGGAACTCTAAATCCAACACGGTTTGTGCTAGCTTCTTGAAACTTGACACAGTAAATTAGTTTCACGTTCTATCTCTATGTTTTGTTTCCTCTTGATGTAGCCCTAAGCAGTGACTGGCGAGAAACACTTTCATGGAAAGGGGTTGCCAAGCTTCCAAAAATAACGAATCTCCAGAAATCTCAGCAAATATTTTTTCACCCAAACTGGATGATACTTTCAGGTAATGATCAGTACACTAAGGCGACTTGGTTCCCCAAATTTAGTTCTTCTATGTTGAAGCATTCGTTTCCAGTAACAGTTTGAATTTTTAGGTTTCACTCTGTTTTCTCCTATATTGATAGATGTATTTGGAACTCTAATTCCAACAAGGTTTCTGCTAGCTTCTTGAAACTTGACAAAATAAAGTAGTTTTACATTCTGTCTCTATGTTTTGTTTCCTCTTGATGTAGCCCTAAGCAGTGACTGGCGAGAAACACTTTCATGGAAAGGGGTTGCCAAGCTTCCAAAAATTACGAATCTCCAGAAATCTCAGCAAATACTTTTTCACCCAAACTGGATGATTCTTTCAGGTAATGATCAGTAAACTAAGGCGACTTGGTTCCCAAAATTTCGTTCTTCTATGTTGAAGCATTCGTTTCCAGTAACAGTTTGAATTTTTAGGTTTCACTCTGTTTACTCCTATATTGATAGATGTATTTGGAACTCTAAATCCAACACGGTTTGTGCTAGCTTCTTGAAACTTGACACAATAAAGTAGTTTCACGTTCTATCTCTATGTTTTGTTTCCTCTTGCTGTAGCCCTAAGCAGTGACTGGCGAGAAACACTTTCATGGAAAGGGGTTGCCAAGCTTCCAAAAATTACGAATCTCCAGAAATCTCAGCAAATACTTTTTCACCCAAACTGGATGATACTTTCAGGTAATGATCAGTACACTAAGCCCACTTGCTTCAGCAAATTTCGTTCTTCTATGTTGAAGCGTTCGTTTCCAGTAACAGTTTGAATTTTTAGGTTTCTCGCTGTTTACTCCTATATTGATAGATGTATTTGGAACTCTAAATCCAACACGGTTTATGCTAGCTTCTTGAAACTTGACACAGTACAGTAGTTTCACGTTCTATCTCTATGTATTGTTTCCTCTTGATGTAGCCCTAAGCAGTGACTGGCGAGAAACACTTTCATGGAAAGGGGTTGCCAAGCTTCCAAAAATTACGAATCTCCAGAAATCTCAGCAAATATTTTTTCACCCAAACTGGATGATACTTTCAGGTAATGATCAGTACACTAAGGCGACTTGGTTCCCCACATTTCGTTCTTCTATGTTAAAGCGTTCGTTTCCAGTAACAGTATGAATTTTTAGGTTTCACTCTGTTTTCTCCTATATTGATAGATGTATTTGGAACTCTAAATCCAACACGGTTTGTGCTAGCTTCTTGAAACTTGACACAATAAAGTAGTTTCACGTTCTATCTCTATGTTTTGTTTCCTCTTGATGTAGCCCTAAGCAGTGACTGGCGAGAAACACTTTCATGGAAAGGGGTTGCCAAGCTTCCAAAAATTACGAATCTCCAGAAATCTCAGCAAATACTTTTTCACCCAAACTGGATGATACTTTCAGGTAATGATCAGTACACTAAGGCGACTTGGTTTCCCAAATTTCGTTCTTCTATGTTGAAGCGTTCGTTTCCAGTAACAGTTTGAATTTTTAAGTTTCACTCTGTTTACTCCTATATTGATAGATGTATTTGGAACTCTAAATCCAACACAGTTTATGCTAGCTTCTTGAAACTTGACACAGTACAGTAGTTTCACGTTCTATCTCTATGTATTGTTTCCTCTTGATGTAGCCCTAAGCAGTGACTGGCGAGAAACACTTTCATGGAAAGGGGTTGCCAAGCTTCCAAAAATTACGAATCTCCAGAAATCTCAGCAAATACTTTTTCACCCAAACTGGATGATACTTTCTGGTAATGATCAGTACACTAAGCCGACTTGGTTCCCAAAATTTCGTTCTTCTATGGTGAAGCATTCGTTTCCAGTAACAGTTTGAATTTTTAGGTTTCACTCTGTTTTCTCCTATATTGATAGATGTATTTGGAACTCTAATTCCAACAAGGTTTCTGCTAGCTTCTTGAAACTTGACAAAATAAAGTAGTTTTACATTCTGTCTCTATGTTTTGTTTCCTCTTGATGTAGCCCTAAGCAGTGACTGGCGAGAAACACTTTCATGGAAAGGGGTTGCCAAGCTTCCAAAAATTACGAATCTCCAGAAATCTCAGCAAATACTTTTTCACCCAAACTGGATGATTCTTTCAGGTAATGATCAGTAAACGAAGGCGACTTGGTTCCCAAAATTTCGTTCTTCTATGTTGAAGCATTCGTTTCCAGTAACAGTTTGAATTTTTAGGTTTCACTCTGTTTACTCCTATATTGATAGATGTATTTGGAACTCTAAATCCAACACGGTTTGTGCTAGCTTCTTGAAACTTGACACAATAAAGTAGTTTCACGTTCTATCTCTATGTTTTGTTTCCTCTTGCTGTAGCCCTAAGCAGTGACTGGCGAGAAACACTTTCATGGAAAGGGGTTGCCAAGCTTCCAAAATTTACGAATCTCCAGAAATCTCAGCAAATACTTTTTCACCCAAACTGGATGATACTTTCAGGTAATGATCAGTACACTAAGCCCACTTGCTTCAGCAAATTTCGTTCTTCTATGTTGAAGCCTTCGTTTCCAGTAACAGTTTGAATTTTTAGGTTTCTCGCTGTTTACTCCTATATTGATAGATGTATTTGGAACTCTAAATCCAACACGGTTTATGCTAGCTTCTTGAAACTTGACACAGTACAGTAGTTTCACGTTCTATCTCTATGTTTTGTTTCCTCTTGATGTAGCCCTAAGCAGTGACTGGCGAGAAACACTTTCATGGAAAGGGGTTGCCAAGCTTATAAAAATTACGAATCTCCAGAAATTTCAGCAAATACTTTTTCACCCAAACTGGATGATACTTTCAGGTAATGATCAGTACACTAAGGAGAATTGGTTTCCCAAATTTCGTTCTTCTATGTTGAAGCGTTCGTTTCCAGTAACAGTTTGAATTTTTAGGTTTCACTCTGTTTTCTCCTATATTGATAGATGTATTTGGAACTCTAAATCCAACACGGTTTGTGCTAGCTTCTTGAAACTTGACACAATAAAGTAGTTTCACGTTCTATCTCTATGTTTTGTTTCCTCTTGATGTAGCCCTAAGCAGTGACTGGCGAGAAACACTTTCATGGAAAGGGGTTGCCAAGCTTATAAAAATTACGAATCTCCAGAAATTTCAGCAAATACTTTTTCACCCAAACTGGATGATACTTTCAGGTAATGATCAGTACACTAAGGAGAATTGGTTTCCCAAATTTCGTTCTTCTATGTTGAAGCGTTCGTTTCCAGTAACAGTTTGAATTTTTAGGTTTCACTCTGTTTTCTCCTATATTGATAGATGTATTTGGAACTCTAAATCCAACACGGTTTGTGCTAGCTTCTTGAAACTTGACACAATAAAGTAGTTTCACGTTCTATCTCTATGTTTTGTTTCCTCTTGCTGTAGCCCTAAGCAGTGACTGGTGAGAAACACTTTCATGGAAAGGGGTTGCCAAGCTTCCAAAAATAACGAATCTCCAGAAATCTCAGCAAATATTTTTCACCCAAACTGGATGATACTTTCAGGTAATGATCAGTACACTAAGGCGACTTGGTTTCCCAAATTTCGTTCTTCTATGTTGAAGCGTTCGTTTCCAGTAACAGTTTGAATTTTTAAGTTTCACTCTGTTTACTCCTATATTGATAGATGTATTTGGAACTCTAAATCCAACACAGTTTATGCTAGCTTCTTGAAACTTGACACAGTACAGTAGTTTCACGTTCTATCTCTATGTATTGTTTCCTCTTGATGTAGCCCTAAGCAGTGACTGGCGAGAAACACTTTCATGGAAAGGGGTTGCCAAGCTTCCAAAAATTACGAATCTCCAGAAATCTCAGCAAATACTTTTTCACCCAAACTGGATGATACTTTCTGGTAATGATCAGTACACTAAGCCGACTTGGTTCCCAAAATTTCGTTCTTCTATGGTGAAGCATTCGTTTCCAGTAACAGTTTGAATTTTTAGGTTTCACTCTGTTTTCTCCTATATTGATAGATGTATTTGGAACTCTAAATCCAACACGGTTTGTGCTAGCTTCTTGAAACTTGACACAATAAAGTAGTTTCACGTTCTATCTCTATGTTTTGTTTCCTCTTGATGTAGCCCTCAGCAGTGACTGGCGAGAAACACTTTCATGGAAAAGGGTTGCCAAGCTTCCAAAAATTACGAATCTCCAGAAATCTCAGCAAATATTTTTTCACCCAAACTGGATGATACTTTCAGGTAATGATCAGTACACTAAGGCGACTTGGTTTCCCCAAATTTCGTTCTTCTATGTTGAAGCGTTCATTTCCAGTAACAGTTTGAATTTTTAGGTTTCACTCTGTTTACTCCTATATTGATAGATGTATTTGGAACTCTAAATCCAACACGGTTTGTGCTAGCTTCTTGAAACTTGACACAGTAAATTAGTTTCACGTTCTATCTCTATGTATTGTTTCCTCTTGATGTAGCCCTAAGCAGTGACTGGCGAGAAACACTTTCATGGAAAGGGGTTGCCAAGCTTCCAAAAATAACGAATCTCCAGAAATCTCAGCAAATATTTTTTCACCCAAACTGGATGATACTTTCAGGTAATGATCAGTACACTAAGGCGACTTGGTTCCCCAAATTTAGTTCTTCTATGTTGAAGCATTCGTTTCCAGTAACAGTTTGAATTTTTAGGTTTCACTCTGTTTTCTCCTATATTGATAGATGTATTTGGAACTCTAATTCCAACAAGGTTTCTGCTAGCTTCTTGAAACTTGACAAAATAAAGTAGTTTTACATTCTGTCTCTATGTTTTGTTTCCTCTTGATGTAGCCCTAAGCAGTGACTGGCGAGAAACACTTTCATGGAAAGGGGTTGCCAAGCTTCCAAAAATTACGAATCTCCAGAAATCTCAGCAAATACTTTTTCACCCAAACTGGATGATTCTTTCAGGTAATGATCAGTAAACGAAGGCGACTTGGTTCCCAAAATTTCGTTCTTCTATGTTGAAGCATTCGTTTCCAGTAACAGTTTGAATTTTTAGGTTTCACTCTGTTTACTCCTATATTGATAGATGTATTTGGAACTCTAAATCCAACACGGTTTGTGCTAGCTTCTTGAAACTTGACACAATAAAGTAGTTTCACGTTCTATCTCTATGTTTTGTTTCCTCTTGCTGTAGCCCTAAGCAGTGACTGGCGAGAAACACTTTCATGGAAAGGGGTTGCCAAGCTTATAAAAATTACGAATCTCCAGAAATTTCAGCAAATACTTTTTCACCCAAACTGGATGATACTTTCAGGTAATGATCAGTACACTAAGGAGAATTGGTTTCCCAAATTTCGTTCTTCTACGTTGAAGCGTTCGTTTCCAGTAACAGTTTGAATTTTTAGGTTTCACTCTGTTTTCTCCTATATTGATAGATGTATTTGGAACTCTAAATCCAACACGGTTTGTGCTAGCTTCTTGAAACTTGACACAATAAAGTAGTTTCACGTTCTATCTCTATGTTTTGTTTCCTCTTGATGTAGCCCTAAGCAGTGACTGGCGAGAAACACTTTCATGGAAAGGGGTTGCCAAGCTTATAAAAATTACGAATCTCCAGAAATTTCAGCAAATACTTTTTGACCCAAACTGGATGATACTTTCAGGTAATGATCAGTACACTAAGGAGAATTGGTTTCCCAAATTTCGTTCTTCTATGTTGAAGCGTTCGTTTCCAGTAACAGTTTGAATTTTTAGGTTTCACTCTGTTTTCTCCTATATTGATAGATGTATTTGGAACTCTAAATCCAACACGGTTTGTGCTAGCTTCTTGATACTTGACACAATAAAGTAGTTTCACGTTCTATCTCTATGTTTTGTTTCCTCTTGCTGTAGCCCTAAGCAGTGACTGGTGAGAAACACTTTCATGGAAAGGGGTTGCCAAGCTTCCAAAAATAACGAATCTCCAGAAATCTCAGCAAATATTTTTCACCCAAACTGGATGATACTTTCAGGTAATGATCAGTACACTAAGGCGACTTGGTTCCCAAAATTTCGTTCTTCTATGTTGAAGCGTTCGTTTCCAGTAACAGTTTGAATTTTTAGGTTTCACTCTGTTTTCTCCTATATTGATAGATGTATTTGGAACTCTAAATACAACACGGTTTGTGCTAGCTTCTTGAAACTTGACACAATAATGTAGTTTCACGTTCTATCTGTATGTTTTGTTTCCTCTTGATGTAGCCCTAAGCAGTGACTGGCGAGAAACACTTTCATGGAAAGGGGTTGCCAAGCTTCCAAAAATTACGAATCTCCAGAAATCTCAGCAAATACTTTTTCACCCAAACTGGATGATTCTTTCAGGTAATGATCTGTAAACTAAGGCGACTTGGTTCCCAAAATTTCGTTCTTCTATGTTAAAGCATTCGTTTCCAGTAACAGTTTGAATTTTTAGGTTTCACTCTGTTTACTCCTATATTGATAGATGTATTTGGAACTCTAAATCCAACACGGTTTGTGCTAGCTTCTTGAAACTTGACACAATAAAGTAGTTTCACGTTCTATCTCTATGTTTTGTTTCCTCTTGCTGTAGCCCTAAGCAGTGACTGGTGAGAAACACTTTCATGGAAAGGGGTTGCCAAGCTTCCAAAATTTACGAATCTCCAGAAATCTCAGCAAATACTTTTTCACCCAAACTGGATGATACTTTCAGGTAATGATCAGTACACTAAGCCCACTTGCTTCAGCAAATTTCGTTCTTCTATGTTGAAGCGTTCGTTTCCAGTAACAGTTTGAATTTTTAGGTTTCTCGCTGTTTACTCCTATATTGATAGATGTATTTGGAACTCTAAATCCAACACGGTTTATGCTAGCTTCTTGAAACTTGACACAGTACAGTAGTTTCACGTTCTATCTCTATGTATTGTTTCCTCTTGATGTAGCCCTAAGCAGTGACTGGCGAGAAACACTTTCATGGAAAGGGGTTGCCAAGCTTATAAAAATTACGAATCTCCAGAAATCTCAGCAAATACTTTTTCACCCAAACAGGATGATACTTTCAGGTAATGATCAGTACACTAAGGCGACTTGGTTTCCCAAATTTCGTTCTTCTATGTTGAAGCGTTCGTTTCCAGTAACAGTTTGAATTTTTAGGTTTCACTCTGTTTTCTCCTATATTGATAGATGTATTTGGAACTCTAAATTAAACACGGTTTGTGCTAGCTTCTTGAAACTTGACACAATAAAGTAGTTTCATGTTCTATCTCTATGTTTTGTTTCCTCTTGCTGTAGCCCTAAGAAGTGACTGGCGAGAAACACTTTCATGCAAAGGCGTTGCCAAGCTTCCAAAAATTACGAATCTCCAGAAATCTCAGCAAATATTTTTTCACCCAAACTGGATGATACTTTCAGGTAATGATCAGTACACTAAGGCGACTTGGTTCCCCACATTTCGTTCTTCTATGTTAAAGCGTTCGTTTCCAGTAACAGTTTGAATTTTTAGGTTTCACTCTGTTTTCTCATATATTGATAGATGTATTTGGAACTCTAAATCCAACACGGTTTGTGCTAGCTTCTTGAAACTTGACACAATAAAGTAGTTTCACGTTCTATCTCTATGTTTTGTTTCCTCTTGATGTAGCCCTAAGCAGTGACTGGCGAGAAACACTTTCATGGAAAGGGGTTGCCAAGCTTCCAAAAATTACGAATCTCCAGAAATCTCAGCAAATACTTTTTCACCCAAACTGGATGATACTTTCAGGTAATGATCAGTACACTAAGGCGACTTGGTTTCCCAAATTTCGTTCTTCTATGTTGAAGCGTTCGTTTCCAGTAACAGTTTGAATTTTTAAGTTTCACTCTGTTTACTCCTATATTGATAGATGTATTTGGAACTCTAAATCCAACACAGTTTATGCTAGCTTCTTGAAACTTGACACAGTACAGTAGTTTCACGTTCTATCTCTATGTATTGTTTCCTCTTGATGTAGCCCTAAGCAGTGACTGGCGAGAAACACTTTCATGGAAAGGGGTTGCCAAGCTTCCAAAAATTACGAATCTCCAGAAATCTCAGCAAATACTTTTTCACCCAAACTGGATGATACTTTCTGGTAATGATCAGTACACTAAGCCGACTTGGTTCCCAAAATTTCGTTCTTCTATGTTGAAGCATTCGTTTCCAGTAACAGTTTGAATTTTTAGGTTTCACTCTGTTTTCTCCTATATTGATAGATGTATTTGGAACTCTAAATCCAACACGGTTTGTGCTAGCTTCTTGAAACTTGACAAAATAAAGTAGTTTTACATTCTGTCTCTATGTTTTGTTTCCTCTTGATGTAGCCCTAAGCAGTGACTGGCGAGAAACACTTTCATGGAAAGGGGTTGCCAAGCTTCCAAAAATTACGAATCTCCAGAAATCTCAGCAAATACTTTTTCACCCAAACTGGATGATTCTTTCAGGTAATGATCAGTAAACGAAGGCGACTTGGTTCCCAAAATTTCGTTCTTCTATGTTGAAGCATTCGTTTCCAGTAACAGTTTGAATTTTTAGGTTTCACTCTGTTTACTCCTATATTGATAGATGTATTTGGAACTCTAAATCCAACACGGTTTGTGCTAGCTTCTTGAAACTTGACACAATAAAGTAGTTTCACGTTCTATCTCTATGTTTTGTTTCCTCTTGCTGTAGCCCTAAGCAGTGACTGGCGAGAAACACTTTCATGGAAAGGGGTTGCCAAGCTTCCAAAATTTACGAATCTCCAGAAATCTCAGCAAATACTTTTTCACCCAAACTGGATGATACTTTCAGGTAATGATCAGTACACTAAGCCCACTTGCTTCAGCAAATTTCGTTCTTCTATGTTGAAGCCTTCGTTTCCAGTAACAGTTTGAATTTTTAGGTTTCTCGCTGTTTACTCCTATATTGATAGATGTATTTGGAACTCTAAATCCAACACGGTTTATGCTAGCTTCTTGAAACTTGACACAGTACAGTAGTTTCACGTTCTATCTCTATGTTTTGTTTCCTCTTGATGTAGCCCTAAGCAGTGACTGGCGAGAAACACTTTCATGGAAAGGGGTTGCCAAGCTTATAAAAATTACGAATCTCCAGAAATTTCAGCAAATACTTTTTCACCCAAACTGGATGATACTTTCAGGTAATGATCAGTACACTAAGGAGAATTGGTTTCCCAAATTTCGTTCTTCTATGTTGAAGCGTTCGTTTCCAGTAACAGTTTGAATTTTTAGGTTTCACTCTGTTTTCTCCTATATTGATAGATGTATTTGGAACTCTAAATCCAACACGGTTTGTGCTAGCTTCTTGAAACTTGACACAATAAAGTAGTTTCACGTTCTATCTCTATGTTTTGTTTCCTCTTGCTGTAGCCCTAAGCAGTGACTGGTGAGAAACACTTTCATGGAAAGGGGTTACCAAGCTTCCAAAAATTACGAATCTCCAGAAATCTCAGCAAATATTTTTCACCCAAACTGGATGATACTTTCAGGTAATGATCAGTACACTAAGTCGACTTGGTTCCCAAAATTTCGTTCTTCTATGTTGAAGCGTTCGTTTCCAGTAACAGTTTGAATTTTTAGGTTTCACTCTGTTTTCTCCTATATTGATACATGTATTTGGAACTCTAAATACAACACGGTTTGTGCTAGCTTCTTGAAACTTGACACAATAAAGTAGTTTCACGTTCTATCTCTATGTTTTGTTTCCTCTTGATGTAGCCCTAAGCAGTGACTGGCGAGAAACACTTTCATGGAAAGGGGTTGCCAAGCTTCCAAAATTTACGAATCTCCAGAAATCTCAGCAAATACTTTTTCACCCAAACTGGATGATACTTTCAGGTAATGATCAGTACACTAAGGCGACTTGGTTCCCCAAATTTAGTTCTTCTATGTTGAAGCATTCGTTTCCAGTAACAGTTTGAATTTTTAGGTTTCACTCTGTTTTCTCCTATATTGATAGATGTATTTGGAACTCTAATTCCAACAAGGTTTCTGCTAGCTTCTTGAAACTTGACAAAATAAAGTAGTTTTACATTCTGTCTCTATGTTTTGTTTCCTCTTGATGTAGCCCTAAGCAGTGACTGGCGAGAAACACTTTCATGGAAAGGGGTTGCCAAGCTTCCAAAAATTACGAATCTCCAGAAATCTCAGCAAATACTTTTTCACCCAAACTGGATGATTCTTTCAGGTAATGATCAGTAAACTAAGGCGACTTGGTTCCCAAAATTTCGTTCTTCTATGTTGAAGCATTCGTTTCCAGTAACAGTTTGAATTTTTAGGTTTCACTCTGTTTACTCCTATATTGATAGATGTATTTGGAACTCTAAATCCAACACGGTTTGTGCTAGCTTCTTGAAACTTGACACAATAAAGTAGTTTCACGTTCTATCTCTATGTTTTGTTTCCTCTTGCTGTAGCCCTAAGCAGTGACTGGCGAGAAACACTTTCATGGAAAGGGGTTGCCAAGCTTCCAAAATTTACGAATCTCCAGAAATCTCAGCAAATACTTTTTCACCCAAACTGGATGATACTTTCAGGTAATGATCAGTACACTAAGCCCACTTGCTTCAGCAAATTTCGTTCTTCTATGTTGAAGCCTTCGTTTCCAGTAACAGTTTGAATTTTTAGGTTTCACTCTGTTTTCTCCTATATTGATAGATGTATTTGGAACTCTAAATCCAACACGGTTTGTGCTAGCTTCTTGAAACTTGACACAATAAAGTAGTTTCACGTTCTATCTCTATGTTTTGTTTCCTCTTGCTGTAGCCCTAAGCAGTGACTGGTGAGAAACACTTTCATGGAAAGGGGTTGCCAAGCTTCCAAAAACTACGAATCTCCAGAAATCTCAGCAAATATTTTTCACCCAAACTGGATGATACTTTCAGGTAATGATCAGTACACTAAGGCGACTTGGTTCCCAAAATTTCGTTCTTCTATGTTGAAGCGTTCGTTTCCAGTAACAGTTTGAATTTTTAGGTTTCACTCTGTTTTCTCCTATATTGATAGATGTATTTGGAACTCTAAATACAACACGGTTTGTGCTAGCTTCTTGAAACTTGACACAATAAAGTAGTTTCACGTTCTATCTCTATGTTTTGTTTCCTCTTGATGTAGCCCTAAGCAGTGACTGGCGAGAAACACTTTCATGGAAAGGGGTTGCCAAGCTTCCAAAAATTACGAAACTCCAGAAATCTCAGCAAATACTTTTTCACCCAAACTGGAAGATACTTTCAGGTAATGATCAGTACACTAAGGCGACTTGGTTTCCCAAATTTCGTTCTTCTATGTTGAAGCGTTCATTTCCAGTAACAGTTTGAATTTTTAGGTTTCACTCTGTTTACTCCTATATTGATAGATGTATTTGGAACTCTAAATCCAACACGGTTTGTGCTATCTTCTTGAAACTTGACACAGTAAATTAGTTTCACGTTCTATCTCTATGTTTTGTTTCCTCTTGATGTAGCCCTAAGCAGTGACTGGCGAGAAACACTTTCATGGAAAGGGGTTGCCAAGCTTCCAAAAATTACGAATCTCCAGAAATCTCAGCAAATATTTTTTCACCCAAACTGGATGATACTTTCAGGTAATGATCAGTACACTAAGGCGACTTGGTTCCCCAAATTTAGTTCTTCTATGTTGAAGCATTCGTTTCCAGTAACAGTTTGAATTTTTAGGTTTCACTCTGTTTTCTCCTATATTGATAGATGTATTTGGAACTCTAATTCCAACAAGGTTTCTGCTAGCTTCTTGAAACTTGACAAAATAAAGTAGTTTTACATTCTGTCTCTATGTTTTGTTTCCTCTTGATGTAGCCCTAAGCAGTGACTGGCGAGAAACACTTTCATGGAAAGGGGTTGCCAAGCTTCCAAAAATTACGAATCTCCAGAAATCTCAGCAAATACTTTTTCACCCAAACTGGATGATTCTTTCAGGTAATGATCAGTAAACTAAGGCGACTTGGTTCCCAAAATTTCGTTCTTCTATGTTGAAGCATTCGTTTCCAGTAACAGTTTGAATTTTTAGGTTTCACTCTGTTTACTCCTATATTGATAGATGTATTTGGAACTCTAAATCCAACACGGTTTGTGCTAGCTTCTTGAAACTTGACACAATAAAGTAGTTTCACGTTCTATCTCTATGTTTTGTTTCCTCTTGCTGTAGCCCTAAGCAGTGACTGGCGAGAAACACTTTCATGGAAAGGGGTTGCCAAGCTTCCAAAATTTACGAATCTCCAGAAATCTCAGCAAATACTTTTTCACCCAAACTGGATGATACTTTCAGGTAATGATCAGTACACTAAGCCCACTTGCTTCAGCAAATTTCGTTCTTCTATGTTGAAGCCTTCGTTTCCAGTAACAGTTTGAATTTTTAGGTTTCTCGCTGTTTAGTCCTATATTGATAGATGTATTTGGAACTCTAAATCCAACACGGTTTATGCTAGCTTCTTGAAACTTGACACAGTACAGTAGTTTCACGTTCTATCTCTATGTTTTGTTTCCTCTTGATGTAGCCCTAAGCAGTGACTGGCGAGAAACACTTTCATGGAAAGGGGTTGCCAAGCTTATAAAAATTACGAATCTCCAGAAATTTCAGCAAATACTTTTTCACCCAAACTGGATGATACTTTCAGGTAATGATCAGTACACTAAGGAGAATTGGTTTCCCAAATTTCGTTCTTCTATGTTGAAGCGTTCGTTTCCAGTAACAGTTTGAATTTTTAGGTTTCACTCTGTTTTCTCCTATATTGATAGATGTATTTGGAACTCTAAATCCAACACGGTTTGTGCTAGCTTCTTGAAACTTGACACAATAAAGTAGTTTCACGTTCTATCTCTATGTTTTGTTTCCTCTTGCTGTAGCCCTAAGCAGTGACTGGTGAGAAACACTTTCATGGAAAGGGGTTACCAAGCTTCCAAAAATTACGAATCTCCAGAAATCTCAGCAAATATTTTTCACCCAAACTGGATGATACTTTCAGGTAATGATCAGTACACTAAGGCGACTTGGTTCCCAAAATTTCGTTCTTCTATGTTGAAGCGTTCGTTTCCAGTAACAGTTTGAATTTTTAGGTTTCACTCTCTTTTCTCCTATATTGATAGATGTATTTGGAACTCTAAATACAACACGGTTTGTGCTAGCTTCTTGAAACTTGACACAATAAAGTAGTTTCACGTTCTATCTCTATGTTTTGTTTCCTCTTGATGTAGCCCTAAGCAGTGACTGGCGAGAAACACTTTCATGGAAAGGGGTTGCCAAGCTTCCAAAAATTACGAAACTCCAGAAATCTCAGCAAATACTTTTTCACCCAAACTGGAAGATACTTTCAGGTAATGATCAGTACACTAAGGCGACTTGGTTTCCCAAATTTCGTTCTTCTATGTTGAAGCGTTCATTTCCAGTAACAGTTTGAATTTTTAGGTTTCACTCTGTTTACTCCTATATTGATAGATGTATTTGGAACTCTAAATCCAACACGGTTTGTGCTATCTTCTTGAAACTTGACACAGTAAATTAGTTTCACGTTCTATCTCTATGTTTTGTTTCCTCTTGATGTAGCCCTAAGCAGTGACTGGCGAGAAACACTTTCATGGAAAGGGGTTGCCAAGCTTCCAAAAATTACGAATCTCCAGAAATCTCAGCAAATATTTTTTCACCCAAACTGGATGATACTTTCAGGTAATGATCAGTACACTAAGGCGACTTGGTTCCCCAAATTTAGTTCTTCTATGTTGAAGCATTCGTTTCCAGTAACAGTTTGAATTTTTAGGTTTCACTCTGTTTTCTCCTATATTGATAGATGTATTTGGAACTCTAATTCCAACAAGGTTTCTGCTAGCTTCTTGAAACTTGACAAAATAAAGTAGTTTTACATTCTGTCTCTATGTTTTGTTTCCTCTTGATGTAGCCCTAAGCAGTGACTGGCGAGAAACACTTTCATGGAAAGGGGTTGCCAAGCTTCCAAAAATTACGAATCTCCAGAAATCTCAGCAAATACTTTTTCACCCAAACTGGATGATTCTTTCAGGTAATGATCAGTAAACTAAGGCGACTTGGTTCCCAAAATTTCGTTCTTCTATGTTGAAGCATTCGTTTCCAGTAACAGTTTGAATTTTTAGGTTTCACTCTGTTTACTCCTATATTGATAGATGTATTTGGAACTCTAAATCCAACACGGTTTGTGCTAGCTTCTTGAAACTTGACACAATAAAGTAGATTCACGTTCTATCTCTATGTTTTGTTTCCTCTTGCTGTAGCCCTAAGCAGTGACTGGCGAGAAACACTTTCATGGAAAGGGGTTGCCAAGCTTCCAAAATTTACGAATCTCCAGAAATCTCAGCAAATACTTTTTCACCCAAACTGGATGATACTTTCAGGTAATGATCAGTACACTAAGCCCACTTGCTTCAGCAAATTTCGTTCTTCTATGTTGAAGCCTTCGTTTCCAGTAACAGTTTGAATTTTTAGGTTTCTCGCTGTTTACTCCTATATTGATAGATGTATTTGGAACTCTAAATCCAACACGGTTTATGCTAGCTTCTTGAAACTTGACACAGTACAGTAGTTTCACGTTCTATCTCTATGTTTTGTTTCCTCTTGATGTAGCCCTAAGCAGTGACTGGCGAGAAACACTTTCATGGAAAGGGGTTGCCAAGCTTATAAAAATTACGAAACTCCAGAAATCTCAGCAAATACTTTTTCACCCAAACTGGAAGATACTTTCAGGTAATGATCAGTACACTAAGGCGACTTGGTTTCCCAAATTTCGTTCTTCTATGTTGAAGCGTTCATTTCCAGTAACAGTTTGAATTTTTAGGTTTCACTCTGTTTACTCCTATATTGATAGATGTATTTGGAACTCTAAATCCAACACGGTTTGTGCTATCTTCTTGAAACTTGACACAGTAAATTAGTTTCACGTTCTATCTCTATGTTTTGTTTCCTCTTGATGTAGCCCTAAGCAGTGACTGGCGAGAAACACTTTCATGGAAAGGGGTTGCCAAGCTTCCAAAAATTACGAATCTCCAGAAATCTCAGCAAATATTTTTTCACCCAAACTGGATGATACTTTCAGGTAATGATCAGTACACTAAGGCGACTTGGTTCCCCAAATTTAGTTCTTCTATGTTGAAGCATTCGTTTCCAGTAACAGTTTGAATTTTTAGGTTTCACTCTGTTTTCTCCTATATTGATAGATGTATTTGGAACTCTAATTCCAACAAGGTTTCTGCTAGCTTCTTGAAACTTGACAAAATAAAGTAGTTTTACATTCTGTCTCTATGTTTTGTTTCCTCTTGATGTAGCCCTAAGCAGTGACTGGCGAGAAACACTTTCATGGAAAGGGGTTGCCAAGCTTCCAAAAATTACGAATCTCCAGAAATCTCAGCAAATACTTTTTCACCCAAACTGGATGATTCTTTCAGGTAATGATCAGTAAACTAAGGCGACATGGTTCCCAAAATTTCGTTCTTCTATGTTGAAGCATTCGTTTCCAGGAACAGTTTGAATTTTTAGGTTTCACTCTGTTTACTCCTATATTGATAGATGTATTTGGAACTCTAAATCCAACACGGTTTGTGCTAGCTTCTTGAAACTTGACACAATAAAGTAGTTTCACGTTCTATCTCTATGTTTTGTTTCCTCTTGCTGTAGCCCTAAGCAGTGACTGGCGAGAAACACTTTCATGGAAAGGGGTTGCCAAGCTTCCAAAATTTACGAATCTCCAGAAATCTCAGCAAATACTTTTTCACCCAAACTGGATGATACTTTCAGGTAATGATCAGTACACTAAGCCCACTTGCTTCAGCAAATTTCGTTCTTCTATGTTGAAGCCTTCGTTTCCAGTAACAGTTTGAATTTTTAGGTTTCTCGCTGTTTACTCCTATATTGATAGATGTATTTGGAACTCTAAATCCAACACGGTTTATGCTAGCTTCTTGAAACTTGACACAGTACAGTAGTTTCACGTTCTATCTCTATGTTTTGTTTCCTCTTGATGTAGCCCTAAGTAGTGACTGGCGAGAAACACTTTCATGGAAAGGGGTTGCCAAGCTTATAAAAATTACGAATCTCCAGAAATCTCAGCAAATACTTTTTCACCCAAACTGGATGATACTTTCAGGTAATGATCAGTACACTAAGGAGAATTGGTTTCCCAAATTTCGTTCTTCTATGTTGAAGCGTTCGTTTCCAGTAACAGTTTGAATTTTTAGGTTTCACTCTGTTTTCTCCTATATTGATAGATGTATTTGGAACTCTAAATCCAACACGGTTTGTGCTAGCTTCTTGAAACTTGACACAATAAAGTAGTTTCACGTTCTATCTCTATGTTTTGTTTCCTCTTGCTGTAGCCCTAAGCAGTGACTGGTGAGAAACACTTTCATGGAAAGGGGTTGCCAAGCTTCCAAAAATTACGAAATCTCCAGAAATCTCAGCAAATACTTTTTCACCCAAACTGGATGATACTTTCAGGTAATGATCAGTACACTAAGGCGACTTGGTTCCCAAAATTTCGTTCTTCTATGTTGAAGCGTTCGTTTCCAGTAACAGTTTGAATTTTTAGGTTTCACTCTGTTTTCTCCTATATTGATAGATGTATTTGGAACTCTAAACACAACACGGTTTGTGCTAGCTTCTTGAAACTTGACACAATAAAGTAGTTTCACGTTCTATCTCTATGTTTTGTTTCCTCTTGATGTAGCCCTAAGCAGTGACTGGCGAGAAACACTTTCATGGAAAGGGGTTGCCAAGCTTCCAAAAATTACGAAACTCCAGAAATCTCAGCAAATACTTTTTCACCCAAACTGGAAGATACTTTCAGGTAATGATCAGTACACTAAGGCGACTTGGTTTCCCAAATTTCGTTCTTCTATGTTGAAGCGTTCATTTCCAGTAACAGTTTGAATTTTTAGGTTTCACTCTGTTTACTCCTATATTGATAGATGTATTTGGAACTCTAAATCCAACACGGTTTGTGCTATCTTCTTGAAACTTGACACAGTAAATTAGTTTCACGTTCTATCTCTATGTTTTGTTTCCTCTTGATGTAGCCCTAAGCAGTGACTGACGAGAAACACTTTCATGGAAAGGGGTTGCCAAGCTTCCAAAAATTACGAATCTCCAGAAATTTCAGCAAATATTTTTTCACCCAAACTGGATGATACTTTCAGGTAATGATCAGTACACTAAGGCGACTTGGTTCCCCAAATTTAGTTCTTCTATGTTGAAGCATTCGTTTCCAGTAACAGTTTGAATTTTTAGGTTTCACTCTGTTTTCTCCTATATTGATAGATGTATTTGGAACTCTAATTCCAACAAGGTTTCTGCTAGCTTCTTGAAACTTGACAAAATAAAGTAGTTTTACATTCTGTCTCTATGTTTTGTTTCCTCTTGATGTAGCCCTAAGCAGTGACTGGCGAGAAACACTTTCATGGAAAGGGGTTGCCAAGCTTCCAAAAATTACGAATCTCCAGAAATCTCAGCAAATACTTTTTCACCCAAACTGGATGATTCTTTCAGGTAATGATCAGTAAACGAAGGCGACTTGGTTCCCAAAATTTCGTTCTTCTATGTTGAAGCATTCGTTTCCAGTAACAGTTTGAATTTTTAGGTTTCACTCTGTTTACTCCTATATTGATAGATGTATTTGGAACTCTAAATCCAACACGGTTTGTGCTAGCTTCTTGAAACTTGACACAATAAAGTAGTTTCACGTTCTATCTCTATGTTTTGTTTCCTCTTGCTGTAGCCCTAACCAGTGACTGGCGAGAAACACTTTCATGGAAAGGGGTTGCCAAGCTTCCAAAATTTACGAATCTCCAGAAATCTCAGCAAATACTTTTTCACCCAAACTGGATGATACTTTCAGGTAATGATCAGTACACTAAGCCCACTTGCTTCAGCAAATTTCGTTCTTCTATGTTGAAGCCTTCGTTTCCAGTAACAGTTTGAATTTTTAGGTTTCTCGCTGTTTACTCCTATATTGATAGATGTATTTGGAACTCTAAATCCAACACGGTTTATGCTAGCTTCTTGAAACTTGACACAGTACAGTAGTTTCACGTTCTATCTCTATGTTTTGTTTCCTCTTGATGTAGCCCTAAGCAGTGACTGGCGAGAAACACTTTCATGGAAAGGGGTTGCCAAGCTTATAAAAATTACGAATCTCCAGAAATTTCAGCAAATACTTTTTCACCCAAACTGGATGATACTTTCAGGTAATGATCAGTACACTAAGGAGAATTGGTTTCCCAAATTTCGTTCTTCTATGTTGAAGCGTTCGTTTCCAGTAACAGTTTGAATTTTTAGGTTTCACTCTGTTTTCTCCTATATTGATAGATGTATTTGGAACTCTAAATCCAACACGGTTTGTGCTAGCTTCTTGAAACTTGACACAATAAAGTAGTTTCACGTTCTATCTCTATGTTTTGTTTCCTCTTGATGTAGCCCTAAGCAGTGACTGGCGAGAAACACTTTCATGGAAAGGGGTTGCCAAGCTTATAAAAATTACGAATCTCCAGAAATTTCAGCAAATACTTTTTGACCCAAACTGGATGATACTTTCAGGTAATGATCAGTACACTAAGGAGAATTGGTTTCCCAAATTTCGTTCTTCTATGTTGAAGCGTTCGTTTCCAGTAACAGTTTGAATTTTTAGGTTTCACTCTGTTTTCTCCTATATTGATAGATGTATTTGGAACTCTAAATCCAACACGGTTTGTGCTAGCTTCTTGAAACTTGACACAATAAAGTAGTTTCACGTTCTATCTCTATGTTTTGTTTCCTCTTGCTGTAGCCCTAAGCAGTGACTGGTGAGAAACACTTTCATGGAAAGGGGTTGCCAAGCTTCCAAAAATAACGAATCTCCAGAAATCTCAGCAAATATTTTTCACCCAAACTGGATGATACTTTCAGGTAATGATCAGTACACTAAGGCGACTTGGTTCCCAAAATTTCGTTCTTCTATGTTGAAGCGTTCGTTTCCAGTAACAGTTTGAATTTTTAGGTTTCACTCTGTTTTCTCCTATATTGATAGATGTATTTGGAACTCTAAATACAACACGGTTTGTGCTAGCTTCTTGAAACTTGACACAATAATGTAGTTTCACGTTCTATCTGTATGTTTTGTTTCCTCTTGATGTAGCCCTAAGCAGTGACTGGCGAGAAACACTTTCATGGAAAGGGGTTGCCAAGCTTCCAAAAATTACGAATCTCCAGAAATCTCAGCAAATACTTTTTCACCCAAACTGGATGATTCTTTCAGGTAATGATCTGTAAACTAAGGCGACTTGGTTCCCAAAATTTCGTTCTTCTATGTTAAAGCATTCGTTTCCAGTAACAGTTTGAATTTTTAGGTTTCACTCTGTTTACTCCTATATTGATAGATGTATTTGGAACTCTAAATCCAACACGGTTTGTGCTAGCTTCTTGAAACTTGACACAATAAAGTAGTTTCACGTTCTATCTCTATGTTTTGTTTCCTCTTGCTGTAGCCCTAAGCAGTGACTGGTGAGAAACACTTTCATGGAAAGGGGTTGCCAAGCTTCCAAAATTTACGAATCTCCAGAAATCTCAGCAAATACTTTTTCACCCAAACTGGATGATACTTTCAGGTAATGATCAGTACACTAAGCCCACTTGCTTCAGCAAATTTCGTTCTTCTATGTTGAAGCGTTCGTTTCCAGTAACAGTTTGAATTTTTAGGTTTCTCGCTGTTTACTCCTATATTGATAGATGTATTTGGAACTCTAAATCCAACACGGTTTATGCTAGCTTCTTGAAACTTGACACAGTACAGTAGTTTCACGTTCTATCTCTATGTATTGTTTCCTCTTGATGTAGCCCTAAGCAGTGACTGGCGAGAAACACTTTCATGGAAAGGGGTTGCCAAGCTTATAAAAATTACGAATCTCCAGAAATCTCAGCAAATACTTTTTCACCCAAACAGGATGATACTTTCAGGTAATGATCAGTACACTAAGGCGACTTGGTTTCCCAAATTTCGTTCTTCTATGTTGAAGCGTTCGTTTCCAGTAACAGTTTGAATTTTTAGGTTTCACTCTGTTTTCTCCTATATTGATAGATGTATTTGGAACTCTAAATTAAACACGGTTTGTGCTAGCTTCTTGAAACTTGACACAATAAAGTAGTTTCATGTTCTATCTCTATGTTTTGTTTCCTCTTGCTGTAGCCCTAAGAAGTGACTGGCGAGAAACACTTTCATGGAAAGGCGTTGCCAAGCTTCCAAAAATTACGAATCTCCAGAAATCTCAGCAAATATTTTTTCACCCAAACTGGATGATACTTTCAGGTAATGATCAGTACACTAAGGCGACTTGGTTCCCCACATTTCGTTCTTCTATGTTAAAGCGTTCGTTTCCAGTAACAGTTTGAATTTTTAGGTTTCACTCTGTTTTCTCCTATATTGATAGATGTATTTGGAACTCTAAATCCAACACGGTTTGTGCTAGCTTCTTGAAACTTGACACAATAAAGTAGTTTCACGTTCTATCTCTATGTTTTGTTTCCTCTTGATGTAGCCCTAAGCAGTGACTGGCGAGAAACACTTTCATGGAAAGGGGTTGCCAAGCTTCCAAAAATTACGAATCTCCAGAAATCTCAGCAAATACTTTTTCACCCAAACTGGATGATACTTTCAGGTAATGATCAGTACACTAAGGCGACTTGGTTTCCCAAATTTCGTTCTTCTATGTTGAAGCGTTCGTTTCCAGTAACAGTTTGAATTTTTAAGTTTCACTCTGTTTACTCCTATATTGATAGATGTATTTGGAACTCTAAATCCAACACAGTTTATGCTAGCTTCTTGAAACTTGACACAGTACAGTAGTTTCACGTTCTATCTCTATGTATTGTTTCCTCTTGATGTAGCCCTAAGCAGTGACTGGCGAGAAACACTTTCATGGAAAGGGGTTGCCAAGCTTCCAAAAATTACGAATCTCCAGAAATCTCAGCAAATACTTTTTCACCCAAACTGGATGATACTTTCTGGTAATGATCAGTACACTAAGCCGACTTGGTTCCCAAAATTTCGTTCTTCTATGTTGAAGCATTCGTTTCCAGTAACAGTTTGAATTTTTAGGTTTCACTCTGTTTTCTCCTATATTGATAGATGTATTTGGAACTCTAAATCCAACACGGTTTGTGCTAGCTTCTTGAAACTTGACACAATAAAGTAGTTTCACGTTCTATCTCTATGTTTTGTTTCCTCTTGCTGTAGCCCTAACCAGTGACTGGCGAGAAACACTTTCATGGAAAGGGGTTGCCAAGCTTCCAAAATTTACGAATCTCCAGAAATCTCAGCAAATACTTTTTCACCCAAACTGGATGATACTTTCAGGTAATGATCAGTACACTAAGCCCACTTGCTTCAGCAAATTTCGTTCTTCTATGTTGAAGCCTTCGTTTCCAGTAACAGTTTGAATTTTTAGGTTTCTCGCTGTTTACTCCTATATTGATAGATGTATTTGGAACTCTAAATCCAACACGGTTTATGCTAGCTTCTTGAAACTTGACACAGTACAGTAGTTTCACGTTCTATCTCTATGTTTTGTTTCCTCTTGATGTAGCCCTAAGCAGTGACTGGCGAGAAACACTTTCATGGAAAGGGGTTGCCAAGCTTATAAAAATTACGAATCTCCAGAAATTTCAGCAAATACTTTTTCACCCAAACTGGATGATACTTTCAGGTAATGATCAGTACACTAAGGAGAATTGGTTTCCCAAATTTCGTTCTTCTATGTTGAAGCGTTCGTTTCCAGTAACAGTTTGAATTTTTAGGTTTCACTCTGTTTTCTCCTATATTGATAGATGTATTTGGAACTCTAAATCCAACACGGTTTGTGCTAGCTTCTTGAAACTTGACACAATAAAGTAGTTTCACGTTCTATCTCTATGTTTTGTTTCCTCTTGATGTAGCCCTAAGCAGTGACTGGCGAGAAACACTTTCATGGAAAGGGGTTGCCAAGCTTATAAAAATTACGAATCTCCAGAAATTTCAGCAAATACTTTTTGACCCAAACTGGATGATACTTTCAGGTAATGATCAGTACACTAAGGAGAATTGGTTTCCCAAATTTCGTTCTTCTATGTTGAAGCGTTCGTTTCCAGTAACAGTTTGAATTTTTAGGTTTCACTCTGTTTTCTCCTATATTGATAGATGTATTTGGAACTCTAAATCCAACACGGTTTGTGCTAGCTTCTTGAAACTTGACACAATAAAGTAGTTTCACGTTCTATCTCTATGTTTTGTTTCCTCTTGCTGTAGCCCTAAGCAGTGACTGGTGAGAAACACTTTCATGGAAAGGGGTTGCCAAGCTTCCAAAAATAACGAATCTCCAGAAATCTCAGCAAATATTTTTCACCCAAACTGGATGATACTTTCAGGTAATGATCAGTACACTAAGGCGACTTGGTTCCCAAAATTTCGTTCTTCTATGTTGAAGCGTTCGTTTCCAGTAACAGTTTGAATTTTTAGGTTTCACTCTGTTTTCTCCTATATTGATAGATGTATTTGGAACTCTAAATACAACACGGTTTGTGCTAGCTTCTTGAAACTTGACACAATAATGTAGTTTCACGTTCTATCTGTATGTTTTGTTTCCTCTTGATGTAGCCCTAAGCAGTGACTGGCGAGAAACACTTTCATGGAAAGGGGTTGCCAAGCTTCCAAAAATTACGAATCTCCAGAAATCTCAGCAAATACTTTTTCACCCAAACTGGATGATTCTTTCAGGTAATGATCTGTAAACTAAGGCGACTTGGTTCCCAAAATTTCGTTCTTCTATGTTAAAGCATTCGTTTCCAGTAACAGTTTGAATTTTTAGGTTTCACTCTGTTTACTCCTATATTGATAGATGTATTTGGAACTCTAAATCCAACACGGTTTGTGCTAGCTTCTTGAAACTTGACACAATAAAGTAGTTTCACGTTCTATCTCTATGTTTTGTTTCCTCTTGCTGTAGCCCTAAGCAGTGACTGGTGAGAAACACTTTCATGGAAAGGGGTTGCCAAGCTTCCAAAATTTACGAATCTCCAGAAATCTCAGCAAATACTTTTTCACCCAAACTGGATGATACTTTCAGGTAATGATCAGTACACTAAGCCCACTTGCTTCAGCAAATTTCGTTCTTCTATGTTGAAGCGTTCGTTTCCAGTAACAGTTTGAATTTTTAGGTTTCTCGCTGTTTACTCCTATATTGATAGATGTATTTGGAACTCTAAATCCAACACGGTTTATGCTAGCTTCTTGAAACTTGACACAGTACAGTAGTTTCACGTTCTATCTCTATGTATTGTTTCCTCTTGATGTAGCCCTAAGCAGTGACTGGCGAGAAACACTTTCATGGAAAGGGGTTGCCAAGCTTATAAAAATTACGAATCTCCAGAAATCTCAGCAAATACTTTTTCACCCAAACAGGATGATACTTTCAGGTAATGATCAGTACACTAAGGCGACTTGGTTTCCCAAATTTCGTTCTTCTATGTTGAAGCGTTCGTTTCCAGTAACAGTTTGAATTTTTAGGTTTCACTCTGTTTTCTCCTATATTGATAGATGTATTTGGAACTCTAAATTAAACACGGTTTGTGCTAGCTTCTTGAAACTTGACACAATAAAGTAGTTTCATGTTCTATCTCTATGTTTTGTTTCCTCTTGCTGTAGCCCTAAGAAGTGACTGGCGAGAAACACTTTCATGGAAAGGCGTTGCCAAGCTTCCAAAAATTACGAATCTCCAGAAATCTCAGCAAATATTTTTTCACCCAAACTGGATGATACTTTCAGGTAATGATCAGTACACTAAGGCGACTTGGTTCCCCACATTTCGTTCTTCTATGTTAAAGCGTTCGTTTCCAGTAACAGTTTGAATTTTTAGGTTTCACTCTGTTTTCTCCTATATTGATAGATGTATTTGGAACTCTAAATCCAACACGGTTTGTGCTAGCTTCTTGAAACTTGACACAATAAAGTAGTTTCACGTTCTATCTCTATGTTTTGTTTCCTCTTGATGTAGCCCTAAGCAGTGACTGGCGAGAAACACTTTCATGGAAAGGGGTTGCCAAGCTTCCAAAAATTACGAATCTCCAGAAATCTCAGCAAATACTTTTTCACCCAAACTGGATGATACTTTCAGGTAATGATCAGTACACTAAGGCGACTTGGTTTCCCAAATTTCGTTCTTCTATGTTGAAGCGTTCGTTTCCAGTAACAGTTTGAATTTTTAAGTTTCACTCTGTTTACTCCTATATTGATAGATGTATTTGGAACTCTAAATCCAACACAGTTTATGCTAGCTTCTTGAAACTTGACACAGTACAGTAGTTTCACGTTCTATCTCTATGTATTGTTTCCTCTTGATGTAGCCCTAAGCAGTGACTGGCGAGAAACACTTTCATGGAAAGGGGTTGCCAAGCTTCCAAAAATTACGAATCTCCAGAAATCTCAGCAAATACTTTTTCACCCAAACTGGATGATACTTTCTGGTAATGATCAGTACACTAAGCCGACTTGGTTCCCAAAATTTCGTTCTTCTATGTTGAAGCATTCGTTTCCAGTAACAGTTTGAATTTTTAGGTTTCACTCTGTTTTCTCCTATATTGATAGATGTATTTGGAACTCTAAATCCAACACGGTTTGTGCTAGCTTCTTGAAACTTGACACAATAAAGTAGTTTCACGTTCTATCTCTATGTTTTGTTTCCTCTTGCTGTAGCCCTAAGCAGTGACTGGTGAGAAACACTTTCATGGAAAGGGGTTGCCAAGCTTCCAAAATTTACGAATCTCCAGAAATCTCAGCAAATACTTTTTCACCCAAACTGGATGATACTTTCAGGTAATGATCAGTACACTAAGCCCACTTGCTTCAGCAAATTTCGTTCTTCTATGTTGAAGCGTTCGTTTCCAGTAACAGTTTGAATTTTTAGGTTTCTCGCTGTTTACTCCTATATTGATAGATGTGTTTGGAACTCTAAATCCAACACGGTTTATGCTAGCTTCTTGAAACTTGACACAGTACAGTAGTTTCACGTTCTATCTTTATGTATTGTTTCCTCTTGATGTAGCCCTAAGCAGTGACTGGCGAGAAACACTTTCATGGAAAGGGGTTGCCAAGCTTATAAAAATTACGAATCTCCAGAAATCTCAGCAAATACTTTTTCACCCAAACAGGATGATACTTTCAGGTAATGATCAGTACACTAAGGCGACTTGGTTTCCCAAATTTCGTTCTTCTATGTTGAAGCGTTCGTTTCCAGTAACAGTTTGAATTTTTAGGTTTCACTCTGTTTTCTCCTATATTGATAGATGTATTTGGAACTCTAAATTAAACACGGTTTGTGCTAGCTTCTTGAAACTTGACACAATAAAGTAGTTTCATGTTCTATCTCTATGTTTTGTTTCCTCTTGCTGTAGCCCTAAGAAGTGACTGGCGAGAAACACTTTCATGGAAAGGCGTTGCCAAGCTTCCAAAAATTACGAATCTCCAGAAATCTCAGCAAATATTTTTTCACCCAAACTGGATGATACTTTCAGGTAATGATCAGTACACTAAGGCGACTTGGTTCCCCACATTTCGTTCTTCTATGTTAAAGCGTTCGTTTCCAGTAACAGTTTGAATTTTTAGGTTTCACTCTGTTTTCTCCTATATTGATAGATGTATTTGGAACTCTAAATCCAACACGGTTTGTGCTAGCTTCTTGAAACTTGACACAATAAAGTAGTTTCACGTTCTATCTCTATGTTTTGTTTCCTCTTGATGTAGCCCTAAGCAGTGACTGGCGAGAAACACTTTCATGGAAAGGGGTTGCCAAGCTTCCAAAAATTACGAATCTCCAGAAATCTCAGCAAATACTTTTTCACCCAAACTGGATGATACTTTCAGGTAATGATCAGTACACTAAGGCGACTTGGTTTCCCAAATTTCGTTCTTCTATGTTGAAGCGTTCGTTTCCAGTAACAGTTTGAATTTTTAAGTTTCACTCTGTTTACTCCTATATTGATAGATGTATTTGGAACTCTAAATCCAACACAGTTTATGCTAGCTTCTTGAAACTTGACACAGTACAGTAGTTTCACGTTCTATCTCTATGTATTGTTTCCTCTTGATGTAGCCCTAAGCAGTGACTGGCGAGAAACACTTTCATGGAAAGGGGTTGCCAAGCTTCCAAAAATTACGAATCTCCAGAAATCTCAGCAAATACTTTTTCACCCAAACTGGATGATACTTTCTGGTAATGATCAGTACACTAAGCCGACTTGGTTCCCAAAATTTCGTTCTTCTATGTTGAAGCATTCGTTTCCAGTAACAGTTTGAATTTTTAGGTTTCACTCTGTTTTCTCCTATATTGATAGATGTATTTGGAACTCTAAATCCAACACGGTTTGTGCTAGCTTCTTGAAACTTGACAAAATAAAGTAGTTTTACATTCTGTCTCTATGTTTTGTTTCCTCTTGATGTAGCCCTAAGCAGTGACTGGCGAGAAACACTTTCATGGAAAGGGGTTGCCAAGCTTCCAAAAATTACGAATCTACAGAAATCTCAGCAAATACTTTTTCACCCAAACTGGATGATTCTTTCAGGTAATGATCAGTAAACGAAGGCGACTTGGTTCCCAAAATTTCGTTCTTCTATGTTGAAGCATTCGTTTCCAGTAACAGTTTGAATTTTTAGGTTTCACTCTGTTTACTCCTATATTGATAGATGTATTTGGAACTCTAAATCCAACACGGTTTGTGCTAGCTTCTTGAAACTTGACACAATAAAGTAGTTTCACGTTCTATCTCTATGTTTTGTTTCCTCTTGCTGTAGCCCTAAGCAGTGACTGGCGAGAAACACTTTCATGGAAAGGGGTTGCCAAGCTTCCAAAATTTACGAATCTCCAGAAATCTCAGCAAATACTTTTTCACCCAAACTGGATGATACTTTCAGGTAATGATCAGTACACTAAGCCCACTTGCTTCAGCAAATTTCGTTCTTCTATGTTGAAGCCTTCGTTTCCAGTAACAGTTTGAATTTTTAGGTTTCTCGCTGTTTACTCCTATATTGATAGATGTATTTGGAACTCTAAATCCAACACGGTTTATGCTAGCTTCTTGAAACTTGACACAGTACAGTAGTTTCACGTTCTATCTCTATGTTTTGTTTCCTCTTGATGTAGCCCTAAGCAGTGACTGGCGAGAAACACTTTCATGGAAAGGGGTTGCCAAGCTTATAAAAATTACGAATCTCCAGAAATTTCAGCAAATACTTTTTCACCCAAACTGGATGATACTTTCAGGTAATGATCAGTACACTAAGGAGAATTGGTTTCCCAAATTTCGTTCTTCTATGTTGAAGCGTTCGTTTCCAGTAACAGTTTGAATTTTTAGGTTTCACTCTGTTTTCTCCTATATTGATAGATGTATTTGGAACTCTAAATCCAACACGGTTTGTGCTAGCTTCTTGAAACTTGACACAATAAAGTAGTTTCACGTTCTATCTCTACGTTTTGTTTCCTCTTGCTGTAGCCCTAAGCAGTGACTGGTGAGAAACACTTTCATGGAAAGGGGTTACCAAGCTTCCAAAAATTACGAATCTCCAGAAATCTCAGCAAATATTTTTCACCCAAACTGGATGATACTTTCAGGTAATGATCAGTACACTAAGGCGACTTGGTTCCCAAAATTTCGTTCTTCTATGTTGAAGCGTTCGTTTCCAGTAACAGTTTGAATTTTTAGGTTTCACTCTGTTTTCTCCTATATTGATACATGTATTTGGAACTCTAAATACAACACGGTTTGTGCTAGCTTCTTGAAACTTGACACAATAAAGTAGTTTCACGTTCTATCTCTATGTTTTGTTTCCTCTTGATGTAGCCCTAAGCAGTGACTGGCGAGAAACACTTTCATGGAAAGGGGTTGCCAAGCTTCCAAAATTTACGAATCTCCAGAAATCTCAGCAAATACTTTTTCACCCAAACTGGATGATACTTTCAGGTAATGATCAGTACACTAAGGCGACTTGGTTCCCCAAATTTAGTTCTTCTATGTTGAAGCATTCGTTTCCAGTAACAGTTTGAATTTTTAGGTTTCACTCTGTTTTCTCCTATATTGATAGATGTATTTGGAACTCTAATTCCAACAAGGTTTCTGCTAGCTTCTTGAAACTTGACAAAATAAAGTAGTTTTACATTCTGTCTCTATGTTTTGTTTCCTCTTGATGTAGCCCTAAGCAGTGACTGGCGAGAAACACTTTCATGGAAAGGGGTTGCCAAGCTTCCAAAAATTACGAATCTCCAGAAATCTCAGCAAATACTTTTTCACCCAAACTGGATGATTCTTTCAGGTAATGATCAGTAAACTAAGGCGACTTGGTTCCCAAAATTTCGTTCTTCTATGTTGAAGCATTCGTTTCCAGTAACAGTTTGAATTTTTAGGTTTCACTCTGTTTACTCCTATATTGATAGATGTATTTGGAACTCTAAATCCAACACGGTTTGTGCTAGCTTCTTGAAACTTGACACAATAAAGTAGTTTCACGTTCTATCTCTATGTTTTGTTTCCTCTTGCTGTAGCCCTAAGCAGTGACTGGCGAGAAACACTTTCATGGAAAGGGGTTGCCAAGCTTCCAAAATTTACGAATCTCCAGAAATCTCAGCAAATACTTTTTCACCCAAACTGGATGATACTTTCAGGTAATGATCAGTACACTAAGCCCACTTGCTTCAGCAAATTTCGTTCTTCTATGTTGAAGCCTTCGTTTCCAGTAACAGTTTGAATTTTTAGGTTTCTCGCTGTTTAGTCCTATATTGATAGATGTATTTGGAACTCTAAATCCAACACGGTTTATGCTAGCTTCTTGAAACTTGACACAGTACAGTAGTTTCACGTTCTATCTCTATGTTTTGTTTCCTCTTGCTGTAGCCCTAAGCAGTGACTGGCGAGAAACACTTTCATGGAAAGGGGTTGCCAAGCTTATAAAAATTACGAATCTCCAGAAATTTCAGCAAATACTTTTTCACCCAAACTGGATGATACTTTCAGGTAATGATCAGTACACTAAGGAGAATTGGTTTCCCAAATTTCGTTCTTCTATGTTGAAGCGTTCGTTTCCAGTAACAGTTTGAATTTTTAGGTTTCACTCTGTTTTCTCCTATATTGATAGATGTATTTGGAACTCTAAATCCAACACGGTTTGTGCTAGCTTCTTGAAACTTGACACAATAAAGTAGTTTCACGTTCTATCTCTATGTTTTGTTTCCTCTTGCTGTAGCCCTAAGCAGTGACTGGTGAGAAACACTTTCATGGAAAGGGGTTACCAAGCTTCCAAAAATTACGAATCTCCAGAAATCTCAGCAAATATTTTTCACCCAAACTGGATGATACTTTCAGGTAATGATCAGTACACTAAGGCGACTTGGTTCCCAAAATTTCGTTCTTCTATGTTGAAGCGTTCGTTTCCAGTAACAGTTTGAATTTTTAGGTTTCACTCTGTTTTCTCCTATATTGATACATGTATTTGGAACTCTAAATACAACACGGTTTGTGCTAGCTTCTTGAAACTTGACACAATAAAGTAGTTTCACGTTCTATCTCTATGTTTTGTTTCCTCTTGATGTAGCCCTAAGCAGTGACTGGCGAGAAACACTTTCATGGAAAGGGGTTGCCAAGCTTCCAAAATTTACGAATCTCCAGAAATCTCAGCAAATACTTTTTCACCCAAACTGGATGATACTTTCAGGTAATGATCAGTACACTAAGGCGACTTGGTTCCCCAAATTTAGTTCTTCTATGTTGAAGCATTCGTTTCCAGTAACAGTTTGAATTTTTAGGTTTCACTCTGTTTTCTCCTATATTGATAGATGTATTTGGAACTCTAATTCCAACAAGGTTTCTGCTAGCTTCTTGAAACTTGACAAAATAAAGTAGTTTTACATTCTGTCTCTATGTTTTGTTTCCTCTTGATGTAGCCCTAAGCAGTGACTGGCGAGAAACACTTTCATGGAAAGGGGTTGCCAAGCTTCCAAAAATTACGAATCTCCAGAAATCTCAGCAAATACTTTTTCACCCAAACTGGATGATTCTTTCAGGTAATGATCAGTAAACTAAGGCGACTTGGTTCCCAAAATTTCGTTCTTCTATGTTGAAGCATTCGTTTCCAGTAACAGTTTGAATTTTTAGGTTTCACTCTGTTTACTCCTATATTGATAGATGTATTTGGAACTCTAAATCCAACACGGTTTGTGCTAGCTTCTTGAAACTTGACACAATAAAGTAGTTTCACGTTCTATCTCTATGTTTTGTTTCCTCTTGCTGTAGCCCTAAGCAGTGACTGGCGAGAAACACTTTCATGGAAAGGGGTTGCCAAGCTTCCAAAATTTACGAATCTCCAGAAATCTCAGCAAATACTTTTTCACCCAAACTGGATGATACTTTCAGGTAATGATCAGTACACTAAGCCCACTTGCTTCAGCAAATTTCGTTCTTCTATGTTGAAGCCTTCGTTTCCAGTAACAGTTTGAATTTTTAGGTTTCTCGCTGTTTACTCCTATATTGATAGATGTATTTGGAACTCTAAATCCAACACGGTTTATGCTAGCTTCTTGAAACTTGACACAGTACAGTAGTTTCACGTTCTATCTCTATGTTTTGTTTCCTCTTGATGTAGCCCTAAGCAGTGACTGGCGAGAAACACTTTCATGGAAAGGGGTTGCCAAGCTTATAAAAATTACGAAACTCCAGAAATCTCAGCAAATACTTTTTCACCCAAACTGGAAGATACTTTCAGGTAATGATCAGTACACTAAGGCGACTTGGTTTCCCAAATTTCGTTCTTCTATGTTGAAGCGTTCATTTCCAGTAACAGTTTGAATTTTTAGGTTTCACTCTGTTTACTCCTATATTGATAGATGTATTTGGAACTCTAAATCCAACACGGTTTGTGCTAGCTTCTTGAAACTTGACACAATAAAGTAGTTTCACGTTCTATCTCTATGTTTTGTTTCCTCTTGCTGTAGCCCTAAGCAGTGACTGGCGAGAAACACTTTCATGGAAAGGGGTTGCCAAGCTTCCAAAATTTACGAATCTCCAGAAATCTCAGCAAATACTTTTTCACCCAAACTGGATGATACTTTCAGGTAATGATCAGTACACTAAGCCCACTTGCTTCAGCAAATTTCGTTCTTCTATGTTGAAGCCTTCGTTTCCAGTAACAGTTTGAATTTTTAGGTTTCACTCTGTTTTCTCCTATATTGATAGATGTATTTGGAACTCTAAATCCAACACGGTTTGTGCTAGCTTCTTGAAACTTGACACAATAAAGTAGTTTCACGTTCTATCTCTATGTTTTGTTTCCTCTTGCTGTAGCCCTAAGCAGTGACTGGTGAGAAACACTTTCATGGAAAGGGGTTGCCAAGCTTCCAAAAACTACGAATCTCCAGAAAACTCAGCAAATATTTTTCACCCAAACTGGATGATACTTTCAGGTAATGATCAGTACACTAAGGCGACTTGGTTCCCAAAATTTCGTTCTTCTATGTTGAAGCGTTCGTTTCCAGTAACAGTTTGAATTTTTAGGTTTCACTCTGTTTTCTCCTATATTGATAGATGTATTTGGAACTCTAAATACAACACGGTTTGTGCTAGCTTCTTGAAACTTGACACAATAAAGTAGTTTCACGTTCTATCTCTATGTTTTGTTTCCTCTTGATGTAGCCCTAAGCAGTGACTGGCGAGAAACACTTTCATGGAAAGGGGTTGCCAAGCTTCCAAAAATTACGAAACTCCAGAAATCTCAGCAAATACTTTTTCACCCAAACTGGAAGATACTTTCAGGTAATGATCAGTACACTAAGGCGACTTGGTTTCCCAAATTTCGTTCTTCTATGTTGAAGCGTTCATTTCCAGTAACAGTTTGAATTTTTAGGTTTCACTCTGTTTACTCCTATATTGATAGATGTATTTGGAACTCTAAATCCAACACGGTTTGTGCTATCTTCTTGAAACTTGACACAGTAAATTAGTTTCACGTTCTATCTCTATGTTTTGTTTCCTCTTGATGTAGCCCTAAGCAGTGACTGGCGAGAAACACTTTCATGGAAAGGGGTTGCCAAGCTTCCAAAAATTACGAATCTCCAGAAATCTCAGCAAATATTTTTTCACCCAAACTGGATGATACTTTCAGGTAATGATCAGTACACTAAGGCGACTTGGTTCCCCAAATTTAGTTCTTCTATGTTGAAGCATTCGTTTCCAGTAACAGTTTGAATTTTTAGGTTTCACTCTGTTTTCTCCTATATTGATAGATGTATTTGGAACTCTAATTCCAACAAGGTTTCTGCTAGCTTCTTGAAACTTGACAAAATAAAGTAGTTTTACATTCTGTCTCTATGTTTTGTTTCCTCTTGATGTATCCCTAAGCAGTGACTGGCGAGAAACACTTTCATGGAAAGGGGTTGCCAAGCTTCCAAAAATTACGAATCTCCAGAAATCTCAGCAAATACTTTTTCACCCAAACTGGATGATTCTTTCAGGTAATGATCAGTAAACTAAGGCGACTTGGTTCCCAAAATTTCGTTCTTCTATGTTGAAGCATTCGTTTCCAGTAACAGTTTGAATTTTTAGGTTTCACTCTGTTTTCTCCTATATTGATAGATGTATTTGGAACTCTAAATCCAACACGGTTTGTGCTAGCTTCTTGAAACTTGACACAATAAAGTAGTTTCACGTTCTATCTCTATGTTTTGTTTCCTCTTGCTGTAGCCCTAAGCAGTGACTGGCGAGAAACACTTTCATGGAAAGGGGTTGCCAAGCTTCCAAAATTTACGAATCTCCAGAAATCTCAGCAAATACTTTTTCACCCAAACTGGATGATACTTTCAGGTAATGATCAGTACACTAAGCCCACTTGCTTCAGCAAATTTCGTTCTTCTATGTTGAAGCCTTCGTTTCCAGTAACAGTTTGAATTTTTAGGTTTCACTCTGTTTTCTCCTATATTGATAGATGTATTTGGAACTCTAAATCCAACACGGTTTGTGCTAGCTTCTTGAAACTTGACACAATAAAGTAGTTTCACGTTCTATCTCTATGTTTTGTTTCCTCTTGCTGTAGCCCTAAGCAGTGACTGGTGAGAAACACTTTCATGGAAAGGGGTTGCCAAGCTTCCAAAAACTACGAATCTCCAGAAATCTCAGCAAATATTTTTCACCCAAACTGGATGATACTTTCAGGTAATGATCAGTACACTAAGGCGACTTGGTTCCCAAAATTTCGTTCTTCTATGTTGAAGCGTTCGTTTCCAGTAACAGTTTGAATTTTTAGGTTTCACTCTGTTTTCTCCTATATTGATAGATGTATTTGGAACTCTAAATACAACACGGTTTGTGCTAGCTTCTTGAAACTTGACACAATAAAGTAGTTTCACGTTCTATCTCTATGTTTTGTTTCCTCTTGATGTAGCCCTAAGCAGTGACTGGCGAGAAACACTTTCATGGAAAGGGGTTGCCAAGCTTCCAAAAATTACGAAACTCCAGAAATCTCAGCAAATACTTTTTCACCCAAACTGGAAGATACTTTCAGGTAATGATCAGTACACTAAGGCGACTTGGTTTCCCAAATTTCGTTCTTCTATGTTGAAGCGTTCATTTCCAGTAACAGTTTGAATTTTTAGGTTTCACTCTGTTTACTCCTATATTGATAGATGTATTTGGAACTCTAAATCCAACACGGTTTGTGCTATCTTCTTGAAACTTGACACAGTAAATTAGTTTCACGTTCTATCTCTATGTTTTGTTTCCTCTTGATGTAGCCCTAAGCAGTGACTGGCGAGAAACACTTTCATGGAAAGGGGTTGCCAAGCTTCCAAAAATTACGAATCTCCAGAAATCTCAGCAAATATTTTTTCACCCAAACTGGATGATACTTTCAGGTAATGATCAGTACACTAAGGCGACTTGGTTCCCCAAATTTAGTTCTTCTATGTTGAAGCATTCGTTTCCAGTAACAGTTTGAATTTTTAGGTTTCACTCTGTTTTCTCCTATATTGATAGATGTATTTGGAACTCTAAATCCAACACGGTTTGTGCTAGCTTCTTGAAACTTGACACAATAAAGTAGTTTCACGTTCTATCTCTATGTTTTGTTTCCTCTTGATGTAGCCCTAAGCAGTGACTGGCGAGAAACACTTTCATGGAAAGGGGTTGCCAAGCTTATAAAAATTACGAATCTCCAGAAATTTCAGCAAATACTTTTTGACCCAAACTGGATGATACTTTCAGGTAATGATCAGTACACTAAGGAGAATTGGTTTCCCAAATTTCGTTCTTCTATGTTGAAGCGTTCGTTTCCAGTAACAGTTTGAATTTTTAGGTTTCACTCTGTTTTCTCCTATATTGATAGATGTATTTGGAACTCTAAATCCAACACGGTTTGTGCTAGCTTCTTGAAACTTGACACAATAAAGTAGTTTCACGTTCTATCTCTATGTTTTGTTTCCTCTTGCTGTAGCCCTAAGCAGTGACTGGTGAGAAACACTTTCATGGAAAGGGGTTGCCAAGCTTCCAAAAATAACGAATCTCCAGAAATCTCAGCAAATATTTTTCACCCAAACTGGATGATACTTTCAGGTAATGATCAGTACACTAAGGCGACTTGGTTCCCCAAATTTCGTTCTTCTATGTTGAAGCGTTCGTTTCCAGTAACAGTTTGAATTTTTAGGTTTCACTCTGTTTTCTCCTATATTGATAGATGTATTTGGAACTCTAAATACAACACGGTTTGTGCTAGCTTCTTGAAACTTGACACAATAATGTAGTTTCACGTTCTATCTGTATGTTTTGTTTCCTCTTGATGTAGCCCTAAGCAGTGACTGGCGAGAAACACTTTCATGGAAAGGGGTTGCCAAGCTTCCAAAAATTACGAATCTCCAGAAATCTCAGCAAATACTTTTTCACCCAAACTGGATGATTCTTTCAGGTAATGATCTGTAAACTAAGGCGACTTGGTTCCCAAAATTTCGTTCTTCTATGTTAAAGCATTCGTTTCCAGTAACAGTTTGAATTTTTAGGTTTCACTCTGTTTACTCCTATATTGATAGATGTATTTGGAACTCTAAATCCAACACGGTTTGTGCTAGCTTCTTGAAACTTGACACAATAAAGTAGTTTCACGTTCTATCTCTATGTTTTGTTTCCTCTTGCTGTAGCCCTAAGCAGTGACTGGTGAGAAACACTTTCATGGAAAGGGGTTGCCAAGCTTCCAAAATTTACGAATCTCCAGAAATCTCAGCAAATACTTTTTCACCCAAACTGGATGATACTTTCAGGTAATGATCAGTACACTAAGCCCACTTGCTTCAGCAAATTTCGTTCTTCTATGTTGAAGCGTTCGTTTCCAGTAACAGTTTGAATTTTTAGGTTTCTCGCTGTTTACTCCTATATTGATAGATGTATTTGGAACTCTAAATCCAACACGGTTTATGCTAGCTTCTTGAAACTTGACACAGTACAGTAGTTTCACGTTCTATCTCTATGTATTGTTTCCTCTTGATGTAGCCCTAAGCAGTGACTGGCGAGAAACACTTTCATGGAAAGGGGTTGCCAAGCTTATAAAAATTACGAATCTCCAGAAATCTCAGCAAATACTTTTTCACCCAAACAGGATGATACTTTCAGGTAATGATCAGTACACTAAGGCGACTTGGTTTCCCAAATTTCGTTCTTCTATGTTGAAGCGTTCGTTTCCAGTAACAGTTTGAATTTTTAGGTTTCACTCTGTTTTCTCCTATATTGATAGATGTATTTGGAACTCTAAATTAAACACGGTTTGTGCTAGCTTCTTGAAACTTGACACAATAAAGTAGTTTCATGTTCTATCTCTATGTTTTGTTTCCTCTTGCTGTAGCCCTAAGAAGTGACTGGCGAGAAACACTTTCATGGAAAGGCGTTGCCAAGCTTCCAAAAATTACGAATCTCCAGAAATCTCAGCAAATATTTTTTCACCCAAACTGGATGATACTTTCAGGTAATGATCAGTACACTAAGGCGACTTGGTTCCCCACATTTCGTTCTTCTATGTTAAAGCGTTCGTTTCCAGTAACAGTTTGAATTTTTAGGTTTCACTCTGTTTTCTCCTATATTGATAGATGTATTTGGAACTCTAAATCCAACACGGTTTGTGCTAGCTTCTTGAAACTTGACACAATAAAGTAGTTTCACGTTCTATCTCTATGTTTTGTTTCCTCTTGATGTAGCCCTAAGCAGTGACTGGCGAGAAACACTTTCATGGAAAGGGGTTGCCAAGCTTCCAAAAATTACGAATCTCCAGAAATCTCAGCAAATACTTTTTCACCCAAACTGGATGATACTTTCAGGTAATGATCAGTACACTAAGGCGACTTGGTTTCCCAAATTTCGTTCTTCTATGTTGAAGCGTTCGTTTCCAGTAACAGTTTGAATTTTTAAGTTTCACTCTGTTTACTCCTATATTGATAGATGTATTTGGAACTCTAAATCCAACACAGTTTATGCTAGCTTCTTGAAACTTGACACAGTACAGTAGTTTCACGTTCTATCTCTATGTATTGTTTCCTCTTGATGTAGCCCTAAGCAGTGACTGGCGAGAAACACTTTCATGGAAAGGGGTTGCCAAGCTTCCAAAAATTACGAATCTCCAGAAATCTCAGCAAATACTTTTTCACCCAAACTGGATGATACTTTCTGGTAATGATCAGTACACTAAGCCGACTTGGTTCCCAAAATTTCGTTCTTCTATGTTGAAGCATTCGTTTCCAGTAACAGTTTGAATTTTTAGGTTTCACTCTGTTTTCTCCTATATTGATAGATGTATTTGGAACTCTAAATCCAACACGGTTTGTGCTAGCTTCTTGAAACTTGACAAAATAAAGTAGTTTTACATTCTGTCTCTATGTTTTGTTTCCTCTTGATGTAGCCCTAAGCAGTGACTGGCGAGAAACACTTTCATGGAAAGGGGTTGCCAAGCTTCCAAAAATTACGAATCTCCAGAAATCTCAGCAAATACTTTTTCACCCAAACTGGATGATTCTTTCAGGTAATGATCAGTAAACGAAGGCGACTTGGTTCCCAAAATTTCGTTCTTCTATGTTGAAGCATTCGTTTCCAGTAACAGTTTGAATTTTTAGGTTTCACTCTGTTTACTCCTATATTGATAGATGTATTTGGAACTCTAAATCCAACACGGTTTGTGCTAGCTTCTTGAAACTTGACACAATAAAGTAGTTTCACGTTCTATCTCTATGTTTTGTTTCCTCTTGCTGTAGCCCTAAGCAGTGACTGGCGAGAAACACTTTCATGGAAAGGGGTTGCCAAGCTTCCAAAATTTACGAATCTCCAGAAATCTCAGCAAATACTTTTTCACCCAAACTGGATGATACTTTCAGGTAATGATCAGTACACTAAGCCCACTTGCTTCAGCAAATTTCGTTCTTCTATGTTGAAGCCTTCGTTTCCAGTAACAGTTTGAATTTTTAGGTTTCTCGCTGTTTAGTCCTATATTGATAGATGTATTTGGAACTCTAAATCCAACACGGTTTATGCTAGCTTCTTGAAACTTGACACAGTACAGTAGTTTCACGTTCTATCTCTATGTTTTGTTTCCTCTTGCTGTAGCCCTAAGCAGTGACTGGCGAGAAACACTTTCATGGAAAGGGGTTGCCAAGCTTATAAAAATTACGAATCTCCAGAAATTTCAGCAAATACTTTTTCACCCAAACTGGATGATACTTTCAGGTAATGATCAGTACACTAAGGAGAATTGGTTTCCCAAATTTCGTTCTTCTATGTTGAAGCGTTCGTTTCCAGTAACAGTTTGAATTTTTAGGTTTCACTCTGTTTTCTCCTATATTGATAGATGTATTTGGAACTCTAAATCCAACACGGTTTGTGCTAGCTTCTTGAAACTTGACACAATAAAGTAGTTTCACGTTCTATCTCTATGTTTTGTTTCCTCTTGCTGTAGCCCTAAGCAGTGACTGGTGAGAAACACTTTCATGGAAAGGGGTTACCAAGCTTCCAAAAATTACGAATCTCCAGAAATCTCAGCAAATATTTTTCACCCAAACTGGATGATACTTTCAGGTAATGATCAGTACACTAAGGCGACTTGGTTCCCAAAATTTCGTTCTTCTATGTTGAAGCGTTCGTTTCCAGTAACAGTTTGAATTTTTAGGTTTCACTCTGTTTTCTCCTATATTGATACATGTATTTGGAACTCTAAATACAACACGGTTTGTGCTAGCTTCTTGAAACTTGACACAATAAAGTAGTTTCACGTTCTATCTCTATGTTTTGTTTCCTCTTGATGTAGCCCTAAGCAGTGACTGGCGAGAAACACTTTCATGGAAAGGGGTTGCCAAGCTTCCAAAATTTACGAATCTCCAGAAATCTCAGCAAATACTTTTTCACCCAAACTGGATGATACTTTCAGGTAATGATCAGTACACTAAGGCGACTTGGTTCCCCAAATTTAGTTCTTCTATGTTGAAGCATTCGTTTCCAGTAACAGTTTGAATTTTTAGGTTTCACTCTGTTTTCTCCTATATTGATAGATGTATTTGGAACTCTAATTCCAACAAGGTTTCTGCTAGCTTCTTGAAACTTGACAAAATAAAGTAGTTTTACATTCTGTTTCTATGTTTTGTTTCCTTTTGATGTAGCCCTAAGCAGTGACTGGCGAGAAACACTTTCATGGAAAGGGGTTGCCAAGCTTCCAAAAATTACGAATCTCCAGAAATCTCAGCAAATACTTTTTCACCCAAACTGGATGATTCTTTCAGGTAATGATCAGTAAACTAAGGCGACTTGGTTCCCAAAATTTCGTTCTTCTATGTTGAAGCATTCGTTTCCAGTAACAGTTTGAATTTTTAGGTTTCACTCTGTTTACTCCTATATTGATAGATGTATTTGGAACTCTAAA